>NC_140591.1:1561606004-1562249337 GCF_964204655.1 Triturus cristatus
TAGAATCAAGAGGATGTATGCTGAAATGTTCATAAATTTCTTCTTCTTTTGACTTATCCACTTTTTCAATTTGCCCAGCTGGTATTCCTGTGTCTTCTATTATTTCTTCATCTTCATCCATATAAATGGCTTCATACCATTTATTATTTTTTTTCAAATACAAATTTGCTCTTTGTACTTTTCGTACATCCACCAGCTCCTGCCAAATTTTCTTATTCTTTGTAGGTACACCATTAACCAGAATAACTAATGGTTCAGTTTCCAAAGTATCTGCATCAATTTTTTCCATATTTTTGTTCAAATCCAATGGCAAACAGACAACTCTTCCTTTTAAACCTCTTTGTAAATCCGAAGGAGGTAATTTACCTGTTTTTGGCTCCATACGCACTATGGTCTGAAACGGATGGACACATTGAATGAGTATAGACTCATATGTATTTAAATCTGAAAGTTCTGGAGGAATATCAACCAATTCTAATTTATTATGTACAGCTCTTGCTGGCATTCTATTTTCTTCTAACTTGTTATAACAGTATTTACAAATACGCTGCTCTTCACCCAATTCAAAACAATTTTCCATAAATATATATGTTGCAAAATCTTTCCACTTATAATTATCTTCATTTTCACTTTTTTTATACAGATCAACATTCCTTGTTTGAATTTTATAATGGCTTCTCTGGCAACAAATACAAGTAATATTTGGTCTTTCTTTAGAGATGATAGTAAATTTTGTCATTTCATCTTCAAAATTTTTACTAACAGTAAGTTCTACATTCTCTTCCACATTTTCATCAATAACTGTGTCATTTTCTGCACTTTTTTGTTCTGGACCAAAGTAACAAAACTGAATCTCATCAGTAACCTTCACTACATCTGATACAGATCCACGGAACAGAGCATTATTCAACTCATTTAACTTTAGTGCTGGACTTTTAGCAAAATACAATGTTCTCACAAACTTTCTCATTTCAGTATGATGAACAGCCAGCATCCTAAAATGGTGAAAAACACTTTGACACACTTTCCTAGATAGACAAGCCAGAGAATGTCCTTGCAAACCAGTATTCTCTCTCACTCTGCATGGATCTAGTCTTTGAAGCACCTTAATCTTCTGTTTAACACTCGTTTTACTATATTCTCTTAGAAAGTCACGTAATTTATCAATAGATTCCTGACGCACAGTACAAATACTACTACAATTCCAAGTGTACACCGGGGCTTTAGGACGTCTCCCCATAACCTCATCAGCCATCCCTTCTTCCTCATTTCTTGGAACCATTTTCTCCTTTTCCATTACACAACCATCCTTAACTTCATATGCTCTACCATTGGTGTCAACTGCATGCAACAAACTATTACTTTGAAGATAACTCTCTTCATTAAAAAATGGTTCAGTACTTGAACTATGCTTCCATTCTCCTAAGAACACTTTACAAAAGGTATTTTTTTTCACTTCTCTTTTCCTTTTGCTTTGTGACTTCATTGCATTGACTAATTTATCTAATCTACGCATCCTGTTCAAAATTAAAATGAATAGTTTTTTTTCTTTCTAAAGCCTTCGTAACAATACTTTCAATAAATGTCTTTTTCTTATAAAATTTGGTTTTCTTCTTATATTTTTTCACATCCTTTAGCAAATTTAACATCACTCTTCTCTGAAACATTTTTCTACGAATGTTTTTAAAATCTATTTTTCGTGTTAAGTCACTCTTTCTTACTTCTGAGTCTACATTAGCATTTTGGTTTTTGCTGTCGACTCTGTTGTTGTTTTGTACTTGAAACACTGTTTGAATTTATCTTTCAATCATTTTTTTTTTTGAAGATATTTTTTAAAAACTCTTTAGTCTGGTTACCAGAAGACTTTTTCTGTTTTCCAACACGAGCTTCTCCTCCTATTTCTTTTTTACCAGTTGTCTTCAAATATAGTTGTTGTTGCTTTTCTTTTCTCTTTCTTGACTTTATAGGCATCTTTAAATTTTTTCACTGTTGCTCAGCAATACCTGCAAGAAACTAAAAAAAAATACCTTTATGTAATTTTAATTCATTACAATTTTTTTTGAGCTTTTCAAATCCTATCACATGAGCTGACCCTTTCCTACGAGTCCAAGTCTTACAAAACAAAAGAAACATGAATTAAATCTCTGACAACAATTCCTGTGTGCACACAGACTCATGGTGTGATTCTAGGCAGAAAACGATATTTGATTGGCAATTTGAAAGCACATTTACTACTGTGGAGGAGCAAGTGATAATTACTGTGACAGCCTGGCACATTTTTCTTATATTTTAGAGAAGCAGAAAAGAGCACATGTCCTTAAAGCTATTTGAGACCATGACTATGTGCTACAGGGTGAGTGATTAGACTACAGCAAAGGAAATGTGCCTTGATGACGTTGAATGTGTTTGCGTTACACACTGCTATCTGAAACACAACACACAGCTGAGTATTATGCATGGGAGTGTAGGAGAAGCTGCTGCATATGTGCAAATAGTGTGTTTCTGGAGACTGTGAATTGTCAGTTGCAAGAGAGATCTGCATGGAGACTTGCACAACTGCATGAACACTGCAGATATGTGTGTAAGAGTACATGTGTGGCAAGGGTTAATTGGAGTTTTGAACATGTAGGAACTACCTCACCCATTACAAGATTGGAAGGAAAATCTACCTTGTTGATTTGAAATGTGTTAGCATTTGCCTCTCATTTTTGAGATAGTGATTTCTGCTGAGTGCAACCAACACATTTGAAGAAAACAAGCTGGCCCTTTCCTGAAAGTGCAAGTTTTACAGAACAACAGCAACACAAATTAAATCTCTGACAACAATTCCTGTGTGCACACAGACTCATGGTGTGATTCTAGGCAGGAAGCGATATTTCCTTTGGCAATTTGAAAGCACATTTAGTACTGTGAATGGAGCAAGTGATAATTACTGTGACAGCCTGACACATTTTCCTTATATTTTAGACAAGCCAAAAAGAGCACATGTCCTAACAACTCCTTGAGACCATGACCATGTGTTACAGGGTGAGTGATTAGACTACAGCAAAGGAAATGTGCCTTGATGACGTTGAATGTGTTTGCATTATACACTGCTATCTGAAACACAAACAAAGAGCTGAGTATTATGCATGGGAGTGTAGGAGAAGCTGCTGCATGTGTGCAAAGAGTGTGTTTCTGGAGACTGTGTATTGTCAGTTGCAAGATAGATCTGCATGGAGACTTTTACAACTGAATGAAGACTGCAGATATGTGTGTAAGAGTACATGTTTGGAAAAGGTTAATTGGAGTTTTGTACATATAGGAACTACCTCACCCATTACAAGATTGGAAGGAAAATCTACCCTGTTGATTTCAAATGTGTTAGCATTTGCCTGTCATTTGTTAGATCATGATTTCTGCTGAGTGCTAGCCATCACACTTTAAGAAAACAAGCTGCCCTTTTCCTGCGAGTGCAAGTTTTACAGAACAACAGCAACACAAATTAAATCTCTGACAACAATTCCTGTGTGCACACTGTCTCATGGTGTGATTCTAGGCACAAAACAGTATTCCTGGGTGATACCAGTACACCTTAACTTATAGTGAAGACATACTCCATAATATCTAACATGTTCAAGGCATTTAAATATCTTCCTTAACATAAAATGTAAAACACAACTTTTAAAGTGGTAGGAAAATGTACCATGCTATTTTCAAATGTGTTTGCACTTGCCTCTCATTTGTGAGTAACTGATTTCTGCTGAATGCTAACCATCACACTTTAAGAAAACAAACTGCCCCTTTTCTGCGAGTGCAAGGCTAACAGAACAAGAGCAACACAAATTAAATCTCTGACAACAAATCCTGTGTGCAGACAGACTCATGATGTGATTCTAGGCACAAAACAGTATTCCTCAGTGATACCAGTACACCTTAACTTACAGTGAAGACATACTTCATAATATCTTACAAGTTCAAGACAGTTAAATATCTCCTAAAACACAAAATGTAAAACACAACTTTAAAAGAAGAATGACAATTCTAATATTTATATAAAAAATCACCACATACATCCCCTCTCAAACTCATAACTCACCTTTAAAATTAGTTAGTTGAAAAAGAAATGTGGCACTCAAACAGCAGATTATCAGAGCCAGAATCTCAGAGCTGTACACCTCTCTCCTCTCACCACAACCAGTAAATGGCAATGTGTCCCTCTCTTTTTTCACACATATACATGTTAATGTAAAATCACAGTCCTTCCCACATTTTTTCAAATGGAATCACACATTTCTATTGGTTGCAACTTTCAACCCCTTTCCAAATCATCCCTTCCCCCAACATGACTTCTGCCTGCTACCATAGCAACAGGTCATGGAACACTGGTGTGAGCAGAGAGGTCAGAAGTTCAGCACACAATGTTTCAAATCCAAAGAGCAAGCGTGCTTGACTTTTCAAACCTAACAGCAAATCCAAAGTAATGTTCAGTGGGAACACATTTTTCTGTACCAATCCAAAACATGCTTTTAAAAATGTAAACATACAGCCTAGTTTTAACTGTAAAATGGTTTGAATCAGCCAATGAGTTCTTTTTATTAAAAACCAGTATGTATGCCTCAATTTTTCAACTGTCTTTCTTTTCATATTGCCATTCTAAAGAAAGACACATCCTGAGTGCATCCTGTTCTCCTTGAAAGATGTTCACAGTGTGGATTGTAGGTCATAGCTATGTCTTCTGGAGTGAAAAATTTGCAGAAAAAAGAGGTATGGTGAGAGACCTTGCTTTGCCAAATGTAGACATTAAATGGATTGGTCAGAGAGGATTAAAGTGGCACCAATTGTAATGCCTTTGGTAAAAACCTTTCTACATCTCCCACAGCCTAACCTTATTATTGTGCACTGTGGTGGAAATGACCTAGGCACTTTAACTGGGGTAGGTCTGGAAATGCTTATTAAGGACACCTTTCTGCAATTGATGTCACTTTGTCCACAAACTGCCTTTGTATATTCTAATATAAGCCAAAGGCAAAAGTGGAACTGGTCCAACCAATTTTGTCTGCAGATTGACAAAGCAAGAAAGCACGTCAATAAATCTGTTTCTGCTTTCCTCAGAGACTATGGTATGGGTTCTATATACCACAACAACTTGCGTTACAACATGCAAGACATTTATAGAGGAGACGGTGTACATTTCAATGATGAAGGGATCAGAGTCTTCCTCTTGAACTTTAGACTCTGCATCGGTACTTACTTGTAGGTACCAAAAAACACTCAATAAACACAAGGGCTCTTTTTAGAGCCACCTAATATCTAAACACTTGAACTTGATTTTTATTTCTATTTTTTTTAATGTTTTTTTTCGGGTGCACGCAGAGAGCGCGCACTTCGCGATGTTTTTAGAAAAAAATTAAATCTTTTGTTTTTGCCCTTTGTGGTCCTACTGTGACCCCCTGACAATGGCTAGGGGGTCAAGAACTCCCTACTCTGCCCCCTATTCATGTTCTCCACCTTTCCTTTTCAGTGCGACAGACAAAATGGCGGTCGACACTTCCTGATTTCGACTGATTCGAATGTTTACTGACATCTAACAACCAATCACAATTACGCTAGCGCACGGTAGGGTGCGCTCACACGGCGTGCACAGTGCGCGCACCCTGCGCGCGTATAGCTATTGATATGCTTTTAAATACAATTTTCTCAGGAAATACTGAACAGATTTACACCAGAACTACGAAAGGCACTTCCTTGACCTTATGACTACCTCTCTGCCAAATTTCACGTAATTCTGTTCAGCCGTTCGGGCTGTAGCTGCGACTAAAGGTCCTATGGAAAAATGCATGGGGAAAACGCGTTTTGGGACCCCCCCTTTTTCTCGGCCCCCGCTTGACGAATCACCCCGAGACTTTCAGGGTAGGAGCTGAGCGGAGCGCCCCATTAGTTTTGAAAATTTCGCGAGGATTCGTCAACCGGCGCCAAAGTTATTCAAAACAGAATTTTGAATAACTTTGGCGCCGGTCGACGAATCCTCGCGAAATTTTCAAAATAGGTGGGGCGCTACGCTCCGCTCCTACCCTAAAAGTCTCGGGGGGATTCGTCAAGCGGGGGCTGAGAAAAAAGGGGGGTCCCAAAACGTGTTTTTCCCATGCATTTTTCCATAGGACCTTTAGACACAGCTACAGCCCGAACGGCTGAACAGAGTTACTTGAAATTTGGCAGAGAGGTAGTCCTCAGGTCAAGGAAGTGCCTTTTGTAGGTCTGGTGTAAATCTGTTCAGTAGTTCCTGAGAAAATAGCATTTAAATCAATATATATATCTGTGGCAGCTTACGGTGCGCTTACCGTGCGCTTACGGTAAGCATACCGTACGCGTACGGTGCCGTGCGCGAGCGCGATTCTGATTGGCTGCTAGATCTTAGTAAACATTCGAATCGGTCGAAACCAGGAAGCGGCGGCCGCCAATTTGTGTGTTACACACAGATAAAAAAGGGTGATAACTTGAAAAGGGGGCAAGGAAGAGAGTTACAGACCCCCTAACATTTGAAAGGGGGTCAAAGAAGGACAGAAAATTACAAAAAAAACATTTATTAATTTAAAAAAAAAATCGCGGGGTACGCGTACGGTAAGCTTACGGTAAGCTTACCGTACGCGTACGGTAGAAAAAAAAAATAAAAAAATAAAAAATTCAGATTTAAGTGTTTAGATATTAGGGGACTCTAAAAAGAGCCGTTGTGTTTATGAAGGGATTTGATTTTTTAGTGGTACCTACAAGTAAGTACCGATGCAGAGTCTAAGGTTCAAGAGGAAGACTCTGTTCCCTTCATCAGTGAAGTGTACACCATCTCCTCTATAAATGTCTTGCATGTCGTAACGCAAGTTGTTGTGGTAAATGGAACCCATACCATAGTCTCGGAGGAAAGCAGAAACAGATTTGTTGACGTGCTTTCTTGCTTTGTCAATCTGCGGACAAAAATGATTGGACCAGTTCCATTTTTGCCTTTGGCATATGTTAGAATACACAAAGGCAGTTTTAGGGAAAAGTGAAAAAAGTTGTGCAAAGGTCTCCTTCATAAGCATTTCCAGACCTACCCCAGTCAAAGTGCCTAGGTCATTGCCACCACAGTGCACTATTATGAGGTCAGGGTGTTGTATTTGCATGAAGGATTTCACCAATGGCATCAATTGGTGCCACTTTAACCCTCTCTGATCAATCCATTTAATGTTTACATTTGGCAAAGCAAGGTCTCTCACCATACCTGTTTTCTCTGCATACTTTTCACTCCAGAAGACATAGCTGTGCCCTACAATCCACACTGTGAACATCTTCAAAGGAGATCTGGATGCACTCAGGAGGTGTATTTCAGTAGAATGGGAAAAAGAAATGGAGGCATACATATTTTTTTTTTTTAAAAGAACTGATTGGCTGTTTCATACCATTCTACACTAAAAACTAGGCTGTATGTGTAAATTTATAGAAGCATGTTTTGTATTGGTACAGAAAAATGTGTTACCAAAGAACAGTACTATGGATTTGCTGTTAGGTTTGAAAAGTCAAGCACTCCTGCTCTTTGGAAATGAAACATTGTGTGGTGAACTTCTGACCTAACTCTATACAGCAGTGTTTCAAGAGCTGTTGCTATGGTAGCAGGCAGAAGTCAAGTTGGGGGAAGGGTACTAGGCTGAAGTCAAGTTGGGGGAAGGGTACTTTTGGAAAAGGGTTGGTTTTCAACCAATAGAAATGTGTGATTACATTTGAAAAAAAGGGGGAAGCACTGAGATTTGAAATTAACATGTATATGTGTGGAAAAAGAGAGGGAAACATTGCCATTATCTGGTTCTGCTGAGAGGAGAGAGGTGTACAGAACAGAGATCCTGGCTCTGATAATCTGCTGTTTGAGTGCCACATTTCTTTCACAGCTAACTAATTTTAAAGGTGAGTTATGAGTTTGAGTGGGGATGTATATGGTAAATTAAGAAATGAATAATAGAATTGGAAATCCTTTTGTTGAAGTTGTGTTTATCGTTTTGTGGTTTGGGAGAAATTTAAATATGGACTATGTTTTCACCATAAAACAAGGTGTATTGTTTTAAATGAGGAATACTTTTAGGGTTTGAGGTTCCAGTCAGTAATGCAAATACATTCTCCATCACTAAGGCTGGTTGCCCTTGCTGGAGTGTAGTCAGTCACCCAGGTTACACATGTTTCTGGTCTGAAAAAGCTGTTTGGACATGTGCTTTTTTAAGAATATGAAAAGTGGATTAGAAATGTGTCAGACTGTAAAATTACTTATCACTTGCAAAAAAAAAGAGTAGTAAGTGTGCTTTCAAATTGGCAAAGAAATTTCGTTTTCTGACTAATATGAAACCATGACTGTGTGCAAAGAGGAATTATAGACAGAGATTTATTGCGTATTACTCTGGTAATTTTACATTTGCATTAGTAGGAAAGGGGGTGCTATTTTTTCTGCAGAAGCAGACTCTTAGCACACACCCAGCTGCTTATCCTGTGGAATCATGCATAGTATTCACAACCAAGTGGGGTTTGAGGTTCCAGTCAGTAATGCAAATACATTCAGCATCACTAAGGCTGGTTGCCCTTGCTGGAGTGTAGTTAATCACCCAGGTTACACATGTTTCTGGTCTGAAAAAGCTGTTTGGACATGTGCTTTTTTAAGAATATGAAAAGTGGATTAGAAATGTGTAAGACTGTAAAAGTACTTATCACTTGCAAAAAAAAGAGTAGTAAGTGTGCTTTCAAATTGGCAAAGAAATTTCGTTTTCTGACTAATATGAAAACATGACTCTGTGTGCAAAGAGGAATTATAGACAGAGATTTATTGCGTATTACTCTGGTAATTTTACATTTGCATTAGTAGGAAAGGGGGAGCTATTTTTTCTGCAGAAGCAGACTCTTAGCACACACCCAGCTGCTTATCCTGTGGAATCATGCATAGTATTCACAACCGAGTAGGGTTTGAGGTTGCAGTCAGTAATGCAAATATATTCAGCATCACTAAGGCTGGTTGCCCTTGCTGGAGTGAAGTCAGTCACCCAGGTTACACATGTTTCTGGTCTGAAAAAGCTGTTTGGACATGTGCTTTTTTAAGAATCTGAAAAGTGGATTAGAAATGTGTCAGACTGTAAAAGTACTTATCACTTGCAAAAAAAAATAGTAATAAGTGTGCTTTCAAATTGGCAAAGAAATTTCGTTTTCTGACTAATATGAAACCATGACTGTGTGCAAAGAGGAATTATAGACAGAGATTTATTGCGTATTACTCTGGTAATTTTACATTTGCATTAGTAGGAAAGGGGGTGCTATTTTTTCTGCAGAAGCAGACTCTTAGCACACACCCAGCTGCTTATCCTGTGGAATCATGCATAGTATTCACAACCGAGTGGGGTTTGAGGATGCAGTCAGTAATGCAAATACATTCAGCATCACTAAGGCTGGTTGCCCTTGCTGGAGTGTAGTCAGTCACCCAGGTTACACATGTTTCTGGTCTGAACAAGCTGTTTGGACATGTGCTTTTTTATGAATCTGAAAAGTGGATTAAAAATGTGTCACAGTGTAAAAGTACTTATCACTTGCAAAAAAAAAGAGTAGTAAGTGTGCTTTCAAATTGGCAAAGAAATTTCGTTTTCTGACTAATATAAAACCATGACTCTGTGTGCAAAGAGGAATTATAGACAGAGATTTATTGCGTATTACTCTGGTAATTTTACAGTTGCATTAGTAGGAAAGGGGGAGCTATTTTTTCTGCAGAAGCAGACTCTTCGCACACACCCAGCTGCTTATCCTGTGGAATCATGCATAGTATTTACAACTGAGTGGGGTTTGAGGTTGCAGTCAGTAATGCAAATACATTCAGCATCACTAAGGCTGGTTGCCCTTGCTGGAGAGTAGTCAGTCACCCAGGTTACACATGTTTCTGGTCTGAAAAAGCTGTTTGGACATGTGCTTTTTTAAGAATATGAAAAGTGGATTAGAAATGTGTCAGACTGTAAAAGTACTTATCACTTGCAAATAAAAAGAGTAGTAAGTGTGCTTTCCAATTGGCAAAGAAATTTCGTTTTCTGACTAATATGAAACCATGACTCTGTGTGCAAAGAGGAATTATAGACAGAGATTTATTGCGTATTACTCTGGTAATTTTACAGTTGCATTAGATGGAAAGGGGGAGCTATTTTTTCTGCAGAAGCAGACTCTTCGCACACACCCAGCTGCTTATCCTGTGAAATCATGTACAGTATTCACAACTGAGTAGGGTTTGAGGTTGCAGTCAGTAATGCAAATACATTCAGCATCACTAAGGCTGGTTGCCCTTGCTGGAGTGTAGTCAGTCACCCAGGTTACAGATGTTGCTGGTCTCAAAAAGCTGTTTGGACATGTGCTTTTTTATGAATCTGAAAAGTGGATTAAAAATGTGTCAGACTGTAAAAGTACTTATCACTTGCAAAAAAAAGAGTAGTAAGTGTGCTTTCAAATTGGCAAAGAAATTTTGTTTTCTGACTAATATGAAACCATGACTCTGTGTGCAAAGAGGAATTATAGACAGAGATTTATTGCGTATTACTCTAGTAATTTTACAGTTGCATTAGTAGGAAAGGGGGTGCTATTTTTTCTGCAGAAGCAGACTCTTAGCACACACCCAGCTGCTTATCCTGTGGAATCATGCATAGTATTCACAACCGAGTGGGGTTTGAGGTTGCAGTCAGTAATGCAAATACATTCAGCATCACTAAGGCTGGTTGCCCTTGCTGGAGTGAAGTCAGTCACCCAGGTTACACATGTTTCTGGTCTGAAAAAGCTGTTTGGACATGTGCTTTTTTAAGAATCTGAAAAGTGGATTAGAAATGTGTCAGACTGTAAAAGTACTTATCACTTGCAAAAAAAAATAGTAGTAAGTGTGCTTTCAAATTGGCAAAGAAATTTCGTTTTCTGACTAATATGAAACCATGACTGTGTGCAAAGAGGAATTATAGACAGAGATTTATTGCGTATTACTCTGGTAATTTTACATTTGCATTAGTAGGAAAGGGAGTGCTATTTTTTCTGCAGAAGCAGACTCTTAGCACACACCCAGCTGCTTATCCTGTGGAATCATGCATAGTATTCACAACCGAGTGGGGTTTGAGGATGCAGTCAGTAATGCAAATACATTCAGCATCACTAAGGCTGGTTGCCCTTGCTGGAGTGTAGTCAGTCACCCAGGTTACACATGTTTCTGGTCTGAAAAAGCTGTTTGGACATGTGCTTTTTTATGAATCTGAAAAGTGGATTAAAAATGTGTCACAGTGTAAAAGTACTTATCACTTGCAAAAAAAAAGAGTAGTAAGTGTGCTTTCAAATTGGCAAAGAAATTTCGTTTTCTGACTAATATGAAACCATGACTCTGTGTGCAAAGAGGAATTATAGACAGAGATTTATTGCGTATTACTCTGGTAATTTTACAGTTGCATTAGTAGGAAAGGGGGAGCTATTTTTTCTGCAGAAGCAGACTCTTCGCACACACCCAGCTGCTTATCCTGTGGAATCATGCATAGTATTTACAACTGAGTGGGGTTTGAGGTTGCAGTCAGTAATGCAAATACATTCAGCATCACTAAGGCTGGTTGCCCTTGCTGGAGTGTAGTCAGTCACCCAGGTTACACATGTTTCTGGTCTGAAAAAGCTGTTTGGACATGTGCTTTTTTAAGAATATGAAAAGTGGATTTGAAATGTGTCAGACTGTAAAAGTACTTATCACTTGCAAAAAAAAAGAGTAGTAAGTGTGCTTTCCAATTGGCAAAGAAATTTCGTTTTCTGACTAATATGAAACCATGACTCTGTGTGCAAAGAGGAATTATAGACAGAGATTTATTGCGTATTACTCTGGTAAATTTACAGTTGCATTAGATGGAAAGGGGGAGCTATTTTTTCTGCAGAAGCAGACTCTTCGCACACACCCAGCTGCTTATCCTGTGAAATCATGCACAGTATTCACAACTGAGTGGGGTTTGAGGTTGCAGTCAGTAATGCAAATACATTCAGCATCACTAAGGCTGGTTGCCCTTGCTGGAGTGTAGTCAGTCACCCAGGTTACAGATGTTGCTGGTCTCAAAAAGCTGTTTGGACATGTGCTTTTTTATGAATCTGAAAAGTAGATTAAAAATGTGTCAGACTGTAAAAGTACTTATCACTTGCAAAAAAAAGAGTAGTAAGTGTGCTTTCAAATTGGCAAAGAAATTTTGTTTTCTGACTAATATGAAACCATGACTCTGTGTGCAAAGAGGAATTATAGACAGAGATTTATTGCGTATTACTCTGGTAATTTTACAGTTGCATTAGTAGGAAAGGGGGTGCTATTTTTTTCTGCAGAAGCAGACTCTTAGCACACACCCAGCTGCTTATCCTGTGGAATCATGCATAGTATTTACAACTGAGTGGGGTTTGAGGTTGCAGTCAGTAATGCAAATACATTCAGCATCACTAAGGCTGGTTGCCCTTGCTGGAGTGTAGTCAGTCACCCAGGTTACACATGTTGCTGGTCTGAAAAAGCTGTTTGGACATGTGCTTTTTTATGAATCTGAAAAGTGGATTAAAAATGTGTCAGACTGTAAAAGTACTTATCACTTGCAAAAAAAAAGAGTAGTAAGTGTGCTTTAAAATTGGCAAAGAAACTTCGTTTTCTGACTAATATGAAACCATGACTCTGTGTGCAAAGAGGCATTATAGACAGAGATTTATTGCGTATTACTCTGGTAATTTTACAGTTGCACTAGTAGGAATGGGAGAGCTATTTTTTCTGCAGAAGCAGATTCTTAGCACACACCCAGCTGCTTTTCCTGTGGAATCATGCATAGTATCCACAACCGAGTGGGGTTTGAGGATGCAGTCAGTAATGCAAATACATTCAGCATCACTAAGGCTGGTTGCCCTTGCTGGAGTGTAGTCAGTCACCCAGGTTACACATGTTGCTGGTCTGAAAAAGCTGTTTGGACATGTGCTTTTTTATGAATCTGAAAAGTGGATTAAAAATGTGTCAGACTGTAAAAGTACTTATCACTTGCAAAAAAAAAGAGTAGTAAGTGTGCTTTCAAATTGGCAAAGAAATTTCGTTTTCTGACTAATATGAAACCATGACTCTGTGTGCAAAGAGGAATTATAGACAGAGATTTATTGCGTATTACTCTGGTAATTTTACAGTTGCATTAGATGGAAAGGGGGAGCTATTTTTTCTGCAGAAGCAGACTCTTAGCACACACCCAGCTGCTTATCCTGTGGAATCATGCACAGTATTCACAACTGAGTGGGGTTTGAGGTTGCAGTCAGTAATGCAAATACAATCAGCATCACTAAGGCTGGTTGCCCTTGCTGGAGTGTAGTCAGTCACCCAGGTTACAGATGTTGCTGGTCTCAAAAAGCTGTTTGGACATGTGCTTTTTTCAGAATCTGAAAAGTGGATTCAAAATGTGTCAGACTGTAAAAGTACTTATCACTTGCAAAAAAAAGAGTAGTAAGTGTGCTTTCAAATTGGCAAAGACATTTCGTTTCCTGACTAATATGAAACCATGACTCTGTGTGCAAAGAGGAATTATAGACAGAGATTTATTGCGTATTACTCTGGTAATTTTACAGTTGCATTAGATGGAAAGGGGGAGCTATTTTTTCTGCAGAAGCAGACTCTTAGCACACACCCAGCTGCTTATCCTGTGGAATCATGCACAGTATTCACAACTGAGTGGGGTTTGAGGTTGCAGTCAGTAATGCAAATACAATCAGCATCACTAAGGCTGGTTGCCCTTGCTGGAGTGTAGTCAGTCACCCAGGTTACACATGTTTCTGGTCTGAAAAAGCTGTTTGGACATGTGCTTTTTTAAGAATATGAAAAGTGGATTCGAAATGTTTCAGACTGTAAAAGTACTTATCACTTGCAAAAAAAAAGAGTAGTAAGTGTGCTTTCCAATTGGCAAAGAAATTTCGTTTTCTGACTAATATGAAACCATGACTCTGTGTGCAAAGAGGAATTATAGACAGAGATTTATTGCGTATTACTCTGGTAATTTTACAGTTGCATTAGATGGAAAGGGGGAGCTATTTTTTCTGCAGAAGCAGACTCTTCGCACACACCCAGCAACTTATCCTGTGGAATCATGCATAGTATTTACAACTGAGTGGGGTTTGAGGTTGCAGTCAGTAATGCAAATACATTCAGCATCACTAAGGCTGGTTGCCCTTGCTGGAGTGTAGTCAGTCACCCAGGTTACAGATGTTGCTGGTCTCAAAAAGCTGTTTGGACATGTGCTTTTTTCAGAATCTGAAAAGTGGATTCAAAATGTGTCAGACTGTGAAAGTACTTATCACTTGCCAAAAAAGCAGTAGGAACTGTGGTTTCCAATTGGCAAAGAAATTTCGTTTTCTGCCTAATTTCAAACCATGACTATGTGTGCACACAGGAATTGTTTTTAGATATTTAATTTGTGAAGGTGTTATTGTGATTTTCACTTGTAGGAAAGGGGTACATAGTATTTTAAGATTTGAAAAGATCATAAAAAAGTAGTAATATATTTAAATAAAATAAAGGATTTTTTTTTTAGTTTTTTTCAGGTATTGCTGAAGAGCAGTGAAATTTAAGATGCCTACAAAATCCAGACTAAGGAAAAACCACAAAAAAAACTATATTTGAAGACAACTTGCGGACCTAAGTTAGTTGGAGATGCTCATGTTGGGAAAAAGAGAAAGTCTTCTGGTAAGCAGACAAAAGAATTTTTAAAGAACATCTTCAAAAAAAGGAAAAATGTACAAAATATCTGTAATGGAAAGAATGTTTTAAATAAAAAACAACAGGAAAAAACTGAGCATTTAGTTAATGCAAATATACCTTCAGAAACAATAAAGATTACCTTAAATAGAAAAACAGCGTTTAAAGAGATACGTAGAAAAATGTTTCAGAGAAGAGTTATGTCCAATTTGATAAAGGATGTGAAGAAATATAAGCAAAAGGCTAAATTTTATAAGAGAAAAAAAGAAATTGAAGCCATTGCAGCAAAGGCATTAGAATTAAAAAGGAAACTATTCATTTTAATTTTGAACAGGATGCGTACATTAGATAAAATGGTTAATGTACTGAAATCACAAAGCAAAAGGAAAAGAGTAGTGAAAAGAACACACTTTTGTAAAGTGTTTTTAGGAGAATGGATGCATAGTTCAAGTAGTGAACCTTTTTTTAATGAAGAGAGTTATTTTCAAAGTAATAGTTTGCTGCATGCAGTTGACACCAGAGGTCGTGCTTATGAAGTGAAAAATGGTTGTATAATGGAGAAGGAGAAAAAGGTTCCAAGAGATGAGGTACAAGTGATGGCGGATGAGGCTATGGTGAGACATCCTAAAGCCCCAGTATACACTTGGAATTGTAGTAGTATTTGCACTGTGCGTCAGGAATCTATTGATAAATTTCGTGAGTTTCTAAGAGAATATAGTAAAAAAAGTGTTAAACAGAAGATTAAGGTGCTTCAAAGTCTAGATCCTTTCAGAGTGAGAGAGAATACTGGTTTGCAGGGTCATTCGCTAGCTTGTCTATCTAGAAAAGTGTGTAAAAGTGTTTTTCATCATTTTAGGATGCTGGTTGTTCATCATACTGAAATGAGAAAGTTTGTGAGACGTTTGTATTTTGCTAAAAGTCCAGCAATAAAGTTAGATGAATTGAATAGGGCTCTGTTCCGTGGATCGGTATCAGATGTAGAGAAGGTTACTGATGAAATTCAGTTTTGTTACTTTGGTCCTGAACAAGACAGTGTAGAAAAGGACACAGTAAATGAGGAAGAAGTGGAAGAGAATGTAGAACCATCTGTAAGTAAGACATTTAATGATCACATAACAAAATTTGCAATAATCTCTAATGAAAGACCAAATATTACTTGTATTTGTTGCCGCAGAACTCATTATAGAAAACAAACCAGGAATGTTGATCTCTACAGAAAAAGTGAAAATGAAGATAATTATAAGTGGAAGGATTTTGCCACATATATATTTCTTGAAAATTGTTTTGAATTGGGTGAAGATCAGCGTATTTGTAAATACTGTTACAACAAGTTAGAGGAAAATAGAATGCCGACCAGAGCTGTACATAATAATTTAGAATTGGATGTTATTCCTGCCGAACTTTCTGAATTAAATACATATGAGTCGATTACCTCCTTCAGATTTACTGAGAGGTTTAAAAGGTAGAGTGGTGTATTTGCCCTTGGATTTGAAAAAAAATATGGAAACTATTGATGCAGATACTTTGGATACTGAACCATTAGTTATTCTGGTTAATGGTGTACCTACAAAGAATAAAAAGATTTGGCAGGAGCTGGTAGATGTACGGAAAGTACAAAGAGCAAATTTGTATTTGAAAAGGAATAATAAATGGTATGAATCAATTTATATAGAAGAAGAAGAAGAAGATTTACAAGAAGACACAGAAACACCAACTGGACAAATTGAAAAAGTGGACAAGTCAAAGGAAGAAGAAATTTATGAACATTTTAGCATACATCCTCTCCATTCAAAAGAAGTTATGGGAGACAATATTGATCTGTTTCAGATGAGGAAAGCAAAAGGAACTCCTGTGAGTGTATGGGAGGAGAGCTTGGAAGCTCGATGTTTTCCCCAGCTGTTTCCTACAGGAAAAGGAGGACGATACGATGAACGTCCAGAACAGATTCCAGCTTCTGAGTACCGAACTACAAGACTATATGCAGAAGATCCCAGATTTCGACAAAGTATTTCTTATTTGTTCCATCTTTTATTTGAAAGCGACTTGTCTGCATTATCATATGCAGTAAATCACATTTTAAAAAGTGGAGTACATTTACAAAATGTGTCTGCTAAGGATTTTATGGAGAAAGTGCAGCACCGAGATGATCATTTGGAAACACAACTGATCAATCTGATGGCTTGTCAGCGTGGGACAAACGAATATTGGAACCGACGTCATGGTGAATTAAAATGCATGTTACGGAATTTAGGAACACCAACATGGTTCCTTACTCTAAGCTGTGCTGAGTACGCTTGGGATGATTTACTGGATTTTCTACGAGAGGCAAATTCAAACATTAAAAACATCGAATACAAGACAGCAGGAGAACTGTGCTCATTGGATCCGGTTAATGTTTGCAGATATTTCAATCATAGATTTGAGGCTATGATGTCCTTCATCTGCAATAAAAAAAATCCACCTCTTGGAGAAGTAGAGGATTTCTTTTGGAGAAAAGAGTACCAAGCAAGAAGTGCTCCTCATATTCATATGCTGTTGTGGATCAAGGATGCCCCAAAGTTTGGAACAGATACTGATGAAGCAGTGTTATCTTTCATTGAAGAATATGCAACATGTGCTATACCAAAAAGCTCAGAAGAGAAAAAGTTAAAGGAGCAAGTTTTACGTTTCCAAAGTCATCGGTGTGGAAAATACTGTCGACAGAAATACAAGAGCAAAGATAAATACTACACTAAATGTCGATTTGGATTTCCTAGACCTGTTCTTTCAAATGGAAGAGTAAACAGCTTTATGTCATCTGTGAGACATACTATTACAAGAAAATCACCTAAGAATACCTACAACCTTAAAAGAAAAGAAGAATCAAAAAATATAAATGACTACAACCCAGTCATTTTATCCATGTGGAATGCTAACATGGATATACAGTATGTAGCTGACAATTCTATTGCTGTTGCTCGATATGTTACGTCTTACATTACGAAATCTGAAAAAACTGAATTGAAAGAAATGTGGGAAGAGATTTCTCACGAGAAGACTGTCAGTAAGAAGCTGTACAGTTTCAGTTTAAAGATGTTATCGCATCGAGAAATTGGATCCTACGAATGTTCAGATAGGTTATCTTCTGCAAGTCTCTACTCGAAATCCAGAAGAATAATTTGGGCAAGTTTAGGCCTTGCAGCAATGAGAAATCGGGTACTGAAATCTGTTGGAGAAATTGAATATTTGGCCGAGAATGACCCAGAAAGTACAGATATTTTGAAATCAAACATGTTGGACACATATTATCCCAAGAGAAGTCATCATCTAGAGAACATGTGTCTCTATGAAGTGCTGCAGAACTACATTTATTCACGGAAAGCCACAGAAGACATCAACAATGGAAAATATAAAGTCATTGGTGAGGAAGGATGTTTGGTGAAGCAAACAAAAGGAAGTTTGATAAATCACAGGAAGCTCAGTTGCGACACTACTGACAAAAAGGAATTTTACTACTTGGCTCTTTTACAGCTGTTTAAACCATGGCGTACAGAAGATGAACTACTGGGAGAATTTCAAAGCTATGAAGATTCATTTAATGCTTGCAAAGACACCATACAATGCAGTACATTCACAAATTATGTGCAAATGTTAAATGAAGAAATTGAACAGGAAACTACAATTGCAGCTGAAGTAGCTAGAGACAGTTCTCAAGACAGCCAAAGTTCAGGAATACTGAGTCAAGATCCCCTAGGACAACCAATTGTTGAAAATGAAGCTGCAATAGCCATGAATGAAGTGGAAACAGCTATGAATCAAGCTCAAGAAGAATTTATAGACTTACCAAATTTGGAAAGACAACTGAATGAAGAGCAGCAACAAATATATGAAGAAATCAGAAATAAAATTGATCATGGATTACTACATGAGAAAAAAGAGTGCTCATGCACATCATTTCATCCAATCAGGATGTATGTAAGTGGACAAGCTGGAACTGGAAAAAGTTTCTTAATAAAAGTCATCAGAAGCTACCTACAGCAAAAAACAGATTCAACTTTGTCCTGTGTGGTTACTGCTCCAACTGGGTTAGCAGCATATAACATAAAAGGAATCACCTTACATCGTTTGCTAATGTTACCAGTGGAGCATGAGAACAAAATACAATACCACAAGCTAACTGGAGAAGCATGCTTGGAAGTTTCAAGAGTATTGAAGAAGATGCAAGTTCTCATTATTGATGAGGTGAGCATGGTATCAAACTTAATGCTTGCCTTTGTGCATTTAAGAATGCAACAAATTCTTAAGAGAGACTATGACGTGTTATTTGGTGGAAAACATGTCATAGTTTTTGGGGATCTTCTACAGCTTACTCCAGTTAAAGGACAACCAGTGTTTAATACTGTGACACATGAAGACACAAAGAAGTCATTGGGAAGCATTGGTAATGCAAATATTTGGTCCTTCTTTGAGTACAAGGAACTTACTACTAATATGAGACAAGCAAACGATGAAGAATATGGAAGTATTCTGAAAGATATCAGAATTGGACTACTCACTGAAGCTGGCACAAAAGCATTACAGAGTCGGTTGCTACATAATTTATTTCCAAAGGAAGAAATAGTTGCAGAGAAGATATACAAGAACATTGCAGAAAAGAAAAGTGTCATCTGCTTAATGACAACTCTACGTGAATGCTCAATATTCAATGAGGAGCTTTTGAAATTGGAAAAGGAAGATATCAAGAAATTGGAAGCTGTGGACAAAATTCAGGATGGAAGAATTACTATCACATTAACAGGCAAACTGAAAAATAAATTGGATTCACTGGAGAAGAACATTTCCAAAACTGCTGGATTAGAAAAAAATCTATATGTTTGCATGAACTGTAGAGTATTTTTAAGGAGAAATTTGGATGTTGAAAAAGGTTTAGTTAATGGAGCTATGGGAAGAGTTGTGGGTTTTATTAATTATCAGAAAAAAGATGGAATTGAATGTTTAAAAATAAAATTTGATCAGATAGAAGAAGTTATAGACATTTGTCGTTGTACAGTTCGTTTCATGCTTGTGAAAGACTTATATGTACAAAGGAAACAGTTTCCGTTTTCTCTAGCATATGCTGTAACTATTCCCAAGTCTCAAGGATTGACTGTAGATTGTGCATTTGTAAACATTGGTTCAACTGTGTTCAAAGAAGGTATGGCTTATGTAGCTTTGTCACGAGTGAAAACATTATCTGGTTTATTCATGATAGACTTTGATGATTCAAAAGTTAGTGCTGATACAAACTGTGTAAAGGAGTATAATAGATTAAGAAGAACCTATGCTCCTCATTTAGGTCAGTATCCTGTGTTAGAGAAACGTGTAGTTTCTCGTAAAAGGAGAATTGAGAATATCTGTAATGAGGATGTAGAGAGGAGGAAAAAAAAGAGGAGTGATGTAATTGCAAGCAAAAAGAAAAAGGAAAATGAAGAAGAGGTTGTAGGATGTCATTTTTAAAATAGCTCTGGTGTCAACTGCTACGCTAATGTAGTGCTGAATGTTGCTTTTTATCTGGAAAGTTTGCAAGAGCAGATAATAGTAAATCAGAGAAAAAGATTCTGTTCTGAGTTGAGTCTCCTTTTTCAAAAGCTGAGTAATGATAAAACTCAAATAGAAAGTGCTACTGAAATTAGAAAACTTTTAGATGTATGTTCAGGACGAACACAGTTTTCACAAAATGTACAGCAAGACGCTCAGGAATTCTTGATGTATTTTCTTCAGGTACTGGAAGAAGAAGGGGTGCCAATTCAAAATATGTTTGGTGTCTCTTATAAATGGGAACATAGTTGTGAAAACTGTTACAATACATGTGGCTCTAATGTTGATTCTGAAAGGTTTATTTATTTAACATTGCCAGACAGTAAAACAGTCACTTTTGCTAAATTAGTTAAAGATGCTAATCATAGCATGGAATGCGGTGAGTGTAAATCTGACATGTTTTCAACGTTAATTTTAAAGGAATACGGACAGTATGTAATTTTAATGATGCAACGATGTAAAGCTGATGGTTCAAAATTGGATACTTTAATAAAGAAGTTTATAGGACAGCAATTATCAATTTCAGGAAAAACTTTTATAACAGTTGCAATAATTTTCCATGAAGGACCTACTGTTACTTCTGGACATTACACAGTTTATCTTAAATGTGAAAAAGGCTGGCCACTGTGTAATGATTCCCAATTGATTTTCAAGCAACGTTTGCCTTTTGATTTAGCAAATTCCTATCTAATCTTCCTGAAACCAAAATTTTAGAGAGACTTGGCAACATCTGTACAAAACAATTTTACCATTTTATTGGATTAGCATTGGAATTTTCAAAAAAAAAGATTTTTCAAATTACCATTTGGCCTAATGGAAAGGTAACCAATTGTAATGTGGACTTATTTAATTCCTAATGAATCTTTCGGAAACCAAAAATTTAGAGAAAATCGGTAACATCTGTACAATTTAAATTTTGGAATTTTATTGGATTACCATTGGAAATTTATTCAAAAAAAGATTTTTTAAATTACTATTTGGCCATAAGGAAAAGTAACCAATTGTATTGTGGACTTATTTAATTATTAATTATTCTTTCGGAAACCAACATGTTAGATAGAATCGGTAACATCTGTACAATTTAAATTTTGGAATTTTATTAGATTACCATTGGAAATTTATTCAAACAAGAATTTTAAAATTACTATTTGGCCTAAAGGAAATGTAACCAGATTTGTTGTGGAGTTATTTGAGATATATTATTTTTGAGATTATGCTTCTGTAACAAAATTGTAAGACGGTATTTTAAAGAAATAGTTATTGTTATTAGATGATATTTTTTTAGAATATTATGCATTTCTATAATGTTATGTTTAAGTAAAAAGAGATTCTGGGCTTTTTTAAAACAATCTTTGAGATTGTTATTTTTTTTTTTGCCCGCTGTTAAGTGATGAATGCAATTGCTTTCACGATTTATAGTGAAATGCAATATATTCTGAAAACAGCAAAATAAAGGCAAAAAATATTTTTTGAAAAATATGTAAAAACGTGTACTGAGTTATATAATTATTTATTAAATATTAATAATTTTTTCTTTTTTTACAGATTGTGAAAGAACAACTATTTTTTCAAGTAATTTCAAGTAAATTTTCATTAAAAATTAAATTGTTGGGTGGGTCAGGTAAGTCAGAAATTAGATGGTCCCTTTCTTCAACTTCTCCTCAAACAGATTTTTAGTATTTAGTTATTAATTCCTCAAGGATCTTGAGATGTGGTAATTGATTTTTGGTGTTTTAAAAAAAAAATAGAAAAAATTACGCTTACCGTACGGTAAAAAAAAAAAAAAAAAAGTTTTTAAGAAAAAATAAAAAAAAGTTGAGAGGTAAGGTTGGCTCTTAAAAGAGCCGTTGTGTTCATGCAGGGACAGAGGAAAGGAAGAATGGGAACATTAGCTGGTAGGACAAATGTGCTGGTCTATTTTGTTGTTAATAAGGGGATGACTGGTCTCCCTATGAACAATTAGACCATGGCAAAATGAACACCGCATAGTAACCCTCGCAAACCGAGGGTTAGTTTCCACAGGATCAGAAAAAGGTGAATCTGCACCCACAGATGAAGGGCTCTGCTGAGCTTCCGAAGAAGGACTCGGCTGAGCTGCTGTGGATGTGCTTGCTCGACTTACCGAAGGGTTGCCTCTAGTATGTCGTGCATGTGTCCTTGGATGTACATCCTCAAGGTGTCTCAACATAGTGTGATTCCCGAAGGAATACTTCTTGTTGGGATTTCCTCTTGAAAGTACACGCTGGCACAGCTTGCAAGTCACCAGTGCAGCATTGACTTTTTTCTCACCCTCAGGAAAACTGAAATACTCCCAAATACAAGAGCTCTTCTGTTTCCTCTTTCTCTGCCTGATGGTGGTGCTGCTAGCCTCACTCTCAGCAGAAGAGTGCTGGTCTGCCATCGTATCACAAAGACAAGTCAGCTCCTTCACCTAAGGGATCACAAGCAGAAATGAGGGGAATGGGTGTGGTGTAGGAGAGTTCTATAACTGAAACTACTTTGAACCAATCAAAAGTTGTGTTTTATGATCACATGACCCACCGTGCGCGTACGTTACGCTTACGGAGCGCTTACGGTGCGCTTACGGTAAAAGTACGCATGCGCGTAAAAAAGACACGCGCACATGCGCATAACAGTGGCTCACCAGCACTTCCGCGTAACGTACGCGTGTAGCGTACACGCTTACGCACCCCATACGCAGTACGCACGGCTACGCAAATTGCGTAACTATACGCAAAATGCGTAGAAAAATTACGTACATTACGCAAACCGTACGCTTACCGTAAGCTTACCGTACGCGCACTAAAAAAAAAAAAAAAAAAAAAAAAACAAGGAAAAAAAAAATTACTATGTTATACTAATATATCTTACCTGTTTGCTTAAAAAAAAGGAGAAAAATTAATATATTGCAGAATTTTATTCAACAAAAAAAAATAGTGTTTAAAAAGAATATAAAGTTAAAAAAAAAAAAAAACTTGCATTAAAGAAAAACAAAAAACATATAATTTAATAAATTATAATAAAAAAAACATACAAAATCATAGGTTTCACACACGTTATAGTTAGGAATTAGCATTTAAAAAACCTTGCAAATTCACTGAAAAAACCATAGGTTTCACACACGTTATAGTTAGGATTTAGCATTTAAAAAACCTTGCAAATTCAGTGAAAAAACCATAGGTTTCACACACGTTATAGTTAGCTGGACATTTTACTCGTAAAAAAACATTGAAATTCCCCCGTTATAGTTAGTTAAGCTAACTATAACTCGCGCACCCGCAATCCACTGCTGATGACGTAACATATTACATCACTCATGACATGGTCAGTGACATCACTCATGACATCACTGATGACATCTCAAATGACATCACTGATGACATCATCCAGTGAATGTGTGTTTTTCTGAAAATTAAATATGCTTTATATATGTATATCTCAAGGTCAATGGAAGAATAAATGGGTATATAAGTGTCTAAATGGATGATTTGTTTTTGAAAAATTGATTGTATAACTGACTGATTAAGTGTATCTTAGTGAATACATGGCTTAGTGAGTAATGTTTAAATGTGTAAATATCTGTATCAGTCTCTCACTTTGTGTATAAGTGTCTGCATGGGTTGGTGAGTAGCTATATGGGTGTTTATATTGGATTTTAGGTTGTTTTTTGAGTATCAGTGTGAGTGTCTGCATGGTTCGGTGGGGGGTTTAACGTAGTGCATAGGTGCATGAATGATTGTCTGGTTGTATGTTTTGAAGATAGCATGTGTGCATGACTGTATGGTTTGATGAGTGTGTGTATGGGTGTGTTAGTGAGTGAATGACTGTCTCAATAGTGTCTTTATGAGTTACTTAATATGTTTTAAAGAAGTATATTTGACTATTGTTGTATATAAGTGAGTATATGTGAGAGTGAGAGATTGAAATAGTTCCTGTATGAATAAGTACGTTTTTTTATTAGTGATTATTTAAAAGAGTAAGTATGTGAAAGTTTCTGTAGAAGTACGTGTTGAGGTGTGTGTATAACTGAATATGGAAGTAAATGGATGTTTGATTCTTTATTAGCATGAGTGACTATGTGTGTGAGTAACTCTATGGATGAGTGGCAATGTGTAACAGGATATATAGGTGTATGTGTACATATGATGAGTGTGTACATGTATGACTGACTGTACAGGACTGTTTGTGAATGAGTGGATGTTTATGTGGATCTAAGAATTACTGATTATGTTATTGTAACTGGTATTGGAATGTCCATTGTTTTGAAAATTGTAGTCTCTATTTTTGAATTTGTGTATGAAAGGTTATATTAGGGTGAGAGGAGGTCTACCACTCTGTCACAAGGATGATGTCATCAGTGATGTCATTTGAGATGTCATCAGTGATGTCATGAGCGATGTCACTGACCATGTCATGAGTGATGTAATATGTTACGTCATCAGCAGTGGATTGCGGGTGCGCGAGTTATAGTTAGCTTAACTAACTTTAACGGGGGAATTTCAATGGTTTTTTACGAGTGAAATGTCCAGCTAACTATAACGTGTGTGAAACCTATGGTTTTTTCAGTGAATTTGCAAGGTTTTTTAAATGATAAATCCTAACTATAACGTGTGTGAAACCTATGGTTTTTTCAGTGAATTTGCAAGGTTTTTTAAATGCTAATTCCTAACTATAACGTGTGTGAAACCTATGGTTTTTTCAGTGAATTTGCAAGGTTTTTTAAATGCTAATTCCTGACTATAACGTGTGTGAAACCCATGGTTTTTTCAGTGAATTTGTATGGTTTTTTAAATGCTAATTCTTACCTATAACATGTGTGATTCCCATGGTTTTTTTCATTGATTTTGTAGGTTTTTTTTATTATAATTTATTAAATTATATGTTTTTTTTAAAAAAAAAAATGCAAGTTTTTTTTTTTTTAACTTTATATTCTTTTTAAACACTATTTCTTTTTTTTAATAAAATTCTGCAATATATTAATTTTTCTCCTTTTTTGAAGCAAACAGGTAAGATATATTAGTATAACATAGTAATTTTTTTTTTCCTTGTTTTTTTTTTTTTTTTGTTTTTTTTAGTGCGCGTACGGTAAGCTTATGGTAAGCGTACGGTTTGCGTAATGTACGTAATTTTTCTACGCATTTTGCATATAGTTACGCAATTTGCGTAGCCGTGCGTACTGCGTATGGGGTGCGTAAGCGTGTACACTACACGCGTACGTTACGCGGAAGTGCTGGTGAGCGACTGTTATGCGCATGCGCGCGTGCGCGTGTCTTTTTTACGCGCATGCGTACTTTTACCGTAAGCGCACCGTAAGCGTTCCGTAAGCGTAACGTACGCGCACGGTGGGTCATGTGATCATAAAACACAACTTTTGATTGGTTCAAAGTAGTTTCAGTTCTAGAACTCTCCTACACCACACCCATTCCCCTCATTTCTGCTTGTGATCCCTTAGGTGAAGGAGCTGACTTGTCTTTGTGATACGATGGCAGACCAGCACTCTTCTGCTGAGAGTGAGGCTAGCAGCACCACCATCAGGCAGAGAAAGAGGAAACAGAAGAGCTCTTTTATTTGGGAGTATTTCAGTTTTCCTGAGGGTGAGAAAAAAGTCAATGCTGCACTGGTGACTTGCAAGCTGTGCCAGCGTGTACTTTCAAGAGGAAATCCCAACAAGAAGTATTCCTTCGGGAATCACACTATGTTGAGACACCTCGAGGATGTACATCCAAGGACACATGCACGACATACTAGAGGCAACCCTTCGGTAAGTCGAGCAAGCACATCCACAGCAGCTCAGCCGAGTCCTTCTTCGGAAGCTCAGCAGAGCCCTTCATCTGTGGGTGCAGATTCACCTTTTTCTGATCCTGTGGAAACTAACCCTCGGTTTGCGAGGGTTACTATGCGGTGTTCATTTTGCCATGGTCTAATTGTTCATAGGGAGACCAGTCTTCCCCTTATTAACAACAAAATAGACCAGCACATTTGTCCTACCAGCTAATGTTCCCATTCTTCCTTTCCTCTGTCCCTGCATGAACACAACGGCTCTTTTAAGAGCCAACCTTACCTCTCAACTTTTTTTTATTTTTTCTTTAAAACTTTTTTTTTTTTTTTTACCGTAAGCGTAATTTTTTTTTTATTTTTTTAAAAACACAAAAAATCAATTACCACATCTCAAGATCCTTGAGGAATTAATAACTAAATACTAAAAATCTGTTTGAGGAGAAGTTGAAGAAAGGGACCATCTAATTTCTGACTTACCTGACCCACCCAACAATTTAATTTTTAATGAAAATTTAATTGAAATTACTTGAAAAAATGGTTGGTTTTTTTCGAAAATTTTCTTTCACAATCTGTAAAAAAAGAAAAAATTATTAATATTTAATAAATAATTATATAACTCAGTACACGTTTTTACATATTTTTCAAAAAATATTTTTTGCCTTTATTTTGCTGTTTTCAGAATATATTGCATTTCACTATAAATCGTGAAAGCAATTGCATTCATCACTTAACAGCGGGCAAAAAAAAATAACAATCTCAAAGATTGTTTTAAAAAAGCCCAGAATCTCTTTTTACTTAAACATAACATTATAGAAATGCATAATATTCTAAAAAAATATCATCTAATAACAATAACTATTTCTTTAAAATACCGTCTGACAATTTTGTTACAGAAGCATAATCTCAAAAATAATATATCTCAAATAACTCCACAACACATCTGGTTACATTTCCTTTAGGCCAAATAGTAATTTTAAAATTCTTGTTTGAATAAATTTCCAATGGTAATCTAATAAAATTCCAAAATTTAAATTGTACAGATGTTACCGATTCTATCTAACATGTTGGTTTCCGAAAGAATAATTAATAATTAAATAAGTCCACAATACAATTGGTTACTTTTCCTTATGGCCAAATAGTAATTTAAAAAATCTTTTTTTGAATAAATTTCCAATGGTAATCCAATAAAATTCCAAAATTTAAATTGTACAGATGTTACCGATTTTCTCAAAATTTTTGGTTTCCGAAAGATTCATTAGGAATTAAATAAGTCCACATTACAATTGGTTACCTTTCCATTAGGCCAAATGGTAATTTGAAAAATCTTTTTTTGAAAATTCCAATGCTAATCCAATAAAATGGTAAAATTGTTTTGTACAGATGTTGCCAAGTCTCTCTAAAATTTTGGTTTCAGGAAGATTAGATAGGAATTTGCTAAATCAAAAGGCAAACGTTGCTTGAAAATCAATTGGGAATCATTACACAGTGTCCAGCCTTTTTCACATTTAAGATAAACTGTGTAATGTCCAGAAGTAACAGTAGGTCCTTCATGGAAAATTATTGCAACTGTTACAAAAGTTTTTCCTGAAATTGATAATTGCTGTCCTATAAACTTCTTTATTAAAGTATCCAATTTTGAACCATCAGCTTTACATCGTTGCATCATTAAATTTACATACTGTCCGTATTCCTTTAAAATTAACGTTGAAAACATGTCAGATTTACACTCACCGCATTCCATGCTATGATTAGCATCTTTAACTAATTTAGCAAAAGTGACTGTTTTACTGTCTGGCAATGTTAAATAAATAAACCTTTCAGAATCAACATTAAAGCCCCATTGATAAGAGACACCAAACATATTTTGAATTGGCACCCCTTCTTCTTCCAGTACCTGAAGAAAATACATCAAGAATTCCTGAGCGTCTTGCTGTACATTTTGTGAAAACTGTGTTCGTCCTGAACATACATCTAAAAGTTTTCTAATTTCAGTAGCACTTTCTATTTGAGTTTTATCATTACTCATCTTTTGAAAAAGGAGACTCAACTCAGAACAGAATCTTTTTCTCTGATTTACTATTATCTGCTCTTGCAAACTTTCCAGATAAAAAGCAACATTCAGCACTACATTAGCGTAGCAGTTGACACCAGAGCTATTTTCAAAATGACATCCTACAACCTCTTCTTCATTTTCCTTTTTCTTTTTGCTTGCAATTACATCACTCCTCTTTTTTTTCCTCCTCTCTACATCCTCATTACAGATATTCTCAATTCTCCTTTTACGAGAAACTACACGTTTCTCTAACACAGGATACTGACCTAAATGAGGAGCATAGGTTCTTCTTAATCTATTATACTCCTTTACACAGTTTGTATCAGCACTAACTTCTGAATCATCAAAGTCTATCATGAATAAACCAGATAATGTTTTCACTCGTGACAAAGCTACATAAGCCATACCTTCTTTGAACACAGTTGAACCAATGTTTACAAATGCACAATCTACACTCAATCCTTCAGACTTGTGAATAGTTACAGCATATGCTAGAGAAAACGGAAACTGTTTCCTTTGTACATATAAGTCTTTCACAAGCATGAAACGAACTGTACAACGACAAATGTCTATAAGTTCTTCTATCTGATCAAATTTTATTTTTAAACATTCAATTCCATCTTTTTTCTGATAATTAATAAAACCCACAACTCTTCCCATAGCTCCATTAACTAAACCTTTTTCAACATCCAAATTTCTCCTTAAAAATACTCTACAGTTCATGCAAACATATAGATTTTTTTCTAATCCAGCAGTTTTGGAAATGTTCTTCTCCAGTGAATCCAATTTATTTTTCAGTTTGCCTGTTAATGTGATAGTAATTCTTCCATCCTGAATTTTGTCCACAGCTTCCAATTTCTTGATATCTTCCTTTTCCAATTTCAAAAGCTCCTCATTGAATATTGAGCATTCACGTAGAGTTGTCATTAAGCAGATGACACTTTTCTTTTCTGCAATGTTCTTGTATATCTTCTCTGCAACTATTTCTTCCTTTGGAAATAAATTATGTAGCAACCGACTCTGTAATGCTTTTGTGCCAGCTTCAGTGAGTAGTCCAATTCTGATATCTTTCAGAATACTTCCATATTCTTCATCGTTTGCTTGTCTCATATCAGTAGTAAGTTCCTTGTACTCAAAGAAGGACCAAATATTTGCATTACCAATGCTTCCCAATGACTTCTTTGTGTCTTCATGTGTCACAGTATTAAACACTGGTTGTCCTTTAACTGGAGTAAGGTGTAGAAGATCCCCAAAAACTATGACATGTTTTCCACCAAATAACACGTCATAGTCTCTCTTAAGAATTTGTTGCATTCTTAAATGCACAAAGGCAAGCATTAAGTTTAATACCATGCTCACCTCATCAATAATGAGAACTTGCATCTTCTTCAATACACTTGAAACTTCCAAGCATGCTTCTCCAGTTAGCTTGTGGTATTGTATTTTGTTCTCATGCTCCACTGGTAACATTAGCAAACGATGTAAGGTGATTCCTTTTTTGTTATATGTTGCTAACCCAGTTGGAGCAGTAACCACACAGGACAAAGTTGAATCTGTTTTTTGCTGTAGGTAGCTTCTGATGACTTTTATTAAGAAACTTTTTCCAGTTCCAGCTTGTCCGCTTACATACATCCTGATTGGATGAAATGATGTGCATGAGCACTCTTTTTTTTCATGTAGTAATCCATGATCAATTTTATTTCTGATTTCTTCTTAAATTTGTTGCTGCTCTTCATTCAGTTGTCTTTCCAAATTTGGTAAGTCTATAAATTCTTCTTGAGCTTGATTCATAGCCGTTTCCACTTCATTCATGGCTATTGCAGCTTCATTTTCAACGATTGGTTGTCCTAGGGGATCTTGACTCAGTGTTCCTGAACTTTGGCTGTCTTGAGAACTGTCTCTAGCTACTTCAGCTGCAATTGTAGTTTCCTGTTCAATTTCTTCATTTAACATTTGCACATAATTTGTGAATGTACTGCATTGTATGGTGTCTTTGCCAGCATTAAATGAATCTTCATAGCTTTGAAATTCTCCCAGTAGTTCATCTTCTGTACGCCATGGTTTAAACAGCTGTAAAAGAGCCAAGTAGTAAAATTCCTTTTTGTCAGTAGTGTCGCAACTGAGCTTCCTGTGATTTATCAAACTTCCTTTTGTTTGCTTCACCAAACATCCTTCCTCACCAATGACTTTATATTTTCCATTGTTGATGTCTTCTGTGGCTTTCCGTGAATAAATGTAGTTCTGCAGCACTTCATAGAGACACATGTTCTCCAGATGATGACTTCTCTTGGGATAATATGTGTCCAACATGTTTGATTTCAAAATATCTGTACTTTCTGGGTCATTCTCGGCCAAATATTCAATTTCTCCAACAGATTTCAGTACCCGATTTCTCATTGCTGCAAGGCCTAAACTTACCCAAATTATTCTTCTGGATTTCGAGTAGAGACTTGCAGAAGATAACCTATCTGAACATTCGTAGGATCCAATTTCTCGATGCGATAACATCTTTAAACTGAAACTGTATAGCTTCTTACTGACAGTCTTCTCGTGAGAAATCTCTTCCCACATTTCTTTCAATTCAGTTTTTTCAGATTTTGTAATGTAAGACGTAACATATCGAGCAACAGCAATAGAATTGTCAGCTACATACTGTATATCCATGTTAGCATTCCACATGGATAAAATGACTGGGTTGTAGTCATTTATATTTTTTGATTCTTCTTTTCTTTTAAGGTTGTAGGTATTCTTAGGTGATTTTCTTGTAATAGTATGTCTCACAGATGACATAAAGCTGTTTACTCTTCCATTTGAAAGAACAGGTCTAGGAAATCCAAATCGACATTTAGTGTAGTATTTATCTTTGCTCTTGTATTTCCGTCGACAGTATTTTCCACACCGATGACTTTGGAAACGTAAAACTTGCTCCTTTAACTTTTTCTCTTCTGAGCTTTTTGGTATAGCACATGTTGCATATTCTTCAATGAAAGATAACACTGCTTCATCAGTATCTGTTCCAAACTTTGGGGCATCCTTGATCCACAACAGCATATGAATATGAGGAGCACCTCTTGCCTGGTACTCTTTTCTCCAAAAGAAATCCTCTACTTCTCCAAGAGGTGGATTTTTTTTATTGCAGATGAAGGACATCATAGCCTCAAATCTATGATTGAAATATCTGCAAACATTAACCGGATCCAATGAGCACAGTTCTCCTGCTGTCTTGTATTCGATGTATTTAATGTTTGAATTTGCCTCTCGTAGAAAATCCAGTAAATCATCCCAAGCGTACTCAGCACAGCTTAGAGTAAGGAACCATGTTGGTGTTCCTAAATTCCGTAACATGCATTTTAGAAGCTGGAATCTGTTCTGGACGTTCATCGTATCGTCCTCCTTTTCCTGTAGGAAACAGCTGGGGAAAACATCGAGCTTCCAAGCTCTCCTCCCATACACTCACAGGAGTTCCTTTTGCTTTCCTCATCTGAAACAGATCAATATTGTCTCCCATAACTTCTTTTGAATGAAGAGGATGTATGCTAAAATGTTCATAAATTTCTTCTTCCTTTGACTTGTCCACTTTTTCAATTTGTCCAGTTGGTGTTTCTGTGTCTTCTTGTAAATCTTCTTCTTCTTCTTCTATATAAATTGATTCATACCATTTATTATTCCTTTTCAAATACAAATTTGCTCTTTGTACTTTCCGTACATCTACCAGCTCCTGCCAAATCTTCTTATTCTTTGTAGGTACACCATTAACCAGAAGAACTAATGGTTCAGTATCCAAAGTATCTGCATCAATAGTTTCCATGTTTTTTTTCAAATTCAAGGGCAAATACACCACTCTACCTTTTAAACCTCTCAGTAAATCTGAAGGAGGTAATTTACCAGTTTTGGGCTCCATACGTACTAAGGTCTGGAACGGATGAACACATTGAATAAGTATAGACTCATATGTATTTAATTCAGAAAGTTCGTCAGGAATAACATCCAATTCTAAATTATTATGTACAGCTCTGGTTGGCATTCTATTTTCCTCTAACTTGTTGTAACAGTATTTACAAATACGCTGATCTTCACCCAATTCAAAACAATTTTCAAGAAATATATATGTGGCAAAATCCTTCCACTTATAATTATCTTCATTTTCACTTTTTCTGTAGAGATCAACATTCCTGGTTTGTTTTCTATAATGAGTTCTGCGGCAACAAATACAAGTAATATTTGGTCTTTCATTAGAGATTATTGCAAATTTTGTTATGTGATCATTAAATGTCTTACTTACAGATGGTTCTACATTCTCTTCCACTTCTTCCTCATTTACTGTGTCCTTTTCTACACTGTCTTGTTCAGGACCGAAGTAACAAAACTGAATTTCATCAGTAACCTTCTCTACATCTGATACCGATCCACGGAACAGAGCCCTATTCAATTCATCTAACTTTATTGCTGGACTTTTAGCAAAATACAAACGTCTCACAAACTTTCTCATTTCAGTATGATGAACAGCCAGCATCCTAAAATGATGAAAAACACTTTTACACACTTTTCTAGATAGACAAGCTAGAGAATGACCCTGCAAACCAGTATTCTCTCTCACTCTGCAAGGATCTAGACTTTGAAGCACCTTAATCTTCTGTTTAACACTTTTTTTTACTATATTCTCTTAGAAACTCACGAAATTTATCAATAGATTCCTGACGCACAGTGCAAATACTACTACAATTCCAAGTGTACACTGGGGCTTTAGGACGTCTCCCCATAGCCTCATTCGCCATCACCTGTACCTCATCTCTTGGAACCTTTTTCTCCTTCTCCATTATACAACCATTTTTCACTTCATAAGCACGACCTCTGGTGTCAACTGCATGCAGCAAACTATTACTTTGAAAATAACTCTCTTCATTAAAAAAAGGTTCACTACTTGAACTACGCATCCATTCTCCTAAAAACACTTTACAAAAGTTTGTTCTTTTCACTACTCTTTTCCTTTTGCTTTGTGATTTCAGTACATTAACCATTTTATCTAATGTACGCATCCTGTTCAAAATTAAAATGAATAGTTTCCTTTTTAATTCTAATGCCTTTGCTGCAATGGCTTCAATTTCTTTTTTTCTCTTATAAAATTTAGCCTTTTGCTTATATTTCTTCACATCCTTTATCAAATTGGACATAACTCTTCTCTGAAACATTTTTCTACGTATCTCTTTAAACGCTGTTTTTCTATTTAAGGTAATCTTTATTGTTTCTGAAGGTATATTTGCATTAACTAAATGCTCAATTTTTTCCTGTTGTTTTTTATTTAAAACATTCTTTCCATTACAGACATTTTGTACATTTTTCCTTTTTTTGAAGATGTTCTTTAAAAATTCTTTTGTCTGCTTACCAGAAGACTTTCTCTTTTTCCCAACATGAGCATCTCCAACTAACTTAGGTCCTCCAGTTGTCTTCAAATATAGTTTTTTTTGTGGTTTTTCCTTAGTCTGGATTTTGTAGGCATCTTAAATTTTGTTCACTGCTCTTCAGCAATACCTGAAAAAAACAAAAAAAAAATCCTTTATTTTATTTAAACATATTACTACATTTTTTATGATCTTTTCAAATCTTAAAATACTATGTACCCCTTTCCTACAAGTGAAAATCACAATAACACCTTCACAAATTAAATATCTAAAAACAATTCCTGTGTGCACACAGAGTCAAGGTTTGAAATTAGGCAGAAAACGAAATTTCTTTGCCAATTGGAAACCACACTTCCTACTGCTTTTTTGGCAAGTGATAAGTACTTTCACAGTCTGACACATTTTGAATCCACTTTTCAGATTCTGAAAAAAGCACATGTCCAAACAGCTTTTTGAGACCAGCAACATCTGTAACCTGGGTGACTGACTACACTCCAGCAAGGGCAACCAGCCTTAGTGATGCTGAATGTATTTGCATTACTGACTGCAACCTCAAACCCCACTCAGTTGTAAATACTATGCATGATTCCACAGGATAAGCAGCTGGGTGTGTGCGAAGAGTCTGCTTCTGCAGAAAAAATAGCTCCCCCTTTCCATCTAATGCAACTGTAAAATTACCAGAGTAATACGCAATACATCTCTGTCTATAATTCCTCTTTGCACACAGAGTCATGGTTTCATATTAGTCAGAAAACGAAATTTCTTTGCCAATTTGTAAGCACACTTACTACTCTTTTTTTTTGCAAGTGATAAGTACTTTTACAGTCTGACACATTTTGAATCCACTTTTCAGATTCTGAAACAAGCACATGTCCAAACAGCTTTTTGAGACCAGCAACATCTGTAACCTGGGTGACTGACTACACTCCAGCAAGGGCAACCAGCCTTAGTGATGCTGATTGTATTTGCATTACTGACTGCAACGTCAAACCCCACTCAGTTGTGAATACTGTGCATGATTCCACAGGATAAGCAGCTGGGTGTGTGCTAAGAGTCTGCTTCTGCAGAAAAAATAGCTCCCCCTTTCCATCTAATGCAACTGTAAAATTACCAGAGTAATACGCAATAAATCTCTGTCTATAATTCCTCTTTGCACACAGAGTCATGGTTTCATATTAGTCAGAAAACGAAATTTCTTTGCCAATTTGAAAGCACACTTACTACTCTTTTTTTTTGCAAGTGATAAGTACTTTTAAAGTCTGACACATTTTTAATCCACTTTTCAGATTCATAAAAAAGCACATGTCCAAACAGCTTTTTCAGACCAGCAACATGTGTAACCTGGGTGACTGACTACACTCCAGCAAGGGCAACCAGCCTTAGTGATGCTGAATGTATTTGCATTACTGACTGCATCCTCAAACCCCACTCGGTTGTGAATACTATACATGATTCCACAGGAAAAGCAGCTGGGTGTGTGCTAAGAATCTGCTTCTGCAGAAAAAATAGCTCTCCCATTCCTACTAGTGCAACTGTAAAATTACCAGAGTAATACGCAATAAATCTCTGTCTATAATGCCTCTTTGCACACAGAGTCATGGTTTCATATTAGTCAGAAAACGAAATTTCTTTGCCAATTTTAAAGCACACTTACTACTCTTTTTTTTTGCAAGTGATAAGTACTTTTACAGTCTGACACATTTCTAATCCACTTTTCAGATTCTTAAAAAAGCACATGTCCAAACAGCTTTTTCAGACCAGAAACATGTGTAACCTGGGTTACTGACTACACTCCAGCAAGGGCAACCAGCCTAAGTGATGCTGAATGTATTTGCATTACTGACTGCAACCTCAAACCCCACTCAGTTGTGAATACTGTGCATGATTTCACAGGATAAGCAGCTGGGTGTGTGCGAAGAGTCTGCTTCTGCAGAAAAAATAGCTCCCCCTTTCCATCTAATGCAACTGTAAAATTACCAGAGTAATACGCAATAAATCTCTGTCTATAATTCCTCTTTGCACACAGAGTCATGGTTTCATATTAGTCAGAAAACGAAATTTCTTTGCCAATTGGAAAGCACACTTACTACTCTTTTTTTTTGCAAGTGATAAGTACTTTTACAGTCTGACACATTTCTAATCCACTTTTCATATTCTTAAAAAAGCACATGTCCAAACAGCTTTTTCAGACCAGAAACATGTGTAACCTGGGTGACTGACTGCACTCCAGCAAGGGCAACCAGCCTTAGTGATGCTGAATGTATTTGCATTACTGACTGCAACCTCAAACCCCACTCAGTTGTAAATACTATGAATGATTCCACAGGATAAGCAGCTGGGTGTGTGCGAAGAGTCTGCTTCTGCAGAAAAAATAGCTCCCCCTTTCCATCTAATGCAACTGTAAAATTACCAGAGTAATACGCATCTCAAATGACATCACTGATGACATCACTGATGACATCATCCTTGTGATTGTGTGTTTTTATGAAAATTACATATGTTTTATATATGTATATCTCAAGGTCGATGGAAGAATAAATGGGTATATAAGTGTCTAAATGGATGATTTGTTTTTGAAAAATTGATTGTATAACTGACTGATTAAGTGTATCTTAGTGACCACATGGCTTGGTGAGTAATGTTTAAATGTGTAAATATCTGTATCAGTCTCTCACTTTGTGTATAAGTGGCTGCATGGGTTGGTGAGTAGCTACATGAGTATCTGTATAGGTTATTAGTTGGTTTTTTGTCAGTATGAGTGTCTGAGTGTCTGTATGGTTCGGTGGGGGGTATTACGTAGTGCATAGGTGCATGAATGAGTGACTCACTGTTTCTATGTGTTGAAGACAGCATGTGTGCAGGACTGTATGGGTGGATGAGTGTGTGCATGGGTGTGTTAGTGAGTGAATGACTGTCTCAATAGTGTCTCCATGAGTAACTACATATGTTTTATACTAGTATATGTGACTATTGGTGTATATAAGTGAGTATATGTGAGAGTAAGAGATTGAAAGAGTTCCTGTATGAATAAGTATGTGTTTCTATAAGTGATTGTTTAAAAGACTAAGTATGTGTAAGTTTCTGTAGAAGTAGGTGTGGTGGTGTGTGTATAACTGTATATGCAAGTAAATGGATGTTTGATTCTTTATTAGCATGAGTGACTATGTGTGTGAGTAACTCTATGGATGAGTGGCGTTGTGTAACAGGATGTATAGGTGTATGAATACATATGATGAGTGAGTACATGTATGAGTGACTGTAGAGGACTGTTGGTGAATGAGTGGATGTGTATGTGGTTCTTAGAATTACCGAATAGGTTGTTGTAACTGATATTGATATGTTCATTATTTTGAACATTTTAGTTTCTATTTTTGAATGTGTGTATTAAAGGTTATATTAGGGGAAGAAGAGGTCTGCTACTCTATCACAAGGATGATGTCATCAGTGATGTCATCAGTGATGTCATTTGAGATGTCATCAGTGATGTCATGGGTGATGTCAGTGACCATGTCATGAGTGATGTAATATGTGACGTCATCAGTAGTGCATTGCGGGCGCGCGAGTTATAGTTAGCTGAACTAACTATAACGGGGAAATTTCATTGGTTTTTTACGAGTGAAATGTCCAGCTAACTATAACATGTGTGAAACCTTTGGTTTTTTCATTGAATTTCTAAGGTTTTTTAAATGCAAATTCCTAACTATAACGTGTGTGAAACCCATGGTTTTTTCAGTGAATTTATATAGATATGCAGATTATTACCTACTGGCGGTCGCCAGTAGGTAGTTATAGTTAGGACCACGTTTCCATAGGAAATCCGCAACATTCTATTTTGAATAACTTTGGCGCCGGTCGACGAATCCTCGCGAATTTTTCAAAATAGGTGGGGCGCTACGCTCCGCTCCTACCCTGAAAGTCTCGGGGGGATTCGTCAAGCGGGGGCTGAGATAAAAGGGGGGTCCCAAAACGCGTTTTTCCCATGCATTTTTCCATAGGACCTTTAGACACAGCTACAGCCCGAACGGCTGAACAGAATTACTTGAAATTTGGCAGAGAGGTAGCCATAAGGTCAAGGAAGTGCCTTTTGCAGGTCTGGTGTAAATCTGTTCAGTATTTCCAGAGAAAATAGCATTTAAAAGCATATATATATCTATATGCGCGCAGGGTGCGCGCACAGTGCGAGCACCGTGCGAGCACCCTAACGTGCGCGAGCGTAATTCTGATTGGTGGTTACATGTTAGTCAACGTTCGAATCGGTCGAAATCAGGAAGTGTCGGCCGCCATTTTGTTTGTTTTCAGTGCGAGAGTGAAAAAGGAAGGTGGCGAACGTGAAAAGGGGGCAGGGTAGAGAGTTCCTGACCCCCTAGCCTTTGTCAGTGCGCGCAACCTGAAAAACACCCAAAAAAAAAAAACATTTTACAAAAAAAAAATAATAATTCGCAGGGTGAAAACCAAAAAAAAAAAAATAATAATTTTTAATACGTAGTTTATTGTAAAATAAATATATAAAAAAAATAATACATAAATAAATTAGCATTTAAAAAACCGTACAAATTCACTGAAAAAACCATAGGTTTCACACACGTTATAGTTAGGAATTAGCATTTAAAAAACCTTGCAAATTCACTTAAAAAACCATAGGTTTCACACATGTTATAGTTAGCTGGACATTTCACTCATAAAAAACCAATGAAATTCCCCCGTTATAGTTACTGCAGGCAACTATAACTCACGCGACCGTAATCCTCTGCTGATGCTAATACTGTATTTAGACACTTATTTACCCATGTCTTCTTCCATTAATCTTTAGCTATACATATATTACAAATATTTATTTTTCAGAAAGACACATATGTCATCAGTGATGTAATATCTGACGTCATCAGCAGAGGATTACGGTCGCGTGAGTTATAGTTGCCTGCAGTAACTATAACGGGGGAATTTCATTGGTTTTTAATGAGTGAAATGTCCAGCTAACTATAACATGTGTGAAACCTATGTGTTTTTTAAGTGAATATATATATATATAGATTCACTTAAAAAACCATAGGTTTCACACATGTTATAGTTAGCTGGACATTTCACTTGTAAAAAACCTATGAAATTCCCCCGTTATAGTTACTGTAGGCACTTATAACTCACGCGACCGCAATCCTCTGCTGATGACGTCAGATATTACATCACTGTATTTAGACACTTATTTACCCATGTCTTCTTCCATTAATCTTTAGCTATACATATATTACAAATATTTATTTTTCATAAAGACACATATGTCATCAGTGATGTAATATCTGACGTCATCAGCAGAGGATTGCGGTCGCGTGAGTTATAGTTGCCTACAGTAACTATAACGGGGAAATTTCATAGGTTTTTTACGAGTGAAATGTCCAGCTAACTATAACATGTGTGAAACCTATGGTTTTTTAAGTGAATATAAATATGGATGTACATCTATATACACATGCATATATAAATGCATATGAATATATATATGTGCATATGTGTGCGTGTAGAGAGAGGTAGAGAGAGGTAGAGTGGTATAGGTGTAGTAGTAGAGGTGTAGAGGTAGAGAGGTAGAGGTAGAGAGTAGTAGAGAGAGAGTTGGAGAGAGGTAGAGAGTGAGTAATAGAGAGTAGAGAGTGAGTAGTAGAGTGTAGTAGAGAGTAGTAGAGAGAGTAGCAGAGAGTGAGTAGTAGAGAGTAGTAGAGTGAGTAGTAGAGAGTGAGTATTAGAGATTGAGTAGTAGAGAGTGAGTAGTAGAGAGTAGTATAGGGTGAGTAGTAGAGTGAGTAGTAGAGAGTAGTAGAGAGTGAGTAGTAGAGAGTAGCAGAGAGTGAGTAGCAGAGAGAGAGTATTAGAGAGTAGTAGAGAGTAGTAGAGAGAGAGAGTAGTAGAGTGTGAGTAGTAGAGAGTGAGTAGTAGAGAGTGAGTAGTAGAGTGAGTAGTAGAGTACTAGAGAGTGAGTAGTAGAGAGTAGGCAAGAGTAGTAGAGAGTGAGTAGTAGAGAGTGAGTAGTAGAGAGTAGTAGAGAGTGAGTAGTAGAGAGTAGTAGAGAGTGAGTAGTAGAGAGTGAGTAGTAGAGAGTGAGTAGTAGAGAGTAGTAGAGTGAGTAGTAGAGAGTGAGTAGTAGAGAGTGAGTACTATAGAGTAGTAGAGAGTAAGTAGCAGAGAGAGAGTATTAGAGAGTAGTAGAGAGTGGGTAGTAGAGAGTAGTAGAGAGAGAGAGAGTAGTAGAGCTTGAGTAGTAGAGAGTAGTAGAAAGTGAGTAGTAGAGAGTGAGTAGTAGAGTGAGTAGTAGAGTAGTGAAGAGTGAGTAGTAGAGAGTAATTGAGAGTAGTAGAGAGAGAGTAGTAGAGAGTGAGTTGTAGAGAGCAGTAGAGAGTGAGTAGTAGAGAGTAGTAGAGAGTGAGTAGTAGAGAGTGAGTAGTAGAGAGAGAGTAGTAGAGAGTAGTAGAGTTGTAGAGAGTGAGTAGTAGAGAGTGAGTAGTAGAGAGTAGTGGAATAGAAGAAAGTGAGTAGTAGAGAGTAGTGGAGAGTGAATAGTAGAGTGAGTAGTAGAGAGTAGTAGAGAGTTAGAAGTAGAGTGAGTACTAGAGAGTAGTAGAGAGTGTGTAGTAGAGAGTGAGTAGCAGAGAGTAGTTGATTGAGTAGTAGAGAGAGTAGTAGAGAGTGAGAAGTAGAGAGACTAAGAGAGAGTAGTAGAGAAGTTGAGAGCGAGTAGTAGAGAGTGAGTAGTGGAGCGTGGGCAGTAGAGAGTAGTAGAGAGTGAGTAGTAGAGAGTGAGTAGTAGAGAGTAAGTCATAGAGAGAGAGTGGCAGAGAGTGAGTAGTAGAGTAGTAGAGAATGAGTGGTAGAGAGTAGGAGAGAGTCGTAGAGTGAGTAGTGGAGAATAGTAGAGAGTGAGTAGTAGAGAGAGTAGTAGAGAGTAGTAGAGAGTGAGTAGTAGAGAGTGAGTAGTAGAGAGAGTAGTAGAGAGCAGTAGAGTAGTAGAGAATGAGTAGTAGAGAGTGAGTAGTAGACAGTAGTAGAGAGCGAGTAGTAGAGAGTGAGTAGTAGAGAGCGAATAGTAGAGAGCGAGTAGTAGAGAGTGAGTAGTAGAGAGCAAATAGTAGAGTGAGTAGTAGAGTAGTAGAGAGTGAGTAGTAGAGAGTAGGCAAGAGTAGTAGAGAGAGAGTAGTATAGAGTGAGTAGTAGAGAGTAGTAGAGAGTGAGTAGTAGAGAGTAGTAGAGAGTGAGTAGTAGAGAGTAGGCAAGAGTAGTAGAGAGAGAGTAGTAGAGAGTGAGTAGTAGAGAGTAGTAGAGAGTGAGTAGTAGGGAGTAGTAGAGAGTGAGTAGTAGAGAGTGAGTAGTAGAGAGTAGTAGAGTTAGTAGTAGAGAGTGAGTAGTAGAGAGTGGGTAGTAGAGAGTGAGTAGTAGAGTAGTAGAGAGTAGTAGAGAGTGAGTAGTAGAGTGAGTAGTAGAGAGTAGTAGAGAGTGAGTAGTAGAGAGTGAGTAGTAGAGAGTGAGTACTAGAGAGTAGTAGAGAGTAAGTAGCAGAGAGAGAGTATTAGAGAGTAGTAGAGAGTGAGTAGTAGAGAGTAGTAGAGAGAGAGAGTAGTAGAGCTTGAGTAGTAGAGAGTAGTAGAAAGTGAGTAGTAGAGAGTGAGTAGTAGAGTGAGTAGTAGAGTAGTAGAGAGTGAGTAGTAGAGAGTAATTGAGAGTAGTAGAGCGAGAGTAGTAGAGAGTGAGTAGTAGAGAGCAGTAGAGAGTGAGTAGTAGAGAGTAGTAGAGAGTGAGTAGTAGAGAGTGAGTAGTAGAGAGAGAGTAGTAGAGAGTAGTAGAGTTGTAGAGAGTGAGTAGTAGAGAGTGAGTAGTAGAGAGTAGTGGAATAGAAGAGAGTGAGTAGTAGAGAGTAGTGGAGAGTGAATAGTAGAGTGAGTAGTAGAGAGTAGTAGAGAGTTAGAAGTAGAGTGAGTACTAGAGAGTAGTAGAGAGCCAGTAGTAGAGAGCAGGTAGTAGAGAGTGTGTAGTAGAGAGTGAGTAGCAGAGAGTAGTTGATTGAGTAGTAGAGAGAGTAGTACAGAGTGAGAAGTAGAGAGAGTAAGAGAGAGTAGTAGAGTAGTAGAGACTGAGTAGTAGAGTGAGTAGTAGGAGTAGTTGAGAGCGAGTAGTAGAGAGTGAGTAGTGGAGCGTGGGCAGTAGAGAGTAGTAGAGAGTGAGTAGTAGAGAGTGAGTAGTAGAGAGTAAGTCATAGAGAGAGAGTGGCAGAGAGTGAGTAGTAGAGTAGTAGAGAATGAGTGGTAGAGAGTAGGAGAGAGTAGTAGAGTGAGTAGTGGAGAATAGTAGAGAGTGAGTAGTAGAGAGAGTAGTAGAGAGTAGTAGAGTAGTAGAGAGTGAGTAGTAGAGAGTGAGTAGTAGAGAGAGTAGTAGAGAGCAGTAGAGTAGTAGAGAATGAGTAGTAGAGAGTGAGTAGTAGACAGTAGTAGAGAGCGAGTAGTAGAGAGTGAGTAGTAGAGAGCGAATAGTAGAGAGCGAGTAGTAGAGAGTGAGTAGTAGAGAGCAAATAGTATAGTGAGTAGTAGAGTAGTAGAGAGTGAGTAGTAGAGAGTAGGCAAGAGTAGTAGAGAGAGAGTAGTATAGAGTGAGTAGTAGAGAGTAGTAGAGAATGAGTAGTAGAGAGTAGTAGAGAGTGAGTAGTAGAGAGTGAGTAGTAAAGAGTAGTAGAGAGTGAGTAGTCGAGAGTGAGTAGTAGAGAGTGAGTAGTAGAGAGTAGTAGAGTGAGTAGTAGAGAGTGAGTATTAGAGAGTGAGTAGTAGAGAGTGAGTAGTAGAGTAGTAGAGAGTAGTAGAGAGTGAGTAGTAGAGTGAGTAGTAGAGAGTAGTAGAGAGTGAGTAGTAGAGAGTGAGTAGTAGAGAGTGAGTACTAGAGAGTAGTAGAGAGTAAGTAGCAGAGAGAGAGTATTAGAGAGTAGTAGAGAGTGAGTAGTAGAGAGTAGTAGAGAGAGAGAGTAGTAGAGAGAGAGTAGTAGAGAGTAGTAGAAAGTGAGTAGTAGATAGTGAGTAGTAGAGTGAGTAGTAGAGTAGTAGAGAGTGAGTAGTGGAGAGTAATTGAGAGTAGTAGAACGAGAGTAGTAGAGAGTGAGTAGTAGAGAGCAGTAGAGAGTGAGTAGTAGAGAGTGAGTAGTAGAGAGAGAGTAGTAGAGAGTAGTAGAGTTGTAGAGAGTGAGTAGTAAAGAGTGAGTAGTAGAGAGTAGTGGAATAGAAGAGAGTGAGTAGTAGAGAGTAGTGGAGAGTGTATAGTAGAGTGAGTAGTAGAGAGTAGTAGAGAGTTAGAAGTAGAGTGAGTACTAGAGAGTAGTAGAGAGACAGTAGTAGAGAGCAGGTAGTAGAGAGTGTGTAGTAGAGAGTGAGTAGCAGAGAGTAGTTGATTGAGTAGTAGAGAGAGTAGTAGAGAGTGAGAAGTAGAGAGAGTAAGAGAGAGTAGTAGAGTAGTAGAGACTGAGTAGTAGAGTGAGTAGTAGGAGTAGTTGAGAGCGAGTAGTAGAGAGTGAGTAGTGGAGCGTGGGCAGTAGAGAGTAGTAGAGACTGAGTAGTAGAGAGTGAGTAGTAGAGAGTGAGTAGTAGAGAGTAAGTCGTAGAGAGAGAGTGGCAGAGAGTGAGTAGTAGAGTAGTAGAGAATGAGTGGTAGAGAGTAGGAGAGAGTAGTAGAGTGAGTAGTGGAGAATAGTAGAGAGTGAGTAGTAGAGAGAGTAGTAGAGAGTAGTAGTGTAGTAGAGAGTGAGTAGTAGAGAGTGAGTAGTAGAGAGAGTAGAAGAGAGTAGTAGAGTAGTAGAGAATGAGTAGTAGAGAGTGAGTAAGAGACAGTAGTAGAGAGCGAGTAGTAGAGAGTGAGTAGTAGAGAGCGAATAGTAAAGAGCGAGTAGTAGAGAGTGAGTAGTAGAGAGCAAATAGTAGAGTGAGTAGTAGAGTAGTAGAGAGTGAGTAGTAGAGAGTAGGCAAGAGTAGTAGAGAGAGAGTAGTATAGAGTGAGTAGTAGAGAGTAGTAGAGAGTGAGTAGTAGAGAGTAGTAGAGAGTGAGCAGTAGCGAGTGAGTAGTAAAGAGTAGTAGAGAGTGAGTAGTCGAGAGTGAGTAGTAGAGAGTGAGTAGTAGAGAGTAGTAGAGTGAGTAGTAGAGAGTGAGTATTAGAGAGTGAGTAGTAGAGAGTGAGTAGTAGAGTAGTAGAGAGTAGTAGGGAGTGAGTAGTAGAGTGAGTAGTAGAGAGTAGTGGAGAGTGAGTAGTAGAGAGTGAGTAGTAGAGAGTAGTAGAGAGTGAGTATCAGAGAGAGAGTATTAGAGAGTAGTAGAGAGTGAGTCGTAGAGAGTAGTAGAGAGAGAGAGTAGTAGAGCTTGAGTAGTAGAGAGTATTAGAAAGTGAGTAGTAGAGAGTGAGTAATAGAGTAGTAGAGAGTGAGTAGTAGAGAGTAATTGAGAGTAGTAGAGAGAAAGTAGTAGAGAGTGAGTAGTAGAGAGCAGTAGAGAGTGAGTAGTAGAGAGTAGTAGAGAGTGAGTAGTAGAGAGTAAGAAGTAGAGGTTAGTGGAGTAGAAGAGAGTGAGTAGTAGAGAGTAGTGGAGAGTGAATAGTAGAGTGAGTAGTAGAGAGTAGTAGAGAGTTAGTAGTAGAGAGTAGTAGAGTAGTAGAGAGTGAGCAGTAGAGAGTGAGTAGTAGAGAGAGTAGTAGAGTAGTAGAGAATGAGTAGTAGAGAGTGAGTAGTAGAGAGTAGTAGAGAGCGAGTAGTAGAGAGCGAGTAGTAGAGAGTGAGTAGTAGAGAGTGAGTAGTAGAGAGTGAGTTGTAGAGAGTGACCTGGTTCTCTGGCTCTACAACAGCTCTGCTGACCTGGTTCTTTGATTCTAAAGCAGCTCTGCTGACCCGGTTCTATGGATCTAAGCAGTTCTGCTGACATGGTTCTCTGGCTCTAGAGCAGCTCTGATGACCTGGTTCTCTCCCTGTAGAGCAGCTCTGCTGACCTGGTTCTCTCCCTCTACAGCAGCTCTGCTGACCTGGTTCTCTTGCTCTAGAGCAGCTCTGCTGACCTGGTTCTTAGGCTCTAGAGCAGCTCTGCTGACCTGGTTCTCTGACTCTAAAGCAGCTCTGCTGACCTGGTTCTCTGGCTCTAAAGCAGCTCTGCTGACCTGGTTCTCTGGCTCTAAAGAAGCTCTGCTGGCCTGGTTCTCTGGCTCTAAAGCAGCTCTGCTGACCTGTTTCTCTCCCTCTAAAGCAACTCTGCTGACCTGGTTTCTCTGGCTCTACAGCAGCTCTGCTGATCTGGTTCTCTGGCTCTAGAGCAGCTATGCTGACCTAGTTCTTAGGCTCTAGAGCAGCTCTGCTGACCTGGTTCTCTGGCTCTTCAGCAGCTCTGCTGACTTGGTTTTCTGCACTCATGATGCACGCATCCGACTTCGCGAAAATATATTTAAAAATAATATAAGTTTATTATAAGTACAAATATATTATTTTTATGAATATCTTACATAATCTCTTGCCCTAATATGTATATTAAAGACACATACATATCATTTTGGAACATACGTTTTTTTTTGCTGGAGTCGCATACCCAGCGCGCCCCAGCTTGTATATGACGTCACGCGGGACCCGCAACCGCACAAACATCTTGTACCGTAATGCGCATGTGTCTCGAATGTGTGGGAGCTGGAGTCGCGGACTGGTCGCATACCAATCGTGCACATCACATGATATTAAATGTATATGATGTAACTGAAAAACATGCAGCCGTCGCACACCATACGCGGATCCTTCATGACTTTTCTAAAATGGCGGCTAGAATGCACGCACCCACCGTGATGTGTACGCTGTTTTTAAAGAAAATAATATAAATATATTACAATAAAAAATGAAAACAAGAAAATTAATCAATATTTCAGTTTTAATTTTTTTTTTTTTTTTGCAATCTTCAGAAAATATATAATGTTATATAATGAACAAAATATTTATAAATAAACTCAGTACAAAAAATAGGTATAACTACTATCACACTTAAAAATTATCATTTAAAAAAGCTTTGAAATTCACTGAGAAAACGATAGGTGCCAGAGACGTTATAGTTAGAAATTAGCATTTAAAAAACCTTAGAAATTCACTAAAAAACACAGGTTTCAGGGACGTTATAGTTAGTTGGACATTTCACTCATACAAAACTAGAGAAATTTGGCTGTTATAGTTAGTAGAGCTAACTATAACTCGCGCCCCTGCATTGCACTGCTGATGACGTCACATATTACATCACTCATTAAATGGTCAGTGACATCACTGATAACATCTCAAATGACATCACTGATCACATCATCCAGTGAAAGTGTGTTTCTGTGAAGTTTAAAAATGTTTTATATATTTATATATATATATATATATATATATACCGCCAGTAGGTAGTTATAGTTATAGTTAGGACCAAGTTTCCATAGGAAGAGCATTTTTTGTTTTGCTTATAACTTTGGCGTCGTTTGATGAATCTTCATGAAATTTCCAAAGTAATTCTTCGTTCATATCAGCTCCTATGTTGAAAGTTTGGGGATGGTTCATCAAGGGGTGGACGAGAAAAAAGGGGGGGTCCCAAAACGCGTTTAATTTATGCAATTTCCATAGGAAACTTTAGACAAGGCTACAGGTCGAACGGGTGAACGGAATTACCCCAAATTTTTCAGGGAAAAGGGTCTTGGTCTAGAAAGTACACTTTTGTTTATTAGGTGTAAATCCGTTAAGTAGTTTTGGAGAAATATTGAAATTTACAGATATCCATATTTGAGAATTCTGCCATCTGATTGGCTGAGGCGTTACAAGCACGAGCTTGCTGCGTATTGGCTGCGAGCTGTTGCAACTAGGAAGTGTTCGCAGCCATTTTGTTATTCCTTTGAAATGAGTAATGAGAAAAAAGGGTGAAAAGAGTAGGAAACCGGAGGATAGGAGCACTGTAACCTCTGTGGGGGAGTGCATGCGAAGTACTCACTCCTACCGGTCTGAAAGTACGGTGTTGCTCAGAGTGACATGGTGCTGAAATGAGATGCTGCTACACTCGCGTATGAAACCGAGAGCCTAAACTGTGAGCTCATTGCTCTAAAGTGTTGTGCTCTGGTCTTTGTAGCTTAACTGTGGAAGTAGTGTTAGTAGCCGTTTATACCATACATATGGATGTACATATATATACACATGCATATATAAATGCATATGAATATATATATGTGCATATGTGTGCGTGTAGAGAGAGGTAGAGAGAGGTAGAGTGGTATAGGTGTAGTAGTAGAGGTGTAGAGGTAGAGAGGTAGAGGTAGAGAGTAGTAGAGAGAGAGTTAGAGAGAGGTAGAGAGTGAGTAATAGAGAGTAGAGAGTGAGTAGTAGAGTGTAGTAGAGAGTAGTAGAGAGAGTAGCAGAGAGTGAGTAGTAGAGAGTGGTAGAGTGAGTAGTAGAGAGTGAGTAGTTGAGTGAGTATTAGAGATTGAGTAGTAGAGAGTGAGTAGTAGAGAGTAGTATAGGGTGAGTAGTAGAGTGAGTAGTAGAGAGTAGTAGAGAGTAGCAGAGAGTGAGTAGCAGAGAGAGAGTATTAGAGAGTAGTAGAGAGTAGTAGAGAGAGAGTAGTAGATTGTGAGTAGTAGAGAGTGAGTAGTAGAGAGTGAGTAGTAGAGTGAGTAGTAGAGTACTAGAGAGTGAGTAGTAGAGAGTAGGCAAGAGTAGTAGAGAGAGAGTAGTAGAGAGTGAGTAGTAGAGAGTAGTAGAGAGTGAGTAGTAGAGTAGTAGAGAGTGAGTAGTAGAGAGTAATTGAGAGTAGTAGAGAGAGAGTAGTAGAGAGTGAGTTGAAGAGAGCAGTAGAGAGTGAGTAGTAGAGAGTAGTAGAGAGTGAGTAGTAGAGAGTGAGTAGTAGAGAGAGAGTAGTAGAGAGTAGTAGAGTTGTAGAGAGTGAGTAGTAGAGAGTGAGTAGTAGAGAGTAGTGGAATAGAAGAGAGTGAGTAGTAGAGAGTAGTGGAGAGTGAATAGTAGAGTGAGTAGTAGAGAGTAGTAGAGAGTTAGAAGTTGAGTGAGTACTAGAGAGTAGTAGAAAGCCAGTAGTAGAGAGCAGGTAGTAGAGAGTGTGTAGTAGAGAGTGAGTAGCAGAGAGTAGTTGATTGAGTAGTAGAGAGAGTAGTAGAGAGTGAGAAGTAGAGAGAGTAAGAGATAGTAGTAGAGTAGTAGAGACTGAGTAGTAGAGTGAGTAGTAGGAGTAGTTGAGAGCGAGTAGTAGAGAGTGAGTAGTGGAGCGTGGGCAGTAGAGAGTAGTAGAGAGTGAGTAGTAGAGAGTGAGTAGTAGAGAGTAAGTCGTAGAGAGAGAGTGGCAGAGAGTGAGTAGTAGAGTAGTAGAGAATGAGTGGTAGAGAGTAGGAGAGAGTAGTAGAGTGAGTAGTGGAGAATAGTAGAGAGTGAGTAGTAGAGAGAGTAGTAGAGAGTAGTAGAGAGCGAGTAGTAGAGAGTGAGTAGTAGAGAGAGTAGTAGAGAGCAGTAGAGTAGTAGAGAATGAGTAGTAGAGAGTGAGTAGTAGACAGTAGTAGAGAGCGAGTAGTAGAGAGTGAGTAGTAGAGAGCGAATAGTGGAGAGCGAGTAGTAGAGAGTGAGTAGTAGAGAGCAAATAGTAGAGTGAGTAGTAGAGTAGTAGAGAGTGAGTAGTAGAGAGTAGGCAAAAGTAGTAGAGAGAGAGTAGTATAGAGTGAGTAGTAGAGAGTAGTAGAGAGTGAGTAGTAGAGAGTAGTAGAGAGTGAGTAGTAGAGAGTAGGCAAGAGTAGTAGAGAGAGAGTAGTAGAGAGTGAGTAGTAGAGAGTAGTAGAGAGTGAGTATAGAGAGTAGTAGAGAGTGAGTAGTAGAGAGTGAGTAGTAGAGAGTAGTAGAGTGAGTAGTAGAGAGTGAGTATTAGAGAGTGAGTAGTAGAGAGTGAGTAGTAGAGTAGTAGAGAGTAGTAGAGAGTGAGTAGTAGAGTGAGTAGTAGAGAGTAGTAGAGAGTGAGTAGTAGAGAGTGAGTAGTAGAGAGTGAGTACTAGAGAGTAGTAGAGAGTAAGTAGCAGAGAGAGAGTATTAGAGAGTAGTAGAGAGTGAGTAGTAGAGAGTAGTAGAGAGAGAGAGTAGTAGAGCTTGAGTAGTAGAGAGTAGTAGAAAGTGAGTAGTAGATAGTGAGTAGTAGAGTGAGTAGTAGAGTAGTAGAGAGTGAGTAGTAGAGAGTAATTGAGAGTAGTAGAACGAGAGTAGTAGAGAGTGAGTAGTAGAGAGCAGTAGAGAGTGAGTAGTAGAGAGTGAGTAGTAGAGAGAGAGTAGTAGAGAGTAGTAGAGTTGTAGAGAGTGAGTAGTAGAGAGTGAGTAGTAGAGAGTAGTGGAATAGAAGAGAGTGAGTAGTAGAGAGTAGTGGAGAGTGAATAGTAGAGTGAGTAGTAGAGAGTAGTAGAGAGTTAGAAGTAGAGTGAGTACTAGAGAGTAGTAGAGAGACAGTAGTAGAGAGCAGGTAGTAGAGAGTGTGTAGTAGAGAGTGAGTAGCAGAGAGTAGTTGATTGAGTAGTAGAGAGAGTAGTAGAGAGTGAGAAGTAGAGAGAGTAAGAGAGAGTAGTAGAGTAGTAGAGACTGAGTAGTAGAGTGAGTAGTAGGAGTAGTTAAGAGCGAGTAGTAGAGAGTGAGTAGTGGAGCGTGGGCAGTAGAGAGTAGTAGAGAGTGAGTAGTAGAGAGTGAGTAGTAGAGAGTGAGTAGTAGAGTGTGAGTCGTAGAGAGAGAGTGGCAGAGAGTGAGTAGTAGAGTAGTAGAGAATGAGTGGTAGAGAGTAGGAGAGAGTAGTAGAGTGAGTAGTGGAGAATAGTAGAGAGTGAGTAGTAGAGAGAGTAGTAGAGAGTAGTAGTGTAGTAGAGAGTGAGTAGTAGAGAGTGAGTAGTAGAGAGAGTAGAAGAGAGTAGTAGAGTAGTAGAGAATGAGTAGTAGAGAGTGAGTAGTAGACAGTAGTAGAGAGCGAGTAGTAGAGAGTGAGTAGTAGAGAGCGAATAGTAGAGAGCGAGTAGTAGAGAGTGAGTAGTAGAGAGCAAATAGTAGAGTGAGTAGTAGAGTAGTAGAGAGTGAGTAGTAGAGAGTAGGCAAGAGTAGTAGAGAGAGAGTAGTATAGAGTGAGTAGTAGAGAGTAGTAGAGAGTGAGTAGTAGAGAGTAGTAGAGAGTGAGCAGTAGCGAGTGAGTAGTAAAGAGTAGTAGAGAGTGAGTAGTCGAGAGTGAGTAGTAGAGAGTGAGTAGTAGAGAGTAGTAGAGTGAGTAGTAGAGAGTGAGTATTAGAGAGTGATTAGTAGAGAGTGAGTAGTAGAGTAGTAGAGAGTAGTAGGGAGTGAGTAGTAGAGTGAGTAGTAGAGAGTAGTAGAGAGTGAGTAGTAGAGAGTGAGTAGTAGAGAGTAGTAGAGAGTGAGTATCAGAGAGAGAGTATTAGAGAGTAGTAGAGAGTGAGTCTTAGAGAGTAGTAGAGAGAGAGAGTAGTAGAGCTTGAGTAGTAGAGAGTAGTAGAAAGTGAGTAGTAGAGAGTGAGTAGTAGAGTAGTAGAGAGTGAGTAGTAGAGAGTAATTGAGAGTAGTAGAGAGAAAGTAGTAGAGAGTGAGTAGTAGAGAGCAGTAGAGAGTGAGTAGTAGAGAGTAGTAGAGAGTGAGTAGTAGAGAGTAAGAAGTAGAGGGTAGTGGAGTAGAAGAGAGTGAGTAGTAGAGAGTAGTGGAGAGTGAATAGTAGAGTGAGTAGTAGAGAGTAGTAGAGAGTTAGTAGTAGAGTGAGTACTAGAGAGTAGTAGAGAGCCAGTAGTAGAGAGCAGGTAGTAAAGAGTGTGTAGTAGAGAGTGAGTAGCAGAGAGTAGTTGATTGAGTAGTAGAGAGAGTAGTAGAGAGTGTGAAGTAGAGAGAGTAAGAGAGAGTAGTAGAGTAGTAGAGACTGAGTAGTAGAGTGAGTAGTAGAGAGTAGTTGAGAGCGACTAGTAGAGAGTGAGTAGTGGAGCAAGAGCAGTAGAGAGTAGTAGAGAGTGAGTAGTACAGAGTGAGTAGTACAGAGTGAGTAGTAGAGAGTAGTAGAGAGTGAATAGTAGAGAGTAGTGGAGTGAGTAGTAGAGAGTAAGTCGTAGAGAGAGAGTGGCAGAGAGTGAGTAGTAGAGTAGTAGAGAATGAGTGGTAGAGAGTAGGAGAGAGTTGTAGAGTGAGTAGTGGAGAATAGTAGAGAGTGAGTAGTAGAGAGAGTAGTAGAGAGTAGTAGAGTAGTAGAGAGTGAGCAGTAGAGAGTGAGTAGTAGAGAGAGTAGTAGAGTAGTAGAGAATGAGTAGTAGAGAGTGAGTAGTAGAGAGTAGTAGAGAGCGAGTAGTAGAGAGCGAGTAGTAGAGAGTGAGTAGTAGAGAGTGAGTAGTAGAGAGTGAGTTGTAGAGAGTGACCTGGTTCTCTGGCTCTACAACAGCTCTGCTGACCTGGTTCTTTGATTCTAAAGCAGCTCTGCTGACCCGGTTCTATGGATCTAAGCAGTTCTGCTGACATGGTTCTCTGGCTCTAGAGCAGCTCTGATGACCTGGTTCTCTCCCTGTAGAGCAGCTCTGCTGACCTGGTTCTCTCCCTCTACAGCAGCTCTGCTGACCTGGTTCTCTTGCTCTAGAGCAGCTCTGCTGACCTGGTTCTTAGGCTCTAGAGCAGCTCTGCTGACCTGGTTCTCTGACTCTAAAGCAGCTCTGCTGACCTGGTTCTCTGGCTCTAAAGCAGCTCTGCTGACCTGGTTCTCTGGCTCTAAAGAAGCTCTGCTGGCCTGGTTCTCTGGCTCTAAAGCAGCTCTGCTGACCTGTTTCTCTCCCTCTAAAGCAACTCTGCTGACCTGGTTTCTCTGGCTCTACAGCAGCTCTGCTGATCTGGTTCTCTGGCTCTAGAGCAGCTATGCTGACCTAGTTCTTAGGCTCTAGAGCAGCTCTGCTGACCTGGTTCTCTGGCTCTTCAGCAGCTCTGCTGACTTGGTTTTCTGCACTCATGATGCACGCATCCGACTTCGCGAAAATATATTTAAAAATAATATAAGTTTATTATAAGTACAAATATATTATTTTTATGAATATCTTACATAATCTCTTGCCCTAATATGTATATTAAAGACACATACATATCATTTTGTAACATACGTTTTTTTTTGCTGGAGTCGCATACCCAGCGCGCCCCAGCTTGTATATGACGTCACGCGGGACCCGCAACCGCACAAACATCTTGTACCGTAATGCGCATGTGTCTCGAATGTGTGGGAGCTGGAGTCGCGGACTGGTCGCATACCAATCGTGCACATCACATGATATTAAATGTATATGATGTAACTGAAAAACATGCAGCCGTCGCACACCATACGCGGATCCTTCATGACTTTTCTAAAATGGCGGCTAGAATGCACGCACCCACCGTGATGTGTACGCTGTTTTTAAAGAAAATAATATAAATATATTACAATAAAAAATGAAAACAAGAAAATTAATCAATATTTCAGTTTTAATTTTTTTTTTTTTTTTGCAATCTTCAGAAAATATATAATGTTATATAATGAACAAAATATTTATAAATAAACTCAGTACAAAAAATAGGTATAACTACTATCACACTTAAAAATTATCATTTAAAAAAGCTTTGAAATTCACTGAGAAAACGATAGGTGCCAGAGACGTTATAGTTAGAAATTAGCATTTAAAAAACCTTAGAAATTCACTAAAAAACACAGGTTTCAGGGACGTTATAGTTAGTTGGACATTTCACTCATACAAAACTAGAGAAATTTGGCTGTTATAGTTAGTAGAGCTAACTATAACTCGCGCCCCTGCATTGCACTGCTGATGACGTCACATATTACATCACTCATTAAATGGTCAGTGCCATCACTGATAACATCTCAAATGACATCACTGATCACATCATCCAGTGAAAGTGTGTTTCTGTGAAGTTTAAAAATGTTTTATATATTTATATATATATATATATATATATATACCGCCAGTAGGTAGTTATAGTTATAGTTAGGACCAAGTTTCCATAGGAAGAGCATTTTTTGTTTTGCTTATAACTTTGGCGTCGTTTGATGAATCTTCATGAAATTTCCAAAGTAATTCTTCGTTCATATCAGCTCCTATGTTGAAAGTTTGGGGATGGTTCATCAAGGGGTGGACGAGAAAAAAGGGGGGGTCCCAAAACGCGTTTAATTTATGCAATTTCCATAGGAAACTTTAGACAAGGCTACAGGTCGAACGGGTGAACGGAATTACCCCAAATTTTTCAGGGAAAAGGGTCTTGGTCTAGAAAGTACACTTTTGTTTATTAGGTGTAAATCCGTTAAGTAGTTTTGGAGAAATATTGAAATTTACAGATATCCATATTTGAGAATTCTGCCATCTGATTGGCTGAGGCGTTACAAGCACGAGCTTGCTGCGTATTGGCTGCGAGCTGTTGCAACTAGGAAGTGTTCGCAGCCATTTTGTTATTCCTTTGAAATGAGTAATGAGAAAAAAGGGTGAAAAGAGTAGGAAACCGGAGGATAGGAGCACTGTAACCTCTGTGGGGGAGTGCATGCGAAGTACTCACTCCTACCGGTCTGAAAGTACGGTGTTGCTCAGAGTGACATGGTGCTGAAATGAGATGCTGCTACACTCGCGTATGAAACCGAGAGCCTAAACTGTGAGCTCATTGCTCTAAAGTGTTGTGCTCTGGTCTTTGTAGCTTAACTGTGGAAGTAGTGTTAGTAGCCGTTTATACCATACATATGGATGTACATATATATACACATGCATATATAAATGCATATGAATATATATATGTGCATATGTGTGCGTGTAGAGAGAGGTAGAGAGAGGTAGAGTGGTATAGGTGTAGTAGTAGAGGTGTAGAGGTAGAGAGGTAGAGGTAGAGAGTAGTAGAGAGAGAGTTAGAGAGAGGTAGAGAGTGAGTAATAGAGAGTAGAGAGTGAGTAGTAGAGTGTAGTAGAGAGTAGTAGAGAGAGTAGCAGAGAGTGAGTAGTAGAGAGTGGTAGAGTGAGTAGTAGAGAGTGAGTAGTTGAGTGAGTATTAGAGATTGAGTAGTAGAGAGTGAGTAGTAGAGAGTAGTATAGGGTGAGTAGTAGAGTGAGTAGTAGAGAGTAGTAGAGAGTAGCAGAGAGTGAGTAGCAGAGAGAGAGTATTAGAGAGTAGTAGAGAGTAGTAGAGAGAGAGAGTAGTAGATTGTGAGTAGTAGAGAGTGAGTAGTAGAGAGTGAGTAGTAGAGTGAGTAGTAGAGTACTAGAGAGTGAGTAGTAGAGAGTAGGCAAGAGTAGTAGAGAGAGAGTAGTAGAGAGTGAGTAGTAGAGAGTAGTAGAGAGTGAGTAGTAGAGTAGTAGAGAGTGAGTAGTAGAGAGTAATTGAGAGTAGTAGAGAGAGAGTAGTAGAGAGTGAGTTGAAGAGAGCAGTAGAGAGTGAGTAGTAGAGAGTAGTAGAGAGTGAGTAGTAGAGAGTGAGTAGTAGAGAGAGAGTAGTAGAGAGTAATAGAGTTGTAGAGAGTGAGTAGTAGAGAGTGAGTAGTAGAGAGTAGTGGAATAGAAGAGAGTGAGTAGTAGAGAGTAGTGGAGAGTGAATAGTAGAGTGAGTAGTAGAGAGTAGTAGAGAGTTAGAAGTTGAGTGAGTACTAGAGAGTAGTAGAAAGCCAGTAGTAGAGAGCAGGTAGTAGAGAGTGTGTAGTAGAGAGTGAGTAGCAGAGAGTAGTTGATTGAGTAGTAGAGAGAGTAGTAGAGAGTGAGAAGTAGAGAGAGTAAGAGATAGTAGTAGAGTAGTAGAGACTGAGTAGTAGAGTGAGTAGTAGGAGTAGTTGAGAGCGAGTAGTAGAGAGTGAGTAGTGGAGCGTGGGCAGTAGAGAGTAGTAGAGAGTGAGTAGTAGAGAGTGAGTAGTAGAGAGTAAGTCGTAGAGAGAGAGTGGCAGAGAGTGAGTAGTAGAGTAGTAGAGAATGAGTGGTAGAGAGTAGGAGAGAGTAGTAGAGTGAGTAGTGGAGAATAGTAGAGAGTGAGTAGTAGAGAGAGTAGTAGAGAGTAGTAGAGAGCGAGTAGTAGAGAGTGAGTAGTAGAGAGAGTAGTAGAGAGCAGTAGAGTAGTAGAGAATGAGTAGTAGAGAGTGAGTAGTAGACAGTAGTAGAGAGCGAGTAGTAGAGAGTGAGTAGTAGAGAGCGAATAGTGGAGAGCGAGTAGTAGAGAGTGAGTAGTAGAGAGCAAATAGTAGAGTGAGTAGTAGAGTAGTAGAGAGTGAGTAGTAGAGAGTAGGCAAAAGTAGTAGAGAGAGAGTAGTATAGAGTGAGTAGTAGAGAGTAGTAGAGAGTGAGTAGTAGAGAGTAGTAGAGAGTGAGTAGTAGAGAGTAGGCAAGAGTAGTAGAGAGAGAGTAGTAGAGAGTGAGTAGTAGAGAGTAGTAGAGAGTGAGTATAGAGAGTAGTAGAGAGTGAGTAGTAGAGAGTGAGTAGTAGAGAGTAGTAGAGTGAGTAGTAGAGAGTGAGTATTAGAGAGTGAGTAGTAGAGAGTGAGTAGTAGAGTAGTAGAGAGTAGTAGAGAGTGAGTAGTAGAGTGAATAGTAGAGAGTAGTAGAGAGTGAGTAGTAGAGAGTGAGTAGTAGAGAGTGAGTACTAGAGAGTAGTAGAGAGTAAGTAGCAGAGAGAGAGTATTAGAGAGTAGTAGAGAGTGAGTAGTAGAGAGTAGTAGAGAGAGAGAGTAGTAGAGCTTGAGTAGTAGAGAGTAGTAGAAAGTGAGTAGTAGATAGTGAGTAGTAGAGTGAGTAGTAGAGTAGTAGAGAGTGAGTAGTAGAGAGTAATTGAGAGTAGTAGAACGAGAGTAGTAGAGAGTGAGTAGTAGAGAGCAGTAGAGAGTGAGTAGTAGAGAGTGAGTAGTAGAGAGAGAGTAGTAGAGAGTAGTAGAGTTGTAGAGAGTGAGTAGTAGAGAGTGAGTAGTAGAGAGTAGTGGAATAGAAGAGAGTGAGTAGTAGAGAGTAGTGGAGAGTGAATAGTAGAGTGAGTAGTAGAGAGTAGTAGAGAGTTAGAAGTAGAGTGAGTACTAGAGAGTAGTAGAGAGACAGTAGTAGAGAGCAGGTAGTAGAGAGTGTGTAGTAGAGAGTGAGTAGCAGAGAGTAGTTGATTGAGTAGTAGAGAGAGTAGTAGAGAGTGAGAAGTAGAGAGAGTAAGAGAGAGTAGTAGAGTAGTAGAGACTGAGTAGTAGAGTGAGTAGTAGGAGTAGTTGAGAGCGAGTAGTAGAGAGTGAGTAGTGGAGCGTGGGCAGTAGAGAGTAGTAGAGAGTGAGTAGTAGAGAGTGAGTAGTAGAGAGTGAGTAGTAGAGAGTAAGTCGTAGAGAGAGAGTGGCAGAGAGTGAGTAGTAGAGTAGTAGAGAATGAGTGGTAGAGAGTAGGAGAGAGTAGTAGAGTGAGTAGTGGAGAATAGTAGAGAGTGAGTAGTAGAGAGAGTAGTAGAGAGTAGTAGTGTAGTAGAGAGTGAGTAGTAGAGAGTGAGTAGTAGATAGAGTAGAAGAGAGTAGTAGAGTAGTAGAGAATGAGTAGTAGAGAGTGAGTAGTAGACAGTAGTAGAGAGCGAGTAGTAGAGAGTGAGTAGTAGAGAGCGAATAGTAGAGAGCGAGTAGTAGAGAGTGAGTAGTAGAGAGCAAATAGTAGAGTGAGTAGTAGAGTAGTAGAGAGTGAGTAGTAGAGAGTAGGCAAGAGTAGTAGAGAGAGAGTAGTATAGAGTGAGTAGTAGAGAGTAGTAGAGAGTGAGTAGTAGAGAGTAGTAGAGAGTGAGCAGTAGCGAGTGAGTAGTAAAGAGTAGTAGAGAGTGAGTAGTCGAGAGTGAGTAGTAGAGAGTGAGTAGTAGAGAGTAGTAGAGTGAGTAGTAGAGAGTGAGTATTAGAGAGTGATTAGTAGAGAGTGAGTAGTAGAGTAGTAGAGAGTAGTAGGGAGTGAGTAGTAGAGTGAGTAGTAGAGAGTGAGTAGTAGAGAGTGAGTAGTAGAGAGTGAGTAGTAGAGAGTAGTAGAGAGTGAGTATCAGAGAGAGAGTATTAGAGAGTAGTAGAGAGTGAGTCTTAGAGAGTAGTAGAGAGAGAGAGTAGTAGAGCTTGAGTAGTAGAGAGTAGTAGAAAGTGAGTAGTAGAGAGTGAGTAGTAGAGTAGTAGAGAGTGAGTAGTAGAGAGTAATTGAGAGTAGTAGAGAGAAAGTAGTAGAGAGTGAGTAGTAGAGAGCAGTAGAGAGTGAGTAGTAGAGAGTAGTAGAGAGTGAGTAGTAGAGAGTAAGAAGTAGAGGGTAGTGGAGTAGAAGAGAGTGAGTAGTAGAGAGTAGTGGAGAGTGAATAGTAGAGTGAGTAGTAGAGAGTAGTAGAGAGTTAGTAGTAGAGTGAGTACTAGAGAGTAGTAGAGAGCCAGTAGTAGAGAGCAGGTAGTAAAGAGTGTGTAGTAGAGAGTGAGTAGCAGAGAGTAGTTGATTGAGTAGTAGAGAGAGTAGTAGAGAGTGTGAAGTAGAGAGAGTAAGAGAGAGTAGTAGAGTAGTAGAGACTGAGTAGTAGAGTGAGTAGTAGAGAGTAGTTGAGAGCGACTAGTAGAGAGTGAGTAGTGGAGCAAGAGCAGTAGAGAGTAGTAGAGAGTGAGTAGTACAGAGTGAGTAGTACAGAGTGAGTAGTAGAGAGTAGTAGAGAGTGAATAGTAGAGAGTAGTGGAGTGAGTAGTAGAGAGTAAGTCGTAGAGAGAGAGTGGCAGAGAGTGAGTAGTAGAGTAGTAGAGAATGAGTGGTAGAGAGTAGGAGAGAGTTGTAGAGTGAGTAGTGGAGAATAGTAGAGAGTGAGTAGTAGAGAGAGTAGTAGAGAGTAGTAGAGTAGTAGAGAGTGAGCAGTAGAGAGTGAGTAGTAGAGAGAGTAGTAGAGTAGTAGAGAATGAGTAGTAGAGAGTGAGTAGTAGAGAGTAGTAGAGAGCGAGTAGTAGAGAGCGAGTAGTAGAGAGTGAGTAGTAGAGAGTGAGTAGTAGAGAGTGAGTTGTAGAGAGTGACCTGGTTCTCTGGCTCTACAACAGCTCTGCTGACCTGGTTCTTTGATTCTAAAGCAGCTCTGCTGACCCGGTTCTATGGATCTAAGCAGTTCTGCTGACATGGTTCTCTGGCTCTAGAGCAGCTCTGATGACCTGGTTCTCTCCCTGTAGAGCAGCTCTGCTGACCTGGTTCTCTCCCTCTACAGCAGCTCTGCTGACCTGGTTCTCTTGCTCTAGAGCAGCTCTGCTGACCTGGTTCTTAGGCTCTAGAGCAGCTCTGCTGACCTGGTTCTCTGACTCTAAAGCAGCTCTGCTGACCTGGTTCTCTGGCTCTAAAGCAGCTCTGCTGACCTGGTTCTCTGGCTCTAAAGAAGCTCTGCTGGCCTGGTTCTCTGGCTCTAAAGCAGCTCTGCTGACCTGTTTCTCTCCCTCTAAAGCAACTCTGCTGACCTGGTTTCTCTGGCTCTACAGCAGCTCTGCTGATCTGGTTCTCTGGCTCTAGAGCAGCTATGCTGACCTAGTTCTTAGGCTCTAGAGCAGCTCTGCTGACCTGGTTCTCTGGCTCTTCAGCAGCTCTGCTGACTTGGTTTCCTGCACTCATGATGCACGCATCCGACTTCGCGAAAATATATTTAAAAATAATATAAGTTTATTATAAGTACAAATATATTATTTTTATGAATATCTTACATAATCTCTTGCCCTAATATGTATATTAAAGACACATACATATCATTTTGGAACATACGTTTTTTTTTGCTGGAGTCGCATACCCAGCGCGCCCCAGCTTGTATATGACGTCACGCGGGACCCGCAACCGCACAAACATCTTGTACCGTAATGCGCATGTGTCTCGAATGTGTGGGAGCTGGAGTCGCGGACTGGTCGCATACCAATCGTGCACATCACATGATATTAAATGTATATGATGTAACTGAAAAACATGCAGCCGTCGCACACCATACGCGGATCCTTCATGACTTTTCTAAAATGGCGGCTAGAATGCACGCACCCACCGTGATGTGTACGCTGTTTTTAAAGAAAATAATATAAATATATTACAATAAAAAATGAAAACAAGAAAATTAATCAATATTTCAGTTTTAATTTTTTTTTTTTTTTTGCAATCTTCAGAAAAATATATAATGTTATATAATGAACAAAATATTTATAAATAAACTCAGTACAAAAAATAGGTATAACTACTATCACACTTAAAAATTATCATTTAAAAAAGCTTTGAAATTCACTGAGAAAACGATAGGTGCCAGAGACGTTATAGTTAGAAATTAGCATTTAAAAAACCTTAGAAATTCACTAAAAAACACAGGTTTCAGGGACGTTATAGTTAGTTGGACATTTCACTCATACAAAACTAGAGAAATTTGGCTGTTATAGTTAGTAGAGCTAACTATAACTCGCGCCCCTGCATTGCACTGCTGATGACGTCACATATTACATCACTCATTAAATGGTCAGTGACATCACTGATAACATCTCAAATGACATCACTGATCACATCATCCAGTGAAAGTGTGTTTCTGTGAAGTTTAAAAATGTTTTATATATTTATATATATATATATATATATACCGCCAGTAGGTAGTTATAGTTATAGTTAGGACCAAGTTTCCATAGGAAGAGCATTTTTTGTTTTGCTTATAACTTTGGCGTTGTTTGATGAATCTTCATGAAATTTCCAAAGTAATTCTTCGTTCATATCAGCTCCTATGTTGAAAGTTTGGGGATGGTTCATCAAGGGGTGGACGAGAAAAAAGGGGGGGTCCCAAAACGCGTTTAATTTATGCAATTTCCATAGGAAACTTTAGACAAGGCTACAGGTCGAACGGGTGAACGGAATTACCCCAAATTTTTCAGGGAAAAGGGTCTTGGTCTAGAAAGTACACTTTTGTTTATTAGGTGTAAATCCGTTAAGTAGTTTTGGAGAAATATTGAAATTTACAGATATCCATATTTGAGAATTCTGCCATCTGATTGGCTGAGGCGTTACAAGCACGAGCTTGCTGCGTATTGGCTGCGAGCTGTTGCAACTAGGAAGTGTTCGCAGCCATTTTGTTATTCCTTTGAAATGAGTAATGAGAAAAAAGGGTGAAAAGAGTAGGAAACCGGAGGATAGGAGCACTGTAACCTCTGTGGGGGAGTGCATGCGAAGTACTCACTCCTACCGGTCTGAAAGTACGGTGTTGCTCAGAGTGACATGGTGCTGAAATGAGATGCTGCTACACTCGCGTATGAAACCGAGAGCCTAAACTGTGAGCTCATTGCTCTAAAGTGTTGTGCTCTGGTCTTTGTAGCTTAACTGTGGAAGTAGTGTTAGTAGCCGTTTATACCATACATATGGATGTACATATATATACACATGCATATATAAATGCATATGAATATATATATATGTGCATATGTGTGCGTGTAGAGAGAGGTAGAGAGAGGTAGAGTGGTATAGGTGTAGTAGTAGAGGTGTAGAGGTAGAGAGGTAGAGGTAGAGAGTAGTAGAGAGAGAGTTAGAGAGAGGTAGAGAGTGAGTAATAGAGAGTAGAGAGTGAGTAGTAGAGTGTAGTAGAGAGTAGTAGAGAGAGTAGCAGAGAGTGAGTAGTAGAGAGTGGTAGAGTGAGTAGTAGAGAGTGAGTAGTTGAGTGAGTATTAGAGATTGAGTAGTAGAGAGTGAGTAGTAGAGAGTAGTATAGGGTGAGTAGTAGAGTGAGTAGTAGAGAGTAGTAGAGAGTAGCAGAGAGTGAGTAGCAGAGAGAGAGTATTAGAGAGTAGTAGAGAGTAGTAGAGAGAGAGAGTAGTAGATTGTGAGTAGTAGAGAGTGAGTAGTAGAGAGTGAGTAGTAGAGTGAGTAGTAGAGTACTAGAGAGTGAGTAGTAGAGAGTAGGCAAGAGTAGTAGAGAGAGAGTAGTAGAGAGTGAGTAGTAGAGAGTAGTAGAGAGTGAGTAGTAGAGTAGTAGAGAGTGAGTAGTAGAGAGTAATTGAGAGTAGTAGAGAGAGAGTAGTAGAGAGTGAGTTGAAGAGAGCAGTAGAGAGTGAGTAGTAGAGAGTAGTAGAGAGTGAGTAGTAGAGAGTGAGTAGTAGAGAGAGAGTAGTAGAGAGTAGTAGAGTTGTAGAGAGTGAGTAGTAGAGAGTGAGTAGTAGAGAGTATTGGAATAGAAGAGAGTGAGTAGTAGAGAGTAGTGGAGAGTGAATAGTAGAGTGAGTAGTAGAGAGTAGTAGAGAGTTAGAAGTTGAGTGAGTACTAGAGAGTAGTAGAAAGCCAGTAGTAGAGAGCAGGTAGTAGAGAGTGTGTAGTAGAGAGTGAGTAGCAGAGAGTAGTTGATTGAGTAGTAGAGAGAGTAGTAGAGAGTGAGAAGTAGAGAGAGTAAGAGATAGTAGTAGAGTAGTAGAGACTGAGTAGTAGAGTGAGTAGTAGGAGTAGTTGAGAGCGAGTAGTAGAGAGTGAGTAGTGGAGCGTGGGCAGTAGAGAGTAGTAGAGAGTGAGTAGTAGAGAGTGAGTAGTAGAGAGTAAGTCGTAGAGAGAGAGTGGCAGAGAGTGAGTAGTAGAGTAGTAGAGAATGAGTGGTAGAGAGTAGGAGAGAGTAGTAGAGTGAGTAGTGGAGAATAGTAGAGAGTGAGTAGTAGAGAGAGTAGTAGAGAGTAGTAGTGTAGTAGAGAGCGAGTAGTAGAGAGTGAGTAGTAGAGAGAGTAGTAGAGAGCAGTAGAGTAGTAGAGAATGAGTAGTAGAGAGTGAGTAGTAGACAGTAGTAGAGAGCGAGTAGTAGAGAGTGAGTAGTAGAGAGCGAATAGTGGAGAGCGAGTAGTAGAGAGTGAGTAGTAGAGAGCAAATAGTAGAGTGAGTAGTAGAGTAGTAGAGAGTGAGTAGTAGAGAGTAGGCAAGAGTAGTAGAGAGAGAGTAGTATAGAGTGAGTAGTAGAGAGTAGTAGAGAGTGAGTAGTAGAGAGTAGTAGAGAGTGAGTAGTAGAGAGTAGGCAAGAGTAGTAGAGAGAGAGTAGTAGAGAGTGAGTAGTAGAGAGTAGTAGAGAGTGAGTATAGAGAGTAGTAGAGAGTGAGTAGTAGAGAGTGAGTAGTAGAGAGTAGTAGAGTGAGTAGTAGAGAGTGAGTATTAGAGAGTGAGTAGTAGAGAGTGAGTAGTAGAGTAGTAGAGAGTAGTAGAGAGTGAGTAGTAGAGTGAGTAGTAGAGAGTAGTAGAGAGTGAGTAGTAGAGAGTGAGTAGTAGAGAGTGAGTACTAGAGAGTAGTAGAGAGTAAGTAGCAGAGAGAGAGTATTAGAGAGTAGTAGAGAGTGAGTAGTAGAGAGTAGTAGAGAGAGAGAGTAGTAGAGCTTGAGTTATAGAGAGTAGTAGAAAGTGAGTAGTAGATAGTGAGTAGTAGAGTGAGTAGTAGAGTAGTAGAGAGTGAGTAGTAGAGAGTAATTGAGAGTAGTAGAACGAGAGTAGTAGAGAGTGAGTAGTAGAGAGCAGTAGAGAGTGAGTAGTAGAGAGTGAGTAGTAGAGAGAGAGTAGTAGAGAGTAGTAGAGTTGTAGAGAGTGAGTAGTAGAGAGTGAGTAGTAGAGAGTAGTGGAATAGAAGAGAGTGAGTAGTAGAGAGTAGTGGAGAGTGAATAGTAGAGTGAGTAGTAGAGAGTAGTAGAGAGTTAGAAGTAGAGTGAGTACTAGAGAGTAGTAGAGAGACAGTAGTAGAGAGCAGGTAGTAGAGAGTGTGTAGTAGAGAGTGAGTAGCAGAGAGTAGTTGATTGAGTAGTAGAGAGAGTAGTAGAGAGTGAGAAGTAGAGAGAGTAAGAGAGAGTAGTAGAGTAGTAGAGACTGAGTAGTAGAGTGAGTAGTAGGAGTAGTTGAGAGCGAGTAGTAGAGAGTGAGTAGTGGAGCGTGGGCAGTAGAGAGTAGTAGAGAGTGAGTAGTAGAGAGTGAGTAGTAGAGAGTGAGTAGTAGAGAGTAAGTCGTAGAGAGAGAGTGGCAGAGAGTGAGTAGTAGAGTAGTAGAGAATGAGTGGTAGAGAGTAGGAGAGAGTAGTAGAGTGAGTAGTGGAGAATAGTAGAGAGTGAGTAGTAGAGAGAGTAGTAGAGAGTAGTAGTGTAGTAGAGAGTGAGTAGTAGAGAGTGAGTAGTAGAGAGAGTAGAAGAGAGTAGTAGAGTAGTAGAGAATGAGTAGTAGAGAGTGAGTAGTAGACAGTAGTAGAGAGCGAGTAGTAGAGAGTGAGTAGTAGAGAGCGAATAGTAGAGAGCGAGTAGTAGAGAGTGAGTAGTAGAGAGCAAATAGTAGAGTGAGTAGTAGAGTAGTAGAGAGTGAGTAGTAGAGAGTAGGCAAGAGTAGTAGAGAGAGAGTAGTATAGAGTGAGTAGTAGAGAGTAGTAGAGAGTGAGTAGTAGAGAGTAGTAGAGAGTGAGCAGTAGCGAGTGAGTAGTAAAGAGTAGTAGAGAGTGAGTAGTCGAGAGTGAGTAGTAGAGAGTGAGTAGTAGAGAGTAGTAGAGTGAGTAGTAGAGAGTGAGTATTAGAGAGTGATTAGTAGAGAGTGAGTAGTAGAGTAGTAGAGAGTAGTAGGGAGTGAGTAGTAGAGTGAGTAGTAGAGAGTAGTAGAGAGTGAGTAGTAGAGAGTGAGTAGTAGAGAGTAGTAGAGAGTGAGTATCAGAGAGAGAGTATTAGAGAGTAGTAGAGAGTGAGTCTTAGAGAGTAGTAGAGAGAGAGAGTAGTAGAGCTTGAGTAGTAGAGAGTAGTAGAAAGTGAGTAGTAGAGAGTGAGTAGTAGAGTAGTAGAGAGTGAGTAGTAGAGAGTAATTGAGAGTAGTAGAGAGAAAGTAGTAGAGAGTGAGTAGTAGAGAGCAGTAGAGAGTGAGTAGTAGAGAGTAGTAGAGAGTGAGTAGTAGAGAGTAAGAAGTAGAGGGTAGTGGAGTAGAAGAGAGTGAGTAGTAGAGAGTAGTGGAGAGTGAATAGTAGAGTGAGTAGTAGAGAGTAGTAGAGAGTTAGTAGTAGAGTGAGTACTAGAGAGTAGTAGAGAGCAGGTAGTAAAGAGTGTGTAGTAGAGAGTGAGTAGCAGAGAGTAGTTGATTGAGTAGTAGAGAGAGTAGTAGAGAGTGTGAAGTAGAGAGAGTAAGAGAGAGTAGTAGAGTAGTAGAGACTGAGTAGTAGAGTGAGTAGTAGAGAGTAGTTGAGAGCGACTAGTAGAGAGTGAGTAGTGGAGCAAGAACAGTAGAGAGTAGTAGAGAGTGAGTAGTACAGAGTGAGTAGTACAGAGTGAGTAGTAGAGAGTAGTAGAGAGTGAATAGTAGAGAGTAGTGGAGAGAGTAGTAGAGAGTAAGTCGTAGAGAGAGAGTGGCAGAGAGTGAGTAGTAGAGTAGTAGAGAATGAGTGGTAGAGAGTAGGAGAGAGTTGTAGAGTGAGTAGTGGAGAATAGTAGAGAGTGAGTAGTAGAGAGAGTAGTAGAGAGTAGTAGAGTAGTAGAGAGTGAGCAGTAGAGAGTGAGTAGTAGAGAGAGTAGTAGAGTAGTAGAGAATGAGTAGTAGAGAGTGAGTAGTAGAGAGTAGTAGAGAGCGAGTAGTAGAGAGCGAGTAGTAGAGAGTGAGTAGTAGAGAGTGAGTAGTAGAGAGTGAGTTGTAGAGAGTGACCTGGTTCTCTGGCTCTACAACAGCTCTGCTGACCTGGTTCTTTGATTCTAAAGCAGCTCTGCTGACCCGGTTCTATGGATCTAAGCAGTTCTGCTGACATAGTTCTCTGGCTCTAGAGCAGCTCTGATGACCTGGTTCTCTCCCTGTAGAGCAGCTCTGCTGACCTGGTTCTCTCCCTCTACAGCAGCTCTGCTGACCTGGTTCTCTTGCTCTAGAGCAGCTCTGCTGACCTGGTTCTTAGGCTCTAGAGCAGCTCTGCTGACCTGGTTCTCTGACTCTAAAGCAGCTCTGCTGACCTGGTTCTCTGGCTCTAAAGCAGCTCAGCTGACCTGGTTCTCTGGCTCTAAAGAAGCTCTGCTGGCCTGGTTCTCTGGCTCTAAAGCAGCTCTGCTGACCTGTTTCTCTCCCTCTAAAGCAGCTCTGCTGACCTGGTTTCTCTGGCTCTACAGCAGCTCTGCTGATCTGGTTCTCTGGCTCCAGAGCAGCTCTGCTGACCTAGTTCTTAGGCTCTAGAGCAGCTCTGCTGACCTGGTTCTCTGGCTCTTCAGCAGCTCTGCTGACTTGGTTTTCTGCACTCATGATGCACGCATCCGACTTCGCAAAAATATATTTAAAAATAATATAAGTTTATTATAAGTACAAATATATTATTTTTATGAATATCTTACATAATCTCTTGCCCTAATATGTATATTAAAGACACATACATATCATTTTGGAACATACGTTTTTTTTTGCTGGAGTCGCATACCCAGCGCGCCCCAGCTTGTATATGACGTCACGCGGGACCCGCAACCGCACAAACATCTTGTACCGTAATGCGCATGTGTCTCGAATGTGTGGGAGCTGGAGTCGCGGACTGGTCGCATACCAATCGTGCACATCACATGATATTAAATGTATATGATGTAACTGAAAAACATGCAGCCGTCGCACACCATACGCGGATCCTTCATGACTTTTCTAAAATGGCGGCTAGAATGCACACACCCACCGTGATGTGTACGCTGTTTTTAAAGAAAATAATATAAATATATTACAATAAAAAATGAAAACAAGAAAATTAATCAATATTTCAGTTTTAATTATTTTTTTTTTTTTGCAATCTTCAGAAAAATATATAATGTTATATAATGAACAAAATATTTATAAATAAACTCAGTACAAAAAATAGGTATAACTACTATCACACTTAAAAATTATCATTTAAAAAAGCTTTGAAATTCACTGAGAAAACGATAGGTGCCAGAGACGTTATAGTTAGAAATTAGCATTTAAAAAACCTTAGAAATTCACTAAAAAACACAGGTTTCAGGGACGTTATAGTTAGTTGGACATTTCACTCATACAAAACTAGAGAAATTTGGCTGTTATAGTTAGTAGAGCTAACTATAACTCGCGCCCCTGCATTGCACTGCTGATGACGTCACTTATTACATCACTCATTAAATGGTCAGTGACATCACTGATTACATCTCAAATGACATCACTGATCACATCATCCAGTGAAAGTGTGTTTCTGTAAAGTTTAAACATGTTTTATATATTTATATATATATATATATATATATATATATACCGCCAGTAGGTAGTTATAGTTATAGTTAGGACCAAGTTTCCATAGGAAGAGCATTTTTTGTTTTGCTTATAACTTTGGCGTCGTTTGATGAATCTTCATGAAATTTCCAAAGTAATTCTTTGTTCATATCAGCTCCTATGTTGAAAGTTTGGGGATGGTTCATCAAGGGGTGGACGAGAAAAAAGGGGGGGTCCCAAAACGCGTTTAATTTATGCAATTTCCAAAGGAAACTTTAGACAAGGCTACAGGTCGAACGGGTGAACGGAATTACCCCAAATTTTTCAGGGAAAAGGGTCTTGGTCTAGAAAGTACACTTTTGTTTATTAGGTGTAAATCCGTTAAGTAGTTTTGGAGAAATATTGAAATTTACAGATATCCATATTTGAGAATTCTGCCAACTGATTGGCTGAGGCGTTACAAGCACGAGCTTGCTGCGTATTGGCTGCGAGCTGTTGCAACTAGGAAGTGTTCGCAGCCATTTTGTTATTCCTTTGAAATGAGTAATGAGAAAAAAGGGTGAAAAGAGTAGGAAACCGGAGGATAGGAGCACTGTAACCTCTGTGGGGGAGTGCATGCGAAGTACTCACTCCTACCGGTCTGAAAGTACGGTGTTGCTCAGAGTGACATGGTGCTGAAATGAGATGCTGCTACACTCGCGTATGAAACCGAGAGCCTAAACTGTGAGCTCATTGCTCTAAAGTGTTGTGCTCTGGTCTTTGTAGCTTAACTGTGGAAGTAGTGTTAGTAGCCGTTTATACCATACATATGGATGTACATATATATACACATGCATATATAAATGCATATGAATATATATATGTGCATATGTGTGCGTGTAGAGAGAGGTAGAGAGAGGTAGAGTGGTATAGGTGTAGTAGTAGAGGTGTAGAGGTAGAGAGGTAGAGGTAGAGAGTAGTAGAGAGAGAGTTAGAGAGAGGTAGAGAGTGAGTAATAGAGAGTAGAGAGTGAGTAGTAGAGTGTAGTAGAGAGTAGTAGAGAGAGTAGCAGAGAGTGAGTAGTAGAGAGTGGTAGAGTGAGTAGTAGAGAGTGAGTAGTTGAGTGAGTATTAGAGATTGAGTAGTAGAGAGTGAGTGGTAGAGAGTAGTATAGGGTGAGTAGTAGAGTGAGTAGTAGAGAGTAGTAGAGAGTAGCAGAGAGTGAGTAGCAGAGACAGAGTATTAGAGAGTAGTAGAGAGTAGTAGAGAGAGAGAGTAGTAGATTGTGAGTAGTAGAGAGTGAGTAGTAGACAGTGAGTAGTAGAGTGAGTAGTAGAGTACTAGAGAGTGAGTAGTAGAGAGTAGGCAAGAGTAGTAGAGAGAGAGTAGTAGAGAGTGAGTAGTAGAGAGTAGAAGAGAGTGAGTAGTAGAGTAGTAGAGAGTGAGTAGTAGAGAGTAATTGAGAGTAGTAGAGAGAGAGTAGTAGAGAGTGAGTTGAAGAGAGCAGTAGAGAGTGAGTAGTAGAGAGTGAGTAGTAGAGAGAGAGTAGTAGAGAGTAGTAGAGTTGTAGAGAGTGAGTAGTAGAGAGTGAGTAGTAGAGAGTAGTGGAATAGAAGAGAGTGAGTAGTAGAGAGTAGTGGAGAGTGAATAGTAGAGTGAGTAGTAGAGAGTAGTAGAGAGTTAGAAGTAGAGTGAGTACTAGAGAGTAGTAGAAAGCCAGCAGTAGAGAGCAGGTAGTAGAGAGTGTGTAGTAGAGAGTGAGTAGCAGAGAGTAGTTGATTGAGTAGTAGAGAGAGTAGTAGAGAGTGAGAAGTAGAGAGAGTAAGAGAGAGTAGTAGAGTAGTAGGGACTGAGTAGTAGAGTGAGTAGTAGGAGTAGTTGAGAGCGAGTAGTAGAGAGTGAGTAGTGGAGCGTGGGCAGTAGAGAGTAGTAGAGAGTGAGTAGTAGAGAGTGAGTAGTAGAGAGTAAGTCGTAGAGAGAGAGTGGCAGAGAGTGAGTAGTAGAGTAGTAGAGAATGAGTGGTAGAGAGTAGGAGAGAGTAGTAGAGTGAGTAGTGGAGAATAGTAGAGAGTGAGTAGTAGAGAGAGAAGTAGAGAGTAGTAGAGAGTGAGTAGTAGAGAGCGAGTAGTAGAGAGAGTAGTAGAGAGCAGTAGAGTAGTAGACAATGAGTAGTAGAGAGTGAGTAGTAGACAGCAGTAGAGAGTGAGTAGTAGAGAGTGAGTAGTAGAGAGTGAATAGTGGAGAGCGAGTAGTAGAGAGTGAGTAGTAGAGAGCAAATAGTAGAGTGAGTAGTAGAGTAGTAGAGAGTGAGTAGTAGAGAGTAGGCAAGAGTAGTAGAGAGAGAGTAGTATAGAGTGAGTAGTAGAGAGTAGTAGAGAGTGAGTAGTAGAGAGTAGTAGAGAGTGAGTAGTAGAGAGTGAGTAGTAGAGAGAGAGTAGTAGAGAGTGAGTAGTAGAGAGTAGTAGAGAGTGAGTATAGAGAGTAGTAGAGAGTGAGTAGTAGAGAGTGAGTAGTAGAGAGTGAGTAGTAGAGAGTGAGTAGTAGAGAGTAGTAGAGTGAGTAGTAGAGAGTGAGTAGTAGAGAGTGAGTAGTAGAGAGTGAGTAGTAGAGTAGTAGAGAGTAGTAGAGAATGAGTAGTAGAGTGAGTAGTAGAGAGTAGTAGAGAGTGAGTAGTAGAGAGTGAGTAGTAGAGAGTGAGTACTAGAGAGTAGTAGAGAGTAAGTAGCAGAGAGAGAGTATTAGAGAGTAGTAGAGAGTGAGTAGTAGAGAGTAGTAGAGAGAGAGAGTAGTAGAGCTTGAGTAGTAGAGAGTAGTAGAAAGTGAGTAGTAGAGAGTGAGTAGTAGAGTGAGTAGTAGAGTAGTGGAGAGTGAGTAGTAGAGAGTAATTGAGAGTAGTAGAGCGAGAGTAGTAGAGAGTGAGTAGTAGAGAGCAGTAGAGAGTGAGTAGTAGAGAGTAGTAGAGAGTGAGTAGTAGAGAGTGAGTAGTAGAGAGAGAGTAGTAGAGAGTAGTAGAGTTGTAGAGAGTGAGTAGTAGAGAGTGAGTAGTAGAGAGTAGTGGAATAGAAGAGAGTGAGTAGTAGAGAGTAGTGGAGAGTGAATAGTAGGGTGAGTAGTAGAGAGTAGTAGAGAGTTAGTAGTAGAGTGAGTACTAGAGAGTAGTAGAGAGCCAGTAGTAGAGAGCAGGTAGTAAAGAGTGTGTAGTAGAGAGTGAGTCGCAGAGAGTAGTTGATTGAGTAGTAGAGAGAGTAGTAGAGAGTGTGAAGTAGAGAGAGTAAGAGAGAGTAGTAGAGTAGTAGAGACTGAGTAGTAGAGTGAGTAGTAGAGAGTAGTTGAGAGCGACTAGTAGAGAGTGAGTAGTGGAGCGTGAGCAGTAGAGAGTAGTAGAGAGTGAGTAGTACAGAGTGAGTAGTACAGAGTGAGTAGTAGAGAGTAGTAGAGAGTGAGTATAGAGAGTAGTAGAGAGTGAGTAGTAGAGAGTGAGTAGTAGAGAGTGAGTAGTAGAGAGTGAGTAGTAGAGAGTAGTAGAGTGAGTAGTAGAGAGTGAGTAGTAGAGAGTGAGTAGTAGAGAGTGAGTAGTAGAGTAGTAGAGAGTAGTAGAGAATGAGTAGTAGAGTGAGTAGTAGAGAGTAGTAGAGAGTGAGTAGTAGAGAGTGAGTAGTAGAGAGTGAGTACTAGAGAGTAGTAGAGAGTAAGTAGCAGAGAGAGAGTATTAGAGAGTAGTAGAGAGTGAGTAGTAGAGAGTAGTAGAGAGAGAGAGTAGTAGAGCTTGAGTAGTAGAGAGTAGTAGAAAGTGAGTAGTAGAGAGTGAGTAGTAGAGTGAGTAGTAGAGTAGTGGAGAGTGAGTAGTAGAGAGTAATTGAGAGTAGTAGAGCGAGAGTAGTAGAGAGTGAGTAGTAGAGAGCAGTAGAGAGTGAGTAGTAGAGAGTAGTAGAGAGTGAGTAGTAGAGAGTGAGTAGTAGAGAGAGAGTAGTAGAGAGTAGTAGAGTTGTAGAGAGTGAGTAGTAGAGAGTGAGTAGTAGAGAGTAGTGGAATAGAAGAGAGTGAGTAGTAGAGAGTAGTGGAGAGTGAATAGTAGGGTGAGTAGTAGAGAGTAGTATAGAGTTAGTAGTAGAGTGAGTACTAGAGAGTAGTAGAGAGCCAGTAGTAGAGAGCAGGTAGTAAAGAGTGTGTAGTAGAGAGTGAGTCGCAGAGAGTAGTTGATTGAGTAGTAGAGAGAGTAGTAGAGAGTGTGAAGTAGAGAGAGTAAGAGAGAGTAGTAGAGTAGTAGAGACTGAGTAGTAGAGTGAGTAGTAGAGAGTAGTTGAGAGCGACTAGTAGAGAGTGAGTAGTGGAGCGTGAGCAGTAGAGAGTAGTAGAGAGTGAGTAGTACAGAGTGAGTAGTACAGAGTGAGTAGTAGAGAGTAGTAGAGAGTGAATAGTAGAGAGTAGTGGAGTGAGTAGTAGAGAGTAAGTCGTAGAGAGAGAGTGGCAGAGAGTGAGTAGTAGAGTAGTAGAGAATGAGTGGTAGAGAGTAGGAGAGAGTTGTAGAGTGAGTAGTGGAGAATAGTAGAGAGTGAGTAGTAGAGAGAGTAGTAGAGAGTAGTAGAGTAGTAGAGAGTGAGCAGTAGAGAGTGAGTAGTAGAGAGAGAAGTAGAGTAGTAGAGAATGAGTAGTAGAGAGTGAGTAGTAGAGAGTAGTAGACAGCGAGTAGTAGAGAGCGAGTAGTAGAGAGTGAGTAGTAGAGAGTGAGTAGTAGAGAGTGAGTTGTAGAGAGTGACCTGGTTCTCTGGCTCTACAACAGCTCTGCTGACCTGGTTCTTTGATTCTAAAGCAGCTCTGCTGACCCGGTTCTATGGATCTAAGCAGTTCTGCTGACATGGTTCTCTGGCTCTAGAGCAGCTCTGCTGACCTGGTTCTCTCCCTGTAGAGCAGCTCTGCTGACCTGGTTCTCTCCCTCTACAGCAGCTCTGCTGACCTGGTTCTCTTGCTCTAGAGCAGCTCTGCTGACCTGGTTCTTAGGCTCTAGAGCAGCTCCGCTGACCTGGTTCTCTGACTCTAAAGCAGCTCTGCTGACCTGGTTCTCTGGCTCTAAAGCAGCTCTGCTGACCTGGTTCTCTGGCTCTAAAGAAGCTCTGCTGGCCTGGTTCTCTGGCTCTAAAACAGCTCTGCTGACCTGTTTCTCTCCCTCTAAAGCAGCTCTGCTGACCTGGTTTCTCTGGCTCTAAAGCAGCTCTGCTGACCTGGTTCTCTGGCTCTAAAGCAGCTCTGCTGACCTGGTTCTCTGGCTCTAGAGCAGCTCTGCTGACCTAGTTCTTAGGCTCTAGAGCAGCTCTGCTGACCTGGTTCTCTGGCTCTTCAGCAGCTCTGCTGACTTGGTTTTCTGCACTCATGATGCACGCATCCGACTTCGCGAAAATATATTTAAAAATAATATAAGTTTATTATAAGTACAAATATATTATTTTTATGAATATCTTACATAATCTCTTGCCCTAATATGTATATTAAAGACACATACATATCATTTTGGAACATACGTTTTTTTTTGCTGGAGTCGCATACCCAGCGCGCCCCAGCTTGTATATGACGTCACGCGGGACCCGCAACCGCACAAACATCTTGTACCGTAATGCGCATGTGTCTCGAATGTGTGGGAGCTGGAGTCGCGGACTGGTCGCATACCAATCGTGCACATCACATCATATTAAATGTATATGATGTAACTGAAAAACATGCAGCCGTCGCACACCATACGCGGATCCTTCATGACTTTTCTAAAATGGCGGCTAGAATGCACGCACCCACCGTGATGTGTACGCTGTTTTTAAAGAAAATAATATAAATATATTACAATAAAAAATGAAAACAAGAAAATTAATCAATATTTCTGTTTTAATTTTTTTTTTTTTTTGCAATCTTCAGAAAAATATATAATGTTATATAATGAACAAAATATTTATAAATAAACTCAGTACAAAAAATAGGTATAACTACTATCACACTTAAAAATTAGCATTTAAAAAACCTTTGAAATTCACTGAAAAAAACATAGGTTTCAGAGACGTTATAGTTAGAAATTAGCATTTAAAAAAGCTTTGAAATTCACTGAGAAAACTATAGGTGCCAGAGACATTATAGTTAGAAATTAGCATTTAAAAAACCTTAGAAATTCACTAAAAAACACAGGTTTCAGGGACGTTATAGTTAGTTGGACATTTCACTCATACAAAACTAGAGAAATTTGCCTGTTATAGTTAGTAGAGCTAACTATAACTCGCGCCCCTGCATTGCACTGCTGATGACGTCACATATTACATCACTCATTAAATGGTCAGTGACATCACTGATAACATCTCAAATGACATCACTGATCATATCATCCAGTGAAAGTGTGTTTCTGTAAAGTTTAATCATGTTTTATATATTTATATATATATATATATATATATGTACCTCCAGTAGGTAGTTATAGTTATAGTTAGGACCAAGTTTCCATAGGAAGAGCATTTTTTGTTTTGCTTATAACTTTGGCGTCGTTTGATGAATCTTCATGAAATTTCCAAAGTAATTCTTCGTTCATATCAGCTCCTATGTTGAAAGTTTGGGGATGGTTCGTCAAAGGGGTGGCCGAGAAAAAAGGGGGGGTCCCAAAACGTGTTTAATTTATGCAATTTCCATAGGAAACTTTAGACAAGGCTACAGGTCGAACGGGTGAACGGAATTACCCCAAATTTTTCAGGGAAAAGGGTCTTGGTCTAGAAAGTACACTTTTGTTTATTAGGTGTAAATCCGTTAAGTAGTTTTGGAGAAATATTGAAATTTACAGATATCCATATTTGAGAATTATGCCATCTGATAGGCTGAGGCGTTACAAGCACGAGCTTGCTGCGTATTGGCTGCGAGCTGTTGCAACTAGGAAGTGTTCGCAACCATTTTGTTATTCCTTTGAAATGAGTAATGAGAAAAAAGGGTGAAAAGAGTAGGAAACCGGAGGATAGGAGCACTGTAACCTCTGTGGGGGAGTGCATGCGAAGTACTCACTCTGTTGTAAATTGAAACAACGATGTGATTAAGCATTTACTAAAGACATTAATTCCCTTCTCTAGATCATGTTTTCTCCGTTATGTTGACCGAAGTTTGGACTCCATTTTGTATTGTCATGCTTCCATGTGTTCCCCACGAGAAGAGTCCAACCTCTGTGTTAGTTGCTCTTGTAATCTGCCTAGTAACAGTCTATAAATAGCTCCTTTGTCCATCTGGCACATGCCCAGACTTGACCACATCTGTTATCAGTTAGCCTTGCTTGACCATGTTTTCGCGGGCTCAAGGAGTGTGTTAGCTCCGCCCACATATTGATTCAGTATCGAAAATGACCATAAATGGTAATGTTCTTCGGCCTCATGTTGTATCCACCCACTTATGAGCCCCTCTATTATGTATAAAAGGGGACCATGTACGTAAGTTCTTTGTGCTACTCTATGCAATACTGAAGAGTGTTGTGTGGATTGTAGGACCACCCTTAAGGGTTAATAAATGCTGTCTTTGTACTTTGCAGTTTCCGTGCCAACTTCCTTATAGATTCCATTACAGGAGAGCGAACCCTTGTGTCCTGTGGGCCTAGCTGGGGCCTGTATTCATCAATTGGCGCCCGTCACGTGGGGCTCATCGGCGACTCGGATGCTCGAAGGACTGGTCGCGACGAAGGTGAGGAATTTGGCCGGGGACGTGATCACTGCCAGCGGCGTCTTAGCCCTGGCATCCCGAGGTTTTTCTTCCTTCCCTTCCGAGCTGACCGTCTGGGTGGCGCCGGTCCTCGACTGAGACCTCTTCTGTCGGTCCTGCCGTGAAAGCCGTTTGGGCGATTGTGGAGCTTGGCAGTTGGAATCTGGACTCTTGATTGGTAAGAACCGGTGTACGGTACTTGCTCCGAGTTTTTGAAGCCTGGTCCGGCTATTTGAGTTTGATTTGTGATGACTAGTCATATTTTGTATTTGTCTTTGTAAAAATATATGCGTTGCAACACATATAGGCAGGTAATGTGGAGAGATTTCTCCGGAGCTGTGTAACTTTGAACGGCGCAACGATTAAGTGCCATTTTTTCTATAATATTGCATATTTTGCATTATTCCTGAGCATGCCTGCTTTTAGCGCACTCCGTAAGTGGTGTTGCTGTTTTGGAAACCGGTTGAACCTCGAGGAATCTGCTCCAGCTCCCCCAGAGGGGACTCCTAATAGGGATATGTATGTGAAGCATGGTCTTTCTTCCATAATGTACAGCACAGTATGGAGGAAATATACTAAAAAAGATCCTGAGTTACGATGGCCTTTGTATGGATCGTTTGATATACGTAAGATTGAGTATGTGGAACAGTGTATGTGTAAGCGGCGTGCTCGTCAGGATATGTTTGAGTGTGTGCGGTTGTGGGTGAAGGAGGTGCGTGAGCGAGAGAAGCGTGAGAAAGCGTTGTTCGATAAAGAACAACGGAAGAATGATCATGTGCGAGCACAAGAAGCGAGGCGTCGGGAGGACAAAGAACAAACGGAGAGACAAGAGAAAGAGCGTAGGCTGCAAGTCTCGGGTCAATATGCTGTTCGGCAGCCACTTTATCCTGTCCTTAATAATCTTGATGATGATTTTTATTTACTAGATCGCTCTCCGCCCCCTTATGTTGGCGCATCTGCTCCGAGGCCACAAGATTCTGTCCCGGGTCCGGGTAAGGTAGATACGCGGTCCATGTTATCGGCTGAGCATATGGCTGAGCTTCGGCAAATTTCCTTCCGTGCACTTAAGGGCAAGGTGTCCGTGGATGAATTGTTCCATACTTGGGGGTCGTGGCAGGATAGAGAGAGATTGTATTTTTTGAGTCATTTCGCTGAGGAAGTGATTGCTGCTTTTCGGAAATATTCTAGTGTCTTTGAGCCTGAAGAAGTGACATCGGATGCTAAATCATTGCATGATGGTGTTTTTTCTCCCTCTAAGGCTCCTGATACGGCTCGGCGGCTATTCGCCTTGCGGGACGCGGTGCTGGCCCATAAAGAAAAAGCGCGCCAACGAGCAGGGGAGGAGACGCAGTCGGATTCGTGTACCGCAGAAGGCCACTCATCCACCTCTCAATCAGATAAGAGCGATCTAGTGCATGCTAAGCCAATGCGCGAGGCGGCGCCTCTGTATGTTCCTCCTAAAGGAGCGGGGACTAGCTCGGACATTACCTCCGCCGATGCTAAGGGATATTTTGTGTATAATTGGGTTTATACTCCGTGGCATAGAGCTGATGTTATGGCATTAAAGAATGCGCTGCCTGACCCCCGCAAGAATCCAGCGGCCTTCTACGAAGAAGTCGAGGGGGCCTTGAATTCTTGCGTTATGACTTTAGCAGATATAGACCTGTTCTTTGGCCTTATCCTACCACCGGATATGTGGCGATCTGTCCGAAAGGTAGATGATATAGTTGCCTTTAAGGCCCGGTGGTCTGACCTTGAGGATGAGGATAGGGAACGGAAGCCCGCGCAGAAACCGCCCCAGAGTATTTTAGATCTCCCTGCTGCTATTGTGGCTAAGTTGAAGACAATTATTCCCCCTAAAAAGATTGACTGGAATATGTTAGCTGCATGTAAACAGAAAGTTGACGAGTCAGTTGCGGACTTCTTTACGCGCTTTGAGGAGACGTTTCATGATTTTAGTGGCCAGTCGCTTACCGACGATACGGGACGCCACCTTTTTGCGGATAAATATGTGGCTAATCTGCTGCCGGCAGTTGCGGCCCGTTTAAAAGCGAGTGAAAGTTCTTGGTCTTCCGCTACACCGACGGCCCTCCTGACTATCGCCCAGTATTATGAGCGTCAGGAGCAAGAAGCAAAGGGCCAGGAGGAAAAGAAATCGAAAGATTTGAAAACAAAGGTGATGTTGGCACAAGTCTATGGCCCGCCCCGACGGGGTAGTAATAGAGGTAGGGGAGGATCTTATGGTCCTCCCTCGGGCCGATCTGATTTGAATAGGAACCAATGTGCGTATTGTAAGCAATCGGGTCATTGGGCTAGGGACTGTCCGGTGTTGCATGCATCGCGTCAGGGGCATACCCACGGTGGCCCGCGAGGTAGAGGGGGTTTTTCGAACTTTCGAGGGAATTCTAACGAACAGGCTCGTTTTGACTCTGCTGGGCAGCACCGAGACAGATCAAATGTTTTCGATCGTCAGCATCAGTATCAAGTGTCGGGGATTGACCGGTCGGGGTACCATGACTCTCAGCATGCATAGGGATGCGTTGGATGGGGGTTAGAATCAGTTGAGGTGCCGGTCGATCAGAAGGGTCCTTATGTATCGGCTGAGGTTTTGGGCTCTACTGATCAGTTCCTAGTGGATACAGGAGCGACACGTAGTGCACTGTCTAAGCAATTGGTTCCGGGGGCTCCCCCATCCGGCTTAATGGTCACATCGGTAGGGTTTGACGGTACACTCTCCCGAAGCCCTCTTTCGCAGCCCCTCATGTTTAAGGTTGATTCTTTTTCTGCACCCTGTCCATTTCTGCTTGCCCCGTACACACCGGACAACATTATGGGTCTTGATATGTTAAAGCATTTTAGGGCTACGATCCACTGCTCCCCTGCTGGTGTGCGGGTAATATTGAACGATAATTACCCTCGGTCTGAACGGATGTGTGCGATTTCGGAGGACGCGCTGTTAGCTACCCTCCCTCGTGCTTTGTGGGCAACTTCGGATACTGATGTGGGACAAATGGTGATTCCACCGGTCAACATTAGCGTCCAGGAGGGGGCGGTGTTGCCCCGCCTCCCACAGTATCGTATTTCCCAGGAGGGTGAGGAGGCTCTCATACAGATAGTGCAGGATTTAATGGCGGTAGGGGTAGTGGAGGAAGTCCCCTACAACATTTGTAACAGTCCGATTCTTCCCATACTAAAAAAGGATACGGATGCCAGAGTCTATCGGTTTATAATTGATTTGAGAGAAGTGAACAAGATCGTGATACCTCAATACCCAGTGGTTTCCGATATCACGACGTTGCTTACTTTGGTACCACCTACGGCGACTATGTTCTCCGTGATCGACTTGAAGAATGCCTTCTTTTCCATTCCCATTCACCCTGATAGCCGATATCTTTTTGGGTTTACATTAAATAATAGATCTTATCGTTTTTGTAGGATTCCCCAGGGCTACACAGAAAGCCCTAGCATTTACAGTCAGGCTTTGAAAAGACAATTGGATTCCTTTGTTCTGCTCGAGGGGGTCGCCCTCATTCAATATGTCGATGACATCTTGCTGGCGGCTGACACCCTGGAGTTGTGTGAAAAAAGTACGTTATCCTTACTTTCCTTTTTAGCATCCCACAATCATAAGGTATCTAGGAAGAAATTGCAATTCTGTAGACCAAAGGTGACTTATTTGGGTCACCTTTTGTCTAAGGAGGGACGTGCACTCACACCGGATCGTATCCAAGTAATTTTGGACACACCGAGACCGTCCACACAGAAGGATGTGCGTGCATTTTTGGGCCTTGTTTCTTTTTGTAGACAGTGGATATTGGGGTTTTCGCACATAGCTAAGCCATTGTTAGCCCTCTTGACAAAGGACACGCCTATCCCAATCCCTTGGTCAGATGAGTGTGATACTGCTTTTCAGCAACTACGACAGGCCCTTTGTTCAGCACCAGTGTTAGGGACCCCTGATTATGCAAAGCCCTTTTCGTTGTATGTGCATGAGAAAGATGGATGTGCATTGTCAGTTTTAGTGCAGACGCACGGCGATAAGCAGCGCCCTTGTGCATATTTTTCGGCTGTACTTGATCCTGTCGTCCGAGCATTACCAGGGTGTTTTCGCTCGGTTGCGGCGACAGCTGTGTCAATACGCCAAAGTGAGGGAATTGTGTTATCTCATAAGTTGTTGGTATTAGTCCCCCATGCTGTCGATGCCCTGCTCAATCAAACGAAGACGCAGCATTTGACCAGCGCCCGTTTAACGGGATATGAGTTGACGCTTTTGGCTCCTCATATTACGTTAAAAAGGTGCGTAACGTTAAACCCGGCAACATTGTTGCCATACCCCGAAACCCAGCCTGAGGCGCGGAAAGCGCATGATTGTATTCTCGTGACTGAGGAACAAACAAAGGGTCGTATTGATCTCCAGGATACGCCCTTTTCAGATGTAGATGGAGAACTGTGGGTGGATGGATCCTGCCTGAAGCTACCAGATGGTACGACTTCAGCAGCGTATGCGATTACCACATTGCAAACGATAGTGGAGACAGCACGCATACCACAGAAATCAGCTCAAGCAGCGGAACTGATAGCATTAACACGAGCATGTGAGCTCAGTACAGGACTATGTGTGAATGTTTATACAGATAGCCGCTATGCCTTCGGAGTAGCGCACGACTTCGGCCTACTCTGGAAGGAGAGAGGGTTTTTGACGTCACATGGAGTACAGATAATGCATGGAGAGTTAGTTCACAATCTTTTAACCGCATTGACATACCCAAAGAAAATTGCTATCATTAAATGTAGCGCCCATAGGAAAGTAGTTGACAAAGTTGGAGAAGGGAATGCGCTAGCAGATCGAGTAGCACGGGAGACTGCGATGCAGCCCGGTACTACTGCCATGTATGTAGTAAAGTCACAGGTGGAAAGATGGCATGATGCGAAGGAGGAAGTGCGAGAAATGCAGAGGACCGCTTCTGACAAAGAGCGGGAGCAATGGGCTAGTGAGGGAGAACTGGATGACGAGGGCTGCTGGAGAAATAAGCAGATGGATAGATGGAAATTACCCACGGCCTTTGTACAACCTATGGTTCAGATGGCACATGGGCTAGCACATGTTGGAGCTTCCGCAATTGTGAAATTGCTTACCCAAGTCTGGGAGCATCCAGAGATTGCTAGCACGGCAAAGAGGGTGGTGCAGACTTGTATGATCTGCTTGAGGTATAACCCAGGAAAGGGTACTCGAACCCCAGCAGGAGGGTTTGTGACACCTACTGCACCCTTCGAGGTTTTACAGATGGATTACATCCAGCTTGAGCGCTGTAACAATCTGAAGTATGTTCTAGTAGTGGTCTGCGCTTTCAGCAAATGGGTTGAAGCGTACCCTACGAAAGACAATACTGCAATGACTACTGCGAAGTTGCTGCTGAAAGAGTTCTTCCCTCGATATGGCGTCTGTAGACTTCTGTGGAGTGATAATGGGCCTCACTTTGTAGCGGACGTTATAAAGTACGTCTTGAAGGGCCTGGGCATCACCCAGAAGTTTCACGCGGTATTCCACCCTCAGTCTGCAGGACTAGTCGAGAAGTATAATGGTACACTGAAGCTCAAGATCGCTAAAATTCAAGCTTCGACGTCCTTGACTTGGCCAGACGCTCTGCCACTGGCGTTATTGTCAATTAGATCGGTACCGCACTCCCGAACTGGCCTTACACCGTACGAGATTGTCTTCGGACGCCCAATGAATATTTGGGGTCCACCAAAACCTAAGGCTGTGTATGATGTACCTTGTGTAATGATGAACGATTATCTTGCACAGTTAACGGATAACTTGGTTTCTATTCATCAACAGGTCCGAGAGGCGCTCCCTGATCGGTCTACCGGTGAAGGACATGGTCTCCGACCTGGTGACCACGTGATGGTGAAAATATTTGACAGAACAAACAGCTTGGAACCGAGATGGGTGGGTCCTGAGCAGGTCCTCCTCGCAACGAGGACGGCTGTGCGAGTCTCCAACAGAAAGAATTGGATCCATTCCCTGCACTGTAGGAAGGTGCCGCCCGGATTGGTGGAACCTGCCGTGCTGACCGATCAACGAGAAATCTTGGCTGCAGAGACAGGCCGTGCTGCGGAGCCAAATGCCACCGAGGAGCTCTTTCCGGACCACGCGACTCCTGGAGGAAGGCGATATCATCTTCGACCAAGGAAGTGAGTTTTCCAGTACCGGGACATACTGTCAGAACGGCCCTTGGGTTAGTGAAACGGAGAGCCGATGAGGCAAGGGGGGGGATCAGCCCTGCATTAGTGTAGCGACACCCGTCTTGGCCCGCTGGTGAAGAAATCAACCGCTGCCCAAGGGGAAGAGTTCTGACAGACTTTTAGTTTCAGGAAGATATTGGGTTTTATTTTTTACTTTGACATGGAGAAAAAGAAAGTCCTTTGTGCATTAGGGTTCATGTTGACAGTAGCCATTGTTGGGATAACCACATGGTTCGTGGAGGATGTAACTCCCGCTCGGAAGATTCTTGTGTTGACAACTCCGGTGCCTGAGGAGCATTACTTTTATACATTACCGTATCAAGAGTTGAAACATCGACAGTCTTACTTGAACAACACTTTCATCCAGATGCTGCATCATACCAACGTTGCTACGAATGCTACGAACTGTTGGATATGTGGGATGATGCCAGCTCATCAGAAGAAAGGAGGAACGCCATTTATACCACTTCCTTTCTCTCATAATGGCTCTTGTAGAGCATGGTATACTTTGCTTTTTGCCACTCGGAAACCGACAGTGGGACGATTGCTCTTCAGACTCAATAAAGAATGCCATCAAGACAAAAATGGGTATCCACAAGCGAATGGGACAATTTGGGAGTGGGAAGAGTACCGACCAGACAATTAATCCATTCCCTACATCTTCACGAACACAAGAGACACTATGGGAAAGGACAAATTTGTGATTCAAGTGGCACAAGCTCAAGCGGACCTGTGTGTCCAGAGTGTGGGTTTTATCCCTGTTGGTGTTAGTGATTGTATTACTGTTCTGAACATTGATGGGTTGAACAATAGTACCTTTCTAGCCTCCCATAATACGTACTTTGTGTGTGGAAATAAAGGTTATTACCGTCTGCCGGCTGGGTGGTCTGGGGTATGCTATGTATCATTTCTAGGCCTGGGCGGCAAATTCCGTTCCGCTCGCGGAATTTGCGGAATTTGCGTAATTTCGCGTTCCGCGGAGAACGCGAAATTGCTCAAAAGTCTGCTTTCCGCGATTTCGCGAAATTTTTGCTTGTTTGCGTTCTCAAAATGCATGTTCGCGAGATATTTCTCCTCGAGCACGCAAACAGCAATTGCGAACAGGAAAAAAGCATCGCGAACAAGCAATTCTGCGTGTTCGCGGAATTTCTGCGTGTTCGCGGAGATTTTTTACCGTTTCGCGGAGATTTGCGTAACGCAATTACGCAAATTCCGCCCACCCCTAATCATTTCTATTACCTCCTGTATTCCTAGCTCCCGCATCTTATCATAAGGATCTGAAATTATTGAATAATGTGACTGTAAATAGGTATAAACGTACTTTATCAATTGACGATGTAGATCAGACTGATACCAGTCTGCAGCAGTATATTGATTTTAACTTAGGACTGTTTTTCTTTGTTGGAGCTGCCCTGAACAGTAGGAAGATCCGAAGATTAACAAGAGTGGTAGAAGCTGTGACAAATCAGACTGCTGCTGCTCTTGGGAATCTTACGGAGGAATTGCAAATTACTAGAATTGTTGCATTGCAGAATCGTATGGTATTAGACGTTATGCTAGCTGACAGAGGAGGAGCATGTAAAATTATTGGAAGTAGCTGTTGTGTGTTTATCCCTGATCATACGCCATCAGTTTATAATGCCATCAATAAACTGCATAAAATTGCAGCTGAGATCCATACAGAAAACGGCACTTGGTCCTTTTCTGGATGGTTTTGGGCGTTAATTACTGCCTGGGGATGGAAGGTTCTAACTGGTCTCTGCATTATTGTAGCGGTTCTGTTTTCGTGCTGTATCTGTGTTCAATGTGGTCCCTTGCTCTGCTCATTATGTGTATCATTCTGTATCCCTGATAAGAAAGCTATTGCCGATGTTGCTCACCAGAAACGTTTAGCTAAAGAAGTTGAAGAAATGATGACAATTGACATATATGATGATTATCCTAACAAACCGGATGTCTTCAGTAAATGCTGAAAGGGTCGTCTGTTGTAAATTGAAACAACGATGTGATTAAGCATTTACTAAAGACATTAATTCCCTTCTCTAGATCATGTTTTCTCCGTTATGTTGACCGAAGTTTGGACTCCATTTTGTATTGTCATGCTTCCATGTGTTCCCCACGAGAAGAGTCCAACCTCTGTGTTAGTTGCTCTTGTAATCTGCCTAGTAACAGTCTATAAATAGCTCCTTTGTCCATCTGGCACATGCCCAGACTTGACCACATCTGTTATCAGTTAGCCTTGCTTGACCATGTTTTCGCGGGCTCAAGGAGTGTGTTAGCTCCGCCCACATATTGATTCAGTATCGAAAATGACCATAAATGGTAATGTTCTTCGGCCTCATGTTGTATCCACCCACTTATGAGCCCCTCTATTATGTATAAAAGGGGACCATGTACGTAAGTTCTTTGTGCTACTCTATGCAATACTGAAGAGTGTTGTGTGGATTGTAGGACCACCCTTAAGGGTTAATAAATGCTGTCTTTGTACTTTGCAGTTTCCGTGCCAACTTCCTTATAGATTCCATTACAGGAGAGCGAACCCTTGTGTCCTGCGGGCCTAGCTGGGGCCTGTATTCATCAACTCCTACCGGTCTGAAAGTACGGTGTTGCTCAGAGTGACATGGTGCTGAAATGAGATGCTGCTACACTCGGGTATGAAACCGAGAGCCTAAACTGTGAGCTCATTGCTCTAAAGTGTTGTGCTCTGGTCTTTGTAGCTTAACTGTGGAAGTAGTGTTAGTAGCCGTTTATACCATACAGGGAGTGGGAAGCAAACTACTGACCCCTACTGTGTATTTATACTATACCGGAAGTGGAAAGCGAAGTATTCACGCCCACCGGTGTGAAGACTTGGGTATCAAACGGAGCTGATTGCTGTAAAGTGATGGACTCTGGGCGCTGTAGCATACTGACCGCGATAGTATAACTGTGTAAGTAGTGTTAGTATGCGTTTATACTATACAGGGAGTGGGAAGCAAACTACTCACCCCTACTGGTCTGAAGACTCGGGTATTAAACCGTGAGCCTAAACCGTGAGCTCATTGCTGTAGATTGATGGGCTCTGGGCGCTGTAGCATACCTGTTGAAGTAGTGTTAGTTTACGTTTAGACAATACACAGAGTGGGAAGCGAACTACTCACCCCTACCGGTCTCAAGACTCATGGATGAAACCATGAACTCATTGCTGTAAATCCATGTGCTCTGTGTAGTATTCCAATGTAAGTCATAGTAGAATGTGAGTATGTAATGCTACTAGCATGTAGGTATGTAATTTTAGAATGTAGGGCTGTCATGAGGGGAATCTTGGGGAGTTTGTACATGGTACATGGTGCTGGAGAAGACGGTTGCTTTGCTGTCTGCTGCTGTTGGTGGCTGTTTAGGCTGTCAAATTTCCTATAATAAATCTACTTATCGGATCCACTGCTGTCTGCCTCTTCACTACATAAATTTGGCGAGGAGCGGGAGAAGGTAAAAAGAAGGTAGCACTCACCAATATTTTGATCTTCCTTGCGTTCTTCTGAAGACCTATTTTCTTGGTGAAGCTGTTTCTACTCATCCCAGGCTCATCGGCTCATCGAACTATGTGATCCGACCTCTGGTAGGATTTATATTTTTTGAATTTGGGCTTCCTCTGCCGCTTCACTACACTCTGTACTACACGTGTGCAAGTAGTGTTAGTATGCGTTTACACTAATTCTGTAGTTATGCAGTAACCAATGCATCATGGCCCTATGGAGCGCAACCTCCCAGGCGCAGCTCATACAATGTCCAGGGGTGTGCATCTGTGGGACATTTATGTTTGCTATTACAGGGCGGGAGCATGGCTTCCACCCTGTGATAGCAAATCCTTGTTTACCTCATTGAAGCGAGAGGAGGAAAACCTCGTATCGCTTCAATAAAGCGGATCCGGATGGTAAAAAGGGAGAAAAAAAATGAAGCAGGGTCTCACCCATTCATTTAAATGAGCCCCCTGGTGGGTAATGTTCCGGGGGCCAATCCTTTTATTAGATTGCGGGGTCTCTGCAGCACTGGGGACCTTAATCTCACATGTAAATTAGGTGCGGGAGGGCACAGAGACGTTTTGCAGCCTAGGGGATTGCCACCTCCCCGGGTATTGTTTACTAATTGTTTGGGGGGCTTCGAGGCCACCTCAAGTTCGGAGATCGGCAATCTACGGGGCTTTACTTAAATATGCAGGGTGGGCCTCGCCATTCCCTGTAGCCTCGGCGGCCCTAGGCAGTGCCTTATTGATTCTGTAATCACACGGGCAGTACACATGGTGTTATAGAGTGATACACTCATAGAGCCCTTGCAGTTGTAGAATTACCCAGGCTTCATTTATGCAATAGTCTGTTGGTTTATATTTGGTAGGTGCACCGCAAAATTACAAATGTTTTCCCTCATAACCTCCTATCAACTGCCGATTTTCACAATAAACTACAGACAAGTGTTGTCAGAAAAAGAAGACCCATACACTCACTTATTTATTGGTAAAAAAAATAACCTTTATTAAAACAACACAAATAAATGGAAACGCAACTTTATTCGAAGAAACAACAGTATAACATGAAATAAGTGGGTGGGACTCCTCCGGAAGCAGCGTACAAAACCTGCAAGACAAAAAAGAAACATAAGTATGTGTGCCATTTCCAAGAGAAAGAGAAAGGTAGTCAGAATGAAAGTAAGAAAGTGAGAATGGGACAGAGAGCGAGTGGGTGGAAGGCAGAAGGGGAGGGAGAGTCAGAAGAACAGAGGGAGGAGGAGTCAGAGCGTCGGCCTACTGCACCCAGCCCTCACTGTTCACCTCTCGTCACCCTTGTCTGGGTCCACGAGAAAGAGTGTGGTCCAGCAAGTCCTTAAAATGAAACACAGATATGAATGAGGCCAGAGATTACAATATTATCTACGGCAACATCGCTTGCCTGTGTACCCAGGCTGCTGCACCCCAGCCCCTTCCCCCGCACTGTGCTCAATTGCAGATCCTGCGCACCAAAGCTTCACTGCTCACCTGCCACAACCTGTGTGTCCAACGACGTGCCGGTGCGAGCTCCGAATCCGGGGTGCCTCTCTCAGGGTGGCACAGCAGGTGTCCTGTCTGGGACAGTGTCCTGATACCACGATAGAAGGCGTCAGAATGCCCAGGGCATCATCACGGGCTGAGCACCTGCAACTAACTCGGTGTCTAAAAAGGGAGAAATAATATAATGCTGGAAAAGTCTTGAGGTAAATGAAGGTTTATTTCAAGCTTAATAGAGAACACCAGTTGAGTGCATCCTTCCTTCTTGAAGTACGATCTACCAACTGTCTGAGTACATATGATGAGTGAGTACACGTATGAGTGACTGTATAGAGACTGTTGGTGAATGAGTGGTTGTGTGTGTAGATCTTGAAACTACTGAATAGGTCTGCTGTAACTGGTATTGGTATGTCCATTGTTTTGAAACTGTTAGTTTGTATTTTTGAATGTGTATATCAAAGGTTATATTAGGGTGAGAGGAGGTTTGCCACTCTATCACAAGGATGATGTCATCAGTGATGTCATCAGTGATGTCATTTGAGATGTCATCAGTGATGTCATGAGTGATGTCACTGACCATCATATCATGAGTGATGTAATATATGACGTCATCAGTAGTGCATTGCGGGCGCGCAAGTTATGGTTAGCTGAACTAACATAACGGGGAAATTTCTATGGTTTCGTACGAGTGAAATGTCCAACTAAGTGTAACGCCCCAGAAACCTATGGTTTTTTCAGTGAATTTCTAAGGTTTTTTAAATGCTAATTTCAAACTATAACGCGCCTGAAACCTATGTTTTTTTTCAGTGAATATATATATTTATTATACTATGTATACATGTGAAAATGTCTTGGTCCACCTGTTTGCCTCGGTGGCACAAAAAAAATGGGTGGAACTGATGTCAGCACGCCGACGAGGTCCTCTTATGGCCCCGATGACGTCATACGGTGTCGCGAGCAGAGCTGTGCTATTATGACGTCCTTGTCGACGTGGGAGAGCAAGGAAAGAATTTCAGTGGAATGCTGGTGCAGGGGATATTCACCTATGTGTTCAGGCTAGTCCTTTGGGAGCAACTGTTTATGTTGCCACTCCAGAAACCGAAACCAGTGATCCAAAGGCGGAGGCCCTGCAGATGGCACATGAGGTGGGGTGCCCAGTCGTGTGCACCGGTGGGGCAGCGAAGTGACAAGCACCACAACCCACAAAATAGGTAAAGAGGGCACTGAATAACACAGGAACTTCTCTTTGTATGTGGCAGGAACAACAAAGTTAAAATGCCCTAGTACCAAAATGTAGAATTAGTGCTACAACGGTCTTCAAGAGGACCTGCGATGCCGCTTCGGCCTCTCGTACCCTGGAGGCTGCACATGGGTCACATGGTACGGTCATACTGCAGTGGGACGCACACATGTTGACCTCTCATGGCACTGCTCCACACTTCAGGGAGGACGCTTTCCATTAGCTATGTTTTCTGATGACGTGTCGCGCCGGCCCCATCTAACAACAGATCTTGTTTAGATCCAAACAGACTCTTCCACTTTCTCACGGAAAGTGAAACCAGGTCACGCCGACACTTTCACAATACAACAGCTGGGAATGCACTTTTCGGTAAAAAAAAACACATTCCTTCCTCCTAATTAATCAAATAAACGTCTCCCTGAAGAACAGGGGTCAGCTTCGATCGGTAAACAGCCGTTACAACAACTTTTTTTACTTCGCGATACCATTACAATGCATGCATTACCACGCATGCGTTGTACATAGTGAAGTCATTAATACATATTTTTTTAGAACGCATGGTCATTTACCATGCATGCCTTTACAACAAATTTTGTTGTAAAGGTATGTATGGTAAATGACCATGCATTCTAAAAAACATGTAGAATATCCAGGTTGTTGTAAGGAAACAGAGGTTGTTCCGTTTCCTCACAACGACATGCACCGCCCCTCAGAGACGACCTGAAGCAGGAACCACGAGCAGAGAGGAACCACGAGGAGTGAGAGGTAAGGGGGACTGGGCATGGGGTGTTTTTTTTTCCCTAGGGTTTAGGGTAGTGCAGTGATGTTTGAGTAGTGTAGGGAGTCGTGCTGGGGTAGTGTTTTAGGGTTTAGGGTAGTGCAGTGGTGTTTGGGTAGTGTAGGGGGTCATGCTGGGGTAGTGTTTTAGGGTTTATGGTAGTGCAGTAGTATAGGGGGTTGTTCTGGGGGTAATGTTTTAGGGTTTAGGGTAGTGCAGTGGTGTATGGGTAGTATAGGGTATCGTGCTGGGGTAGATTTTTAGGGTTTAGGGTAGTGCAGTGGTGTTTGAGTAGTGTAGGGGGTCATGCTGGTGGTGGTGTTTTAGGGTTTGGGGTAGTGCAGTGGTGTTTGTGTAGTGTAGGGGGTCATGCTGGAGGTAGTGTTTTATGGTTTAGGGTAGTGCAGTGGTGTTTGGGTAGTATAGGGGGTCGCGCTGGGGGTAGAGTTTTTGGGTTTAGGGTAGTGCAGTGGTGTTTGTGTAGTGTAGAGGGTTGTGCTGCGGGTAGTGTTTTAGGGTTTATGGTAGTGCACTGGTGTTTGGGTAGTGTAGGGGGTAGTGCTTGGGCAGTGGTTTAGGGTTTTGGGATGTACAGTGGTGTTTGTGTAGTGTAGGGTTAGTGCAGGGGGTAGTGTTTTAGGGATTAGGGTAGTGCAATGGTGTTTGTGTAGTGTAGGGGGTAGTGTCTTAGGGTTTGCGGTAGTGCAGTGGTGTTTGTGTACTGTAGGGGGTCGTGCTGGGTTCTAGTGTTTTAGGGTTTAGGGTCGTGCAGTGGTGTTTGGCTAGTAAAGGTGGTAGTGCTGGGGGTAGTGTTTTAGGGTTTAGGGTAGTGCAGTGGGGTTTATGTAGTGCAGGGGGTCATGCTGGGGATAGATTTAGTGTTTAGGGTAGTGCAGTGGTGCCTGTGTAGTGTAGGGAGTTGTGCTGATGTAGTGTTTTAGGGTTTAAGGCAGTGCAGTGGTGTTTGTGTAGTGAAGGGGGTCGTGCTGGGGGTACTGTTTTAGGGTGTAGGGTAGTGCAGTGGTGTTTGTGTAGTGTAGGGGGTTGTGCTGGGGGTAGATTTAGAGTTTAGGGTAGTGCAGTGGTGTTTGTGTAGTGTAGGGAGTCGTGCTGGTGCTAGTGTTTTAGGGTTTAGGGTAGTACAGTTATGTTTGGGTAGTGTAGGGTGTCATGCTGGGGGTATTGTTTTAGGGTTTTGGGTAGTACACTGGTGTTTGGGTAGTTGAGGGGGTAGTGTTTTAGAGTTTAGGGTAGTGCGCCCAACCAGCCACAATATCCGAATATCCGTGGACAAAGGGGATCCTGACTCTTTTGAATGCTCCGCCAATTGAATAATTTGGGTCAAGGGCCCGACCACGTCCAAGACCAATCAATTCCTTTCTTAGGATCCCTCATATACTTGGAGAAAAAGGTACATAGTTTCTCATCAATTTCAGATGTGTGTGCCACCTTCCCCTTCAGTCAGGGCCTGGGGCATTCTCCCCTCATCCTATTCCTGACCTCCCTTTCAAGGGGTTGTTGGATTTTCCCCACCACATATTCTGCCACTTTGGTGTCAGGGGTCCACTCCGCCGGCCTAGGATGGTAAATTTGGGTAGGCTCAAACATGTCCGAGTGGACCACGTCCCCAAGCCGGGACTGAGAGGAGTGGGACTCTGGATGCCAGGGACGCCCCGAGTCCTTATCCTCATTGGAGGAGAAATCGTCCTCCGATACACTCTCTCCCTCTAAGGGAAACCTGCCGTCAGGGTCTACAATAGTGGTGACAGTGTCGCAATTTTCCCAGGAGTCTTCCTCCTCCCGGCAGGGTGCATGATTTAGCATTCGCGCATTCTTGAGGAAGATCTCCGTAAGTTTATCAAATCCTTCCAAGTGCCCCGCGTTATGCTTAACGACCCTTTTATTCCCCATCTGGGAGCTACTGGGACCCACCACTACCAGATCTGAGTCACTGAACACCCCAGGGATACTTTTCGCCAGCTTATCAACTTGATCCCTAAGAGGAGCCAGTGCCCTAGAAATAGCCATAGAGGGCTTGGTCCACTGCTGGAGGGAGAATTTGGGAGGCTATTCCTCCTCCACTTCCGGGTAGGAGGAGTAAAAATGGTCTTCTGGAGAAGACATGATAGCAGAGGGTGTGAGCACAGAACAAATGCCCTTAAAATCCTTAAGGCAGCCCCCTCGCCGGTGCGGCAACAGCTGGGCTTTCCCTGAAGCTGTTATAAGAATAGACTGAAGCGCAATACCAATTACCACCACCAGGTGTGTGGGGAAATCCCCATGTGGGGAAATCACCGCATAGCAGTGTCAAAATTAGGTGAGGGTTGCTCGGGAATCAAGCGGATTCTAAAGGAGTGTTGGATTCCCAAACGCGCGTAAAGACCAGCAGGAGCGCTCAACGGAGCTGCCTCGCTCGGACAAGACGCGCCTGACAGGATCTCACCACTCGCCGAGCGCACAGCGGGAGAAACTGCGAGGGGGAGAACACTCTCGGGCAAGAGCCTGATGCGCAGGGAATATGAAGCAATACCAAGGCAATAATGCTAATAACGTGCACAAGAATCCGCTATTCAAACAGCAACAATGTCAGATTAAGCCAAGAATGTAAGGAATGCACTTAACAGACGAGCAGTGAAGAAAGAGGTAGCGGAAGGGAAGTCACAATATTATATACAATGGACTGTGATATGATTGGACTATAGTTGCCTTGGAGACTACCCTCTAATGGTTCATGGTTTGTGTAGTCTTTTGTTTAATGATTGTTGTGTTATGTTTTCTTTGAACTGCTATGCAAATAAAGTGAGGAAAGATATGCATAATCCTCGCCTCCGTCCTGCCATCCAATTCATTAAACTTTATTTGATCTGATTTAGAAACATAGATCATAAAAGTGTACATAAAAACAGTAAATCCTCTTTCCTAATACAATACAGTGAGAATTAATTAAAACCAGTCGGTAAAAACGGGTGTTACAAAGCCCGGTTCAGAGCAACTTCAGGCTAACAGAATCGTAAAGTTCAATGTTTCGCAAGATCAATCTCATGCACTTCGTGCAAAATACGCAATAAGGGGTCCACGTAAGATGTAACGCTCCAACACCTGACCAGTCTGCCTCTACATAAAACTGCAGAAAAACTAAAAATAAAAAGTGTTTTGCACACTTCTGTCGTTGGGCTATATGTGGGGTACATCTGGGTGATATTTGTGCTACATTTGGGCTCTTTTTTCTCTGGTGGACATCTTGGGAGACTTATTTGTTATGAAGTTTCCTAATTTCCTCATTTACTGCAGTCTCCTCAGTAGGAAATGCTTTCAGTTTTTTACTTTGATTCCATCAAGAAGGCCTTCAGATGTGTCACACATTTGCCATAAATTCAGAATATTAGCACTCTAGTTGTTCATTAGATCACTGTAGTAAAGCTAATGCTCACCAGGGAGTTAACTGGAAGTCTACTTCTGGTATTGAAAGTGATTGTTTCAGTCTGCATGTCAGAATTTTCTAATGAAATAGAAGAGGATTTCAGATCTCACTTAAAACATGCCCTACATTTTCTTTCTGCAGCACTAACCATACTTTCTATGGCAAAATGAAACCCCTCATTTTGTTCCTTTTTAAATGAAATGTTTTAAGTTTTACCAGTCTATTCCAATCAAGATGGCTTCAGGTGTGCCATAATTTTGTCATAAGTAAGACTGTTAGCTCTCTAGTTGTTCTTTAGAACACTCTGGGAAGCTGCAGTAGAACACAAAGGCAATAACTGACAGGCTGCTCCTGTTGAAATATAACAGGAAGATATTTGAGATCTCACTTAAAACATGTCCTAATTTTTCTTTCTATAGTACTAACCATAATTTCTATGACAAAATGAACCCTCCCATTTTGTTCCTTTTTAAATTAAATGTTTTAAGAGTTACCAGTTTATTCCAATCAAGATGGCTTCAGGCGTGCCATCATTTTGTCATAAGTAAGACTGTTAGCGCTCTAGTTGTTCTTTAGAACACTCTGGGAAGCTGAAGTAGAACAAAAAGGCATCAACTGACAGGCTGCTCCTGTTGAAATAAGATATTTTAGATCTCACTTAAAATGTGTCCTAATTTTTCTTTCTGCAGCACTAACCATAATTTCTATGACAGAATGAACCCCATCATTTTGTTTCCTTTTAAATTAAATGTTTTAAGTGTTACCAGTTTATTCCAACCAAGATGGCTTCAGGTGTGCCATATTTTTGTCATAAGTAAGGCTGTTAGCGCTCTAGTTGTTCTTTAGAACACTCTGGGAAGCTGCAGTAGAACACAAAGGCATCAACTGACAGGCTGCTCATGTTGAAATATAACAGGAAGATATTTGAGATCTCACTTAAAACGTGTCCTAATTTTTCTTTCTACAGCACTAACCCTAATATCTATGACAAAATAAACCCCATCATTTTGTTTCTTTTTAAATTAAATGTTTTAAGAGTTACCAGTTTATTCCAATCAAGATGGCTTCAGGCGTGCCATCATTTTGTCATAAGTAAGACTGTTAGTGCTCTAGTTGTTCTTTAGAACACTCTGGGAAGCTGCAGTAGAACAAAAAGGCATCAACTGACAGGCTGCTCCTGTTGAAATATAACAGGAAGATATTTGAGATCACACTTGAAATATGTCCTAATTTTTCTTTCTATAGCACTAACCTTAATTTCTATAACAAAATGAACCCCATCATTTTGTTCCCTTTTAAATCAAATGTTTTAAGTGTTACCAGTTTATTCCAATCAAGATGGCTTCAGGTGTGCCATACTTTTGCATAAGTCACGGCTGTTAGCGCTCTAGTTGTTCTTTAGAACACTCTGGGAAGCTGCAGTAGAAAACAAAGGCATCAACTGACAGGCTGCTCATCTTGAAATATAACAGGAAGATATTTGAGATCTCACTTAAAACGTGTCCTAATTTTTCTTTCTGCAGCACTAACCATAATTTCTATGACAAAATTAACCCCCTCATTTTGTTTATTTTTAAATTAAATGTTTTAAGAGTTACCAGTTTATTCCAATCAAGATGTCTTCAGGTGTGCCGTAATTTTGTCAAAAGTAAGACTGTTAGCACTCTTGTTGTTCTTTAGAACACTCTGGGAAGCGTCAGTAGAACACAAAGGCATCAACAGACAGGCTGCACCTGTTGAAATATAACAGGAAGATATTTGAGATCACACTTGAAACATGTCCTAATTTTTCTTTCTACTGCACTAACCCTAATATCTATGACAAAATGAACCCCATCATTTTTACCAGTTTATTCCAATCAAGATGGCTTCAGGTGTGCCAAACTTTTATCATAAGAAAGGCTGTTAGTGCTCTAATTGTTCTCTAGAACACTCTGGGAAGCTGCAGTAGAACACAAAGGCATCAACTGACAGGCTGCTCCTGTTGAAACATAACAGGAAGATATTTGAGATCTCACTTAAAACATGTCCTCATTTTTCTTTCTACAGCACTAACCATAATTTCTATTTCAAAATGAACCCCCTCATTTTGTTCCTTTTAAAATTAAATGTTTTAAGAGTTATCAGTTTATTCCAATCAATATGGCTTCAGGTGTGCCATAATTTTGTCATAAATAAGACTGTAAGCGCTCTAGTTGTTCTTTAGAACACTCTGGGAAGCTGCAGTAGAACAAAAATGCATCAACTGACAGGCTGCTCCTGTTGAAATATAACCGGAAGATATTTGAGCTCTCACTTAAAACGTGTCCTCATTTTTCTTTCTACAGCACTAACCATAATTGCTATGACAAAATGAACCCCCTCATTTTGTTCCTTTTTAAATTAAATGTTTTAAGAGTTACCACTTTATTCCAATCAAGATGGCTTCAGGTGTGCCATAATTTTGTCATAAGTAAGACTGTTGGCACTCTTGTCGTTCTTTAGAACACTCTGCCCGGAGGATCTTGTTAGAAAAGTAGCAGGTTTTGGCATCAAGGATGGCTTTCTTGTACTCTGCCTGGATAAAGGAGTATAGTGACTTAGAGGCTGTGCAGTAAGTGCGTCTCCACGCACGTTCTGCACGGCGGGCGGCCAGTTTTTTCTCCTTGAGTTCTGGGGTGAACCATTTGTTGACATCATGGGCGCGTCTTGCCCTAATGCATCTTAAGGGTGCCACCTGATCACAGGCGTTGGCCAGCCAATTATTTAGTGTTGCTGCCTGAAGGGGGGGGGATTGTTCCTCTGTAGCTGGACTGGAGGAAAGTAAAGAAGAACACAGCAGTGGGATGTCAACTTTGCTCCAGTTACGAGCCCAGATGTTTTTGTGCAAGGGGTTTTTTTTGGTCAAGCTTGAGTCTAGGGAGAAGGAGATCAAGTGGTGGTCTGACCACAAGCAAGGGGTAACAGTAGGCTCTAGGATAGGGATGTTAAGGGACCAAACTTGATCTAATATGTGGCCCTGAGCATGGGTGGGAGAGTGAATATGGGATATAAAATTCAGGTTTTGAAGTGATTCAGTGAAATCTCTGGAGGGGGCATCTTCTGCTGGGTCCGATGGCCAAAAATTGAAGTCCCCCAGTACCAGGACTGCCGAGTTGTTCACGACTAATGTGGCTAGCAGGTCCTGGAAAGCTGGAAGGAAGTGCGGCATATATTTGGGGGGCCGATACATCAGGACACATGTGATAGGGATCTGGAAGGAGTTCGAACGTGCAACTAAGTAGTCCACTTCTGGGATAGGGGTGTGCGGTAGTAATTGGAAGTGCAAATCTGAATGAATAATCAGAGCCACTCCCCCCCCAGTTTTGCCAGGGGGTCGATCTGCCCGAAGGGCATAGGAGGAGGAGGGCAGAGCCGCAAGCAAGCTGGGCAGGGAGTCCTGGTAAAACCAGGTTTCCGTGAGGAACAGTAGGTTGGGTTTTTGAGTGTCTAGGAGGATAAACAGATCGAGATGGTGTTTTACTGCCGACCGAGTGTTGAGTAGGAGGGCAGAGATAATCAGTAAGTCACTTACTGTAGCAGAGGTGGAACTGGTGCAGATCGGGAGTCGAGTTGTTGAAGGTAAGTTGGATGGTAAAGAGGGTAGGGGGTGGGCACTTAGAATCCCGGCCTCTGTAATATTGTCCTTCACTGCTGAAACTTTCAAGTCCCAAGGGCCTTGGTGGGCGCACAGTGTATCAGTGAGATAGAAAGGTGCTGTGCCCCTGGCCCCGTCCGGTCACGGACGGGCGCAGATGGGCTTGCCTTAGGCGTGCCTTCGGCGCGCTGCCGGCGCTCCCGCTGCGCTTGACCGCTGCGCGTCCGGAAAATACACATATTTATAGGCTAGAAGGGGGGGCGTGACCTTACGTCAGTGGGTGTGGCCTGAGGGTTGATGGCGGCGAAGGATTTCCAAACCCGGGGCAGCGCTTGCGTCCGCTGTGCGGAAAAGTTCAAGGTGCTGTTGTTGGTGGGAAAGTGTCAAACAGAAGACAGCATTCAGATAAGGACAGTGAAATAGAAAACAAACAATTTTTAAAATACGAGCATCCTCTCCCGGCTTCCGCCTCAGGAGTGTCAATTTCCTCAGAACGCGAGCTAGTAATCAGCCCTGCTTTTAAAGGAAGGTTTTAGAAAGGGGCGTGGCCTCACGTCAGTGGGCGTGGCCTGAGGGTTGATGGCGGCGAAGGATTTCCCAACCCGGGGCAGCGCTTGCGTCCGCTGCGCGGAAGAGTTCAAGGTGCTGTTGTTGGTGGGAAAGTGTCAAACAGAAGACAGCATTCAGGTAAGGACAGTGAAATAGAAAGCAAACAACTTTTAAAATACGAGCATTCTCTCCCGGCTTCCGCCTCAGGAGTGTCAATTTCATCATGTATGATAACAACTTATTCTGAGGATGTAGACATCGTCAAAAAAATCTTAAGAACAAAATTGGCATATGGTAAAGACCGACACAATCATTGGCTCACTGAAGGACAGCCTGGTCCACAGTCACCTAGATATGATTCTATCCAGAAAGGGAACACTGAATGAGATGAGAGGTTTTTACCCATGCGGTAAGTGCAAAGCTGGCGCTTTTAGCAAGAGGGTACTTACCTATGAAGGTAAAGGATTGAAAACAGGAAAAAGACTCAACAAATTCATGACCTGCCAGACCACCCATGCTGTCTAAGGCCTGAAGTGCCCGTGTTTCCTCAGGTATATAGGCAGCACGATACATTGTGTGAAAATAAGGGTACTCAAACACATGCGTGTCATAGCAAAGAAGGATTTGAATTATCTGGTTGCTAGGCACTTTGCCATCAAACATAAAAGTGATAGGGATCTATTACAGTTTTTTAGTATTGACTGTGTCCCAGCGAGTATTAGAGTGGGAGACGAGTGTTGAAATCAAGAAGATTTGGGTAGCGATATATTATTGACCACCAAACAAAGACCCCGAATAGGTTAAAGAGTGGGGAGGAGCTGACAGTACATCTGGGGACCTAGACTGTACAAGGACACATCAATTCAGGAAATCATGAGCAATAATATTGTTAAAATTGACTAGAAAAGTCTGTATGTTTTTTAGGGAAACATGTGGAATAACAGTATTAATTTTTTCTGATTAACAACTGATGGATGGGTGCCGATACACGGCACGTATACAGTAAATTATAGAGGGAATAGAGGCAATCCTTCGAGAGTGCTGGTATCCTTTCGGGAAGAGAGAGGAACTTTGGAGAAATAATTGCTCGCAGAGCACCGCCGTGACAGAGCACCCGCCTAAAGAGTGACACGCTATCTCTGTGTATGGGAGCCGGATATATATATATATATATATATATTATCTACTGGCGGTCGCCAGTAGATAGTTATAGTTAGGACCCTGTTTCCATAGGAAATCCGCAACATTCTATTTGGAATAACTTTGGCGCCGGTCGATGAATCCTCGCGAAATTTTCAAAATAGGTGGGGCGCTACGCTCCGCTCCTACCCTGAAAGTCTCGGGGGGATTCGTCAAGGGGGGGCTGAGAAAAAAGGGGGGTCCCAAAACGCGTTTTTCCCATGCATTTTTCCATAGGACCTTTAGACACAGCTACAGCCCGAACGGCTGAACAGAGTTACTTGAAATTTGGCAGAGAGGTAGTCCTCAGGTCAAGGAAGTGCCTTTTGTAGGTCTGGTGTAAATCTGTTCAGTAGTTCCTGAGAAAATAGCATTTAAATCAATATATATATGTGGGCGGAGCCTAACCACACATCACATCCTGAGATCTGATTGGCTGTCAGCACTTCATCCAAGAAGTGTTGGCAGCCATCTTGGGACCAATATACATGATAGCACCTCATTAAAAAGCATTGCAGTTAATAGAAGGTTTTAAGACTTTAGTTACATTATAAATCATTTGTTGATGGTACCATACTCATTTTAGGAATTGTGGTATGTTCTAAGGTGATTTCACCATGTGAAAAAGCCTTCTGCTGGGATATCATGATTGAGAGAAAAATATTTTCTCATGCTTTTACCACAGAGGTTTGGAAGGTGATCTATAAGCTAAACTGAGAGCTTATTTTCTGTAAATTCACATTATCTTTCTCAGTCATGTGAGAATGAAGTCTGACATTCTCAGTAAAACATGTACATCCAACAAGGGCAGAGACTGTCAGTTGATTCCTTTGTGTTCTACTGCAGCTTTCCAGAGTGTTCCAAAGAACTACTAGAGCGCTAACCGTCCTACTTATGATAAATGTATGGCACACCTGAAGCCATCTTGCTTGGATTAAAGTGGTAACTCTTAAAACATTTAATTTAAAAAGGAACAAAATGAGGGGGTTCATTTTTCCATAAAAAGTATGATTAGTGCTGCAGAAAGAAAAATTAGGGCACATTTTGAGTGACTTCTCAAATCCTCTTCTATTTCATTAAAAAATTCTGACATGCAGACTGAAACATGCACTTTCAATACCAGCAGCAGTTTTCCCTGGTGAGCAGTAGCTTTACTACAGTGATCTAATGAGCAAAAAGAGTGCTAACATTCTGATTTTATGGCAAATGTGTGACACATTTGAATGCCTTCTTGATGGAATCAAAGTAAAAAACTGAAAGTATTTCCTACTGAGGAGACTGCAGTAAATGAGGAAATTAGGAAACTTCATAACAAATAAGTCTCCCAAGATGGCCACCAGAGACAAAAGAGCCCAAATGTAGCCCAAATATCACCCAGATGTAGCCCAAGTATAGCCCAATGACAGAATGTCCAAGAATGTTCTTAAAAACAACTAGAGCACTTACTGTCTTCATTATGACAAAAGTATGGCACACCTGAAACCATCTTGATTGGAATAAACTGGTAACACTTAAAACATTTAATTTAAAAAGGAACACAATGAGGGGGTTCATTTTGCCATAGAAATTATGATTAATGCTGAAGAAAGAAAATGAGGGCACATTTTGAGTGACTTCTCAAATCCTCTTCTATTTCATTAAAAAATTCTGACATGCAGCCTGAAACATGCACTTTTAATACCAGGAGCAGACTTCCATGGTGAACAGTAGTTTTACTACAGTGATCTAATGAGCAACTAGAGTGCTAACATTCAGAATTTATGGCAAATGTGTGACATATCTGAATACCTTCATGATGGAATCAAAGTAAAAAACTGAAAGCATTTCCGACTGAGGAGACTGCAGTACATGAGGAAATTAGGAAACTTCATAACAAATAAATCTCCCAAGATGGCCACCGGAGACAAAAGAGCCCAAATGTAGCCCAAAATCACCCAGATATAGCCCAAATATAGCCCAATGACAGAAGTGTGCAAAACACTTATTATTTTGTGTTTTTGCAGTGTTATATAGTGCAGACTTGTCAGGTATTGGAGTGCTTTACATGAGCATTGGTTACATCATACAAGAACAAATTCATTTTGGTTGTAGACATGGAGAGACTAAGTGATTTGACCAGAATCACAGAATGTCGAGCTGAAGCAGAAACTTCAACCTGGTTCCCCAGTTGCAAAGTCTGCAGTTCTGGAAGTAACACCACATCCTCTCCCCTAAGTGCAACATTTAATCAAGTTGTCAACTAGATAAAAAAACATAAAGATAACAAATAATTTAAAAGTGCTTTGTCGCTATTTGAAAACTCAGAAAATATGTCCTTATTTTAGTCTTTTAGAGCACTAACCATAATTTTGATGCCAATAAGACCCTCTCATATATGTAATTTCTAAAGGAATGCTCTAGGTATTACAGTTTTGATTACATCAAGATGATGTCAGGCGTTCCACACTTTTGTAATAAATATAGAATGTTAGCAATCTAGTTGTTCATTAGGATACTGTTGAGAGGCAGAGGCCAGGGGCACGGACTCTGAAAATTGAAGGCAGGTAGGAGGGTGCAAAGGCAACAATTTAACCACACTGAGCAGGCAGGAAGGGCCGTGGAAGCACAACAGACTATGGAGGGCAGTGGAAAGGGGGGCAGGGGCAACAAACCAACAATACAGGACTTGCAAGAGAGGCTGTTGGAGGGAAGATCTATTACGGGTCAAGGAAGCTAGGGGCGGTCCCCAGAGCCCCGGGAGCCACCACAGAACTGAGCAGGAGAGTGAGTCAGGGACAAAAGGGGCACCTTAATTTGAGCCGGGGTGCCTAGGAACGCTTGCTCCAAAAATGAAGAAAACAGACATATGAGACATGGAATTGGAGGCAGAATACAATGGCAGTTTAATGAGTTTAAGATGCAACTTCAAAGAAACCGCAGAATAGAGACATAAAGTACAAAATACAGAATCCAGATAATCATACAGCTGTCATGATATTCTCTGTATCTCAATTAATGGACTGACAGAGAGAGAGAGAGAGAAAACACATCTATAAATGCATCATGAGAAACAAGTTACACCAAGGAAAATGTTACCTAGGAACACTCACATTTACTCTTAGAGCAAGCATTCCTGCAATTACAATACAACATCTTTTAAATGCAAAAGTAAAGAGAACAATGGTTAAACATAACATGACATTTCATATAGGTAAAATAGAATAAGATACTTCAAGCAAAGCAGAGCAAGACATTTTAAGCAAAGGAAGACAAGAGCTCCCAGTTCTTGGGGAAAACCTGCACAGCCTGTTAACCTACATACAGACGGCGAGGTTGTCCGTTGATATCTGTGGGTGCTCCCTTTTTATATCATTTTGTGGGCACCTTTGCACGCTACATCTACCTACGTATGCTACCCAAAAGCTTCGTCTGCAGATTTTACCAGACATTTCGTCATTTACCCACTTAATGCTGACAATGGACTGGGTGAAAAGGTCAGTCTCTCAGGCCAATCGCTTATCGTAAGTTCCATAGAGCAAGCAGAAAATAATGAGTATTGTACAGGAATTCAATATATTCATGTATAAAATCTCCTCAGTTCTCCTAACTTGATGCTCTGCGGTTGCCACTTCCTTAAAAGCGGGAAACCTGCCCAGGAAGCAAGTACCAGTCCAGGATGCAGCCTACTGTATGTCGACAGCTTCAGGGGGATGTTGAACTTTGATACCGAGCACGGAGCACTCGGGTAGGGTGGGGGCTACTAGTTTGGAGCAGAAGGCCTCGCAGACCTGCCTTCAGACTGCTATACACTAAAATTGCAGAGCTATGGTCAATTTAACAAAGAGGCTTACATATTGAACAGAAGGGCCTACACAGGGGTTTTATGCTGGCTGAGTGGTAAGGATGTCTCAGGATAATTATATAGCAACACAGGACCCGCTGGTCAATTTAATACGGCCTACAAATGCGGCTGGCAGGGCAAGGACAAGGGTCTCATACTTCAGGTGTGGACAGAACGGGCCAGGGGCCCCCTGTGATACAAAATCTACCCTCCTTCAAGGCTGTGGCAATGTAATAGACCATTGTGGGCAGAAGGAAGAGGCAATGGTAGTACAACCATACATGCCAACAGACCCGATTCAGCCAGGAAACGTCCAATGTTTTTAAGCTCAAATGGGCTTTATTTGATCTGTCTCCTGTCTACAATATCCTCTTTTTCAATGTAACTCAAAGGGGAAAATCAATACCCCAGTTTTTTGTCAAAATCTCCCTCTTACCAAGTTCAAAATGTTCGCAAGTATGGTACATTGGATCATGGAAGGAAATGGGATAGGGACATGGACTTGGATAACAGAGGACAGGAGAGACATGGAGAGGTGCACCAAACTGACCCTGCAGGGCAGGCATCAGGGTTTGCAGCAGCACAATACACCACACAGGGCATGCAGGACGGGAGTGCAGCACAACAATCCATAGAAAGCAAGAGGGAGGGGACAGGACCATGCACATGGACAACAGAGAACAGAGGGGCAAGAGGCAATGGTAGCTAGCTGACCATAATGGACAGACAGGAGAGAAGGCTGCAGCATAACAGACCATAAAGGGCAGGAGGGACGGATCAGGGGCATTACAATGGAACAGACAAGCCAGGAGGGAGGGAGTAGGGGTCTGCACATGTAAACAGAGGGCTGGGGGCAAGGGGGCAGGGCAGGAGCAGCAAGATAGCCATGGAGGTCAGGCAGGATGGGCACTAGAAGCAAGACACAACATGAAGAGCAACAGTGAGACTGTGATGGCATACACACAGACCATGGAGGGAAGGTGGGAGGGGGTCAGGGGCAGCTAACTGACCACACAGGGAAGGTGGGAGGGGCCATGGCAGCACATAAGACCATGCATGGCAAGTGGGAGGGTTAGTGGCAGCACAATGGCTATGATGGGCAAGAAGGAGGGTGCAGGGGCATGCACAAAGGACGATGGAGGATAGAAGGGAGGGTTAGGACCTGTGCACAGACAAGAAAGTTCAGGGGAAGGGGCCTCACAACAGACCACACGGGGCAGGCAGGAGGAGCAGTTGCAGCACAACAGACCAGGGAGGGCAGAAGGGTGTGGCAGTACAATGGACCATGTAGGACAGGAGGAAGAGGATAGAGGCATGGCATGTGGACAGGCAGGGTGGAGGTGGCAGGGACAGGTTACAGTCATCTGACAATGCTAGGCAGGTGGGAGGGGAGTGGCAGCTCAACAGAACACTCAGAGTAGATAGGAGTGGCAGGTCCATGGGACATGGTGGGCAAAAAGGATGGAGCAGGGGCATTCACAAAGACATCGGAGGGCAGGGGGAAGGAGAATAGGGGCAGCAAGCTAAGCACAGAGTTTAAGCAGGAGGTCAATGATGGGGCATATAATTGGGCAATGGAGGGCAGGAGGAGTGGACTGGTACATCATACTAAATTGAGGGCAGTGGCAGCACATCAGACCATGCATGGCAGGAGGGAGGAGGCTAGTCCATGGATTCACACAACAGAGGATAGGGAGGAGGGGGATGGGGCAGCAAGCTAACTGTTCAGAGAAGGCGGGTATTAGAAACGTTATTGTTTTTAAAACATTTTGTCTGTGCAAACTACTTAAAATATGAACAAGTATGCAGCATAATCTCACTTTTATTCAGGAAGAAGAAGACGTTAGTGACTGTGACTCCGGGCTCACTTGGCAAAAACACCCCCTGACCCTCCACCCCCTATCGCAAAATGTAATGCCCATGAAAAGGGTAGGTGAACACAGTGTTATATAGAACATAGTCCTGAGAGCACGATTGAAAATGAAAACTAGATATAGTGTATGGTATAAACTATGCACCAAAAAGTGTGATATAAGATGAACCAGGCGTGAAATATAATATGCAATACATTGTGCGCAATGACAGATTCATTGGAGAGCGCGAGCTAGCACAGGCACTAGCGCGTGCTATGCGATATGCGCCTTGGAGTGTAATATGCACAGGGCAGTGTTGTGTAACCTAACTAGTCTCTAAAGTTGTAATATAAAATATGTGCTGGGGAGTGTAACGTTGCACATGCACTGTGACAAAGATATGGATCCCAAATTGTAATATGTATGGCATAGCACTGTGCGTTATAACATAGGCATCGAGGAAGGCACGTTAGATGGGGCAATATAACCCGTGCGAAGACAAGTGTGGCATGACATATTCACGGGGTGGTGTTACAGTGCACATGGGCTAGAGAGTGTCATAGCATATGCACTAGCTAGTGGAATACAACACAGAGGTGTGTGGCACTCGGCAGGCAATGGTGGGTGTAACACAGCATTGGGCTCTGTCAGGAGCGCGCTGTGACTCGCAAGTGATGTTCGTCCCCTTTCCAGAGAGTAAAATAAAAAGTATTACACATCCGGCAGTGGATGTGTGTTTTATTAACCGTGAGGGGGGTTTCTTGCATAGTTTTGGTTGAATTTTTGTCGAATCCCCTTTGAATGGCTTGGTGTGCATGTGTATTAAATGTGCCCGTCAATAGCTACCCATGTTTGTATAAATAAACGACAAGGGTGTCTACCGGGATTAGGCACGGTAGAGCATCAGACATGTCAGAGCTTCACTAGTGGTGTAAATACATTCCACGTGGATTAATTGCATGCATAGTCGCCTTTTAATGAATATCACGCAAATCGTCATGGTGATAGGTACGTACGGTTTGTCCAGCATGTCCTAGGTGTGTCTATAAATATATATTTTTTAAAAATAATAAAAAACAGTGGCCGGCCCTGGGGATTGGGGTCAAAAAAATATAATTAGGAGACAGGCCCTGGGGGATGGGGTCATCAGGGCCAATACATTAGAATAAGAAGGGGAACCACACAGCCCCCCTTCTTAAAAAAATAAAATAAATAAAAGACTGGCATCGTGCCGGAGGCCATGCCCCCTCCGTGCAGCACTCTGCAAACGCGCCCCCAACAGGCATCTCCAGTATGCGCCAGGGAGCTGCGCTGCAGACAGGTGTTCTGAGGCCAAGCCCCTTTTTACACCTCTCTGCAACACAGCTCTGTGGCGCTTACTGGAGGTACCTAGTGGTCTAGTGTGACCCTAGGGACCCTTAGGATTCAAGGGGACTTAATCTCTCAACTTAGAACAGCCACAGGGCGCGTTTACACAGTGGTGAAGGGAGGGGACGGGGCCTGAGGTGACGTGTGCAAACACGCACCATGGCACGTTTTAAATTGGGGATATAATTTCCCTTCAATACTGAGGGCCCCTGGGGGCTAACTAGCCCACCAAGTGCTTCCAGTAAGCGCCACTGAGCTGCATTGCAGAGAGGTGGTCCAGGCCGTGCCACTTTTTACACCTCTCTGCAACGCAGCTCTGTGGCACTTACTGGAGGTACCTAGTGGGCTAGTTGGACCCTAGGGACCCTCAGGATTCAAATGAACTTAATCTCCCAACTAAAAACGGACACAGGGCGTGTTTACACAATGGTGAAAGGAGGGGACGGGGCCTGAGTTAACGTGTGCAAAAACGCCCTGTGGCCTGTTTTAAGAGGTAGTTTTAATCCCCATGCCCCATTATATACTAGGGGCTTATAGAGGAGGTAAGGCTAATCACAGGGGGACCCCAACGCATAATGTTCCCTAGTGTATGTACGTGTTTTCACTGTATTCTAAGTGTCTTTTAACATAGCACTGGCTCTAGGACTGGTTAGTCAGACTCAGTTACCACCAGTATCCGTCTGAAAAAGTTGAGGGTACAGGATGATTTTGCAACAAGGCTTCTTTCTGCTCTTCTTTTTGTTCTTTCTGCACGTTATCCTTCTTCCTGCACTTATCTTCGTATTTGAGGACTTCTGTTGCTTCCTTCTGCACTTCTTTTGTTTCTTTCTGTGCATTTTTTCTTCTTTCTTCACATGTCCTATCTCTGTAGGCATAGTTAGAAATTAGCATTTAAAAAACCTTTGAAATTAACAGAAAAAACCATAGGTTTCAGGCACGTTATAGTTAGGAATTAGCATTTAAAAAACCTCAGAAATTCACTGAAAAAAACATAGGTTTCAGGGGTGTTATAGTTAGCTGGACTTTTCACTTGTACAAAACCATTGAAATTCCCCCGTTATAGTTAGTTCAGCTAACTATAACTCGCGCGCCCGCAATGCACTGCTGATGACGTCACATATTACATCACTCATGACATGGTCAGTGACATCACTCATGACATCACTGATGACAACTCAAATGACATCACTGATGACATCACTGATGACATCATCCTTGTGATAGAGTGGCAGACCTCCTCTCACCCTAATATAACCTTTGATACACACATTCAAAAATAGAGACTACAATTTTCAAAACAATGGACATACCAATACCAGTTACAACAACCTCTTCAGTAATTCTAAGATCCACATACACATCCACTCATTCACCAACAGTCCAATACAGTCACTCATACATGTACTCACTCATCATATGTACTCATACACCTATACATCCTGTTACACAATGCCACTCATCCATAGAGTTACTCACACACATAGTCACTCATGCTAATAAAGAATCAAACATACATTTACTTGCATATACAGTTATACACACACCACCACACTTACTTCTACGGAAACTTACACATACTTAGTCTTTTAAACAATCACGTATAGAAACACATACTTATTCATACAGGAACTCTTTCAATCTCTCACTCTCACATATACTCACATATATACACCAATAGTCACATATACTAGTTTAAAACATATGTAGTTACTCATAAAGACACTATTAAGACAGTCATTCACTCACTAACACACCCATACACACACTCATCCGCCCATACAGTCCTGCACACATACTGTGTTCAACACATACAAACAGTGAGTCACTCATTCATGCACCTATGCACTACGTAATACCCCCCACCGAACCATGCAGACACTCAGACTGATACTCAAAAAACCAACTAATAACCGATATAGACACCCATGTAGCTACTCACCAACCCATGCAGCCACTTATACACAAAGTGAGAGACTGATACAGATATTTACATATTTAAACATTACTCACTAAGCCATGTATTCACTATGATACACTTAATCAGTCAGTTACACAATCAATTTTTCAAAAACAAATCATCCATTTAGACACTTATATACCCATTTATTCTTCCATCGACCTTGAGATATACATATATAAAACATATTTAATTTTCAGAATAACACACATTCACTGGATGATGTCATCAGTGATGTCATCAGTGATGTCATTTGAGATGTCATCAGTGATGTCATGAGTGATGTCACTGACCATGTCATGAGTGATGTAATATGTGATGTCATCAGCAGTGCATTGCGGGCGCGCGAGTTATAGTTAGCTGAACTAACTATAACGGGGGAATTTCAATGGTTTTGTACAAGTGAAAAGTCCAGCTAACTATAACACCCCTGAAACCTATGTTTTTTTCAGTGAATATATATATATATATATATATATATATATATATATATATATATATCGCCAAGCGCTCTTCCAATCCGCGCTTTTCCTTCAGCAATGGCAAAAAGAGCACGGACCACGATTTTCTTAAAATACCGATTGATTTATTTCATGTCGGTTCACATCAACAAAACGGCAGGCATTACGCGTTTCATCCCTACAAGGGGACTTGATCACATGACGCTGAACTACCAATGGTATCTTGTTTTTAAAGGGGTTGGGCACTGTTTTTTTTAACTTTTTTTTACCTTTGTTTGTGTTCAACATAAAGTGATTGGAACCTACATATTAAAAACATAGTGCTACATGTTCATTGCAATTTGCTATGTTTTGTTCGGCCAACGAATAAAAAATAAATAATTAGTATCATTATGAAGAGATAGATTAGCAGCACATAAACTTTCGCTTTCTGTTGTCTGCTAATTAACATACCAATGTCTGTATCAATACATTGTTCTGGATCCCACATATAAAGAATAATATATTCTTAACCAGTTATTACCTCATTAATGTTTAAGATAATGGGCAAAATTTAAAAAAACAGAGAAAAAATATTCATAGATAAATAGATGAATACAGACATGGCTCTATATATACACATATTAAAATAAATATATAAATATATAAATATGTATAAATATTGGTATACATTTATAAATATAACCATAAAAACAGTCATAAATACATAAATAAAGATGTTATAAAATCCATATTCATATGTAATGATAAAATCCAATATAAAATACATTACCATCTGTATAGCAATATAGACACACCCACTTATTACTAAGTGTGGAACCTCATTATTTTGATTAAAGAATAACAAGATAAATCCCTTCTTAAAGATTTATCAATACTTTTCTATTGTAGACTCGTCTTGTTTGTGCCTATATTGTCAATATCTGTATTCTGTTTATTACTTGCCCATTTATTGTTGGATCACTTACTATTCTGTTGTTTGTTCGAACCTTAATACTCTCTATCATCTCCTCAATCTTGGCCCGCTTAAATGTATTGATCCAGTGAAGTTTTGTTTGAAAAAAGATGTGCTGGTGTAAAAACCTAAAAACCCAGAAACAAAAAGTATATACATATCTGTATGTATATATGTGCAAATTGTGCTGAAATTTAAAATGATAGTAAAAAAATGATAGTAAAAAAAGAGAGAATATATATATATATATTGACTGAAAAAACCATAGGTTTCACACATGTTATAGTTAGCTGGACATTTCACTCGTACAAAACCATTGAAATTCCCCCGTTATAGTTAGTTCAGCTAACTATAACTCGCGCGCCCGTAATCCACTGCTGATGACGTCACATCATCATCGGCAGCTCAGCCGAGCACTTCCTCTGCGGTGGAAGCTTCACCTTCCTCTGCTCCTCTGGACATTCACCCTCTGTTTGAGAGGGTGCATATACGTTGCAATACGTGTTATGCTCTTCTTGCTTTTGGGGAGACCAGCATTCCCCTAACAAGATACGGCAGCACACGTACGGCACCGTATAATTTTTGCCATTCTTTCCTTCCTCTGTCCCTCTATTAACACAATGGCTCTTTTTAGAGCCACCTAACATTTGAAAATTTTTATTTTTTTTTAATCATTTTTTTTTTAAAATTTTCTCCGCCGTGCGCGCACGGTGCGCGCACCCCTTGTGTTTTTAAATAGAATAAAATGTTTTTTTCACCCTTCATGGTCCTTCAGAGATCTCCTGTCAAACGGTAGGGGGTCAGGAACTCTGTACCCTGACCCCTTTTCACGTTCTCCACCTTTTTTTTAAAGTGAAACACACTTTTTTGTTATTTGCATATTTTAAACCCTTTCTAAATGAATTCTACCCCCAACATGACTTCTGCCTGCTAGCATAGCATTAGATCATGTAACAATTGTGTGTGCAGAGACATCAGAAGTTCAGCACATAATGTTTCTAATCCAAAGAGCAAGAGTACATTTCACAGATGAAGGGAACACAGTAGGTTGGGTTTTTGAGTGTCTAGGAGGATAAACAGATCGAGATGGTGTTTTACTGCCGACCGAGTGTTGAGTAGGAGGGCAGAGATAATCAGTAAGTCACTTACTGTAGCAGAGGTGGAACTGGTGCAGATCGGGAGTCGAGTTGTTGAAGGTAAGTTGGATGGTAAAGAGGGTAGGGGGTGGCAACTTAGAATCCCGGCCTCTGTAATATTGTCCTTCACTGCTTGTTTCAAGTCCCAAGGGCCTTGGTGGGCGCACAGTGTATCAGTGAGATAGAAAGGTGCTGTGCCCCTGGCCCCGTCCGGTCACGGACGGGCGCAGACGGGCTTGCCTTAGGCGTGCCTTCGGCGCGCTGCCGGCGCTCCCGCTGCGCTTGACCGCTGCGCGTCCGGAAAATACACATATTTATAGGCTAGAAGGGGGGGCGTGACCTTACGTCAGTGGGTGTGGCCTGAGGGTTGATGGCGGCGAAGGATTTCCAAACCCGGGGCAGCGCTTGCGTCCGCTGTGCGGAAGAGTTCAAGGTGCTGTTGTTGGTGGGAAAGTGTCAAACAGAAGACAGCATTCAGATAAGGACAGTGAAATAGAAAACAAACAATTTTTAAAATACGAGCATCCTCTCCCGGCTTCCGCCTCAGGAGTGTCAATTTCCTCAGAACGCGAGCTAGTAATCAGCCCTGCTTTTAAAGGAAGGTTTTAGAAAAGGGCGTGGCCTCACGTCAGTGGGCGTGGCCTGAGGGTTGATGGCGGCGAAGGATTTCCCAACCCGGGGCAGCGCTTGCGTCCGCTGCGCGGAAGAGTTCAAGGTGCTGTTGTTGGTGGGAAAGTGTCAAACAGAAGACAGCATTCAGGTAAGGACAGTGAAATAGAAAGCAAACAATTTTTAAAATACGAGCATTCTCTCCCGGCTTCCGCCTCAGGAGTGTCAATTTCATCATGTATGATAACAACTTATTCTGAGGATGTAGACATCGTCAAAAAAATTTTGAGAACAAAATTGGCATATGCTAAAGACCGACACAATCATTGGCTCACTGAAGGACAGCCTGGTCCACAGTCACCTAGATATGATTCTATCCAGAAAGGGAACACTGAATGAGATGAGAGGTTTTTACCCATGCGGTAAGTGCAAAGCTGGCGCTTTTAGCAAGAGGGTACTTACCTATGAAGTTAAAGGATTGAAAACAGGAAAAAGAATCAACAAATTCATGACCTGCCAGACCACCCATGCTGTCTAAGGCCTGAAGTGCCCGTGTTTCCTCAGGTATATAGGCAGCACGATACATTGTGTGAAAATAAGGGTACTCAAACACATGCGTGTCATAGCAAAGAAGGATTTGAATTATCTGGTTGCTAGGCACTTTGCCATCAAACATAAAAGTGATAGGGATCTATTACAGTTTTTTAGTATTGACTGTGTCCCAGCGAGTATTAGAGTGGGAGACGAGTGTTGAAATCAAGAAGATTTGGGTAGCGATATATTATTGACCACCAAACAAAGACCCCGAATAGGTTAAAGAGTGGGGAGGAGCTGACAGTACATCTGGGGACCTAGACTGTACAAGGACACATCAATTCAGGAAATCATGAGCAATAATATTGTTAAAATTGACTAGAAAAGTCTGTATGTTTTTTAGGGAAACATGTGGAATAACAGTATTAATTTTTTCTGATTAACATCTGATGGATGGGTGCCGATACATGGCACGTATACAGTAAATTATAGAGGGAATAGAGGCAATCCTTCGAGAGTGCTGGTATCCTTTCGGGAAGAGAGAGGAACTTTGGAGAAATAATTGCTCGCAGAGCACCGCCGTGACAGAGCACCCGCCTAAAGATTGACACGCTATCTCTGTGTATGGGAGCCGGATATATATATATATATATATATATATATATATTCACTGAAAAAACCATAGGTTTCAGGGGTGTTATAGTTAGCTGGACTTTTCACTTGTACAAAACCATTGAAATTCCCCCGTTATAGTTAGTTCAGCTAACTATAACTCGCGCGCCCGCAATGCACTGCTGATGACGTCACATATTACATCACTCATGACATGGTCAGTGACATCACTCATGACATCACTGATGACATCTCAAATGACATCACTGATGACATCACTGATGACATCATCCAGTGAATTTGTGTTATTCTGAAAATTAAATATGTTTTATATATGTATATCTCAAGGTCGATGGAAGAATAAATGGGTATATAAGTGTCTAAATGGATGATTTGTTTTTGAAAAATTGATTGTGTAACTGACTGATTAAGTGTATCATAGTGAATACATGGCTTAGTGAGTAATGTTTAAATATGTAAATATCTGTATCAGTCTCTCACTTTGTGTATAAGTGGCTGCATGGGTTGGTGAGTAGCTACATGGGTGTCTATATAGGTTATTAGTTGGTTTTTTGAGTATCAGTCTGAGTGTCTGCATGGTTCGGTGGGGGGTATTACGTAGTGCATAGGTGCATGAATGAGTGACTCACTGTTTGTATGTGTTGAACACAGTATGTGTGCAGGACTGTATGGGTGGATGAGTGTGTGTATGGGTGTGTTAGTGAGTGAATGACTGTCTCAATAGTGTCTTTATGAGTAACTACATATGTTTTAAACTAGTATATGTGACTATAGTATATATGTGAGTATATGTGAGAGTGAGAGATTGAAAGAGTTCCTGTATGAATAAGTATGTGTTTCTATAAGTGATTGTTTAAAAGACTAAGTATGTGTAGGTTTCCGTAGAAGTAAGTGTGGTGGTGTGTGTATAACTGTATATGCAAGTAAATGTATGTTTGATTCTTTATTAGCATGAGTGACTATGTGTGTGAGTAACTCTATGGATGAGTGGCATTGTGTAACAGGATGTATAGGTGTATGAGTACATATGATGAGTGAGTACATGTATGAGTGACTGTATTGGACTGTTGGTGAATGAGTGGATGTGTATGTGGATCTTAGAATTACTGAAGAGGTTGTTGTAACTGGTATTGGTATGTCCATTGTTTTGAAAATGTTAGTCTCTATTTTTGAATGTGTGTATCAAAGGTTATATTAGGGTGAGAGGAGGTCTGCCACTCTATCACAAGGATGATGTCATCAGTGATGTCATCAGTGATGTCATTTGAGATGTCATCAGTGATGTCATGAGTGATGTCACTGACCATGTCATGAGTGATGTAATATGTGACGTCATCAGCAGTGCATTGCGGGCGCGCGAGTTATAGTTAGCTGAACTAACTATAACGGGGGAATTTCAATGGTTTTGTACAAGTGAAAAGTCCAGCTAACTATAACACCCCTGAAACCTATGGTTTTTTCAGTGAATTTCTGAGGTTTTTTAAATGCTAATTCCTAACTATAACGTGCCTGAAACCTATGGTTTTTTCTGTTAATTTCAAAGGTTTTTTAAATGCTAATTTCTAACTATGCCTACAGAGATAGGACATGTGAAGAAAGAAGAAAAAATGCACAGAAAGAAACAAAAGAAGTGCAGAAAGAAGCAACAGAAGTCCTCAAATACGAAGATAAGTGCAGGAAGAAGGATAACGTGCAGAAAGAACAAAAAGAAGAGCAGAAAGAAGCCTTGTTGCAAAATCATCCTGTACCCTCAACTTTTTCAGACGGATACTGGTGGTAACTGAGTCTGACTAACCAGTCCTAGAGCCAGTGCTATGTTAAAAGACACTTAGAATACAGTGAAAACACCTACATACACTAGGGAACATTATGCGTTGGGGTCCCCCTGTGATTAGCCTTACCTCCTCTATAAGCCCCTAGTATATAATAGGGCATGGGGATTAAAACTACCTCTTAAAACAGGCCACAGGGCGTTTTTGCACACGTTAACTCAGGCCCCGTCCCCTCCTTTCACCATTGTGTAAACACGCCCTGTGTCCGTTTTTAGTTGGGAGATTAAGTTCATTTGAGTCCTGAGGGTCCCTAGGGTCCAACTAGCCCACTAGGTACCTCCAGTAAGTGCCACAGAGCTGCGTTGCAGAGAGGTGTAAAAAGTGGCACGGCCTGGACCACCTCTCTGCAATGCAGCTCAGTGGCGCTTACTGGAAGCACTTGGTGGGCTAGTTAGCCCCCAGGGGCCCTCAGTATTGAAGGGAAATTATATCCCCAATTTAAAACGTGCCATGGTGCGTGTTTGCACACGTCACCTCAGGCCCTGTCCCCTCCCTTCACCACTGTGTAAACGCGCCCTGTCGCTGTTCTAAGTTGAGAGATTAAGTCCCCTTGAATCCTAAGGGTCCCTAGGGTCACACTAGACCACTAGGTACCTCCAGTAAGCGCCACAGAGCTGCGTTGCAGAGAGGTGTAAAAAGGGGCTTGGCCTCAGAACACCTGTCTGCAGCGCAGCTTCCTGGCGCATACTGGAGATGCCTGTTGGGGGCGCGTTTGCAGAGTGCTGCATGGAGGGGGCATGGCCTCCGGCACGATGCCAGTCTTTTATTTATTTTATTTTTTTAAGAAGGGGGGCTGTGTGGTTCCCCTTCTTATTCTAATTTATTGGCCCTGATGACCCCATCCCCCAGGGCCTGTCTCCTAATCATATTTTTTTGACCCCAATCCCCAGGGCCGGCCACTGTTTTTTATTATTTTTAAAAAATATATATTTATAGACACACCTAGGACATGCTGGACAAACCGTACGTACCTATCACCATGACGATTTGCGTGATATTCATTAAAAGGCGACTATGCATGCAATTAATCCACGTGGAATGTATTTACACCACTAGTGAAGCTCTGACATGTCTGATGCTCTACCGTGCCTAATCCCGGTAGACACCCTTGTCGTTTATTTATACAAACATGGGTAGCTATTGACGGGCACATTTAATACACATGCACACCAAGCCATTCAAAGGGGATTCGACAAAAATTCGACCAAAACTATGCAAGAAACCCCCCTCACAGTTAATAAAACACACATCCACTGCCGGATGTGTAATACTTTTTATTTTACTCTCTGGAAAGGGGACGAACATCACTTGCGAGTCACAGCGCGCTCCTGACAGAGCCCAATGCTGTGTTACACCCACCATTGCCTGCCGAGTGCCACACACCTCTGTATTGTATTCCACTAGCTAGTGCATATGCTATGACACTCTCTAGCCCATGTGCACTGTAACACCACCCCGTGAAAATGTCATGCCACACTTGTCTTCGCACGGGTTATATTGCCCCATCTAACGTTCCTTCCTCGATGCCTATGTTATAACGCACAGTGCTATGCCATACATATTACAATTTGGGATCCATATCTTTGTCACAGTGCATATGCAACGTTACACTCCCCAGCACATATTTTATATTACAACTTTAGAGACTAGTTAGGTTACACAACACTGCCCTGTGCATATTACACTCCAAGGCGCATATCGCATAGCACGCGCTAGTGCCTGTGCTATCTCGCGCTCTCCAATGAATCTGTCATTGCGCACAATGTATTGCATATTATATTTCACGCCTGGTTCATCTTATATCACACTTTTTGGTGCATAGTTTATACCATACACTATATCTAGTTTTCGTTTTCAATCGTGCTCTCAGGACTATGTTCTATATAACACTGTGTTCACCTACCCTTTTCACGGGCATTACATTTTGCGATAGGGGGTGGAGGGTCAGGGGGTGTTTTTGCCAAGTGAGCCCGGAGTCACAGTCACTAACGTCTTCTTCTTCCTGAATAAAAGTGAGATTATGCTGCATACTTGTTCATATTTTAAGTAGTTTGCACAGACAAAATGTTTTAAAAACAATAAAGTTTCTAATACCCGCCTTCTCTGAACAGTTAGCTTGCTGCCCCATCCCCCTCCTTCCTATCCTCTGTTGTGTGAATCCATGGACTAGCCTCCTCCCTCCTGCCATGCATGGTCTGATGTGCTGCCACTGCCCTCAATTTAGTATGATGTACCAGTCCACTCCTCCTGCCCTCCATTGCCCAATTCTATGCCCCATCATTGACCTCCTGCTTAAACTCTGTGCTTAGCTTGCTGCCCCTATTCTCCTTCCCCCTGCCCTCCGATGTCTTTGTGCATGCCCCTGCTCCATCCTTTTTGCCCACCATGTCCCATGGACCTGCCACTCCTATCTACTCTGAGTGTTCTGTTGAGCTGCCACTCCCCTCCCACCTGCCTAGCATTGTCAGATGACTGTAACCTGTCCCTGCCACCTCCACCCTGCCTGTCCACATGCCATGCCTCTATCCTCTTCCTCCTGTCCTACATGGTCCATTGTACTGCCACACCCTTCTGCCCTCCCTGGTCTGTTGTGCTGCAACTGCTCCTCCTGCCTGCCCCGTGTGGTCTGTTGTGAGGCCCCTTCCCCTGAACTTTCTTGTCTGTGCACAGGTCCTGACCCTCCCTTCTATCCTCCATCGTCCTTTGTGCATGCCCCTGCACCCTCCTTCTTGCCCATCATAGCCATTGTGCTGCCACTAACCCTCCCACTTGCCATGCATGGTCTTCTGTGCTGCCATGGCCCCTCCCACCTTCCCTGTGTGGTCAGTTAGCTGCCCCTGACCCCCTCCCACCTTCCCTCCATGGGATGTGTGTATGCCATCACAGTCTCACTGTTGCTCTTCATGTTGTGTCTTGCTTCTAGTGCCCATCCTGCCTGACCTCCATGGCTATCTTGCTGCTCCTGCCCTGCCCCCTTGCCCCCAGCCCTCTGTTTACATGTGCAGACCCCTACTCCCTCCCTCCTGGCTTGTCTGTTCCATTGTAATGCCCCTGATCCGTCCCTCCTGCCCTTTATGGTCTGTTATGCTGCAGCCTTCTCTCCTGTCTGTCCATTATGGTCAGCTAGCTACCATTGCCTCTTGCCCCTCTGTTCTCTGTTGTCCATGTGCATGGTCCTGTCCCCTCCCTCTTGCTTTCTATGGATTGTTGTGCTGCACTCCCGTCCTGCATGCCCTGTGTGGTGTATTGTGCTGCTGCAAACCCTGATGCCTGCCCTGCAGGGTCAGTTTGGTGCACCTCTCCATGTCTCTCCTGTCCTCTGTTATCCAAGTCCATGTCCCTATCCCATTTCCTTCCATGATCCAATGTACCATACTTGCGAACATTTTGAACTTGGTAAGAGGGAGATTTTGAAAAAAAACTGGGATATTGATTTTCCCCTTTGAGTTACATTGAAAAAGAGGATATTGTAGACAGGAGACAGATCAAATAAAGCCCATTTGAGCTTAAAAACATTGGACGTTTCCTGGCTGAATCGGGTCTGTTGGCATGTATAGTTGTACTACCATTGCCTCTTCCTTCTGCCCACAATGGTCTATTACATTGCCACAGCTTTGAAGGAGGGTAGATTTTGTATCACAGGGGGCCCCTGGCCCGTTCTGTCCACACCTGAAGTATGAGACCCTTGTCCTTGCCCTGCCAGCCGCATTTGTAGGCCGTATTAAATTGACCAGCGGGTCCTGTGTTGCTATATAATTATCCTGAGACATCCTTACCACTCAGCCAGCATAAAACCCCTGTGTAGGCCCTTCTGTTCAATATGTAGGCCTCTTTGTTAAATTGACCATAGCTCTGCAATTTTAGTGTATAGCAGTCTGAAGGCAGGTCTGCGAGGCCTTCTGCTCCAAACTAGTAGCCCCCACCCTACCCGAGTGCTCCGTGCTCGGTATCAAAGTTCAACATCCCCCTGAAGCTGTCGACATACAGTAGGCTGCATCCTGGACTGGTACTTGCTTCCTGGGCAGGTTTCCCGCTTTTAAGGAAGTGGCAACCGCAGAGCGTCAAGTTAGGAGAACTGAGGAGATTTTATACATGAATATATTGAATTCCTGTACAATACCCATTATTTTCTGCTTGCTCTATGGAACTTACGATAAGCGATTGGCCTGAGAGACTGACCTTTTCACCCAGTCCATTGTCAGCATTAAGTGGGTAAATGACGAAATGTCTGGTAAAATCTGCAGACGAAGCTTTTGGGTAGCATACGTAGGTAGATGTAGCGTGCAAAGGAGCCCACACAATGATATAAAAAGGGAGCACCCACAGATATCGACGGACAACCTCGCCGTCTGTATGTAGGTTAACAGGCTGTGCAGGTTTTCCCCAAGAACTGGGAGCTCTTGTCTTCCTTTGCTTAAAATGTCTTGCTCTGCTTTGCTTGAAGTATCTTATTCTATTTTACCTATATGAAATGTCATGTTATGTTTAACCATTGTTCTCTTTACTTTTGCATTTAAAAGATGTTGTATTGTAATTGCAGGAATGCTTGCTCTAAGAGTAAATGTGAGTGTCCCTAGGTAACATTTTCCTTGGTGTAACTTGTTTCTCATGATGCATTTATAGATGTGTTTTCTCTCTCTCTCTGTCAGTCCATTAATTGAGATACAGAGAATATCATGACAGCTGTATGATTATCTGGATTCTGTATTTTGTACTTTATGTCTCTATTCTGCGGTTTCTTTGAAGTTGCATCTTCTCATTAAACTGCCATTGTATTCTGCCTCCAATTCCATGTCTCATATGTCTGTTTTCTTCATTTTTGGAGCAAGCGTTCCTAGGCACCCCGGCTCAAATTAAGGTGCCCCTTTTGTCCCTGACTCACTCTCCTGCTCAGTTCTGTGGTGGCTCCCGGGGCTTGTGGTAAATAAATTTCTGCTCATTACCAATCTGAATTTCATGCGAGAACTTTAACAAATAGCTCAGAATAATGAGAGGCAGAATCCGTGGTATAAGAGGTTTCTGAACGGGCTTTATTCCAAAATGGCCGACTCGAGTGGCGGCCTTCAGGTTCCGTCACCAAGAAGGTTCAGGAAGTGAAGTACGATTCTTTATTATTAGACATACACTTTTATAGTTATTACATTATAATGAAAACGAATGTAGGAGGCGTAACATTTGATAAGAAAAGTGACATAAACGAAACTAGGCGTAATAAGGAGTAAAAAGAAACATAATTGGTTAAAGTTATCAAATATAGGTGGATCTATAAGATAATACTTGGCATAGATGCGCGCGCAGCAGCATGACGTGTAATTGACGTGTAACTAGGGGGAGAAGGGGGCTTGACATTAACTCTACGTGTGGAGACGAAAAGTCTGGGGGGTCAAGTCAACCTAATCCCAAATCATATCTAACATCCTATGTTTAGAGAACTATGTTATCCACAAGGAAGGACTGAAGGACTTCGAACATAATCTATTCTATACTGACTGTGTGCGTGCACAAATGTCTAAATGTCTATGTGAAATGCAAGAGGCAGAAAACTTTCCATGGCAACTGGACTATGAATTACTTGCAGGGGCAGCTCTTTGCTCGAGAGCTAAAGGAAATGTTTACCTACATCACTAGACAGGAATGCATCGGCTGAAGAGCAAAGGAGATAATTCGAAGGTGAAATACAGCTTCTTGGCAGACAGACTAAACTGGCCGAGGCAGGCACCGTTAGCTGCACAAGAAATAGGACAAAGTTCATGGATGCAGCTGCGAGCTCAAGCTGACGCTTGTCAGAGACAGAGAGCAGGGAAAGGCTTCGAGGACAGAATCGGGCCTACTTCGCCTGAACTGTGAAAATGGAGTAGCTAAGCCATATAAAGTCGGTGGCCTTTCCTATTTAGGAATTAACTATCCGGCCCATTGATAGCGGATCTGACAGAGAACATGTTGACGATGGACGCACATGTATTTGCGTCTTCGAAACTGGAACTGGAGAGAACATACATGTACTTGTAACATGCATATAGAACCGTTGGGGTCCAAGATAGGGGACATAACTGACCAGGGAAATCCACTTTTCCACATTCCCTCCTTGTCCCCTTACTTGCCCGTCAAGAAACATCAATCTTCATTAATCCATCGATTTGCTCATCGAGCATCATTTCTTCTTCTTTCTTTTTCCGGGGTTTTGAACGAAAACCTTGATGTGGAATACACGATGTGGCACACAGACCACAAATCGCTGGTCCACATTGCAGACATAAGCAGCAACTGAATAGTATAAGAAGGCCAATACCTAGGAAGGATAGAACTCTCCATCCCCAGGCTGATATCAGACTCCAAAACCACCCGGACCAAGTCCAAGTGCCTGGATCTTCGTGTATCTGGCTCACAATCTTATGAAGGCGTGTTATAGCTTTATATACAGATGGCGAATTTTCTGGTATGAATATGCAGCAGCTGGATCCGATGACCCTACAAGCTCCGCCCCTATCGGCCAAGATGACGTCAAGGACAAGCCGATTTTGAAGGACAACGATCCTCATCACAGATTGTTCCTCTGTCAGATTGCCTAGGGCAGCTATAGTTTCATTCACTACAGCTTCAAGAGTCTTGGTTAGTCTACGTATCAGCTTACTATTAGAGATTGTACCTATATATGGGAAAATACCTTTATTGAAATCTACATATTTGTCCCATGCTGTCTCAGTATAATCAACAACTGGGAGATCTCTTCGCTCTCTATTGTGTGCTAAACGAATATTTCGGTAATAATCAGGAGGAGCTAAGAAAACAGGTGGCAAAAGAAATGCAATGTAACAGGTACCATCCCAATCTAGAGGTAGACGTATGTATGCCGTCTGACCACATATAAAGTAGGAATGGCGGGAAGCTCTAAATGTAGATTTTCCTTCATCACTATATTCTACTGTAGTAACACATTTGCTATGGCCCATAGGTATGGAACCAACTTTTCTTATACATAATTCACCTTTAACTGGGAATACTGACATGGTGGGCAAAATTAACTCAACTTCGGATTTGACATTCAGAATCATGAGATTAGGTGTAAAATTACCTAAGCGATATACTTCATTTTCTAGATCAGTACCTGTTCTACTAGGGCGACCCTCCTTGTCAGGGTAACAGACCTTGTATAACACTATATTCAGATTTCCCCATATCCAATGGTGTTGGTAAACTGCTGTGTTTGAATCTATAGAATTCAATAAACTAAACCATGTTCCACAGGTGCCATTATATGTGAATGGATGTGGAAAGAAAGGCAGAACTCCCTTATTATTCTGATAGGGAGGGAGTCGACCACACACCCAACAATTAGTGGCATTACTAGTCTGGTGAGAATGATGTAACATACTAATGAAAGTGTTATTACGCAGCGCAAGTCTGTAGGACAACTCATGTGGGGGTAGGTCACTAAAAGAATGTTCATCAGTTATATTAATAGTACGCCTAGAGACAGGATAATACATATGCAATAATATACTTGCAGTAACTATTATAAAACTTAAGAAAAACAAAATTAACAAAGTCACAATACAGTGGCTACGCAGTAATTTACAGTATGCATGTCTTTTCATTATGATTCGGTACTCTTCATCATTCAGGCCTAAAGGAGACATGTCAGGACAGATTCAACCGCTTCACCTTGGAGAGGACTTAAACAATCAAATCGTCCGACAGTGTAGGCCTGGGCCTAAGTTTTTGTTTATAAAGTTCGGAGCTACTGGCCTCAGCCAAAGGTAGCTTTGAGTCAATAGAGTCAATGGGAGAAGATGCACGGGAAGTATTGTTCATATCAGGAGGAAGTCCATAAAACTTTTTAATATGACTGGAATGGAGCCAGCCCTTCCTCCCTTCGATCTTCACGGCTGTTCTTGTTGTTAACAGGACCTGTCTAGGCAACTTCCACCTGGGCTCCAGTTGGCTTTTCCTATCGAAATTCCGAACGAGGACGAAATCCCCGGGAACCACGTCATGGGGTTTCACCTCAGTGTTGTCAGGAAAAGCTGCGACCACCTGTGAACGAGAAGATTGTAGTGCAGACATCAAGGAAGCCAGGTAATCTGTCAGCATATTACAATCAACATCAGTTATTTTACGCGGTATAGGCGTCCCCCACATATTTGGTGGTCTGCCAAAGATCACCTCATACGGGGATAGCCCTGTTCGAGAGTGTGGTACCATTCTCATGTAAAACAGTGCAACTGGTAAGGCTACTATCCAATCAACACCTTTTTCCTGACATATTTTTGACAATCTGATTTTCAAAAGTTGATTATGTCGTTCCACAAGACCTGCTGCCTCGGGGTGTCGGACGCAGTGGAACTTCCATTGATATCCCAATAGAAGCGAAACATGTTTCATTAATTCAGATGAGAAGGGTTGGCCGTTATCTGAATATACCGCACGTGGTAATCCATACCGTGGGAAGAATTCTCGAACTAGCTGTTTGGCAGTAGTCGGGGCAGTGTAATCTGATACAGGGTACGCCTCTGTCCAACGAGAGAGAGCGCAGACAACTACGAGAACATATTTGAATCCTCGACAACGTTCCATCTGAATATAATCCATCTGGAGGACTTCAAAAGGATGATCAGGAGGCTGAAATCCACCCTGTTCTACGGGGACACTCTTTCCTGGATTAAACTGACAACATATCATACAGGTACGAACTTTCTGCTTAGCAGCTGCTCGTAAATGTTTGTTAAACCAAATGTGCTGAATGCTGTCTAACATAGCCTTCTCTCCTAAATGTGCGGGACTGTGAACTGTAGCTATAATAACTTGAACCATGGAATCAGGGAGAAACCACACGGATTTCTCTTTCGTCATCCATCCTTGATCTGTCTGGATCCCTCCTAGTTCAGTCCACTTCTTTATCTCTTCTGCTGTGGCATGTGTCTGTATGTCAATTACATCAAGTGTGGGATCCTTAATTGTCATACACTGTGTCGGTGTCTGAACTATTGGCTTTGTCATGTCGGATGTACGAGTCTGAGCAGTCTGTTTGGCTGTTCTGTCAGCTAAATCATTGCCTTGAGAAATGATATCAGTAATCTTCGTGTGTGCTTTGCATTTCATAATCGATATTGCAGTCGGTAAATGAATCGCGTCTAACAGAGCATGAATGAGGGACCCGTGTTGAATATGGGTTCCATGAGAAGTTAAATAACCCCTCTCCCGCCAAAGCACTCCGAAGTCATGTACGACTCCAAATGCATAACGTGAATCAGTATATATGTTGACTTTCTTGTCCGTGGCTTGAATACAGGCTTGTGTTAGAGCAACAAGTTCTGCTGCTTGGGCTGACAGAATATCTATACAGTTTGTTTCAATAACTTCAGTGTCTGTGGTGACTGCGTATGCGGCAACTAAATTTCCTGTACTTGTCCTCATACACGAACCATCTACATATAACGTCAGGTCTGGATCTATCAATGGAACATCTGTTAAGTCTTGTCTAGGTTTTGTCTTTATTTCAATAACTTTAATACAATCATGCGCTAGTGGGTCGGTTCCAATTACTGGTAAAAGTGTAGCAGGATTCAGTGTATTACAACGTCTGATTTCTATGTGTGGCTGAAACAATGTCAGTTCGTAACCAGTAAGTCTTGCTATGGTCAAGTGTTGTGTTTGCGTTCGGTTCACAAGAACCTCTACTGCATGTGGTACTTGTACTGTCAATGGATGTCCTAACACTATGGCATCGCTTTGTCTGATTGCTAAAGCTGTCGCTGCTACTGATTTCAGGCACGCAGGCAAAGCCTGAGCTACGGGATCTAATGTACTGGAAAAATAAGCACATGGCTTACATGCTCCTGCTTGTTCCTGAGTGAGTACTGACAAGGCAGTACCTGCACGTTCTGTAACAAAGAGTGTAAAATGTTTACTGTAACATGGTGTCGCTAGAACTGGTGCTTGACATAGAGCTTTCTTTAAGCTCTCAAAAGCTAGTGTGTGTTCCTGAGTCCAAGGGAGGACAGTCGACGTGGCTGCCTCCTGTGTTGTCAACTGAATGAGTGGCTTCGCTAGAAATGCATATTGGGGAATCCACTGTCTACAGTATGAAGTGAGGCCTATGAAAGCCCGCACTTCCTTTTGCGTTTGCGGTATTGGCATGTTTGCAATTAACTGGATGCGATCAGGTGTAAGCTGCCTTCCCTCCTTGGACAGCGAGTGACCAAGATAAATAACTCGCTGAACACAGAACTGCAGCTTAGAAGGGGACACCTTGTGTCCTTTTTCTGCTAGAAAATGTAAGACTGTCAATGAGGCTTTTTCACATTCGGGTTCGCTTCGTGCAGTGATCAGCAGATCATCGACGTATTGAAGCAATGCGGTGTTAACGGGCATGTGTATACTGTCAAGTTCTCGTTTCAGTGCTTGGCTATAGATGCTGGGGCTTTCTGTGAATCCTTGGGGAGCGCGGGTGAATTTAAAACTTCGTCCACTTAAGCTGAATCCGAATAAGTATTGGCTCTCCGGATCTATTGGGACGCTGAAAAAGGCATTCTTGAGATCAATTACGGTAAAGAATGTAGCTTGAGAATCAATGGCTGTCAGTAATGATGAGATATCGGGGACCACGGGGAATTGTGGCACAATGCATTTGTTTAATTCACGCAAATCAATAACTAGTCGATATACTGGTGGGGCCATAGGATCAGTTCGTTTAAGAATCGGAATTATCGGTGAATTACACACATTGGAGTTGGTTTCTACAACCACTCCTTGCGCAACTAGTTCGTCAATGATTTTCAGTAAAGCCACTACAGCATCTGGTGGTAACCTGTATTGTCGCATTCGTGGTAGTACCACTCCTGCCTTCAGTGTGACTCGGTATGGTGTAATGTTCATGCAGCCAACATCAGTAGGGCCTTGTGCCCATAGATGCGCTGGTAAGTTCTGTAGTCGGGAATCCATGTCTCTGGATACATAGTGACCTTTAAAATCACGTAAAAACAATCTTACTCCTTCCGGAGAACAACAAATAATAGCCCCTAGGGCTTTCAGTGTCTTTATACCTAACAAGTTTTCTGGACATGATTTGGTAAGTAATAAGTCAGTAGTTCGTGTCAAGGGACCTATCGTAAGTGGAAGTGGCTGTGTTACTTCATTAACAATAGGCTTTCCTGAAAAACCAAGGGAAACATTTTTAGAGCCTGAGAGGGGTGCCCCTGGAACTTCACTACTTTTTATGGTTGTTCGACTTGCCCCTGTATCGAGTAAAAATTTTCTGTCATGACCTAATAATTCACTATGGACATAAGGTCCTTCTTGATCTACTGGAATCTCGATAAGGGGTAAGTCAACTTCCCTCTCTAGGCTGCTTCATGCGTAACGTTGATACTCAGGATATTCATATTGTGCAGTCTGATATAGTTGTCGTGATGTTACTTGTGTGGCAGCCGCAGGCAATGGTGGTGCAGCTGGCACAAACTGTTGCTGACCTGGCATGGACTGTTGCTGACCTGGCATGGACTGCTGCTGACCTGGCATGGACTGTCCATGCTGCATAGTTCCTTGTTCACTCTGATCTTGTCTAACTAATCGTGGTCTCTCTTTTGCAATACCTGAAGCTATATTGCGTTTCAGGACTTGACAATCGTGTACATAATGGCCTGGCTGCTTACAGTAATTGCAGGTTCCTTTTACAGGAACTGCAGGATCTCCAGAATGTGTCGCACCCTTTTTGTGACCATCCGCTGGTACTGTCTGAGAAACTAGCATTTTCATTTTAGTATCTTTCATGCGTCTATGCTCGTGTTCTTGTTCATCCCTAATTCTATTGTGATGATACTGTAACATTTGTAGCATTTGTGACGGAGTGTTACCTTGCCAGGTACTCTCGAATTTCAATATTCTATTTTTCACTGGAGGTAATGCATTTTCTACCAATTTTGTCACAAACAAATGTGGATATGAGTCACTGCTTGCTTTTATACCACTGTTTATACCAAAACATTTTTCAAATCGGGCATAATAATCACTTGTGTCTTCATCTTGCTTTTGTTTACAGGCTGAGATTGCACCCCAATCTTCCTTTTTAGTAGTTAATAAACGTGGTAGTACCTGTACTAGTAAACCTGGTAACAGTTTAACTTTATCCCCGAGCCCTGACCCTGGAGCTCGATCCCTTTCCTCCGCTGCTAATGCGGTCCAATCTATCTTTTGATCTCCCACTTCCCACTCCTTTTCTTTCAGTTTTTCATAAATGCCAGCAGGTAAAAGCACCTTTAATATCGTCATAATATCAGGAAAGGTGTACTCTCCCATCAGTAACATGTCTTTAATTTCTCGGTGGAAACCCGCTGGGTCTTTGTCATGACTAGGCACTACTTTCTTCATTTCTAGTAATTCCATTTTTGATATGGGTGTATAAACAAATACACGATGAAACTCATTATCATCGCCCTTTATCGGGTGCACCTCTCGTAAGGGATTCTGTCTATCCATGTAGTACAGTGTTCCTTCTTTGTTGGGGATCGAGAAAGGATCCGCATTTACTAAGAGAATGTACTGTTTACGTGACATTAATATTTCTTTAATTAACTTGTTACTGGATCCTCTCCATCTATTCGTGAGAAGTTCGGTTAACATATCAGGTAAGGGACCAGGATCAGCATGTTGGCTCTTATATTGTATAAGAAGTTGCTGGATCATATAAATCCCAGCTAAACATTGTTCGTCTGGACTGAGGTTCAAAAACGCGTGTGCTACTGTTACGTCACCATATTTACCGGGACTGTCCATCCAATGAACAGCTGCCCTTGCTAATTCTTGTTCGTCCATAGAATCGAGGAGGTGGTAACCCCTTCGTTCCCGGAGTATTTTATCTGCGGCTTGAAACAAACGCTCGGGAGATTTCATATTTATTATAGTCGGACGTGTAGAGTGTATCGGATCAGAAAAACCTCCGGTATTATTGCAGGACCTTCCTCTGCCCACATAGGCTATGGTGTCTGCCTGTCTTCCTGAATCTCCTGAGTCGGACTCTTCATTTTGTTCAAACTCGTCTGTTTCCAATCTCTCTGCATGTATGCGTTCTACTTCTTTCCTAATTTTTCGGCACATGGCTACTATACTTCCTTGTTTATCATGTTTTCCATCGGATATATTCTGACTCCATTTAGTGAGGATCTGCATTATTCCCGGGTCTACCCCCGGTCGGTCTTCATTTCTGATCACACAGTTTATGAAGAAACGTAACAATTCTCCCTGTATCTCAACTTTCTGATATTCCATAGCTCTGTTAATGCATTCAGGATCTTTCCCTGTTTGGACAAAATGATATATGTTATCTAAATGCGCGGCCATTCCTGGCAGCCTTCCTAAAAATAACGCAGCTCGTCTAATACGTAATGATGTTATAATCATTTCATCCCCTCTACCAGGCACCGGGTCATATCTGCAATCTACCATAAGATCCTTAAGCGTACGGTTATTTATGAGTTTGGGCGTACGTGCATGTGCTGATTCCTGGAAAGAAAATTTACTCCCTCTGGGTGGCGTAAAAGGAAGGCTAGTAGCACCTCCAGTAGCCCCCTCTGAGGTATCGAACGTGAAAGGATTCGTTGAACGTGCTACAGCCACTACAGGTGTAGACACGGCTGCGGAAACAGTTGCGGGGACAGATGCGGAAACAGATGTGCTTGCCGAAACTGGGGTCGTGACTTGTGTCGGAGCTTGCTGTGGTACCGGGACAGGAACTTGATCTTGACGTTGAGCCCCCCCAGCAGCCGATCTGTGCGGTGCGGGGTTAGCATATTCGGGAACTGTATCATCTAAATAGGAGGAAAGAAAAATATCTTCTGCGGTTCTAGGATGTCCTTTAGGATGTACTTTTATTGGAAACAATGGGGTTGGCAAGTCTTTAGGTATGGCCGTAGTGGCTTGAGGCAAACCTTCGGCCAGAAGGGGATACATCCCTTTCATAAGGGCATTTCTTTGTCTTTCTGTTTGTTCTACTTGTACTCGTGTACCTTCTTCAATCAACTGCTTCTCTCGAACCTTATTTGCACTTTCTTTACTTCTCTCTTCCTGTCTTAGCGCCTTTTCGGTGCGCCTATGTGACTCTTTACGCCATAATTCAATAGCGTCTTTCTGTGACTGTCTAGCTTTCCTCTTCCACAACTCTTCTTCTACTTTCATGATACAATCTGCATCCCAGGTCCCAGCTACGGGCCATCTCTGATTCTCTGGTAACTCTTTGGTGTAGTCCACCCATAGATCTAGAAATAATATGGCATCTAAGCCATGTTTATGGTACATGAAATGTCCTGGAGTGTCCCTAGGAGGAATAGGGACTGCCTCTTCAAGCACCCCTTTTCTAGTAGTAATCTGTCTCAACTTTGAAAAGAGCGGCATATTGACAACAGCTAACCTGGTACTTACTCTTGAACGGAACTGATCTGATACTTAATCTTGAACACACTTAGGACAAAAACACAATAATGAGCATAGCACAGTAAAACAATCATTCATACCACAATATGCAGAACATTAAGCACGTTAAAAATAAAACACTAAACATTTAAAACTGACCAACAATGATGACAGTCTGCATGACTAATCACCAAGCAGAATTCTTGATACTTCGGAATACTTGATATACGGCTAAACCGTACATATACACTGCTAAACAGTGCAGACCGGATTTGTGTACCCAAATCCGTCTTGACCGGCACAACCTATGTGCACGTCAACACGCCTCCCCGGCGATGGTACTCACCGAGTAGCTCACAACGAAAGGCCTCGGAGACTGGACTCGATTTCGGACATCGGACATCTGGACATCGGGGCTTCGGAAGACCTGGTGGGCCTCTGTGTACCTCGGATCTTGCTCTCTCAGCTAGGCTCTGGTCGGGATACCTTGCGCTTCTCACCGCCTCGTCTGGGTTGATCGCAGCCTCAGTCGCCCCCGCTTGACCGGAGGGAGCTACAGGAAATCCTGCTGGTACGCGTTATGGTCCGTCCAGCTGTGGCAGGAGACCGGGCCTGCAACGCACCGCCGGCGCGTGAGATGAGAAGGTGTCCCTATTCGGGCGCCATTATGTGGTAAATAAATTTCTGCTCATTACCAATCTGAATTTCATGCGAGAACTTTAACAAATAGCTCAGAATAATGAGAGGCAGAATCCGTGGTATAAGAGGTTTCTGAACGGGCTTTATTCCAAAATGGCCGACTCGAGTGGCGGCCTTCAGGTTCCGTCACCAAGAAGGTTCAGGAAGTGAAGTACGATTCTTTATTATTAGACATACACTTTTATAGTTATTACATTATAATGAAAACGAATGTAGGAGGCGTAACATTTGATAAGAAAAGTGACATAAACGAAACTAGGCGTAATAAGGAGTAAAAAGAAACATAATTGGTTAAAGTTATCAAATATAGGTGGATCTATAAGATAATACTTGGCATAGATGCGCGCGCAGCAGCATGACGTGTAATTGACGTGTAACTAGGGGGAGAAGGGGGCTTGACATTAACTCTACGTGTGGAGACGAAAAGTCTGGGGGGTCAAGTCAACCTAATCCCAAATCATATCTAACATCCTATGTTTAGAGAACTATGTTATCCACAAGGAAGGACTGAAGGACTTCGAACATAATCTATTCTATACTGACTGTGTGCGTACACAAATGTCTAAATGTCTATGTGAAATGCAAGAGGCAGAAAACTTTCCATGGCAACTGGACTATGAATTACTTGCAGGGGCGGCTCTTTGCTCGAGAGCTAAAGGAAATGTTTACCTACATCACTAGACAGGAATGCATCGGCTGAAGAGCAAAGGAGATAATTCGAAGGTGAAATACAGCTTCTTGGCAGACAGACTAAACTGGCCGAGGCAGGCACCGTTAGCTGCACAAGAAATAGGACAAAGTTCATGGATGCAGCTGCGAGCTCAAGCTGACGCTTGTCAGAGACAGAGAGCAGGGAAAGGCTTCGAGGACAGAATCGGGCCTACTTCGCCTGAACTGTGAAAATGGAGTAGCTAAGCCATATAAAGTCGGTGGCCTTTCCTATTTAGGAATTAACTATCCGGCCCATTGATAGCGGATCTGACAGAGAACATGTTGACGATGGACGCACATGTATTTGCGTCTTCGAAACTGGAACTGGAGAGAACATACATGTACTTGTAACATGCATATAGAACCGTTGGGGTCCAAGATAGGGGACATAACTGACCAGGGAAATCCACTTTTCCACAGGCTCTGGGGACCGCCCCTAGCTTCCTTGACCCGTAATAGATCTTCCCTCCAACAGCCTCTCTTGCAAGTCCTGTATTGTTGGTTTGTTGCCCCTGCCCCCCTTTCCACTGCCCTCCATAGTCTGTTGTGCTTCCACGGCCCTTCCTGCCTGCTCAGTGTGGTTAAATTGTTGCCTTTGCACCCTCCTACCTGCCTTCAATTTTCAGAGTCCGTGCCCCTGGCCTTTGCCTCTCAACAGTATCCTAATGAACAACTAGATTGCTAACATTCTATATTTATTACAAAAGTGTGGAACGCCTGACATCATCTTGATGTAATCAAAACTGTAATACCTAGAGCATTCCTTTAAAGATTACATATATGAGAGGGTCTTATTGGCATCAAAATTATGGTTAGTTCTCTAAAAGACTAAAATAAGGACATATTTTCTGAGTTTTCAAATAGCGACAAAGCACTTTTAAATTATTTGTTATCTTTATGTTTTTTTATCTAGTTGACAACTTGATTAAATGTTGCACTTAGGGGAGAGGATGTGGTGTTACTTCCAGAACTGCAGACTTTGCAACTGGGGAACCAGGTTGAAGTTTCTGCTTCAGCTCGACATTCTGTGATTCTGGTCAAATCACTTAGTCTCCCCATGTCTACAACCAAAATGAATTTGTTCTTGTGTGATGTAACCAATGCTCATGTAAAGCACTCCAATACCTGACAAGTCTGCACTATATAACACTGCAAAAACACAAAATAATAAGTGTTTTGCACACTTCTGTCATTGGGCTATATTTGGGCTATATCTGGGTGATTTTGGGCTACATTTGGGCTCTTTTGTCTCCGGTGGCCATCTTGGGAGATTTATTTGTTATGAAGTTTCCTAATTTCCTCATGTACTGCAGTCTCCTCAGTCGGAAATGCTTTCAGTTTTTTACTTTGATTCCATCATGAAGGTATTCAGATATGTCACACATTTGCCATGAATTCTGAATGTTAGCACTCTAGTTGCTCATTAGATCACTGTAGTAAAACTACTGTTCACCATGGAAGTCTGCTCCTGGTATTAAAAGTGCATGTTTCAGTCTGCATGTCAGAATTTTTTAATGAAATAGAAGAGGATTTGAGAAGTCACTCAAAATGTGCCCTCATTTTCTTTCTTCAGCATTAATCATAATTTCTATGGCAAAATGAACCCCCTCATTGTGTTCCTTTTTAAATTAAATGTTTTAAGTGTTACCAGTTTATTCCAATCAAGATGGCTTCAGGTGTGCCATACTTTTGTCATAATGAAGACAGTAAGTGCTCTAGTTGTTTTTAAGAACATTCTTGGACATTCTGTCATTGGGCTATACTTGGGCTACATCTGGGTGATATTTGGGCTACATTTGGGCTCTTTTGTCTCTGGTGGCCATCTTGGGAGACTTATTTGTTATGAAGTTTCCTAATTTCCTCATTTACTGCAGTCTCCTCAGTAGGAAATACTTTCAGTTTTTTACTTTGATTCCATCAAGAAGGCATTCAAATGTGTCACACATTTGCCATAAAATCAGAATGTTAGCACTCTTTTTGCTCATTAGATCACTGTAGTAAAGCTACTGCTCACCAGGGAAAACTGCTGCTGGTATTGAAAGTGCATGTTTCAGTCTGCATGCCAGGATTTGAGAAGTCACTCAAAATGCGCCCTAATTTTTCTTTCTGCAGCACTAATCATACTTTTTATGGAAAAATGAACCACCTCATTTTGTTCCTTTTTAAATTAAATGTTTTAAGAGTTACCACTTTAATCCAAGCAAGATGGCTTCAGGTGTGCCATACATTTATCATAAGTAGGACGGTTAGCTCTCTAGTAGTTCTTTGGAACACTCTGGAAAGCTGCAGTAGAACACAAAGGAATCAACTGACAGTCTCTGCCCTTGTTGGATGTACATGTTTTACTGAGAATGTCAGACTTCATTCTCACATGACTGAGAAAGATAATGTGAATTTACAGAAAATAAGCTCTCAGTTTAGCTTATAGATCACCTTCCAAACCTCTGTGGTAAAAGCATGAGAAAATATTTTTCTCTCAATCATGATATCCCAGCAGAAGGCTTTTTCACATGGTGAAATCACCTTAGAACATACCACAATTCCTAAAATGAGTATGGTACCATCAACAAATGATTTATAATGTAACTAAAGTGTTAAAATCTTCTATTAACTGCAATGCTTTTTAATGAGGTGCTATCATGTATATTGGTCCCAAAATGGCTGCCAACACTTCTTGGATGAAGTGCTGACAGCCAATCAGATCTCAGGATGAGATGTGTGGTTAGGCTCCGCCCACATATATATATTGATTTAAATGCTATTTTCTCAGGAACTACTGAACAGATTTACACCAGACCTACAAAAGGCACTTCCTTGACCTGAGGACTACCTCTCTGCCAAATTTCAAGTAACTCTGTTCAGCCGTTCGGGCTGTAGCTGTGTCTAAAGGTCCTATGGAAAAATGCATGGGAAAAACGCGTTTTGGGACCCCCCTTTTTTCTCAGCCCCCGCTTGACGAATCCCCCCGAGACTTTCAGGGTAGGAGCGGAGCGTAGCGCCCCACCTATTTTGAAAATTTCGCGAGGATTCATCGACCGGCGCCAAAGTTATTCCAAATAGAATGTTGCGGATTTCCTATGGAAACAGGGTCCTAACTATAACTATCTACTGGCGACCGCCAGTAGATAATATATATATATATATATATATATATATATATATATATATATATATATATATATATATATATATATATATATATATATCGCCAAGCGCTCTTCCAATCCGCGCTTTTCCTTCAGCAATGGCAAAAAGAGCACGGACCACGATTTTCTTAAAATACCGATTGATTTATTTCATGTCGGTTCACATCAACAAAACGGCAGGCATTACGCGTTTCATCCCTACAAGGGGACTTGATCACATGACGCTGAACTACCAATGGTATCTTGTTTTTAAAGGGGTTGGGCACTGTTTTTTTTAACTTTTTTTACCTTTGTTTGTGTTCAACATAAAGTGATTGGAACCTACATATTAAAAACATAGTGCTACATGTTCATTGCAATTTGCTATGTTTTGTTCGGCCAACGAATAAAAAATAAATATTTAGTATCATTATGAAGAGATAGATTAGCAGCACATAAACTTTCGCTTTCTGTTGTCTGCTAATTAACATACCAATGTCTGTATCAATACATTGTTCTGGATCCCACATATAAAGAATAATATATTCTTAACCAGTTATTACCTCATTAATGTTTAAGGTAATGGGCAAAATTTAAAAAAACAGAGAAAAAATATTCATAGATAAATAGATGAATACAGACATGGCTCTATATATACACATATTAAAATAAATATATAAATATATAAATATGTATAAATATTGGTATAAATTTATAAATATAACCATAAAAACAGTCATAAATACATAAATAAAGATGTTATAAAATCCATATTCATATGTAATGATAAAATCCAATATAAAATACATTACCATCTGTATAGCAATATAGACACACCCACTTATTACTAAGTGTGGAACCTCATTATTTTGATTAAAGAATAACAAGATAAATCCCTTCTTAAAGATTTATCAATACTTTTCTATTGTAGACTCGTCTTGTTTGTGCCTATATTGTCAATATCTGTATTCTGTTTATTACTTGCCCATTTATTGTTGGATCACTTACTATTCTGTTGTTTGTTCGAACCTTAATACTCTCTATAATCTCCTCAATCTTGACCCGCTTAAATGTATTGATCCAGTGAAGTTTTGTTTGAAAAAAGATGTGCTGGTGTAAAAACCGAAAAAACCCACAAACAAAAAGTATATACATATCTGTATGTATATATGTGCAAATTGTGCTGAAATTTAAAATGATAGTAAAAAAATGATAGTAAAAAAAGAGAGAAAATATATATATATATTGACTGAAAAAACCATAGGTTTCACACATGTTATAGTTAGCTGGACATTTCACTCGTACAAAACCATTGAAATTCCCCCGTTATAGTTAGTTCAGCTAACTATAACTCGCGCACCCGTAATCCACTGCTGATGACGTCACATCATCATCGGCAGCTCAGCCGAGCACTTCCTCTGCGGTGGAAGCTTCACCTTCTTCTGCTCCTCTGGACATTCACCCTCTGTTTGAGAGGGTGCATATACGTTGCAATACGTGTTATGCTCTTCTTGCTTTTGGGGAGACCAGCATTCCCCTAACAAGATACGGCAGCACACGTACGGCACCGTATAATTTTTGCCATTCTTTCCTTCCTCTGTCCCTCTATTAACACAATGGCTCTTTTTAGAGCCACCTAACATTTGAAAATTTTAATTTTTTTTTAATCGTTTTTTTTTTTAAATTTTCTCCGCCGTGCGCGCACGGTGCGCGCACCCCTTGTGTTTTTAAATAGAATAAAATGTTTTTTTCACCCTTCATGGTCCTTCAGAGATCTCCTGTCAAAAGGTAGGGGGTCAGGAACTCTGTACCCTGACCCCTTTTCACGTTCTCCACCTTTTTTTTAAAGTGAAACACACTTTTTTGTTATTTGCATATTTTAAACCCTTTCTAAATGAATTCTACCCCCAACATGACTTCTGCCTGCTAGCATAGCATTAGATCATGTAACAATTGTGTGTGCAGAGACATCAGAAGTTCAGCACATAATGTTTCTAATCCAAAGAGCAAGAGTACATTTCACAGATGAAGGGAACAGAGTCTTCCTCTTGATCTTTAGACACTGGATCGATACTTACTTATAGGTACCAAAAAAAACTCAATTAACACAATGGCTCTTTTTAGAGCCAACCAACACCCAAACACTTAAACTTTTTTTTTAATTCTATTTTTTTGTCGCATCTCTATGCTTCCCCTGTGCAGGCCTACAAACTGCAGCCCTGCGCCAGAGCAGGCTCCCTTGCACCATGGTACAAGGATGCCTGCATGGTGGGGAGATTGTTCTTGTGCAGGAAGGGACACCTTCCTGCACAAAAACAATCACAAGAGGCTTTTTCCTCTTTCAATGCGTGCTGTAGAATGGAGGACGCACTAAAAGAGGAAAAAACGAGGAGAAATAAAAACATTTCTCCTCGTTGTGCCTCGCAACACCACCTCTAGGGTGGCTTAGCATTCACATGCATCTCCAGAGTTACGATTTCTCGTAAACCTGGAGATGTCTCTAGTTCTTTGTATGTTGCATGGGAACACCCAAAACAACACCCATGGAATGCCCCTTCAACACACAGTGCTGCGTGTGAAGTGGCTGTATTTACGAGGAGAGGAAAAGTCACGTAGGGTGGCTTTTCCTCTCCTTGTAAATATGAAGGAGCTCCCTGCGCCACCTGTACGTTATAAAAAGTTACGTAGTGGTGGCACAGAGGCCTTGTTAATCTGCCCCAGAGATGTAATGGAAATTAAGGGTAAGACAGACAAAGGGAGAGAGACAGAATCAGACACAGAGAGCAAGGAACTGAGAAGGAGTAAGGCAGTTAGAATGACTGAGACACATGGAGACAGGGAGAGATACATGTTTGAAAAAGTAGTGATGGAGGCAGTAAACCTAGGGGAGTAGTAGAGAAGGAGTGAGGGAGTTACGAAACAGCAGTAAAGGAAGAAGACAGAGAGAAGGGGAATGAGAAAAGCAGAGTAAGGAGAAGTGGAAAAAAGGGAGCATGAAAGTGAAGGGGTGAGAAATACAGATATTTCAAACTTACCTGACCAACAAAATAACTTAATTATAAATAAATGGTTTGTTTTAATTGCTAGAAAAAAGGATTAATTTTCCTAAATGTTCTTTCTCGATCTGAAAAAAAAGAAAAAAGTATTAATATTTAACAATACATTTTAGAATACAGTACACATATTTTAATATTTCACAAAGTAATGTTTTGCCCTTTTTTGCTGTTTTCAGAATATATTGAATTTCACTGCAAATTGTGAAGCCAATGGCATTCATCACTTAACAGTGGGAAAAAAAATTAACAATCTGAAAGATTATTTTAAAAAAGCCCTGAATCTCTTCTCAGTAAAACATACCTTGATAGAAATGTAACATATATAATAAAAATATCTTCTAAGAGCAATAACTATTTGCAATAAATAACGTCTGTAAATCTTGTTGCTTTAGCACATACACCAAAATAATATCTGTCAAAGAAGTCCACAAGAGAAATTTTTACCTTTCCATGAGGCAAAATGGTAATTTTTAAATTCTTTTTTGGAGAAATAACCATTGGTAATCCAATAAAATCGAAATAATGGTTTGTTCAGATGCTGCAATTTGTATCTAAAATTTTGGTTTTAGAAAATTTAAGTAGGAATTAGGTAATTCTGCAGGCAAACGTTGCTTGAAAATCAATTGAGAATCATTACAGAGTGTCCAGCCTTTTTTACATTTTACATAAACTGTGTAATGACCAGAAGTTATAGAAGGTCCATCATGGAAAATTATTGCAACTGCAACAACATTTTTTCCAGATATTGATAATTGATGTCCTGGAAACTTCTTTATTAAAGTGTCCAATTTTGTACCATCAGCTCTACAACGTTGCATCATTAAAATTACATACTGTCCATATTTATTTAAAAATAACGTTGATAACATGTCTGATTTACATTGAGAACATTCCATGTTGTGATTGGCATCTTTAACTAATTTACTAAAAGTCACTGATTTACTCTCTGGTAATGTTAAATATATGAACCTTTCAGAATCAACATTAGAGCTGCATGTGTTCAAACAGTTTTCACAACTATGTTCCCATTTATAAGAGAGACCAAACATATTTTCTATTTCTACCCCTTCATCTTCCAGTACCATAAGCATATACATCAAGAATTACGGTGCATCTTGCTGGACATCAATTGTTTCAATATTTTTTTTCAAATCCAATGGCAAATAGACAACTCTTTCTTTTAAACCTCTTTGTAAATCCGAAGGAGGTAATTTGCCTGTTTTGGGCTCCATACGAACTATAGTCTGAAATGGATGGACACATTGAATGAGTATAGACTCATACGTATTTAAATCACTAAGTTCTGCAGGAATATCAACCAATTCTAAATTATTATGTACAGCTCTAGCTGGCATTATATTTTCTTCTAACTTGTTATAACAGTATTTACAAATACGGTGATATTTACCCAAATCAAAACAATTTTCCAGAAATACATATGTAGCAAAATCCATCCACTTAGTATTATTTTCTGTTTCACTTTTTTTATAGAGATCAACATACCTAGAATACAAGCTGCCCCTTTCCTACGAATGCAAGTCTTACAGAACAAGAGCAAAATGAATTAAATCTCTGACAACAAATTCCTCTGTGCATACAGACTCATGGTGTGATTCTAGGCAGAAAACGATTTTTCTTTGGTAATTTCAAAGCACATTTACTACTGTGGTTTTAGAAGTGATAATTACTGCAAGAGCCTGACACATTTTCCTTATAGTTTAGAGAGGCAGAAAAGAGCACATGTCCTAACAGCTACTTGAGAGCATGAGCATGTGGAACCTGGGTGAGTGATTAGACTAGAGCAAAGGAAATGAGTCTTGGTGATGTTGAATGTGGTAGTGTAACACACTACTCTCTAAAATACCACACAGTGCTGAATACTTAGCATGGGAGTGCAGCAGAAGCTACTGCCTGTGTGCCAAGAGTGTGTTTCTGGAGACTGTGTATTTTCAGGTGTAAGAGAGATCTGCATGGACGCTTGCAGAACTGCATGAAGACTGCACAGATGTATGTAAGAGTACATGTGGGGTAAGGGTTAATTGTAGTTTTGAACATGTTGGATCTACCTCAGCCATGGCAGGTGTGGAGGGAAAATCTACCCTGTTGTTTTCAAATGTGTTAGCATTTGCCTCTCATTTGTGAGATAGTGATATCTGCTGAATGCAAACCATCAGATTTAAAGAATACAAGCTGCCCCTTTCCTACGAATGCAAGTCTTACAGAACCAGACCAACACAAATTAAATCTCTGACAACAAATTCCTGTGTGCACACAGACTCATGGTATGATTCTAGGCAGAAAACGATTTTTCATTGGCAATTTCAAAGCACATTTACTGCAGTGGCTTTGCAAGTGATAATTACTGTAAGAGCCTGACACATTTTCCTTATAGTTTAGAGAGGCAGAAAAGAGCACATGTCCTAACAGCTACTTGAGAGCATGAGCATGTTGAACCTGGGTGAGTGATTAGACTAGAGCAAAGGAAATGAGTCTTGGTGATGTTGAATGTGGTAGCGTAACACACTACTCTCTAAAATACCACACAGTGCTGAATACTTAGCATGGTAGTGCAGCAGAAGCTACTGCCTGTGTGCTAAGAGTGTGTTTCTGGAGACTGTGTATTGTCAGGTGTAAGAGAGATCTGCATGGACGCTTGCAGAACTGCATGAAGACTGCACAGATGTATGTAAGAGTACATGTGGGGTAAAGGTCAATTGCAGTTTTGAACATGTTGGATCTACCTCAGCCATGGCAGGTGTGGAAGGAAAATCTACCCTGTTGTTTTCAAATGTGTTAGCATTTGCCTCTCATTTGTGAGATAGTGATTTCTGCTGAATGCACACCATCACAGTTAAAGAACACAAGCTGCCCCTTTCCTACGAATGCAAGTCTTACAGAACCAGACCAACACAAATTAAATCTCTGACAACAAATTCCTGTGTGCACACAGACTCATGGTGTGATTCTAGGCAGAAAACGATTTTTCATATGCAATTTCAAAGCACATTTACTGCAGTGGTTTTGCAAGTGATAATTACTGTAAGAGCCTGACACATTTTCCTTATAGTTTAGAGAGGCAGAAAAGAGGACATGTCCTAACAGCTACTTGAGAGCATGAGCATGTGGAACCTGGGTGAGTGATTAGGCTAGAGCAAAGGAAATGAGTCTTGGTGATGTTGAATGTGGTAGCGTAACACACTGCTCTTTAAAATACCACACAGTGCAAACCATCACAGTTCAAGAAAACAAGCTGCCCCTTTCCTACGAATGCAAGTCTTACAGAACCAGACCAACACTTTTTAAATCTCTGACAACAAATTCCTGTGTGCACACAGACTCATGGTGTGATTCTAGGCAGAAAACGATTTTTCATATGCAATTTCAAAGCACATTTACTGCTTTGGTTTTGCAAGTGATAATTACTGTAAGAGTCTGACTCATTTTCCTTATAGTTTAGAGAGGCAGAAAAGAGCACATGTCCTAACAGCTACTTGAGAGCATGAGCATGTGGAACCTGGGTGAGTGATTAGACTAGAGCACAGGAAATCAGCATTGGTGATGTTGAATGTGGTAGCGTTACACACTACTCTCTAAAATACCACACAGTGCTGGATACTTAGCATGGGAGTGCAGCAGAAGCAACTGCCTGTGTGTTAAGAGCGTGCTTCTGAAGACTGTGTATTGTCAGGTACAAGAGAGATCTGCATGGACGCTTGCAGAACTGCATGAAGACTGCACAGATGTATGTAAGAGTACATGTGGGGTAAGGGTTAATTGCAGTTTTGAACATGTAGGATCTACCTCACCCACGGCAGGTGTAAAAGGAAAATCTACCATGTTGTTTTCAAATGTGTTAGCATTTGCCTCTCATTTGTCAGATAGTGATTTCTGCTGAATGCAAACCATCACAGTTCAAGAATACAAGCTGCCCCTTTCCTACGAATGCAAGTCTTACAGAACAAGAGTAAAACAAATTAAATCTCTGACAACAAATTCCTCTGTGCACACAGACTCATGGTGTGATTCTAGGCAGAAAACTATTTTTCTTTGGTAATTTCAAAGCAGATTTACTACTGTGGTTTTAGAAGTGATAATTACTGTAAGAGCCTGACACATTTTCCTTACAGTTTAGAGAGGCAGAAAAGAGCACATGTCCTAACAGCTACTTGAGAGCATGAGCATGTGGAACCTGGGTGAGTGATTAGACTAGAGCAAAGGAAATGAGCCTTAGTGACATTAAATGTGTTAGCTTTACACACTGCTATCTGAAATACCACACAGTGCAAACCATCACAGTTCAAGGAAACAAGCTGCCCCTTTCATACGAATGCAAGTCTTACAGAACCAGACCACCACAAATTAAATCTCTAACAACAAATTCCTGTGTGCACACAGATTCATGGTGTGATTCTAGGCAGAAAACAATATTCCTGGGTGATACCAGTACACCTTTACTTATGGTGAAGACATACTCCATAATATCTGACAAGTTCAAGGCAGTTAAATATCTTCCAAAACATAAAATGTAAAACACAACTTTAAAACAAGAATCTCATTTCTATTTTTTATAGCATAATGCACCTCATACATCCCCTCTCAAATTCATAGCTCACCTTTAAAAGTAGTTACTTGAGGAAGAAATGTGGCACTCACACAGCAGATTATCAGAGCCAGAATCTCTGAACTGTACACCTCTCAGCAGAACCAGTAAATGGCAATGTTTCCCTCTCTTTTTTCACACATATACATGTTAACTTCAAATCACAGTGCTTCCCACATTTTTTCAAATGGAAACGCACATTTCTATTGGTTGCAAATTCCAACCCTTTCCAAATGAACCCTACCCCCCACATGACTTCTGCCTCCTACCATAGCAACAGGTCATGGAACACTGGTGTGAGCAGAGAGGTCAGAGGTTCAGCACACAATGTTTCTAATCCAAAGAGCAAGAGTGCTTGACTTTTCAAACCTAACAGCAAATCCAAAGTAATGTTCTGTGGGAACACATTTTTCTGAACCAATACAAAACATGCTTTTAAAAATTTAAACATACAGCCTAGTTTTTAGTGTTGAATGGTCTGAAACAGCCAATGAGTACTTTTTATTTAAATAAAAGTATGTAAGCCTCCATTTTACAACTATCTTTCTTTTCATATTGCCATTCTACTGAAAGACACCTTCTGAGTGCATCCAGATCTCCTTGAAAGATGTTCACAGTGTGGATTGTAGGTCATAGCTATGTCTTCTGGAGTGAAAAGTATGCAGAAAAAAGAGGTATTTTCAAAGACCTTGCTTTGCCAAATGTAGACATTAAATGGATTGGTCAGAGAGGGTTAAAGTGGCACCAATTAATGCCCTTGGTGAAATCTGTTCTACATCTCCCACAACCTGACCTTATAATTGTGCACTGTGGTGGAAATGACCTAGGCACTTTAACTGGGGTAGATCTGGAAATGCTTGTTATGGACACCTTTGTGCAATTGATGTCACTTTTTCCACAAACTACCTTTGTATATTCTAATATATGCCAAAGGCAAAAGTGTAACTGGTCCAACCAATATTGTCCACAGATTGACAAAGCAAGAAAGCACGTCAATAAGCCTGTTTCTGCTTTCCTCAGAGACTATGGTATGGGTTCTATATACCACAACAACTTGCGTTACAACATGCAAGGCATTTATAGAGGAGACGGTGTTCATTTCACAGATGAAGGCAACAGAGTCTTCCTCCTGAACTTTAGACTCTGCATCGGTACTTACTTGTAGGTACAAAAAAACACTCAATTAACACAACGGCTCTTTTTAGAGCCAACCAACATCTAAACACTTATACTTGATGTTTTAATCTATTTTTTGTATGTTTTTTTTGCCACCGTGCGCGCACCATGAGCGCACCCCGCGATATTTTTTTAATTTTTCTTTTTTTTTTTTGACATAAGAGGTCTTTCATGGTCCCTCTGACAAGGCCTAGGGGGTCAGGGACTCTCTACCCTGCCCCCTTTTCACGTTATACACTTGTGTTTTTAACTCTCTTCTACCTCTAAAACTCAACATGGCGGCTGGGGGTGGGGGGTGCCCCGTGATTTTTTGAAAAAAAATAAAATGTTTTTTTTCACCCTTAACGGTCCTTCATTGACCCCATGACAAAGGCTAGGGGGTCAGGAACTCTCTACCCTGCCCCCTTTTCACGTTCTCCACCTTTCTTTTTCCCTGTCACACATACAACACACAAAATGGCGGCCGACACTTCCTGATTTCGACCGATTCGAATGTTGACTGTCATGAATCCACCAATCAGAATTACGCTCGCGCACGTTAGGGTGCGCGCACGGTGCGCGGACGGTGCGCAGCTATAGATATGTATGTGCTTTTAACTGCAATTTTCTCAGGAACTACTGAACAGATTGACTCCATAAATGCAAAAGGCACATGCCTGACCTGAGGACTACCTCTTTGCCAAATTTCATTTAATTCTGTTCAGCCGTTCGGGCTGTACCTTCGACTAAAGGTCCTATGGGAAAATGCATGGGGAAAACGCGTTTTGGGACCCCCCTTTTTTCTCGGCCCCCGCTTGACGAATCACCCCGAGACTTTCAGGGTAGGAGCTGAGCGGAGCGCCCTATTAGTTTTGAAAATTTCGCGAGGATTCGTCAACCGGCGCCAAAGTTATTCAAAATAGAATTTTGAGATTTCCTATGGAAACACGGTCCTAACTATAACTATCTACTGGCGACCGCCAGTAGTTAATATAGAAACAAATATATTTGACTATAGCCTTTATGTTTATGTTGCGACGACAATCGTTTATTTGATTACTCTAGTTGTTTCAGTTAGTCCAAATGTTTAGCATGTTTAAGTATTGCTAGGTATCACAATTTAAATCAGGTCTTCAGTAGGGAAAAGTATGAAATTAGCACCGTCACGTACTACCTGACCATAATAGACTGACATGAAGCTCCTCCGAGCTATTCAGTCAGTTAGGGTGTTTGGTATCCAAGTTTAAGATATAGTACATTTCCAATATTCTAAGAGATTTTTCCCTATCCCCGCCTCTTTTGTTCTTAGGGACTGAGTCAATGAGGAAGTAACTGAGATCTTTAGGGCTACTCTCATGTTTCTCTTGGAAGTGACTTGCTACTGGGTATGCCTGGTCATGGTTCTTAATGGCACAAATGTGTTGGAGTATTCTTTTATGCCCTGGTAAGATGGTACTCACAATATATCTTAATTTACAAGGGCACTCCAACACATATATCACATGATCCGTCTTACAGTTTAGAACTTTGGTAATCTCATTGTTAGGTCCACCAAACGGTGTAGAATAATTGGTTGTAGAGACCCCATGTTGGAAGGCTTTGCACACCTTACATTTGAAAAATCCCTGTCTTTGTGCCAGCCAGGATCCCTTGGCTGGTATACCACACGGATCATTGTCTACCAACACATCCCTCATTGATACACCCCTTCTATATGTTATAACTGGGCGTTTGGGGACCATTTTTCCTATTATAGGGTCTTGTCTGATGAGGTACCAATTTTTATTAATGATTTTCCTTACTGCTCCCTCCCAACGGTTATATTCAAAAATGAATCTAAAATTATTTGAAACTTCGTCTGAGGTGCTGTATTTAGGTGTTTGGTCTATCAATATCCCTCTGTCAACCTGATTACATTTGATTAAGGCTTTTTGTAAACATTTGTTGCTGTAACCTCGTTCCTTGAATCTGCCTATGCATTCCTGATGAGCTGTCTTTAGGGTTTCGCCATTACTGCAAATACGCTTAATCCGCAGAAGCTCACCATAAGGAATGCTTTGTATGAGGTGATTGGGGTAGGCACTACTGGCATGTAGAATTGAATTTTCTGCCGTTGGTTTTCTATGTAGTTTAGTTTCCACTTTGCCCTGGTCTATGTACACCTCAACATCTAGAAATATTACCCTCGTGCTACTGATGCTGGCAGTAAATTTAAGGTTTAAATCATTGATGTTGAGCAAATCAATGAAATCACTTGCCTCCTTTTCCGTGCCCTCCCATACCAAAAACAGGTTGTCAATGAACCTCCACCAACATTTAATATTGTTTTCAAATGTTTCATTGTATTTGGTCATGAGTATATATATATGTGTAAATAACCCTGCCTTCCTTAGACCCAAATTCTGGGGGGACTGCACAGACCCCCCCAGCCCCACCCAGGGAGCACCATCTCCCAATGGCAAATATTTTATTAATTTGAGGGGGCCCGCGAGGCCCCACCACAGCCTGGGGGACCACCACCTCCAGGGCTATTAATTATTGAAGTGTGGGGGGGCTTATTCAGCCCCCCTGCAGCATCAGGACCACCACCTCCCGGGGCAATGAATATTAGAAAAGCAGGGGCCCATGCCCCCCGCAGCCCAGGGGGCTGTCACCTCCCCAGGGCTCAAATAATATAATGGAGGGGGTCGGTTGCAGGACCCCGGTCCCAGGGACTGCCACCTTCCCAGGGCAATGACTAATACAAATTAAGGGGTTCACACAAGGCCCCCCAGCAGTCCCAGGGAACACAACCTCCCCAGGGCTCAAATAATGTAATGAAGGGGGTTTGTTGGGGAACCCCTGGGACCACTACCTCCCTGGAGCCAAAGAGGAGATGGGAGGGGGACAATTTGCAAAGAAAAGGTCAGTTTTCACAGGAACAATGTGATGTGTCCAGGTTGTGTTTTGGCCTGTTTCTCGTCACGGGCACTAGGCCTACCCAGACAAGTGAGGTACCATTAATATTGGGAAACTTTAGAGAATGCAGGGTGGGTGGAAGTTTGTGGATCCACGCAGATGCCAGAACTTTCTATCACAGAAATGTGAGAAATATGTGTTTTTTTACGTAGTTTGAGGTTTGCATGTGATTCTGGGTAACAGAACCTGATGAGAGCCACACAATACCCCCCCGTCCTGGATTTCGAGGTGCACCTTGGCGATTTATTCTAAATACTAAAATTCTGTATTGAATTGCGCTGTGGTAGTGGGTGCATTTACACACAAAATCAATGAAGAAATCTCATTGTATTTATATTGATTCGGAATAGTGGGTCAGGTGCTGGATCTTGATGGGATATACTGCCCAGTTTGTTTATTTTTCTGTACACGAAAAAACCACATCACAACTTTCACAACGAAAGGCAAAAACTGCGAAGCAAAACAAATTCCGGCGATAAGCCGTGTTAGCACCAGGGATTTTACACCTGCTTTCTGCTAGTGTTAAGCAGGATGACTACCTGCAGCATGAAAGGGAACACAGCCAAGAGCCACACCGGAACACCCACAGGTGCATAGAGTCAATGAGCATGATACACAGATACCCATGAGGGTCACAACACTCATTGTAATAACCCCAGGACTGCCAACGCCCCCCATACCCGCATCTGAGTTGTGTGTCCATGTGGTCATTGTGTTAGCATGATGGGCACGGGCCCTGTGTGCTGTCTTCAGCGGATGTTACCATGTCACCTCAGCGTTGGCAGTGTTCCTGGACATGTAGCTATGCATGCATCATCTTCCATGCACAAGCGGCGTGTGCTGCTCTGGCGCATACAGGTCAGTGCAGGGGTGTGCCTATCCGGCAAGCGGAATGGGGTGTCTCGGACATGTCCGTGTGCAGGAAGTACGGAAAGTGTGTCTCTGTGTTCTGGTGTGGCAGTCGATGTTGTAAAGTGGCATGCACCACCTCCAAAGAGCAGTGTCACGGTGTGGTTTGAATGCCGCAGGACATACAAGCATAGGCATTACAATGGTGTGCCGTAGGAGTGCACGGGATACAACAGCACAGCGCACAAAAGTGTGGGGCTCATGAGAGGAAGGAGCAGCTGTTTGGCAACGTAACACATAGTGAACCCACCCATGTGCCACGTGCTGGGCATCTCATCCATGTTGACCAGGGTCGCAGACATCCCACAACACCCACGACCGGCCTCTGTACACATCCTGCATGAATGCTGCGGGAGAAGTTACTGTAGGGATGAAAGGTTCTTTGGCTGAGCTATCTTGTGCTAGCACATCTGCAGCTCCGAGAAGGAACTTGCAAGTGGCCTGTCCCCCTGACAGATACGATAATATTTGCATCTGTCTCCCATACTTTGCACTGCCCGATTTGAGAACAACGAGTACACATCCCACACTCAAAAGTCCTTCGTCGTAGTTAGCATGCGTGAAGTTGCCTTCACATGTACTACCACCACTACCGTGCCCTGCACCCATTGCACACAGACCCGGCTCATTGAACCAAGATGTGCCATATCATCCACACGACTGGCACACGGCAAGCCAGTGCAGTTACAAGCATAGCCACTGACAGCCCAAACACATGGTCGACTTCATTCACATCCACCTATACCTTGCACGTCTGCTGCACGTCCTGGGTGCACTGCCTTTGGCAGTGCTGCGGTCCACTTACCGGCTGAGCTTCCGCATTGCGTACGTCACCTGCGTTCTACCTGTGTTGCAATGTCGCACGTGCCTATCCAAGTGGTGCATGGACATGTGCCTCTACAACGTGTGGGTAGCTGACATGGATTATGACAGATGTGTGCACCCCCTGTTGGCACACAACCATGAGTGTCCTGCTGATGCCCGTTTATGGTATGCATGGATGTTTGGCATGCATGTTTGGAACTGGGCCTGGGAGATTGCACGTGTCGTAGTATGCAGTGAGCAAATTGACCCACTCCCTGATTCTGCTTTGGTGCACATTGGGTACAGTGGTTGGAGTCGGCACATCTGTCCCGGTCAGCTGATGGATTATGTTGACAACATGTCAAATATTGGGGCCAACCAACACTTATTAGAGATAGTGGCTTACGCAGCTGCACTCGCGTTCATGGACGAGTGACAAGGTACCTGCAACCACGACTCGATGTGCCACATTTCACGTGTCCCGCTGCATCATTGCATGTTGTGCATCTGGTCACATGTCCCAAGATGACAGTGGACATGGCTCTATTGGCATTGACTCATGTCCAAGGTGCAGACAACCAACGATGCTTGAAACTGACGTGTGTTGGTGATGGACTACCCCGAGGTGAACATGGACGTTTTCCTACATTTCTTATTCAGGCATGCTGCTGCATTTGTCTGCATATTGTGTCACTACTCTTGGCCGTACTGACACACACTTTTTCTTATAAAGTTTCTACATTTTCACTTGTCTCCATATGTGTTGTGTCTTCATTTGTATGCCAATGTGTGTGTCACGGACTCTCTGGCTGCCTGCCATACGTGAATTGCTACCCCATCTAGACTGTGGGTTTGTACTTATGCGTTCTCATGTGCCTGTTTCGTACTGACGCTTTTGGACGTTTATTCGCCACAGGCGTGTGCATTTGTTTCCTATGTTCCATTGTGCGAATATTTGTGTTTGGAGAACATTGTGTTGGATGTTGGTGTGCTCTGCTTTCTATGTGTGTGTGCTGCATTGTGTGTGAGATGTCCCTTCATATGAGGTTTTGTTCACCCTTCTCCCTTTCAGGCACTGTGGTTTTCGCTTCTGTGCTTGTTCAGTGGTGTGATGTTGGCGGGTTGTGTGACTTGTGCTCCTTGTTGGTGTGATTCATTTTGGCCATGGTTTGTCTTTAGTTGTGCTGTACTTAATTGTGCATGTGTGCTATTGTGCCGATCTTCCCCTGTCCCCCCACTCCCTGCTTGTTACTCTTCCTGGTGCTGTTGTGTCTGTAATTTTGTTGCTCCACACATAAATACATGTAAAGAACAAATTAGAATAGTTCCTTGATTCTTTTAGATTGCAAAACTTCTCTCTACTGGTTATTTTTGAATTTTCCATATAAATTTTTTTTTAAATATTCAAGGACACATAGAAGTCAAAAGTGCAATGTATTCTATCAACACACTTTCTAGAACATTCTACAACACGTGCAGGTTAAAAGTTCATAATTTTTTTTTAAATCTAACGATATTTTTTTGCAACATTTTCTCGAACATTTAACGGCACGTGTAGGCTAAAGTTCACGATTGTTTTAAGTTCGAACAGTGCCTTTCAAATGCAAGTAGCAGGTGTGGTTGAGTTGAGCAAATTTTATCCTATGATATGTACTCCACGTTTAAACTGCTTTTTCTTAACCTATCACAAAGATGCTTTTCCACAAAACGAACATGCACTCTACTTTTAAAAAACAATGCTTTTCATCACCCAATCAGTTAGCGTTTTGTACGGGAAAGAAAAAGTAGTTCCCCATCTTTAAATATATCTCTTATTCTATGAACGGACTGCATGAGCTACAGACATCTATACATACCTCCCAGCCATAGCTTCAAAATGCTGGTGTGGATCGTAGGACATAGCTATGTTTTCTGGTGCAAGAGGTATGCAGAACAGAGACGTATTGACTTAGACCTAGTTTTACAAAATGTGGACATTAAATGGTTTGCACAGAGAGGATTGAAGTGGCACCAATTGTTGCCTTTGGTTAAAACCTGTTTGCATCTCCAACACCCTAACCTCATGATTTTGCACTGTGGTGGAAACGACCTAGGCACTTTGACTGGCATAGGTTTGGAAATGTTTATGAAGGACACCTTTAGACAACTGATGTTCCTTTTTCCGCAAACTGTCTTTGTATATTCCAATATATGCCAAAGACAGAAGTGGAAATGGTCAAACTAAGTTTGTCCTCAGATTGAAAAATCTAGGAAGAATGTGAACAAAGCTGTGTCTGCATACCTCAGAGACCATAGAATGGGGTCCATCTACAACAACAACATACGTTTTGATATGGCTCATATCTACAGAAGTGATGGAGTACACTTCACAGATCATTGAAATCGAGTTTTTCTGAATAACCTGAAGCTGTGCATCCGCACTTATATGTAGCTCCAACTAATAAACACAAGGGCTCTTTTTAGAGCCATCTTATAATCCCAATATCAGTTTGCAGACTAACAGCTACGATCCAGCTACAACAGGGAGACCTGCGGGCCGTCGGGCAGATTCGCAGAGGGAGAGCTGAGGCCTGGGGCCTCGCCTCGCACAAGGAGAGCTACAGGCCGTCCGCTCGCAAACCCACAGCAGCGTGCTGGCTCGCAGAGAGAGAGTTCGGGTTTAACTCGCAAAGGGACAGCAACGGGCCAACTGCCCTGCTAGCAGAGACACCCCTATTACCTAATGGACTGGCTCGCACATGTACAGCTGCGGACCCGACGGCTAACAGACGCACAGCTGCGAGCCGAGAGACTGGTACTGTTTTACGGTTTATAGCAGCACAGTGGTGTTTGTGTACTGTAGTGGATTGTGCTGCGGGTAGTGTTTTAGGATTTAGAGTAGTGCAGTCTGTTTGTGTAGTGTTTGAAGGTTCGTGCTGGAAATAGTGTTTTAGGATTTAGGGTAGTGCAGTGGTGTTTCGGTAGTTTAGCGGATCGTGCCGACAGACTGACTCACAGAGCTCCGAGCTGACGCACTGGCTTGTAAAGGCATAGCCGCGATCTGCTGATGTAGGGAGAGGCAGCGTGAAAAGGGTCACACAGACACAGATACCAGTGTTGCCTCGCAGAGGTAAAACTACGAACCCAATGGCTTCAACACGGACAGATGCGAGCTGACAGACTGAATCACAAACGGGCTGCCAACACTTCCTAGTTTCAACAGTTCACAGCCAATAGGCCACAAGCTCGTGCTCGTAACGCCTCAGTCAATCAGATGTCAGAATTCTCAAATGTCAATATCTGTAAAATTTGATATTTCCCAAAAACTACTGAACGGATTTACACCATTTAAATAAAAGTGTGCTTTCGGAACCATCACCTTTCTCCCTGATAAATTTGGCGTAATTCCGTTCAGCAGTTTCACCTGTAGTCTTCTCTAAAGTTTTGTATGGAAATTGCATGGAGAAAACACGTTTTGTGACCACTTTTTTTCTCAACCCCCCCTAGACCAATAACCCCAAACTTTCAATATAGGAGCTGATCAAAAAAGAGAGAGTTTTTGGATATTTTCATAAACCTTTGGCAAACGACGCCAAAGTTATAAGCACATGCAGAGCTCCAAGAGGGGGGCCGCTCAACACCCCTCCCAACATGACTGAAGCCCCGGAGCTGCGGGGACCACAGCAGGCCCCCGCAGCCCCAGCAAGCCCCGCTAATATTTTTTAACAAACGCCCCGGGACCTACCCACCAGGGGACCTCATTAAAATAGAACGCGGGAACCCGCGACCCCAGCGCCAATTGCGCCAACTTTTTTTTAAATTCAAAATGCTTTTTTGGGCCCTGGGGGTCCTTTTGGGACTCCCCCAACATGCCTAAGGGGACAGGGTGTTTCTACACTGCCCCCTTCTCTTGTTTTATATCTTTGTTTCTCTGTTTTCTGGAGACTTGCTTCTACCGAGTCACAAGATGGCTGCCAACACTTCCTGGTTTGGAGTGCTGGAAGCCAATCACAGTGAAGCTAATTTCTCTACAACTACTAAACAGATTTATACCATTTAAAAAAAAGGTTGCTTTCTGACCCACGGTTACAGAGGGTGAGGACGTGGCATGAGAGGAGAAGAAAGCAACATCGCAACATCAGTAAGAGATGTCGACAGCTCAGTTGGAAAAAGAACTAGGGGCCAGCAGAAAACAAAATAAACATCAAAAGAACCTTTCAATTGGAAATTGATGTACTTTCTCTTGGCCTGTCTTTCTGTCCCACTACAAACTTCAATTGCACACAAAGTTGGATTGACCTATTTCAATTAATTCGCAAGCTAAAACTTAAAAAATGGTTTGCAACGAAAGTAACTGATTACAATGAAAGAATACCTTGTGCACTCAGTATTTTGAATATTGATGACATCGAATTGTTACATGATACGCATCAGTTACAGGGTGATGAACACTTGATAGATGATCCTTACCTTAACTTAATCAATGACAACATCCAACTCGATTTCTGCTATACTAGTGGATTTAAACCCAAATCTATCTTCCTCCCCCAGATATCTAATGATGCGATTGATGTCTTTGAGAAGGGAGTAATACACGAATTTGAAAAAGTTCGTAGAAAAAAGTATTTTAAAAATATTTTCAATAAGCACAATCTTAGTCAAGACCAATTTGATGCAATCCAATCTTTGAAAAATGATAACAACATCATAATCAAAAAATCTGACAATGGTGGTAACGTGGTGGTTCTAACAAAGGAGATGTACCTACAAGAGGGACATTGCCAACTTAATGACAGGGACAACTACGAATTCACCAACAAAACGAAATATGAACAAGCAAATAAAGAATATCAAGAACTTCTGGGAGAATGGAAGGAACGAGGGTTGCTTGAGCAGGAGGAATATGATTTCCTCAACTGTAGGCACCCGAAACTTCCAGATTTCTATCTACTCCCAAAACTGCATAAAAATGAGAACAATCCCCCTGGAAGACCTATTGTATCTTCAAGGGGCAGTTGCTTAGAAAACACCTCACGTTATGTGGATTTCTATTTGCAACCGCTTGTTCAAAAACTCCCGTCATTCATAAAAGACTTGAGTGATTTCTTAAGATTAATTGATCAGGTTAAATGGGAGGACAAGTTTCTTTTAATGACTCTTGATGTCACAAGCCTGTATACCTGTATCCCTCATGAGGCGGGGATCAGAGCTTGCCGTCATTTCCTTTGGCACAGATCAATTTCACATCTATTGCATACTGAAATGATCATTGACATGATGTATAGGTGCCTCACACAAAACTTCTTCATTTTTGATAAGGCCATATACTGTCAGATACTCGGAACTGCGATGGGGACCTGCTTTGCTCCCAGCTTTGCGGGATTGTATCTCGGTTGGTGGGAGGAGCAGGTCGCCACCGCTCTCCCCTTGTACAAAGAATGTATGGTTACATGTGCAAGATATATAGATGACATCTTTGTGGTCTGGAATGGCAGCATTGAGCAAGCTAATCAGTTGAAATACTCTCAATCTACAATTTAGCAGTAGAATTGAAAAAGAAATGATTGGATTTCTAGATCTAAAAGTAGTGGTTGTAGGACAGCGATTAGAAAGTTATCTATTCCTTAAGGAGCAGAAAGCTGCCATCCTACTAATCTTATACGGAGCATCCCTTTGGGAGAACTATTACGGGTTAAAAGAAACTGCAGCAGTGCCAATGGATTTGAGGCTGAAAAGGAGATAATGATTAAACGTTTTCATGAAAGGGGTTATTCTCAAAAAGACATTTCCAAAGCTTGTGAAGAAGTAAATAAGAGAGCCAGAAATGAACTTCTTCAAGTTAAATCATCTGAGCCAAATAAAGATAGGTCTGAAAACAAGATCAGGTTCATTACCACCTAACCTATTCCAATCAGGCCCATGAGGTCAGAGAATGTCTTCAAAAATATTGGAAAGTTCTTAAAACAGAAAATGACCTTGCGTCACCAATCGAACACTACCCTCAGGTGACATACCAGAAGGCCAAATCATTAAAAGACATGCTATGTCAAAGTGTGGTGATGTCTATGCCTAAGTCTATTAACCCGGTATACGGGTTTAAACATGTCAAAGATGTAAGGCCTTTAAATATAGCAAAAACTGCAAACAGGTCAATCTGTCAGCCAATACAAAACCCTTTTCGATAACTAAATATGTCTCATGCAACACCGATCATGCTGTGTATGCCCTCAAATGTTCATGTAACAAGTATTACATAGGCAGTACAATTCATCCTGCCAAAAAGAGGGTCCTTGAACATTTGAGGGCTATCACCAGAGAGGATAAACAATATCCAATAGCCAGACACTTCAAAGGAGAACATCAACAGAATACTAGTCTACTCTCATTTTGTGTCCTTGACACTATTCCTTTGAGAGAGAGAGGTGGTAACAGAGTCCTTGAATTGAGACGGCTAGAGTCAAGGATGATAATACAATACCAGACAGTACAGCCTCTGGGACATAATATTGACAAAGAACTCTCTGTCCATTTGGGTTAACTACAGTGTAGGTGAACCTCTAACCTAATCGACTAATGGTTTATTATTAATTATGTGACATCTTTGGTGGCTGTTTGTCCTCATCTGCTGTTTGTATTTATGTGATTTTTAATAGCACAGTACATTAGTCAGTTTGTGACATTGTTTTTATTATGTGAACTATTACCTTGTGAGTACTGACCAATGAGTTGTGTTAAAATCTGGTTTGCAATGTCAACATAATCGGCGCCATCTTGTCCCCTCTCAGGCTCGTGCGCTCACTTAAGCAGTAGCCATTTTGAAAGCGCCATGGCCCCTCTGCCCCTTGCCGACCACCAGCGCGTCCCTCGGGTGCTGCGAGCATTCCCCCGCGCGCCAGCCACCCCCGCTCTCTCATACACAGGCCATAAACCCTCTCCTTCTGCGCGACCCTGCCATGGAACCACATCCCACGCCTGACCGATATCCCATACATGGTCATGCATCTCTTTGATAACCCCCTTCCTCTGCGCTCAATTGTCCGAACCGATCCCAGGCCATCACCTAGCCCTGCGGATGCAGTTTATTGCCCCTACTGTAAGGGAAACACCCCACATCAAAGGGATTACAGTAGATCAAGGCCCCCCACCCCCTGAGACCCGACCGGTCACACACACCCCCAGGAATTGGCGGAATGTCCAGCTGTGTGATAGCCATCTCCTACTGTGGGTGGGGTGGGGACTTCCACTGTAGATATGTGTGGGAACGAGCTTGAAGTGGGGATTCTGAGGATGTTCTTTCATGTATCAAAGCGATCTCAGGAATGTGCCACGTATGATAAACCTGCAATAAAGTCATAAACCTGTGTATAAGAGGCCAGGCCTCAGAGATGCAGTTAGAGCACCTCGTGACGATACCTCGCTGTCTGATCTGATGTGTTCCACTCCGACGGAATAAAAACTTTGTTTCCTGCCTTCCAGTCTCCGGCGCCTGCCTCTTTATTGGTTTAGCATCGAATGGTATAAGAGGCGATTACCGCCGGGCAATACTTGAAAGGTTATCGACTACGACTGCCGCTACCATTTAACAATTGGCGTCCCAAACGTGGGGCCCATCAGCGACACGTGGATCCAGTGGGAGAGGTCCCGACGACAGAGTGAACGACTGCAACGATCGGAAAGAGCTCCTGCCCGATAGACCCTCGTCTGGCAGCCGATCATCCGAACTTCACTGGTTCCGAACCGACCTCTCTCGAGTGATCTACGGTCCTGACTGGGAACCATCAGGAGTGCCGCGGCAAATACGGAGAGTAGAGGACGATCGGGCGTTGGAGGCGGAAGACGAGAAACTGTCCATGCGGTCCGGGTAAGGTCGTGAAACACGACAAATTGCGAAACGATTGATTGATTGATTGATTGGAAATACTAGTATTGCTTATTGATTGTTCTCTTTGAGATATTCGCTGTCTACAAACGGGGAGGAGTAGAAATACTCTCTCTTCCTTTGCAGATAGTGAAGGGTAGGTAACGCAGACTTTTGTCCCCATTGTAATCCATCGTGCCTATCTTCATCTCCCCATTGATTGATTGTCCGAATATTGATTGTTTTGAAGGATAGTGCTCCTTGAGATATTCTCTGTTTGCAAATAACATAGAATAGAAATATTCTGTCTAGTCTTTGCAAATAGTGAAGGGTAGGTAACGCAGAATTTTGTCCCCATTGTAACCCGTCGTGCTTACCTCTTTCTCACCATTGATTGATTGATTGTCCGAACACTAGTTGTTCGATATTGGTTCTTTGGAGGTATTCTCTGCTTACAAATAACGAGGAATAGAGATATTCTATCTAGTCTTTGCAAGCAGTGAAAAGATAGGTAGTGCTGACTTTTGTCCCCGTTGTAACCCGTCATGCCTATCTTCTCCCCACTGATTGGTAGTTGGTTCTGCCCAGACCGCTTATTAGAGGTGAACCATCCGGCTCCACTGGAGGGCGCCCCTAATAAGGACATGTTCACTAAATATGGACTAGTCGCCGTAGCTTACCACAAGCTAGGGCATAAAAATCGCTATAAAGAAACAAAATTAATCTAGTGAGACCAGTAGACTGCTGAGGGGACCCTTTTCGACCCTACCAACACAAGAAACGCTAGGAAATAGCCCTTTACGAGGAATATGAAACTAGGAGGAGGAGCCAAGCCCACGGTCGAGGTAGCCACGAGGTAGCTCGGCTCCGCCGCTCTCATTGCCTAAAACATGTCTGCCTTACTGCCCACCCCGCCTAGTAAACGCGACAAAAATCCTGCACCAACGGAAGCCTGCCGGTACCCACTATCGATGTCACCGAACTGGGCTAGACCGCGCACAATTGGGCTATGTTATTTTCCGGTTGCACAGTAACATCCTCGTGCTCATTGCCAGATTACAAATATATGCAACACTCCAACAAAGTAGTACAGTTATAACATTTTAATAACTTATAAGTATAACAACACGCCAACAGGGTAAACACATTAAAACATATTTTTTTAAAACAACTATTTACATGACAGTCCTCGCCCCTCCTTCTTCGAAATAGCAACATTGGCCTATTTTGGGCGGTCCCTTTAGTCGGCTTTGGGCTATAAAAGCCATGCAAAATCCGTCGACATCAGTGGCGGACGATTGTGCGAATAGGCCGGAGGCTACATGCAGCGCCGAGGCTCTGGCAGCGCCAAGGTGGAGTCCACCACGTTGTACTGGCCTTCCCATTCTCCGCTTCGACCGGCGGCGAAGGGTGCCCTGGCAGGGGGGAAGCGACACGGACGGGCCTCCCCACCTCCCCAGGTGGAGGCTCGCCAGCAGAGAAGGCACCCCTGCCGTTTCACTCGCCGGCCAGCTGAGTTGCACCCTGCCGTTTCACTCGCCGGCCAGCTGAGTTGCACCCTGCTGTTTCACTCGGCGGCCAGCTGAGTTGCACCCTGCCGTTTCACTCGCCATCCAGATGAGTAGGCGCCCCTGCACTCACCGGCCAGCTGCAGCAGAACGGCCATTCACGTCTTGCCTGCCGGGCAACCACTCAGGCGCGGGTCCACTAAGTTTGCCATTAGCGTTTCACTCGGGGAGTGGGCCCCTGCAGCCGAGTGATCGGGGGGCCCACCCCGGTGCCTGTAACGAAGAGCTGCTGCTGCTGCTGCCACTGGACTCTGGCGGTCGGTTCTTCAGACCCAGGCCTGGCCCACCGAAAGACGGCTCTGGACTCGGAAGCTTGTCTGCTCGGGCGTGTGCCCCACCCTTGGAAAAAACACCCTCTCAACTTTGCAGATTCTGCGGGAGTCATTGACATTCGACTCCCGTGGACTTCCGGTGGGGGCAACCGCCGCTATTTGCTTGCTTATTCCATATTAATTTGTCTTTGCCCCGGGCGGCAGCCATCTTGCCTCCGTTTGGTGCCGTAAAAGAAAGACTGATTCAAGGCGTCGGCGGAAGAACCCGCCTGCTGCCCCGCCCCAAGGACGGACCACGGCATTGCTACAATACCGCGGTGGCGCCATGCTGACGCAAGCTGACGCTAACGAAAGTTCTCGAACTACCGAAAGGGATTCTGGTCCGGCAGCTAGTTAATGGGAAGACTTAGACTGTGCACTGGACCCACCCGACCTCGCGCCATTGTAGGAGGGGCCTGCAACTCCTTATGGCATCCCGGTTACTTGACATTTATGTTAAAAAAGAGATATGTATGCGATGTTTCCACACATTATGGTCGGAGGGACGGGGAGGGTACTGAATTTATGCTAAGGCAGTGTTGCTCATGATACTCGACGCCTCTCACACCGTGGCCGGCCTGTAGCGGTTGTAGGCCCGTATTTGTATATTGACATTGTTTTAAATAAAAAAGCTTCTTAAAGGAATTACGGAATCAGCGTCATGACGAATCATCTAGGTTGGTAAAGGTTTTGAATAAATGATTGTTACTCCCAAGCAATAGAAAGCAGATAATGCAGACCCTATTTGCCTGAATTTTTTGATTGACGGAATTTGTACCCGTCACACCTGTCTTTTTCCAAGAGTTGTCAGAAAATGGTCGACTGTAGCTTAAGGTATATGCCGAATGCAAGGTACGGTATCTTGCACCATAATATACGACCGATTGAGAAATAAATGTACGACCAGGGAACCCGAATTTAGGAGATGAATGAAATAGAGCATCTTTGTATAATCGAAAGAAAGAATAATAGGTCTGTGGTATTACCCACTCCTGCGGCTAGCCTGGTACGTGGTAAGTAGAACTTTTTCGTGTCTACGCGCGCTAATGTACTTTGAATGCTGCACACCCCCTTCTTCTCTTCCCTATAGGTCACATCGGAATTCCGATTGGAGAACGGAGTGATTATGGACCGCACCGTGCTCAATGTAGGGAAAAACATAGACAAAACGTTGTGGGATGGTGCGTGAAGCACAGACCACCACTGGGAACGTGAAAAACTGTATGGTATGACTGTGCGTACGTGCCATGATTATACGGTATGAATGTGTATGCATTTCGTATGCTTGGGTCGCTGGAAGAGAACGTCATCGCATGACTGAAATGCTTGTCTATTGATCAAAGGGAGGGGAGTAAAAAGTCCGACACCCCCCCAAAATGAATTACCGAAAAATACTAAAAATACGCAACATGCATAGGAAAAAGGACAGGAAAAGAGAGGTCCCCATACTCAACGTAGCTCTGTATCTTCGTCTTAAGTTTCTGCGCTTGATGTATGTACTGTTACGCCCTATCCGATACTTGTGTGTACGTGAACGCCGAATTTATGTTTTCCCCCAGCTTGTGTTTTTGTACAAGAAACTGACCCGTGCTGCTCTATGTTGTGTGTACAACAAGTGGCCTATTATCGTACACGTTTGTCTCTCTCTCTCTCTCGTTTTATGTCGTACGTGTACCTAATAGCCTACTTGATGCGCACGTCTCTCTCTCTCTCTCTCTCTCTCTCTCTCTCTCTCTCTCTCTCTCTCTCTCTCTCTCTCTCCCTCGCTGAAGGCTCCCTTGCCCTCTTTTGATTAGATGACAACACTGTACCTCCCCGGTATGTGTATAATTGGCCTCAAACACGACAGTGTTCGAACAAATTGACAGAAGCAAAACGGCCATATTTTACCACATTACTACCTCTCCTTTCTGTAAAATATTGGACTTAACTGGCTGAGAAAGAAAGGACAGGTAAGACGACTGATGTCTCCCAATCTGGCCCTCATCCCGGGGACTATATGTCAGTGGTTTTCGTTTTAGAGCTCTAACGACACCATCCCCCTCCTCCCAGAATCACCCCAGCTCTGTACTAGCCATCCCAGGGTATTTAGAACAGTACAGCTGATGACTTTATTTCCTGAAGACATGTCGTCTAAACTAATGAGGGTTGCCTATTATCTTTAGCTTGTGTCCCTCCCCAAAATAGACATTGAGAACCCATGACTGTAGCATCTCGCACTTTTTCATAAACTTAGCAGTCCTAGGGGAAAAATGTGAATTAACAAGAGCTTGTGTTAGAAGAACGAGTCTCTACCGGAGAAGCCGGTTCGAATTTTGATAAGACCAGGAAGTTGATAGATGTCAGACTTCTTGCTACGTTTATAAGGTACAGGAACCAACACCTAACAGACCTGGTGATGGAAATTTGCAGGAACACTCGCAAACCTGCACCGCAGCAATAATTAATGAGTTAGTAGTGTACACCGACATATGAGTTAATAGACATCCACCATAGAGTGGCCGATAAACGTTTGCCCCACTACTTGGGGTTGGGAGAGAGAATGAAGTATGTAGATGTCTTCCCTACCAGTTCTCTAAGATTTTGTTTCTTGTACACATTCAAAGATAACATGCGGTCATCGAAGGAGAGGGGTCAGACGTGACGCACAGCCTGGCTGCGGATCATGGAACATCTATGGCATCGACCAAGGAGGAGCCGCGGAGCAAAACGATGCGGGACGAGGCACCATTCTCAGCATGGAAAGCGATAGAATGAAGGGCTATGCCGAAGCCCCCTGCTCGCTGATCAGCTCGTGCCTGAAGTCCCAGCCCGTCGAGCCCGATTGATGGGCTCAGTGCTAAAGATTCTGCTCTCCTTGGTCCGCTTTTTGATCCGATCCCACTCCACCCCCTCTTCCCTCGGCCTCCCAAAGCACGCCCCTGTTCCCCCCCCTCTTTCATATGGGATTTTCGAACTTGACTCGACAAAAGAAGAACGAAATGCGGGTACCCCGTCTCAAGGTACCTATGATAAGATGAGTTAGGGAACAGGACTGTGATCCGAGAGCAACGAATGGTCACACCCTGCTACGTGAAAAACTTGGACTTGAGCTGGACCTTAGCTCCACCGCCGGTGCTTAACAGTGCCAGCGAAAGAAGAAGAACAATGAGAGCTTACCAGTGATGGCTCGCTATAATAGGACACTGGAAAGAAGAACTCCCTCCCCTGACTGTAACTCATGCTGAGTTGAATTCCTCTCCCAACCGCTTTCGTATTGACTATCTTCATGATATTACATCGGTCACTTCCAGCTGTACACTGATAGTTAAGAAACATTAACTGTGTATAATGACACTTGTATAACACCAGCCGTACACATGACTATGCTGTCTAGTTTGATCCACACGAAGTCTAGGCCTTAAGTAATGTACGTAATATTCCTTGTTTTACCAGAACCCTTTTTACTTTACGGTACCATGTTTGTGCTCAAGTGAACTTCCCTCCACCTATCTCCGGGTCTGACATATAAAGCAGCTGATGTAATTTTGTATAGGCTACCTCTCTGCCTGTCACACCAACCACATGTAACTATGTACAATTGTGTCAGATTGTTGCTGTCTGTCCTAAAACTCTGTACTTTTAAAACAGGAACGCATGAAAGCATTTACGATATTATGGCTAAAAGGTTAACGAAGGTGAATGACGGCTAGACAAGCTGGCTAGATATGTTGAAAAGGGAGGACTGTTAAAATCTGGTTTACAATGTCAACATAATCGGCGCCATCTTGTCCCCTCTCAGGCTCGTGCGCTCACTTAAGCAGTAGCCATTTTGAAAGCGCCATGGCCCCTCTGCCCCTTGCCGACCACCAGCGCGTCCCTCGGGCGCTGCGAGCATTCCCCCGCGCGCCAGCCACCCCCGCTCTCTCATACACAGGCCATAAACCCTCTCCTTCTGCGCGACCCTGCCATGGAACCACATCCCACGCCTGACCGACATCCCATACATGGTCATGCATCTCTTTGATAACCCCCTTCCTCTGCGCTCAATTGTCCGAACCGATCCCAGGCCATCACCTAGCCCTGCGGATGCAGTTTATTGCCCCTACTGTAAGGGAAACACCCCACATCAAAGGGATTACAGTAGATCAAGGCCCCCCACCCCCTGAGACCCGACCGGTCACACACACCCCCAGGAATTGGCGGAATGTCCAGCTGTGTGATAGCCATCTCCTACTGTGGGTGGGGTGGGGACTTCCACTGTAAATATGTGTGGGAACGAGCTTGAAGTGGGGATTCTGAGGATGTTCTTTCATGTATCAAAGCGATCTCAGGAATGTGCCACGTATGATAAACCTGCAATAAAGTCATAAACCTGTGTATAAGAGGCCAGGCCTCAGAGATGCAGTTAGAGCACCTCGTGACGATACCTCGCTGTCTGATCTGATGTGTTCCACTCCGACGGAATAAAAACTTTGTTCCCTGCCTTCCAGTCTCCGGCGCCTGCCTCTTTATTGGTTTAGCATCGAATGGTATAAGAGGCGATTACCGCCGGGCAATACTTGAAAGGTTATCGACTACGACTGCCGCTACCATTTAACAGTTGGAACAACTTGTACAAGACCAACGACCATCAGCGGCTCCCTATATAATTAGATGTGGGTACTATTCCGGCTTTCTATCGGTTATTTGTGTTAAAATTGTTTTTTTCTCCCTTTCCTCGTCAATGAAGTTCCTTTTAAAAAGAACACTTGTTATTTTTTGCCCACTGTGGCTTGATTCTGACTGTAATACAGGTTTTTTCCTCATTTTTAAAGAGCCCCTGCACACCAGTGCTAAACACCACCTAGCCAGCAAATTTTCTGGACTAAACAACTAAACAGCCCTGGATCCGCTGGGGAGTATGATTATTGTCAGTGTGGTGAAGTATACACACGATTGAGATATGGAGCTTTGAAAGAAAGGGAGGGAATCTGAAAATACTTACAGACACACTAGTGTTAGATAATGTCTCTCACGGAAGAGACTGAGATCAATAAAGTTCTTTCAATGGAACATCGAAGACACAGTATCATTGAAAATATACAGACCCGCTACCTTGGTCCAAAAACGTTTGTATTGAACATGTCTAAATGTTTCCAACCATGTAAGTTGTTTATATGACTGACACGTAATATGAGGCAATATTGTGTTGTCAAAATGAATTTTGTCTCGCAATTGGTGAAGTCTGTTATCACGTTCTTTTCACTGCAGTCACAGGTCACGTGATGTGTATTTAATCATTTGTTTCACAATACCTCGGCACTCGTGAACAAGGAAACTGGTTTTCCGAAACGCGTAGAGTCGTATTCTTTGCCTGAAATAAAATCTGCTTAAAAGCATTTTTGGGTGCCGTGGAGCGTTGTTTTCTTGAAGAGAATCAAAATGAAATGTTGGATATTTTGGTTTCGCTAACCCGCCACGGCCCGCCGTCGCTTTGTGGCTCGAGTTGAAGCGAACTTTTGTTTGGTGGCTATATATATATATATAATATATATATATATATATATATATATATATATATATATATTATCTACTGGCGGTCGCCAGTAGATAGTTATAGTTAGGACCGTGTTTCCATAGGAAATCCGCAACAATCTATTTGGAATAACTTTGGCGCCGGTTGACGAATCTTCGCAAAATTTTCAAAATAGGTGGGGCGCTCCGCTCCGCTCCTACCAAAAAGTCTCGGGGTGATTCGTCAAGCGGGGGCTGAGAAAAAAGGGGGGTCTTAAAACACGTTTTCCCCATGCATTTTTCTATAGGGACCTTTAGTCCAAGGTACAGCCCGAACGGCTGAACAGAATTACTTGAAATTTGGCAGAGAGGTAGTCCTCAGGTCAGGGAAGTGCCTTTTGCAGGTCTGGTGTCAATCTGTTCAGTAGTTCCTGAGAAAATCAAAAGTAAAATCATATATATATGTGGGCGGAGCCTAACCACACATCTCATCCTGAGATCTGATTGGCTGTCAGCACTTCATCCAAGAAGTGTTGGCAGCCATCTTGGGACCAATATACATGATAGCACCTCATTAAAAAGCATTGCAGTTAATAGAAGGTTTTAAGACTTTAGTTACATTATAAATCATTTGTTGATGGTACCATACTCATTTTAGGAATTGTGGTATGTTCTAAGGTGATTTCACCATGGGAAAAAGCCTTCTGCTGGGATATCATGATTGAGAGAAAAATATTTTCTCATGCTTTTCCCACAGAGGTTTGGAAGGTGATCTATAAGCTAAACTGAGAGCATATTTTCTGTAAATTCACATCTTTCTCAGCCATGTGAGAATGAAGTCTGACATTCTCAGTAAAACATGTACATCCAACAAGGGCAGAGACTGTCAGTTGATTCCTTTGTGTTCTACTGCAGCTTCCCAGAGTGTTCCAAAGAACAACTAGAGCGCTAACAGTCCTACTTATGATAAACGTATGGCACACCTGAAGCCATCTTGCTTGGATTAAAGTGGTAACTCTTAAAACATTTAATTTAAAAAGGAACAAAATGAGGGGGTTTATTTTTCCATAAAAAGTATGATTAGTGCTGCAGAAAGAAAAATTAGGGCACATTTTGAGTGACTTCTCAAATCCTCTTCTATTTCTAGTAGATCAAGGCCCCCCACCCCCTGAGACCCGACCGGTCACACACACCCCCAGGAATTGGCGGAATGTCCAGCTGTGTGATAGCCATCTCCTACTGTGGGTGGGGTGGGGACTTCCACTGTAGATATGTGTGGGAACGAGCTTGAAGTGGGGATTCTGAGGATGTTCTTTCATGTATCAAAGCGATCTCAGGAATGTGCCACGTATGATAAACCTGCAATAAAGTCATAAACCTGTGTATAAGAGGCCAGGCCTCAGAGATGCAGTTAGAGCACCTCGTGACGATACCTCGCTGTCTGATCTGATGTGTTCCACTCCGACGAAATAAAAACTTTGTTTCCTGCCTTCCAGTCTCCGGCGCCTGCCTCTTTATTGGTTTAGCATCGAATGGTATAAGAGGCGATTACCGCTGGGCAATACTTGAAAGGTTATCGACTACGGGGTTCATTTTTCCATAAAAAGTATGATTAGTGCTGCAGAAAGAAAAATTAGGGCACATTTTGAGTGACTTCTCAAATCCTCTTCTATTTCATTAAACAATTCTGACATACAGACTGAAACATGCACTTTCAATAACAGCAGCAGTTTTCCCTGGTGAGCAGTAGCTTTACTACAGTGATCTAATGAGCAAAAAGAGTGCTAACATTCTGAATTTATGGCAAATGTGTGACACATCTGAATGCCTTCCTGATGGCATCAAAGTAAAAAACTGAAAGTATTTCCTACTGAGGAGACTGCAGTAAATGAGGAAATTAGGAAACTTCATAACAAATAAGTCTCCCAAGATGGCCACCAGAGACAAAAGAGCCCAAATGTAGCCCAAATATCACCCAGATGTAGCCCAAGTATAGCCCAATGACAGAATGTCCCAGAGTGTTCTTAAAAACAACTAGAGCGCTTACTGTCTTCATTATGACAAAAGTATGGCACACCTGAAGCCATCTTGATTGGAATAAACTGGTAACACTTAAAACATTTAATTTAAAAAGGAACACAATGAGGGGGTTCATTTTGCCATAGAAATTATGATTAATGCTGAAGAAAGAAAATGAGGGCACATTTTGAGTGACTTCTCAAATCCTCTTCTATTTCATTAAAAAATTCTGACATGCAGACTGAAACATGCACTTTTAATAACAGGAGCAGACTTCCATGGTGAACAGTAGTTTTACTACAGTGATCTAATGAGCAACTAGAGTGCTAACATTCAGAATTTATGGCAAATGTGTGACATATCTGAATACCTTCATGATGTAATCAAAGTAAAAAACTGAAAGCATTTCCTACTGAGCAGACTGCAGTACATGAGGAAATTAGGAAACTCCATAACAAATAAATCTCCCAAAATGGCCACCGGAGACAAAAGAGCCCAAATGTAGCCCAAAATCACCCAGATGTAGCCCAAATATAGCCCAATGACAGAAGTGTGCAAAACACTTATTATTTTGTGTTTTTGCAGTGTTATATAGTGCAGACTTGTCAGGTATTGGAGTGCTTTACATGAGCATTGGTTACATCACACACGAACAAATTCATTTTGGTTGTAGACATGGGGAGACTAAGTGATTTGACCAGAATCACAGAATGTCGAGCTGAAGCAGAAACTCCAACCTGGTCCCCAGTTGCAAAGTCTGCAGTTCTGGAAGTAACACCACATCCTCTCCCCGAAGTGCAACATTTAATCAAGTGGTCAACTGGCTAAAAAAACATAAAGATAACAAATAATTTAAAAGTGCTTTGTCGTTATTTGAAAACTCAGAAAATATGTCCTTATTTTAGTCTTTTAGAGCACTAACCATAATTTTGATGCCAATAAGACCCTCTCATATATGTAATTTCTAAACGAAATGCTCTAGGTATTACAGTTTTGATTACATCAAGATGACGTCAGGCGTTCCACACTTTTGTAATAAATATAGAATGTTAGCAATCTAGTTGTTCATTAGGATACTGTTGAGAGGCAGAGGCCAGGGGGATGGACTCTGAAAATTGAAGGCAGGTAGGAGGGTGCAAAGGCAACAATTTAACCACACTGAGCAGGCAGGAAGGGCCGTGGCAGCACAACAGACTATGGAGGGCAGTGGAAAGGGGGGTAGGGGCAACAAACCAACAATACAGGACTTGCAAGAGAGGCTGTGGCAATGTAATAGACCATTGTGGACAGAAGGAAGAGGCAATGGTAGTACAACCATACATGCCAACAGACCCGATTCAGCCAGGAAACGTCCAATGTTTTTAAGCTCAAATGGGCTTTATTTGATCTCTCTCCTGTCTACAATCTCCTCTTTTTCAATGTAACTCAAAGGGGAAAATCAATACCCCAGCTTTTTTTCAAAATCTCCCTCTTACCAAGTTCAAAATGTTCACAATTATGGTACATTGGATCATGGAAGGAAATGGGGTAGGGACATGGACTTGGATAACAGAGGACAGGAGGGACATGGAGAGGTGCACCAAACTGACCCTGCAGGGCAGGCATCAGGGTTTGCAGCAGCACAATACACCACACAGGGCATGCGAGACTGGAGTGCAGCACAACAATCCATAGAAAGCAAGAGGGAGGGGACAGGACCATGCACATGGACAACAGAGAACAGAGGGGCAAGAGGCAATGGTAGCTAGCTGACCATAATGGACAGACAGGAGAGAAAGCTGCAGCATAACAGACCATAAAGGGCAGGAGGGACGGATCAGGGGAATTACAATGGAACAGACAAGCCAGGAGGGAGGGAGTAGGGGTCTGCACATGTAAACAGAGGGCTGGGGGCAAGGGGGCAGGGCAGGAGCAGCAAGATAGCCATGGAGGTCAGGCAGGATGGGCACTAGAAGCAAGACACACCATGAAGAGCAACAGTGAGACTGTGATGGCATACACACAGACCATGGAGGGAAGGTGGGAGGGGGTCAGGGGCAGCTAACTGACCACACAGGGAAGGTGGGAGGGGCCATGGCAGCACAGAAGACCATGCATGGCAAGTGGGAGGGTTAGTGGCAGCACAATGGCTATGATGGGGTAGAAGGAGGGTGCAGGGGCATGCAGAAAGGACGACGGAGGATAGAAGGGAGGGTCAGGACCTGTGCACAGACAAGAAAGTTCAGGGGAAGGGGCCTCACAACAGACCGCACGGGGCAGGCAGGAGGAGCAGTTGCAGCACAACAGACCAGGGAGGGCAGAAGGGTGTAGCAGTACTATGGACCATGTAGGACAGGAGGAAGAGGATAGGGGCATGGCATGTGGACAGGCAGAGTGGAGGTGGCAGGGACAGGTTACAGTCATCTGACAATGCAAGGCAGGTGGGAGGGGAGTGGCAGCTCAACAGAACACTCAGAGTAGATAGGAGTGGCAGGTGCATGGAACATGGTGGGCAAAAAGGATGGAGCAGGGGCATTCACAAAGACATCGGAGGGCAGGGGGAAGGTGAATAGGGGCAGCAAGCTAAGCACAGAGTTTAAGCAGGAGGTCAATGATGGGGCATAGAATTGGGCAATGGAGGGCAGGAGGAGTGGACTGGTACATCATACTAAATTGAGGGAAGTGGCAGCACATCAGACCATGCATGGCAGGAGGGAGGAGGCTAGTCCATGAATTCACACAACAGAGGATAGGGAGGAGGGGGATGGGGCAGCAAGCTAACTGTTCAGAGAAGGCGGGTATTAGGAACTTTATTGTTTTTAAAACGTGTGTCTGTGCGAACTACTTAAAATATGAACAAGTATGCAGCATAATTTCACTTTTATTCAGTAAGAAGAGGACGTTTGTGACTGTGACTCTGGGCTCACTTGGCAGAAACACCCCCTGACCCTCCACCCCCTATCACAAAATGTAATGCCCGTGAAAAGAGTAGGTGAACACAGTGTTATATAGAACATAGTCCTGAGAGCACGATTGAAAATGAAAACTAGATATAGTGTATGGTATAAACTATGCACCAAAAAGTGTGATATAAGATGAACCGGGCGTGAAATATAATATGCAATACATTGTGCGCAATGACAGATTTATTGGAGAGCACAAGATAGCACAGGCACTAGCGCGTGCTATGCGATATGCGCCTTGGTGTGTAATATGCACAGGGCAGTGTTGTGTAACCTAACTAGTCTCTAAAGTTGTAATATAAAATATGTGCTGGGGAGTGTAACGTTGCATATGCACTGTGACAAAGATATGGATCCCAGATTGTAATATGTATGGCATAGCACTGTGCGTTATAACAAAGGCATCGAGGAAGGCACGTTAGATGGGGCAATATAACCCGTGCGAAGACAAGTGTGGCATTACATATTCACGGGGTGGTGTTACAGTGCACATGGGCTAGAGAGTGTCATAGCATATGCACTAGCTAGTGGAATACAACACAGAGGTATGTGGCACTCGGCGGGCACTGGTGGGTGTAACACAGCATTGGGATCAGCCAGGAGCATGCTGTGACTCTCAAGTGATGTTCGTCCCCTTTCCAGAGAGTAAAATAAAAAGTATTACACATCCGGCAGTGGATGTGTGTTTTATTAATCGTGAGGGGGGTTTCTTGCATAGTTTTGGTCGAATTTTTGTCGAATCCCCTTTGAATGGCTTGGTGTGCATGTGTATTAAATGTGCCCGTCAATAGCTACCCATGTTTGTATAAATAAACGACAAGGGTGTCTACCGGGATTAGGCACAGTAGGGCATCAGACATGTCAGAGCTTCACTAGTGGTGTAAATACATTCCACGTGGATTCATTGTATGCATAGTCGCCTTTTAACGAATATCACGCAAATCGTCATGGTGATAGGTACGTACGGTTTGTCCAGCATGTCCTAGGTGTGTCTATAAATATATATTTTTTTTAAATAATAAAAAACAGTGGCCGGCCCTGGGGATTGGGGTCAAAAAAATATAATTAGAAGACAGGCCCTGGGGGATGGGGTCATCAGGGCCACTAAATTAGAATAAGAAGGGGAACCACACAGCCCCCCTTCTTAAAAAATTAAAATAAATAAAAGACTGGCATCGTGCCGGAGGCGACACCCCCTCCTTGCAGCACTCTGCAAACGCGCCCCCTGGCGAGTTGTAAGTTGGGGAATTAATTCCTCTTCAATACTGAGGGTCCCTGAGGGCCAACTAGCCCAACAGGCATCTCCAGTATGCGCCAGGGAGCTGCGCTGCAGACAGGTGTTCTGAGGCCAAGCCCCTTTTTACACCTCTCTGCAACGCAGCTCTGTGGCGCTTACTGGAGGTACCTAGTGGTCTAGTTTGACCCTAGGGACCCTTAGGATTCAAGGGGACTTAATCTCTCAACTTAGAACAGCCACAGGGCACGTTTACACAGTGGTGAAGGGAGGGGACGGGGCCTGAGGTGACGTGTGAAAACACGCACTATGGCACGTTTTAAATTGGGGATATAATTTCCCTTCAATACTGAGGGCCCCTGGGGGCTAACTAGCCCACCAAGTACTTCCAGTAAGCGCCACTGAGCTGCATTGCAGAGAGGTGGTCCAGGCCGTGCCACTTTTTACACCTCTCTGCAACGCAGCTCTGTGGCACTTACTGGAGGTACCTAGTGGGCTAGTTGGACCCTAGGGACCCTCAGGATTCAAATGAACTTAATCTCCCAACTAAAAACGGACACAGGGCGTGTTTACACAGTGGTGAAGGGAGGGGATGGGGCCTGAGTTAACGTGTGCAAAAACGCCCTGTGGCCTGTTTTAAGAGGTAGTTTTAATCCCCCTGCCCTATTATATACTAGAGGCTTACAGAGGAGGTCATGCTAATCACAGGGGGACCCCAACGCATACATTTCCCTAGTGTATGTAGGTGTTTTCACTGTATTCCAAGTGTCTTTTAACATAGCACTGGCTCTAGGACTGGTTAGTCAGACTCAGTTACCACCAGTATCCGTCTGAAAAAGTTGAGGGTACAGGATGATTTTGCAACAAGCCTTCTTTCTGCTCTTCTTTTTGTTCTTTCTGCACGTTATCCTTCTTCCTGCACTTTTCTTCGTCTTTGAGGACTTCTGTTGCTTCTTTCTGCACTTCTTTTTTTTCTTTCTGTGCATTTTTTCTTCTTTCTTCACATGTCCTATCTCTGTAGGCATAGTCAGAAATTAGCATTTAAAAAACCTTTGAAATTCACAGAAAAAAACATAGGTTTCAGGCACGTTATAGTTAGGAATTAGCATTTAAAAAACCTCAGAAATTCCCTGAAAAAACCATAGGTTTCAGGGGTGTTATAGTTAGCTGGACTTTTCACTTGTACAAAACCATTGAAATTCCCCCGTTATAGATAGTTCAGCTAACTATAACTCGCGCGCCCGCAATGCACTGCTGATGACATCACATATTACATCACTCATGACATGGTCAGTGACATCACTCATGACATCACTGATGACATCTCAAATGACATCACTGATGACATCACTGATGACATCATCCTTGTGATAGAGTGGCAGACCTCCGCTCACCCTAATATAACCTTTGATACACACATTCAAACATAGAGACTACAATTTTCAAAACAATGGACATACCAATACCAGTTACAACAACCTCTTCAGTAATTCTAAGATCCACATACACATCCACTCCTTCATCAACAGTCCTATACAGTCATTCATACATGTACTCACTCATCATATGTACTCATACACCTATACATCCTGTTACACAATGCCACTCATCCATAGAGTTACTCACACACATAGTCACTCATGCTAATAAAGAATCAAACATACATTTACTTGCATATACAGTTACACACACACCACCACACTTACTTCTACGGAAACTTACACATACTTAGTCTTTTAAACAATCACTTATAGAAACACATACTTATTCATACAGGAACTCTTTCAATCTCTCACTCTCACATATACTCACTTATATACACCAATAGTCACATATACTAGTTTAAAACATATGTAGTTACTCATAAAGACACTATTGAGACAGTCATTCACTCACTAACACACCCATACACACACTCATCCACCCATACAGTCCTGCACACATGCTGTCTTCAACACATACAAACAGTGAGTCACTCATTCATGCAACTATGCACTACGTAATACCCCCCACAGAACCATGCAGACACTCAGACTGATACTCAAAAAGCCAACTAATAACCTATATAGACACTCATGTAGCTACTCACCAACCCATGCAGCCACTTATACACAAAGTGAGAGACTGATACAGATATTTACATATTTAAACATTACTCACTAAGCCATGTATGCACTATGATACACTTAATCAGTCAGTTACACAATCAATTTTTCAAAAACAAATCATCCATTTAGACACTTATATACCCATTTATTCTTCCATCGACCTTGAGATATACATATATAAAACATATTTAATTTTCAGAAAAACACACATTCACTGGATGATGTCATCAGTGATGTCATCAGTGATGTCATTTGAGATGACATCAGTGATGTCATGAGTGATGTCACTGACCATGTCATGAGTGATGTAATATGTGACGTCATCAGCAGTGCATTGCGGGCGCGCGATTTATAGTTAGCTGAACTAACTATAACGGGGGAATTTCAATGGTTTTGTACAAGTGAAAAGTCCAGCTAACAATAACACCCCTGAAACCTATGGTTTTTTCAGTGATATATATATATATAATTCACTGAAAAAACCATAGGTTTCAGGGGTGTTATAGTTAGCTGGACTTTTCACTTGTACAAAACCATTGAAATTCCCCCGTTATAGTTAGTTCAGCTAACTATAACTCGCGCGCCCGCAATGCACTGCTGATGACGTCACATATTACATCACTCATGACATGGTCAGTGACATCACTCATGACATCACTGATGACATCTCAAATGACATCACTGATGACATCACTTATGACATCATCCAGTGAATGTGTGTTTTTCTGAAAATTAAATATGTTTTATATATGTATATCTCAAGGTCGATGGAAGAATAAATGGGTATATAAGTGTCTAAATGGATGATTTGTTTTTGAAAAATGGATTGTGTAACTGACTGATTAAGTGTATCATAGTGAATACATGGCTTAGTGAGTAATGTTTAAATATGTAAATATCTGTATCAGTCTCTCACTTTGTGTATAAGTGGCTGCATGGGTTGGTGAGTAGCTACATGGGTGTCTATATAGGTTATTAGTTGGTTTTTTGAGTATCAGTCTGAGTGTCTGCATGGTTCGGTGGGGGGTATTACGTAGTGCATAGGTGCATGAATGAGTGACTCACTGTTTGTATGTGTTGAACACAGCATGTGTGCAGGACTGTATGGGTGGATGAGTGTGTGTATGGGTGTGTTAGTGAGTGAATGACTGTCTCAATAGTGTCTTTATGAGTAACTACATATGTTTTAAACTAGTATATGTGACTATTGGTGTATATATGTGAGTATATGTGAGAGTGAGAGATTGAAAGAGTTCCTGTATGAATAAGTATGTGTTTCTATAAGTGATTGTTTAAAAGACTAAGTATGTGTAAGTTTCCGTAGAAGTAAGTGTGGTGGTGTGTGTATAACTGTATATGCAAGTAAATGTATGTTTGATTCTTTATTAGCATGAGTGACTATGTGTGTGAGTAACTCTATGGATGAGTGGCATTGTGTAACAGGATGTATAGGTGTATGAGTACATATGATGAGTGAGTACATGTATGAGTGACTGTATAGGACTGTTGGTGAATGAGTGTATGTGTATGTGGATCTTAGAATTACTGAAGAGGTTGTTGTAACTGGTATTGGTATGTCCATTGTTTTGAAAATTTTAGTCTCTATTTCTGAATGTGTGTATCAAAGGTTATATTAGGGTGAGAGGAGGTCTGCCACTCTATCACAAGGATGATGTCATCAGTGATGTCATCAGTGATGTCATTTGAGATGTCATCAGTGATGTCATGAGTGATGTCACTGACCGTGTCATGAGTGATGTAATATGTGACGTCATCAGCAGTGCATTGCGGGCGCGCGAGTTATAGTTAGCTGAACTAACTATAACGGGGGAATTTCAATGGTTTTGTACAAGTGAAAAGTCCAGCTAACTATAACACCCCTGAAACCTATGGTTTTTTCAGTGAATTTCTGAGGTTTTTTAAATGCTAATTCCTAACTATGACGTGCCTGAAACCTATGGTTTTTTCTGTGAATTTCAAAGGTTTTTTAAATGCTAATTTCTAACTATGCCTACAGAGATAGTACATGTGAAGAAAGAAGAAAAAATGCACAGAAAGAAACAAAAGAAGTGCAGAAAGAAGCAACAGAAGTCCTCAAATACGAAGATAAGTGCAGGAAGAAGGATAACGTGCAGAAAGAACAAAAAGAAGAGCAGAAAGAAGCCTTGTTGCAAAATCATCCTGTACCCTCAACTTTTTCAGACGGATACTGGTGGTAACTGAGTCTGACTAACCAGTCCTAGAGCCAGTGCTATGTTAAAAGACACTTAGAATACAGTGAAAACACCTACATACACTAGGGAACATTATGCGTTGGGGTCCCCCTGTGATTAGCATGACCTCCTCTGTAAGCCCCTAGTATATAATAGGGCATGGGGATTAAAACTACCTCTTAAAACAGGCCACCGGGCGTTTTTGTACACGTTAACTCAGGCCCCGTCCCCTCCCTTCACCACTGTGTAAACACGCCCTGTGTCCAATTTTAGTTGGGAGATTAAATTCATTTGAATCCTGAGGGTCCCTAGGGTCCAACTAGCCCACTAGGTACCTCCAGTAAGTGCCACAGAGCTGCGTTGCAGAGAGGTGTAAAAAGTGGCACGGCCTGGACCACCTCTTTGCAATGCAGCTCAGTGGCGCTTACTGGAAGCACTTGGTGGGCTAGTTAGCCCCCAGGGGCCCTCAGTATTGAAGGGAAATTATATCCCCAATTTAAAACGTGCCATAGTGCGTGTTTGCACACGTCACCTCAGGCCCCGTCCCCTCCCTTCACCACTGTGTAAACGCGCCCTGTGGCTGTTCTAAGTTGAGAGATTAAGTCCCCTTGAATCCTAAGGGTCCCTAGGGTCAAACTAGACCACTAGGTACCTCCAGTAAGCGCCACAGAGCTGCGTTGCAGAGAGGTGTAAATAGGGGCTTGGCCTCAGAACACCTGTCTGCAGCGCAGCTCCCTGGCGCATACTGGAGATGCCTATTGGGGGCGCGTTTGCAGAGTGCTGCACGGAGGGGGTATGGCCTCCGGCACAACGCCAGTCTTTTATTTATTTTAATTTTTTAAGAAGGGGGCTGTGTGGTTCCCCTTCTTATTCTAATTTATAGGCCCTGATGACCCCATCCCCCAGGGCCTGTCTCCTAATTATATTTTTTTGACCCCAATCCCCAGGGCCGGCCACTGTTTTTTATTATTTTTAAAAAATATATATTTATAGACACACCTAGGACATGCTGGACAAACCGTACGTACCTATCACCATGACGATTTGCGTGATATTCATTAAAAGGCGACTATGCATGCAATGAATCCCCGTGGAATGTATTTACACCACTAGTAAAGCTCTGACATGTCTGATGCCCTACCGTGCCTAATGCCGGTAGACACCCTTGTCGTTTATTTATACAAACATGGGTAGCTATTGACGGGCACATTTAATACACATGCACACCAAGCCATTCAAAGAGGATTCAACAAAAATTCGACCAAAACTATGTAAGAAACCCCCCTCACGGTTAATAAAACACACATCCACTGCCGGATGTGTAATACTTTTTATTTTACTCTCTGGAAAGGGGATGAACATCACTTGAGAGTCACAGCGCGCTCCTGACAGAGCCCAATGCTGTGTTACACCCACCATTGCCTGCCGAGTGCCACACACCTCTGTGTTGTATTCCACTAGCTATTGCATATGCTATGACACTCTCTAGCCCATGTGCACTGTAACACCACCCCGTGAATATGTCATGCCACACTTGTCTTCGCACGGGTTATATTGCCCCATCTAACGTGCCTTCCTCGATGCCTATGTTATAACGCACAGTGCTATGTCATACATATTATAATCTGGGATCCATATCTTTGTCACAGTGCATATGCAACGTTACACTCCCCAGCACATATTTTATATTACAACTTTAGAGACTAGTTAGGTTACACAACACTGCCCTGTGCATATTACGCTCCAAGGCGCATATCGCATAGCACGCGCTAGTGCCTGTGCTATCTCGCGCTCTCCAATGAATCTGTCATTGCGCACAATGTATTGCATATTATATTTCACGCCCGGTTCATCTTATATCACACTTTTTGGTGCATAGTTTATACCATACACTATATCTAGTTTTCATTTTCAATCGTGCGCTCAGGACTATGTTCTATATAACACTGTGTTCACCTACCCTTTTCACGGGCATTACATTTTGCGATAGGGGGTGGAGGGTCAGGGGGTGTTTCTGCCAAGTGAGCCCGGAGTCACAGTCACAAACGTCCTCTTCTTCCTGAATAAAAGTGAGATTATGCTGCATACTTGTTCATATTTTAAGTAGTTCGCACAGACACAATGTTTTAAAACCAATAAAGTTCCTAATACCCGCCTTCTCTGAACAGTTAGCTTGCTGCCCCATCCCCCTCCTCCCTATCCTCTGTTGTGTGAATCCATGAACTAGCCTCCTCCCTCATGCCATGCATGGTCTGATGTGCTGCCACTGCCCTCAATTTAGTATGATGTACCAGTCCACTCCTCCTGCCCTCCATTGCCCAATTCTATGCCCCATCATTGACCTCCTGCTTAAACTCTGTGCTTAGCTTGCTGCCCCTATTCTCCTTCCCCCTGCCCTCCGATGTCTTTGTGCATGCCCCTGCTCCATCCTTTTTGCCCACCATGTTCCATGGACCTGCCACTCCTATCTACTCTGAGTGTTCTGTTGAGCTGCCACTCCCCTCCCACCTGCCTAGCATTGTCAGATGACTGTAACCTGTCCCTGCCACCTCCACCCTGCCTGTCCACATGCCATGCCCCTATCCTCTTCCTCCTGTCCTACATGGTCCATTGCACTGCCACACCCTTCTGCCCTCCCTGGTCTGTTGTGCTGCAACTGCTCCTCCTGCCTGCCCCGTGTGGTCTGTTGTGAGGTCCCTTCCCCTGAACTTTCTTGTCTGTGCACAGGTCCTGACCCTCCCTTCTATCCTCCATCGTCCTTTGTGCATGCCCCTGCACCCTCCTTCTTGCCCATCATAGCCATTGTGCTGCCACTAACCCTCCCACTTGCCATGCATGGTCTTCTGTGCTGCCATGGCCCCTCCCACCTTCCCTGGGTAGTCAGTTAGCTGCCCCTGACCACCTCCCACCTTCCCTCCATGGTCTGTGTGAATGCCATCACAGTCTCACTGTTGCTCTTCATGGTGTGTCTTGCTTCTAGTGCCCATCCTGCCTGACCTCCATGGCTATCTTGCTGCTACTGCCCTGCCCCCTTGCCCCCAGCCCTCTGTTTACATGTGCAGACCCCTACTCCCTCCCTCCTGGCTTGTCTGTTCCATTGTAATGCCCCTGATCCGTCCCTCCTGCCCTTTATGTTCTGTTATGCTGCAGCTTTCTCTCCTGTCTGTCCATTATGGTCAGCTAGCTACCATTGCCTCTTGCCCCTCTGTTCTCTGTTGTCCATGTGCATGGTCCTGTCCCCTCCCTCTTGCTTTCTATGGATTGTTGTGCTGCACTCCCGTCCTGCATGCCCTGTGTGGTGTATTGTGCTGCTGCAAACCCTGATGCCTGCCCTGCAGGATCAGTTTGGTGCACCTCTCCATGTCCCTCCTGTCCTCTGTTATCCAAGTCCATGTCCCTATCCCATTTCCTTCCATGATCCAATGTACCATACTTGCAAACATTTTGAACTTGGTAAGAGGGAGATTTTGAAAAAAATCTGGGGTATTGATTTTCCCCTTTGAGTTACATTGAAAAAGAGGATATTGTAGACAGGAGACAGTCAAATAAAGCCCATTTGAGCTTAAAAACATTGGACGTTTCCTGGCTGAATCGGGTCTGTTGGCATGTATGGTTGTACTACCATTGCCTCTTCCTTCTGCCCACAATGGTCTATTACATTGCCACAGCCTTGAAGGAGGGTAGATTTTGTATCACAGGGGGCCCCTGGCCCGTTCTGTCCACACCTGAAGTATGAGACCCTTGTCCTTGCCCTGCCAGACGCATTTGTAGGCCGTATTAAATTGACCAGTGGGTCCTGTGTTGCTATATAATTATCCTGAGACATCCTTACCACTCAGCCAGCATGAAACCCCTGTGTAGGCCCTTCTGTTCAATATGTAGGCCTCTTTGTTAAATTGACCATAGCTCTGCAATTTTAGTGTATAGCAGTCTGAAGGCAGGTCAGCGAGGCCTTCTGCTCCAAACTAGTAGCCCCCACCCTACCCGAGTGCTCCGTGCTCGGTATCAAAGTTCAACATCCCCCTGAAGCTGTCGATATACAGTAGGCTGCATCCTGGACTGGTACTTGCTTCCTGGGCAGGTTTCCCGCTTTTAAGGAAGTGGCAACCGCAGAGCGTCAAGTTAGGAGAACTGAGAAGATTTTATACATGAATATATTGAATTCCCGTACAATACCCATTATTTTCTGCTTGCTCTATGGAACTTACGATAAGCGATTGGCCTGAGAGACTGACCTTTTCACCCAGTCTATTGTCAGCATTAAGTGGGTAAATGACGAAATGTCTGGTAAAATCTGCAGACGAAGCTTTTGGGTAGCATACGTAGGTAGATGTAGCGTGCAAAGGAGCCCACAAAATGATATAAAAAGGGAGCACCCACAGATATCGAGGGACTACCTCGCCGTCTGTATGTAGGTTAACAGGCTGTGCAGGTTTTCCCCAAGAGCTGGGAGCTCTTGTCTTCCTCTGCTTAAAATGTCTTGCTCTGCTTTGCTTGAAGTATCTTATTCTATTTTACCTATATGAAATGTCATGTTATGTTTAACCATTGTTCTCTTTACTTTTGCATTTAAAAGATTTTGTATTGTAATTGCAGGAATGCTTGCTCTAAGAGTAAACGTGAGTGTTCCTAGGTAACATTTTCCTTGGTGTAACTTGTTTCTCATGATGCATTTATAGATGTGTTTTCTCTCTCTCTCTGTCAGTACATTAATTGAGATACAGAGAATATCATGACAGCTGTATGATTATCTGGAATCTGTATTTTGTACTTTATGTCTCTATTCTGCGGTTTCTTTGAAGTTGCATCTTCTCATTAAACTGCCATTGTATTCTGCCTCCAATTCCATGTCTCATATGTCTGTTTTCTTCATTTTTGGAGCAAGCGTTCCTAGGCACCCCGGCTCAAATTAAGGTGCCCCTTTTGTCCCTGACTCACTCTCCTGCTCAGCTCTGTGGTGGCTCCCGGGGCTCTGGGGACCGCCCATAGCTTCCTTGACCCGTAATAGATCTTCCCTCCAACAGCCTCTCTTGCAAGTCCTGTATTGTTGGTTTGTTGCCCCTGCCCCCCTTTCCACTGCCCTCCATAGTCTGTTGTGCTTCCACGGCCCTTCCTGCCTGCTCAGTGTGGTTAAATTGTTGCCTTTGCACCCTCCTACCTGCCTTCAATTTTCAGAGTCCGTGCCCCTGGCCTCTGCCTCTCAACAGTATCCTAATGAACAACTGGATTGCTAACATTCTATATTTATTACAAAAGTGTGGAACGCCTGACATCATCTTGATGTAATCAAAACTGTAATACCTAGAGCATTTCCTTTAGAAATTACATATATGAGAAGGTCTTATTGGCATCAAAATTATGGTTAGTGCTCTAAAAGACTAAAATAAGGACATATTTTCTGAGTTTTCAAATAGCGACAAAGCACTTTTAAATTATTTGTTATCTTTATGTTTTTTTATCCAGTTGACCACTTGATTAAATGTTGCACTTAGGGGAGAGGATGTGGTGTTACTTCCAGAACTGCAGACTTTGCAACTGGGGAACCAGGTTGATGTTTCTGCTTCAGCTCGACATTCTGTGATTCTGGTCAAATCACTTAGTTTCCCCATGTCTACAACCAAAATGAATTTGTTCTTGTGTGACTTAACCAATGCTCATGTAAAGCACTCCAATACCTGACAAGTCTGCACTATATAACACTGCAAAAACACAAAATAATAAGTGTTTGCACACTTCTGTCATTGGGCTATATTTGGGCTACATCTGGGTGATTTTGGGCTACATTTGGGCTCTTTTGTCTCCGGTGGCCATCTTGGGAGATTTATTTGTTATGAAGTTTCCTAATTTCCTCATGTACTGCAGTCTCCTCAGTAGGAAATGCTTTCAGTTTTTTACTTTGATTCCATCATGAAGGTATTCAGATATGTCACACATTTGCCATACATTCTGAATGTTAGCACTCTAGTTGCTCATTAGATCACTGTAGTAAAACTACTGTTCACCATGGAAGACTGCTCCTGGTATTAAATGTGCATGTTTCAGTCTGCATGTCAGAATTTTTTAATGAACTAGAAGAGGATTTGAGAAGTCACTCAAAATGTGCCCTCATTTTCTTTCTTCAGCATTAATCATAATTTCTATGGCAAAATGAACCCCCTCATTGTGTTCCTTTTTAAATTAAATGTTTTAAGTGTTACCAGTTTATTCCAATCAAGATGGCTTCAGGTGTGCCATACTTTTGTCATAATAAAGACAGTAAGCGCTCTAGTTGTTTTTAAGAACATTCTGGGACATTCTGTCATTGGGCTATACTTGGGCTACATCTGGGTGATATTTGGGCTAAATTTGGGCTCTTTTGTCTCTGGTGGCCATCTTGGGAGACTTCTTTGTTATGAAGTTTCCTAATTTCCTCATTTACTGCAGTCTCCTCAGTAGGAAATACTTTCAGTTTTTTACTTTGATTCCATCAAGAAGGCATTCAGATGTGTCAAACATTTGCCATAAATTCAGAATGTTAGCACTCTTTTTGCTCATTAGATCACTGTAGTAAAGCTACTGCTCACCAGGGAAAACTGCTGCTGGTATTGAAAATGCATGTTTCAGTCTGCATGTCAGAATTTTTTAATGAAATAGAAGAGGATTTGAGAAGTCACTCAAAATGTGCCCTAATTTTTCTTTCTGCAGCACTAATCATACTTTTTATGGAAAAATGAACCCCCTCATTTTGTTCTTTTTTAAATTAAATGTTTTAAGAGTTACCACTTTAATCCAAGCAAGATGGCTTCAGGTGTGCCATACGTTTATCATAAGTAGGGCTGTTAGCGCTCTAGTAGTTCTTTGGAACACTCTGGGAAGCTACAGTAGAACACAAAGGAATCAACTGACAGTCTCTGCCCTTGTTGGATGTACATGTTTTACTGAGAATGTCAGACTTCATTCTCACATGACTGAGAAAGATAATGTGAATTTACAGAAAATAAGCTCTCAGTTTAGCTTATAGATCACCTTCCAAACCTCTGTGGTAAAAGCATGAGTAAATATTTTTCTCTCAATCATGATATCCCAGCAGAAGGCTTTTTCACATGGTGAAATCCCCTTAGAACATACCACAATTCCTAAAATGAGTATGGTACCATCAACAAATGATTTATAATGTAACTAAAGTCTTAAAACCTTCTATTAACTGCAATGCTTTTTAATGAAGTGCTATCATGTATATTGGTCCCAAGATGGCTGCCAACACTTCTTGGATGAAGTGCTGACAGCCAATCAGATCTCAGGACGAGATGTGTGGTTAGGCTCCGCCCACATATATATATGCTTTTAAATGCTATTTTCTCAGGAAATACTGAACAGATTTACACCAGACCTGCAAAAGGCACTTCCTTGACCTTATGGCCAAATTTCAAGGAATTCTGTTCAGCCGTTCGGGCTGTAGCTGTGTCTAAAGGTCCTATGGAAAAATGCATGGGAAAAACGCGTTTTGGGACCCCCCTTTTATCTCAGCCCCCGCTTGACGAATCACCCCGAGACTTTCAGGGTAGGAGCGGAGCGCAGCGCCCCACCTATTTTGAAAATTTTGCGAGGATTCGTCGACCGGCGCCAAAGTTATTCAAAATAGAATGTTGCGGTTTTCCTATGGAAACAGGGTCCTAACTATAACTACCTACTGGCGACCGCCAGTAGGTATATATATATATATATATATATATATATATATATATATATATATATATATATATATATATATATATATCAATCAATCAATCAGGTGTTTGTTAAGTGCAACTACTCACCTGTAAGGGTCTCAAGGCGCTAGGGGTAGGTGGGTGCAGGTTCCAGTCCATCAAGGAGGGGGTCTGTTGAAGTTTTTGAGGTTTCTTGTGAAGATGGGGATCGATGTTGTCTGTCTGAGGTGGAGCAGAAGGGCGTTCCAGGCATTGGCCGCCGGGAAGGAGAAGGAGCGGCTTCCTGATCTGGTCTTTCTGGTGCGGGGGACCACGGCATAGGAGAGCTGGGCTAATCGTAGGGTCCTTTGGGGTGCATGGAATTTGAGTCAGCTGTTCAGGTATGCTGGTCCGGTGCAGTGGAGAGCCTTGTGTGCGTTGGTGAGTATCTTGAAGGTGATTCTAGCCGTGACGGGAAGCCAGTGGAGTGTGCGAAGGTGCTGGGAGATGTGGCAGTGTTTTGGCAGGTTGAGGACCAGTCTTGCGATGGCGTTCTGGATGTTCTGTAGCTTGCGGGTGAGGTTTTAGTTGATTCCGGCGTAGAGTGTGTTGTCGTAGTCGAGTCTGCTGGTGACCAGGGCGTGAGTGACGGTCTTTCTGTGCTTGAGGGGAATCCATCTGAAGTTCTTACGAAGGAGGCGGAGGGTGTGAAAGCAAGAAGACGAGACGGAGTTGATCTGGCGGTCCATTTTGAGCTCAGAGTCCAAGATGATTCCCAGATTGCGTGCATGGTCCATGGGGGTTGGTGGATTTCCGAGGGCGGGGGGCCACCATGTGTCGCTCCAGGCGCCAGGGTTAGGGCCTATGATGAGTACTTCTATTTTGTTGGTGTTTAGTTGTGAGCAGCTGTTTCCATCCATTTGGCGATGGATTCCATGCCGTCTAGAAAGTTATGTCTGGTGGTGTTGGGTTCGTTGGATATGGAGATGATGAGTTGGGTCTCGTCTGCATATGACACAATGTTGAGTCCGTAGGTTCTGACGATGGGGGCGAGTGAAGCCTTGTAGACATTAAAGAGCGTCGGGCTGAGGGACTCTGCAGGTTGTAGGTGTAGGGTCTGAGAGGAAAGGGGGGAGTCTGACCCACTGCATTCTGCCGGAGAGGAAGGAGCAGATCCAGTCGATGCCTTGTCCTTGATTCCTGCGTCGGAGACTGTGTATTAGGGTACGGTGAGAGACTGTGTCGAATGCGGCTGAGAGGTCGAGGAGGATGAGGGCTACTGTTCCTCCTTTGTCCAGTAGGGTACAGATGTTGTCTGTTGCGGCGAGGAGGGCGGTTTCCATTCTGTGTTTTTTTCTGAAGCTGGATTGGGAGAAGTCAGAGATGTTGTTCTCTTCGATGAATGTGACGAGTTGGCTGTTGATGGCTTTCTCGGTGACTTTTGCTGGGAACAGGAGCAGGGAGATGGGTCTGTAGTTTTTGAGGTTGGTAGGGTATGCCGAGGGTTTCTTCAGGAGGGGGTTGACCTTGGCGTGTTTCCAGTTGTCGGGGAATGAGGCGGTCACCAGGGAGCAGTTGATGGTGTGGCAGAGCATGAGTGCGATGGTGTCGGAGGCTCTGTTGAAGAAGTGGTGGGGGCAGGGGTCCGTGGGGGCCCCTGAGTGGATTGACTTATTTGTCTTCAGTGTGTCTTCAGTGGTGAGGGCTGTCCAATTGTCGATCTCTGGTTTCTGTGTGTCAGGGGTGGTTGGCGAGGATTCAGTGTGTTGGTTGTCTTCATCAAAGTTGTCATAGATGCTCTTGATTTTGTGGTGGAAAAAGCTGCTGAGTTTGCCACAGAGGTCTTGTGAGGGGGGAATGTCAGTAGACTCGCTGGTGGGTTGGGCGAACTCCTTGATGTTGAAAAGTTCTTTACTGTTGTGCACGTGGGTGGAGATTCTGTCTTCAATGCTTTTTTCCTAGTTTCCCTGATGAGTTGGCAGTGAGCGTTGCTGGCGGCTCTGAAGTTGTTGTGGGCTTCTGTGGATTTGGTATTCCTCCAGGCCTTTTCTAGGTGGCGGCAAGTGCGTCTGGACCCTCGAAGTTCGGTGGTAAACCATCTGGCTTTCTTGGCGCTGGTATTGTTGTTTTTCTTGAAGAGTGCTATGGTGTTGGCACTGTCCGAGATCCATCTATGCAGGGTTTGGGCTGCGGTGTTGGGGTCGTCGTTATCCACGATGGCTGGGGTGGAATTGTTGAGTGAGGAGGTGAGCTGGTCATCAGTGATTTTGGTCCAGATTCTTTGTGGGAGCAGGTGCTGGTGTCTGTAGATGGTGGGTGTTCTGAAGGTGAAGTGGACGCAAGAATGGTCAGTCCATGGGAGTGGTTGAAGGTGATGGAGTTTCATGTAGTGAAGAGGGGGTCGAGGGTGTATCCTGCTGAGTGCGTGGGCTTGGTCATGATCTGGCAGAGTCCAATGTTGTGGAGGTTGTCCAGGAGGGATGTGGTGTTGGGGTCCAGTTGGTTGTCGAGGTGGAAAATAAGGTCTCCCAGCAGGGTGTAGTTGGTGGATGCGATGTCCTGCGGGGAGATTATGTCTGTGATGGAGTTGGCAAAGGGTCCGTGGGGCCCAGTGGGTCGGTAGATGAGGGTTGCTCGGAGGGTGGCAGTGGGGCTGGCCAGTATCTTGAAGTGAAGGTGTTCCATCAGGTCTGTGGGCTCGTCGGGGAGTGTGCTCAGGCAAAGGGTGAATTTGTGGACGATGGCGATTCCTCCTCCCGGGCGGTTGGCGTGGTCCTTCCTGGAGATCTTGTATCCTTGGGGGATGGTGATGGCGATGTCTGGTCCTGATGTGGTGTTGGTCCAGGTTTCGGTGAAGAACGCTATGTCCGGGGTGGTGCTGTTGAGGAGGTCCCAGATTTTGGTGGCCTGTTTGTGGAGGGATCGGATGTTGAGGAGGATGCATTGTAGGGTCTTCGGTTCAGTTGCGTTCTTGTGGGCAGGTTGAGCTGGGTCCGTGTTCTTGGCGGTGCTGCAGGTGTGCCGGCAGCGGTGACAGCTGAAGGGTCCGTGGGTGTCAGATGGTGATGCTAACTTGCAGTTGTTGTTGTGGCCTAGGATGAGTGCATGGAGTACTGGTGGATCATATCTTTGGCGGTGCGGAGGTCCAGGGTTCCTGGCACTAGCCGTGGTCGGGTCGCAGACGGGCGCAGACGGGCTTGCCTTTGGCTCACCTTCGGTGCTCCAGTGGCACGTCCGCTGTGCGTGGCTGCGCAGCGGCCGCCATTAAGTAGGGGTCGGGGAGGGCTGGCTGGCTGGGAGGTGGGAGAGGGGAGGGGAACTGGATTGGGTTGGTTGCGCCAGGGGAGGGGCTGCGGGGGCAGCAGCAGCGGGAAAACTGGTGAACAGGAGGCCAAAAGAGAGAGAAAAAGAGAGAAAAGGTGAAATACAGAGAAAAAGTGAAAAAAGAATAAAGGATGAAACGGAACAGAAGGCAGAGAAAAAGTGGAGAAAAGAGTGAAGGGTCAAGAGGCTGAAGGGTGAAAACAGAGCAGAAAAGAGAAGAGGAAGGGGGCATAAAGCAGAGTGAGAGAGTCCAAGATGATTCCCAGATTGCGTGCATGGTCCATGGGGGTTGGTGGATTTCCGAGGGCGGGGGGCCACCATGTGTCGCTCCAGGCGCCAGGGTTAGGGCCTATGATGAGTACTTCTATTTTGTTGGTGTTTAGTTGTGAGCAGCTGTTTCCATCCATTTGGCGATGGATTCCATGCCGTCTAGAAAGTTATGTCTGGTGGTGTTGGGTTCGTTGGATATGGAGATGATGAGTTGGGTCTCGTCTGCATATGACACAATGTTGAGTCCGTAGGTTCTGACGATGGGGGCGAGTGAAGCCTTGTAGACATTAAAGAGCGTCGGGCTGAGGGACTCTGCAGGTTGTAGGTGTAGGGTCTGAGAGGAAAGGGGGGAGTCTGACCCACTGCATTCTGCCGGAGAGGAAGGAGCAGATCCAGTCGATGCCTTGTCCTTGATTCCTGCGTCGGAGACTGTGTATTAGGGTACGGTGAGAGACTGTGTCGAATGCGGCTGAGAGGTCGAGGAGGATGAGGGCTACTGTTCCTCCTTTGTCCAGTAGGGTACAGATGTTGTCTGTTGCGGCGAGGAGGGCGGTTTCCATTCTGTGTTTTTTTCTGAAGCTGGATTGGGAGAAGTCAGAGATGTTGTTCTCTTCGATGAATGTGACGAGTTGGCTGTTGATGGCTTTCTCGGTGACTTTTGCTGGGAACAGGAGCAGGGAGATGGGTCTGTAGTTTTTGAGGTTGGTAGGGTATGCCGAGGGTTTCTTCAGGAGGGGGTTGACCTTGGCGTGTTTCCAGTTGTCGGGGAATGAGGCGGTCACCAGGGAGCAGTTGATGGTGTGGCAGAGCATGAGTGCGATGGTGTCGGAGGCTCTGTTGAAGAAGTGGTGGGGGCAGGGGTCCGTGGGGGCCCCTGAGTGGATTGACTTATTTGTCTTCAGTGTGTCTTCAGTGGTGAGGGCTGTCCAATTGTCGATCTCTGGTTTCTGTGTGTCAGGGGTGGTTGGCGAGGATTCAGTGTGTTGGTTGTCTTCATCAAAGTTGTCATAGATGCTCTTGATTTTGTGGTGGAAAAAGCTGCTGAGTTTGCCACAGAGGTCTTGTGAGGGGGGAATGTCAGTAGACTCGCTGGTGGGTTGGGCGAACTCCTTGATGTTGAAAAGTTCTTTACTGTTGTGCACGTGGGTGGAGATTCTGTCTTCAATGCTTTTTTCCTAGTTTCCCTGATGAGTTGGCAGTGAGCGTTGCTGGCGGCTCTGAAGTTGTTGTGGGCTTCTGTGGATTTGGTATTCCTCCAGGCCTTTTCTAGGTGGCGGCAAGTGCGTCTGGACCCTCGAAGTTCGGTGGTAAACCATCTGGCTTTCTTGGCGCTGGTATTGTTGTTTTTCTTGAAGAGTGCTATGGTGTTGGCACTGTCCGAGATCCATCTATGCAGGGTTTGGGCTGCGGTGTTGGGGTCGTCGTTATCCACGATGGCTGGGGTGGAATTGTTGAGTGAGGAGGTGAGCTGGTCATCAGTGATTTTGGTCCAGATTCTTTGTGGGAGCAGGTGCTGGTGTCTGTAGATGGTGGGTGTTCTGAAGGTGAAGTGGACGCAAGAATGGTCAGTCCATGGGAGTGGTTGAAGGTGATGGAGTTTCATGTAGTGAAGAGGGGGTCGAGGGTGTATCCTGCTGAGTGCGTGGGCTTGGTCATGATCTGGCAGAGTCCAATGTTGTGGAGGTTGTCCAGGAGGGATGTGGTGTTGGGGTCCAGTTGGTTGTCGAGGTGGAAAATAAGGTCTCCCAGCAGGGTGTAGTTGGTGGATGCGATGTCCTGCGGGGAGATTATGTCTGTGATGGAGTTGGCAAAGGGTCCGTGGGGCCCAGTGGGTCGGTAGATGAGGGTTGCTCGGAGGGTGGCAGTGGGGCTGGCCAGTATCTTGAAGTGAAGGTGTTCCATCAGGTCTGTGGGCTCGTCGGGGAGTGTGCTCAGGCAAAGGGTGAATTTGTGGACGATGGCGATTCCTCCTCCCGGGCGGTTGGCGTGGTCCTTCCTGGAGATCTTGTATCCTTGGGGGATGGTGATGGCGATGTCTGGTCCTGATGTGGTGTTGGTCCAGGTTTCGGTGAAGAACGCTATGTCCGGGGTGGTGCTGTTGAGGAGGTCCCAGATTTTGGTGGCCTGTTTGTGGAGGGATCGGATGTTGAGGAGGATGCATTGTAGGGTCTTCGGTTCAGTTGCGTTCTTGTGGGCAGGTTGAGCTGGGTCCGTGTTCTTGGCGGTGCTGCAGGTGTGCCGGCAGCGGTGACAGCTGAAGGGTCCGTGGGTGTCAGATGGTGATGCTAACTTGCAGTTGTTGTTGTGGCCTAGGATGAGTGCATGGAGTACTGGTGGATCATATCTTTGGCGGTGCGGAGGTCCAGGGTTCCTGGCACTAGCCGTGGTCGGGTCGCAGACGGGCGCAGACGGGCTTGCCTTTGGCTCACCTTCGGTGCTCCAGTGGCACGTCCGCTGTGCGTGGCTGCGCAGCGGCCGCCATTAAGTAGGGGTCGGGGAGGGCTGGCTGGCTGGGAGGTGGGAGAGGGGAGGGGAACTGGATTGGGTTGGTTGCGCCAGGGGAGGGGCTGCGGGGGCAGCAGCAGCGGGAAAACTGGTGAACAGGAGGCCAAAAGAGAGAGAAAAAGAGAGAAAAGGTGAAATACAGAGAAAAAGTGAAAAAAGAATAAAGGATGAAACGGAACAGAAGGCAGAGAAAAAGTGGAGAAAAGAGTGAAGGGTCAAGAGGCTGAAGGGTGAAAACAGAGCAGAAAAGAGAAGAGGAAGGGGGCATAAAGCAGAGTGAGAGAGGGGGTCAGGGGGTCAGGGGTCCACTTTACCACCAGGGATGAGGCGCAGGTGTAGATAGATAGATAGATAGATAGATAGATAGATAGAGAGATAGATAGATAGATAGATAGATAGATAGATAGATAGATAGATAGATAGATAGATAGATAGATAGATAGATAGATAGATAGATAGATAGATAGATAGATAGATAGATAGATAGATAGATAGATAGATAGATAGATAGATAGATAGATAGATAGATAGATAGATAGATAGATAGATAGATAGATAGATAGATAGATAGATAGATAGATAGATAGATAGATATGTTTATATCGTGACTGAGAAAACAAACTTTAAAGGGAATGCTATAGTTAGGTGAAAATGTCAGTTCAAACATTACGGGTTAAACTAACAAAACCACTGAAATTCGCTAGTTATAGTTTTTGCAAATGCTCTTATCAATGATATTATTTCAGATTTCAATAGGGATGTTGTCAATACAGTCACTGAACATTTCATGAGTGGTGTAATATGTGAGGGTACAAGTAGTGCATGGTGAGAAATCGAGTTATAGTTATTTTAGTGAACGAGTTATAGTTATTTGAGATAAATGGTGAATTTCAGTGGTTTGTTAGTTAAAAGTATTATGCTTTAACTGAGATTTTCGTCTAGCTATAAAATACATTTTAACCTTTGGTTTCTCAGTAAATTTCTAAGATTTTTTAAAGATGTTCATTACAAAGCTCCAGGGCAACCAATCCCCCACTGGCTTGGCTGCCTATGTCATGTAACAATATAAAGGGAGTCATTTTAAGTAAGGCAGACCTACTATCTTTGTCAAAGGATCAGTCTACCAACATTTTCAAAGTGGGTCCTTTGACTTTATGAAGCTATTAGCACATCAACATATATAAAGCTGATTTATTGGTGTTGTCAATTAATAAAACCAGTAATTTATCAAGAATTATAATCTACTGTACTTCTAGGTGCATACATGGTATTCATTATTAATAATCACTTTCACACCATAAAGCATTTAAAAAAAGATAAACATATGCTGAGTGTGTTTTCAGTATTGCTCAAACTGCAAAATGCATCCATAGACCCAACCATTAGGGGTTCCTGCACTGCAGCTAAAGAGTCTGCAGCTCCTTCTTGGAGTGCTTATAAAGAATCTGGTAAATTCTCCTGAGGGCATGCATTTAATGACCCTGGAAATGTTTTCAATTTCCTGGGGGGACTTTTATAACATATTGGTGGTACCCATGGCCATATTGGGGCACCACAAAACAGCTGACAAAATACGAAATTCAGCACTTCAAGGGCATTATGGGCACTCCTAGCAGCAAATAATAAATTAGTGACTTCTGACGCTCATTTAATATTTATGTTGTTATTTTTTAGCAAAATATTGGGTGCAACAGTTCCACAAGTGACACCCGCAGTTTTTGTGAAGTTGGGTGCTCTGGAGAGAGCCCTAAGGCGCTAAGGCCTCTGCCAGCTCCCCAGTCATTCTTTAATTCTCTCAGATTGGGGGTACGGGGGCCCATGTCTCCCACAGTCCCACCATCTTTCCTGCCACCACCCATTCTCAGGCTCTGGAGGGAGTCAGCTTGTGTTTGTTGCTTCCCTGGTTGCAGCAACGTCTGTTTGTGCTTCAGCCGGATAGGAACAATCTTCTGTTCCCTTCCTGCAAGAGTACTAGTAGGGAGGTTTTCTACTCGCACAGGTGGAAGAAATTAAATCTTCTCTGTCCACTGAAATTAAATCTTCTCTGTCCACTCTCTTCATGACAGGAAACGATCGGTGTCATGGGGCATTTGATGTCTCCAGTAAGCTTGGTTCATGTGGATCCTGTGGGTGGGCTCACAGAGGTGAAGCCGATGCATCTCACCCCAATTCAATCTGCTCTATGCCCCAAAGAAAGGGGAGCGGGTCAAAATCAGCTTAGGAATGGGGCCTCATGCCCTCTTCCCATCTATTTATGCAACGGGCATTGGTGGATAGGTTCTCCAGGAATGAAATTGGATAGGGGAGGGGGACTCACTACCCCACCAACTATAAATGCAGTGGGCCACAGAGATGGAGCCCCTGGGACTGAAAATGGCTCGGGGCAAGAATGCATCCTCAGTTTCTGTTTTAATCAGTTAACCCCCAGGCCCTGCATACCCCAAGAAAGCTTTATAATTGTTGCTGCAGATCCCACATGGCCGCTAAATAAACATACAATTTATATCCCCAACTTTTTGCCCTTTCACCTCTGCCCATCCCTCCACTCCTTGATTCATTTTAAAACTTTCTGAATACTATGGATCCCAACCATCTTTTTAAAACTCTAATAACATCTCACATGTTCCCTTTACTAATCCACTCCAATTGCTCTATCCCTGTAAAAAAAAAGAGTATATGCCTGACCACTAAGCCTAAGCACATATATTTACAGTGAGGTCTGTGTACTATACAGAAATTCTAATCAATATATTGTGTATATGTCTGTATGCATGTGCAAATGTTGATGAGTGGTTATGTCACTATACATGTATATATTCATAATTTGTAATTGGAAAAAATATTTTTTAAATCCAACTTCTGTTTTTGATTTTTTCATGCACAATAAGTGCTATATAAAAGTCATTTTTGATCGCAATTACAGTTACAATTAAAAATGGGTGACAATAGTAGCCACTCTTTTACTCTGGGTCCAAACTCCTCTGTTCAAATACAGGGCAAAACTTAGGATCAGAACAGCTGACCCTATCACACATTCAGTATCATTTGGCAACGCCCCAATACTCATCCATGCCCTGCCTCTCTGAAAACACCAATGTACACCCTTGCACTGCTTCTCCAGCAGTATCAAGGAAACATTCAAATATATGCAGATGAGACTTACTTGGCCACTTATTTTAAGAGACAGTGGTCCCTGAACAAGCAAATAATGGAAGAAAAATAAATATAGACCCAATTGGTACTATATTTTGGCCGTTATCCAGCCGGATAATAGAAATTTAAGATGCAAATGAAAGAGATAAACGAAACATGTGAATTAATTACAGTGGGACACAAGCCTATATCCATGAACTCACATAACAGGGAAAAACAGAGAAGGCTCATGCAGCATGTGGTTGTCTGTATGAAGCAATCATAGTACAGCAAACAACATTTGTTGAAAAGTCACTTATACCCATAATATATCATAAAATTAACGGTGTATAAGATTGACAACTTGTTGACGGCATTTCAATCCTTTACAGAAAGATAATGAATCATCATCAGGACATTATAGATATGATGCCTGAAAACAATTGCCTGTAATTACTCGTGTCAGGCCGGAGGGCACAAAGCAGTGCTAGGGGCAAGGAAGTGTGGCCGAGTGGTACATTGACCACGGGCAGCAGTCGTTGGACTTGAGGTATCTTGGAGTATATGAAAGGGGGAAAAGCGTCTCCTGGGGGATTGGGGAGGGCGGTTGTCGTATTTGCCCAATCACGGGGATTGTAGTAGGCGTGGTTTTCTCGCAATATCGATGATTGCGTGGTCCGAATACGTCAATGGGACAGAGTTCAATCAGCTGCCAGAGCACAGCATACTGGCTCCTACTTCTCCGGGAAGGGAAGACTAGACCACAGCCAATACACACTGCCAGCATGACTTTGCAGTTGAACTACATACTCAATCAGAAGAAGAGCTTTATCTTTGTGAACTGAACAAACATCGAGATCATTGTATGTGAAGATAGGGTGCCTTCTCTCTACCACCTCTTGGGAACACATTTTCACCTGGAGCAATCCCTGAGATGTTCATTCAGAAAGTCAATGCTGAGGTCGAAGAACTCAACCACCACAGTGTCTTACTCCATGCAAATCTTCCCATTGCTCTAAACTGACCATTGAGTGAAACTGACTATAGCCCTATTCTTTGTCCGGCATTAACTATTCTTACATTATCTACACTTACCACCAAAACAAATATTGTTTGCAGGCTACAAACACATGCAGGCAGGGCCAAATTCAAGCTTTTCCACCGTGTCCACATATCCTTCTGGGAAAAATCTTGAAACTATATTGATATGAGTTAGTTTCAAAATACTCCTAGCAAGGCACTACCGTACTGGTTGCTGACTTGATCCAGCAACAGTCATACAATTAGATGAAGTGCAAAGACAGATCCAAAGTGTATTTGGTCCAACGTGGTGGAATGGTGTTAAAAGTCCAAGGAGATGGAAAGGAGTTTGAGGTCAAAGGTGATGGACTGGAGAAGAGGTCCAAGGTAATAGAATGGGGTATGAGGTCCAAGGTGAACGACTGGAGTATGATGTCCAAGGTGTTGGAATGGAGTATGAGGTTTAATGTGATGGAATGGAGTGTGAGGTCCAAGTTAATGGAATGGAGTATGAGGTCCAAGGTGATGGAACGGCGTATGAGGTCCAAGGTAATGGAGTGCCCCGAATCCCTGCTTGAGCTCTGAACCCAACCACATGTGTTTCAGGAAATGGCTGAACACTAAGCTATTAAGACTTGCTTTCTAATCAGCCCTGATGGCTACCAGGGACGGTGTCTGCAGAAGACCAGCAATGGGCATCTGCTATACCCAAAAAGATGCTATCTCCCCTATACTGATTTTAATTCAGACTGGAAAATTTTCTATCCCTGTTTCTGAAATAACAACATGGCTGCATGTGATGCAATATTAACCTCCTCAATAAGTAATTAAATAAATTACCGAGGTGGTAATTCTATCAAATCCAGAAACACCATACATATGTAATCAACACACTGTCTGCGTCCAAACATGACTGTTTGATGCTGTATGTGTAGGACTCCATGAGGCATTTTATCAAACTCTAAAAAGTAAAAAATGCTGGCAACTATCATTTGATAGAGCTATTAAAGGGTCTTCATGTCAATAATGCTTCAGAAATGCCACTGGTCCCAAGTCAGTGCTTATGTGTATGTCAAGACCATCTTTCTGACCTCTGCTGCAGCCCATCAATTTTCAACATCGTCAAGCACTGAAAACCTTACTTTTCACTGTCAACACTAAACAAAATTATGATATACAAAACTGCTGTCCTACTACTTTGATTCCCAGAGATGCATCCTTCTCTGATGGACTAAAAGAGTACTCCAGTAACAAACTCTGATTATTGTACTATATCAGTGATACTGACAGCACAGCCTGGTGTCGCATGCAGCCCTCCTGACCTTTCTGCGGTCCCCTCGTTAACAGAACTTTAAAAAAGAATGTTCTTAGAAAAATCTGTTTGGTTTGTTTTAATGAGTACATTGATGTTAGACAGCAGTTAGTTGGGTTTGTCTCTGGTTCTCATCTCACATGGCATGATCTGAGGGAAGGCGTCTTTTTTTGGGTGAAGGGTTGGGGTTTCTTTCACGGTTGCGCTCAAATAATGCCTTCAGGCATTGCGGACCAGCGTGTTCACAGATGTGGTGCCCAACAGAATGAAGCTTTACGAACTACCCGTGAGTTTGTGACAATGGAGGTTCCAGTCTTTCCCTTTTTATCTTTTTTATTGTTCAGACCCATACATGAAAACCCGGGCTGTCACCACTTGTAGGGATAATATGAACAAGGAGTTAAGGCCAACATTACGTCTACTATTTTATTATCGTCGTTGTTACAAGTTGCTGCTACCGCAGCTAGCAGCAGTTTTCTGGCATAAGCGTGTGTTTTTCGGATCACCGGTTCTGTTAGCTGGACTTAACGAAAATTAGATGCAAGGTAGGCGCTCCTCTGCAAAAACTGCCACTAACACCACTTTGCGATATTTACAATGAATTCTTTGTATGGTGCAAAACCAAAAAAAAATGCCTCTATCTCCAGTTAGAGGCAGTTTTTTAAGACCAGAAAATAGCTGGTCCTAAAATGGTACAAACACTTGGGGTCTCATTTCAGAAGGTTTGCTTCTGGACAGCACTGCAAGTAATATTGCTGTGTTGCCCTGCGACAAAACTACAGGGCCGGAATGTGCACCATTAATAAGATAGGTCGCCTTCCTGGGCCTCATTCATGAAAAGTGTTGAATCGCTTCAAATGTAAATGTAAATGTTGTAGACTTGTAAAGCGCACAGCTGCCCCAGCAACGGGGCGTCCCGGCGCTGTAAACCGCTGGGGAACCCATCCTGGCTTTCCCTGTGAGATGGTCCCTACTGGGCATCTCCAAGGTGAAGACAAGCATCCCCGGCGCTGATGGGGCCATAAGTGGAGATTAAGCAAGCTGTTGCCCAGAGTTGCTGAGTGGGATCCATGGTTAGAGTAGGCACCGAGGCGAGAATTGTCGAGTCCGCTGACCTTGGCCCAAGACCCTGCCGCTACGGGAATCGAACCCTGGTCCCAGGCCGACTTCTGCTCCCGGGTCTGCCGCCTCTAACCAGTGAGCCACACCACTCCACAAAACAGCGTTGCAATACTTTTCATTACGCCCTTCTTGCAACATCATGGATGAGTTGTATTTACTGTACAGCGCTCCATGTTTCAATTAATGACAGATACATCTGGTATCCTGACGTATCTGTCAGTGCAAAAGTCACGCATTGCTGCAGTTGTGTCACAAGCATGACGCAACTCCAGTAATGCATGGAGCCAGCCTATACATGTGGCACTGACGCAGTGGCATCCTACAAGTGTTGCAGTGAAATCTGATGGATTTCACTGCACCACTCCTATGAGGCTTTGTTCCGTGGGAACGCCCACCCTGCATACATTATACCTGATGCAGGTATAATGTGGCACATGGCCTCACAAGGTCATGCGTATGCCTAGATGCATCACTCTGCAAATACAGCGCGTATTGGTGCAAATTGTCAGAAGTGGCTCATGAATAAGCTCCCCTTTCTTTTTCCCTGAGTTGGCGCATAATGGCTGCCATGCGCCAACGCAGACACCCTTGCGCCATGGTGCATGAGTGAATGTGTTTTGGAGTTGACTTATGTTGTTGCTCAATCCCTTCTTGAGATGTCTACAGGTGGGGCTAGACTAGTGGAGGGCGGAAGTGAACCAGTTGGCCTTCTTGGAGTGTTGATTGCCTGGTCTTTTCTTGGGCGGTGCCTGGGTGTTGGCGCTGTTGGAGATCTATCGGTGGAGGTTTCACGCTGTGGTATTGGTGCCTGTAACAGTTGGCGGAGTGGAGATGCTGAGGGAGTTGATGGGAAGTTCGGTGGCCATGATCCAGTCATGACAGGGGGGGCATTGATGGCGATGGTGTAGGGTGGGCATGGTGAAGGTGTGATGTAAACAATGATGGTTGGTACAGGAGAGTCCTGTGGTGTGGCTGTAGTTGAAGTTCCTGCTGGTGCAGAAGATGGGCTTGAGCGTGTGTAAGGCTATGTGGGTTGGTGTGGTGACTAGCTGCTTGAGTCCAATGTTGGTGAGGTTCCCCAGGAGGGGGGTAGTGTTCTGGTCCATGGGGTTGTTCAGGTGGAACATGAGGTCTCTGAATAGGATGTAGTTGGTGGATGGGAGAGCCTGGGGTGCAATGAGGTCTACAATGGCATCATTGAATGGGGGCTCATGGTCTGGGGGGGCCTGCAGATGAGGGTGCTGCAGAGGGTGGTATTGTGGTTGGTCCGGATCTGGAAGCGGAGGTGTTCCATGGTCACCATTGAATCATTAGAGTGCATGGTCAGTTGGAGCATACCTTTTTTGAAAAATGGCAATGCCTCCTCCTGGCTGCTCAGGGTAGTACGTGCAGATGAATTTGCAGTCATCGTGGAAGGTGATAATGATGTCCGGTCCAGAGCACAGGTTGGTCCAGGTTTCCGTGAAGAAGGCAATGTCTGAAGAGGTGGCGTCAAGGAAGTCCCAGATTTCTGTTGCGTGTTTGTGGAGGGACCGCACATTGAGGAGGATGCAGCTGAGCTGGTCAGCTGTACTGTTGTTTAGCAGGGCAGCAGGAGGCACTGGTGTGCTGATGCGGCAGTAGGTGCATTTGCAGTTTCGACAGACGCAGGTTGCAAGAGAATTCTAAAGTGTTGCTAGATGGCAGGCAGTGTGGCGTCCAGGGTTGATGGCAAGGAGCATGCCGGGGGTTCAAGAGGAAGGGTCCTTGGTGCTAGGTGCCAGCCAGGACCGGATGGACGCAGACTGGATTGCCTTTGGTGCACAAGTGGTACGCCCGCTGCGCATGGCTGCACAGCAGCCACCATTATGTAGTGCTTCGGGGGGGACTGGACAGCTGAGAGGCACGAAACACAGGAAAGGACACTGGAGGGGGCGGGGACGTGGAACGGGTGTTGTAAATATCTTTAAAAAAAATTCTTAACTCAAGGTCGGGCCCGCATCTTCTGTGCTCCGGCTCGCCTCAGTCTGCTTCCAGGAACATGAAGCAGGCAGCTAGGATCCCTCTCCTAAGCCAATCACAGTGCTGCGATGCGGCATTGTGATTTTTCATGAACGCTGTGCCAAGGAGTTCAACCAGGGGCTGGAGGGGTGGGCATGTTCTCCATGCAGGCTGTAATGCAGCATGCATTGCAAACAGGGATGTGCGCACAACTGCTTTGGGTGGCCTTAGAGGGCCGACCAAACAGTCATTGCACACTTGAGTGGGCACACCACTCTGCCCCTGCCCTGCTCCGTGAGTGGAGCAGCCCCACCCACCCTCCTGCCCACAAAGTAAACATAGCATGAGTACATCAGAAAGTTATCATCATGTTATGTTTCCTGTTCCTGCACTGCTCGAAAGCAGTGGGGCGATACTCTTCCACCATAGCGGATGAGTCGCCACTGGGGGTGCATCACCCACAGGTGCTAGGCTTGGCCCTGACTCGACCCTCGGGCCTCCTCTGCTACACGTTCCACCTTTTCCTCACCTGGACATTGACACGTTGGTGCAATCCGCTGCAATCTGTGACTCAGCTAGCAGGAGCCTCAGTCAGGAGGGTTTTCACAAGCCTTGGAACAGTAGTCACTGCCAAGTCCGCTGCAGGTGATGCAACAGGGCCCTCTTAAGTGTGAAGTTGCAGTGCTCCCATCACACAAATTTGGCACAGATCGGGGACCTCACCCTCCACAGCATCCCGCCAGCACAACACCCTCTGGCCTGTGATAACGAGAGATGCGGCCCACCTTTGGTCATCTCTTCCATGTACCCCGGTGCAGTGGTGGTGCATGGTATGCGATGCAGACCTCCCTATGTTGGTGCGCAGTTGCACCTCTACCGTTCACAGCTCCAAGGGACACCAGGCGGTCTTCTCACACAGGTCAGCAATGTGTCTCCATGCAACCTGGCAGACTTCACCACCAGGTAGGGGCGATCGCCTAAGCCTCAATGTCTATCACCACAGCCCAGCAACTCCACAGCACCTCCACATCCCACTCTGGGTCCCAGACGCAGGCCCAGTGAGGCCTCCGGGTCCTGGGGACTGTCTGTGCTTCCAAGGTTTTGGATGCTAAGGTGTTGCAAGGAGTGCGCAATGATAAGTGATGCATCACTGGTTTTGCCCAGCGATGCGCCTCTTTTCATGATTGTAGCCCTGGATTTTCTCTTCCCCTGGGACTCTGGCTGGTAATCCTGGCTGTTGGGGGGTTTGGGGAGGTTTTTGATCTGTGTTGCACTTGGCCATGGCTGCTCCAATCTGCATTCCATTGGTTTTGTTTCCTATTTTTCATTGGAGGTGGACTTACAGGCTTTTTTCCCTCTAGAGGCAAAAAAAGTCACTTTGAGTTTTTTGCCCGCAAATTGGCCCATCGTCTGTTTTCGCCCGCTAACGCCAGAATTTGTATCACCTTCATGTTAGTATTAGCGGCAGTTTTCACCGTGGCTTCCTGAAACTATCGCCATGTAGCAATGTATTGTAAATACATCGTTAACAGGACGATAGTTTTTGGTGATAGGCCACGTTATGAAAATTGCCGCTATCTAACGTTAGCGTTAGTTAGCGGCAATTCTTGTACATATCCCCCTTAATTTGATGAATTCATCAACACTTAACATCAGCCTTGAAGAGAAGAACATATAATAAAAATGTTTAAATGTATTCACGCTAAATCTCAATCGAGGCTCGTAACATTAACACATAACAATTAGCAATATTTTAAATATCTTTAATAATGCACGACTTACAGTTCATTTAAGCCAGTGCAAGGTGCAGGGCCATACTTTCTTAGAAGGGGGAAATAAAATACTATAGACCAGCAGCTCATTTCAACAACTATAGCAATGTAAAGTGTAGCAATCATCCCAACCCCAATTTCGCACACCTGGCTGCAGCATTTAGAAATCTTGGCAATGGGCCAATGCATACATCTTTTTTGCCAATCAGCATTATAAAGTGCTGTATGCAAAGCCACGATCACAACCCTGGGTCTCTCCTCCGACCAGCATCCTAACGTATGTGGCCTCAGTCCATCAGATAATGAAAGCCAGCCCCTACCAAACCAGGGAATACAATCCTTCCCTCAGTCTCAATCAACTGACAAGTGAAGGCCTTGCGCAAGAAGATACAGTCTTCCCAAAGAATTGACCTGTAGCAAAAGCTACATCCTGAAACCTGAGGGCACATATCAGATTAAGTCCCTCATCACGTGTTCGAGTGCCGTATTATATAAACATAGGGCAGAGAAATGTCATCCTTTCATCAAGCACAAGTATACAGTCCAATGAAAGATGACTCGCTGATTACTTATGACCCCACTGGCACACGCACTGGCCCACGATCTCTATCATTTTTAACTTCGGACCTGATATTCGCCATCCGAGATCAATGCCTATCCTTATATGCACAATTTAGTGTCTCAGGTACTTATCCGCTATCTTATATACATATTGGAAATGTTCCATACTCTCCTCATAAATAAATAAGGGAATGCAGGATTTCATATAGAGCAAATCCTCCTTTTGACTAGTTTCAGTGGCACATTTCCTAAGGGCACATTTTATTCGACTGAGATTTAAAATGTTACCTTCCTGCGGGCACAAGTCAGGGACACCCAGACGCCATACATTACTGACAAAGGATTACTCTTACAAGAGAAAGTTGACAATACCTCAGGGTAGATTAGAGCCAATAGTTCATTTGGCCTGAACTTTTTTTGTGACCATAAAATAAAATTGCAAGACTCTAGCATCAGCCAGGGCACTCCAGGCAACAGTACCTAGCTCCCTCCTTACAGCTTGAATCATCACACCTTTGGAAATGTCGAGGAGCATTTTCAAGGTACACCCCTCTAGGTTCTGCCACTGGGCACACCTATCCATTGCTAACACCTCTGCCCCATAACGAGCATGAGCAATGAGTTTGCCCTCGATCACCTTACTTAATGGCACAAAAGTGTAACTGCCAAATCTATAGTCAAACCTTTTCAGGGCCTTCCCATTGGCTGATATTATCAATTTCCAACAGGCCATATGTTTATCTCAGCACAGATCATCAGAAAAAAATCATACCCAGATACTTATATTCTTTGACCTGCTCCAGCCATACATTCCCTAGGATTCAAGTGAATGTCCTTTTATTTTTTGCAAAGAACAATGTCTTTGTTTTATCAACATTAAGAGTTAATGTAATTTTTTTGACATTAGGAGTTCAGAGCATTGAGCTTTCTTTGAAGTCCAATAGGCATAAGCTCCATCACTGCAACATCATCTGCCTACAGTAGGCAGCTGGTGTACCTACCCCCAATCTGCGTTGAAAAACTATGAAGAGCAAGTTGCGTCTGAGGAAGTTTCCACAATGAACAGACTGAATAGCATTGGGGCTAATATGCACCCCTGGTGGAGATCATTAACTAATGGGACTTTCCTTGACAAACCTGAACCATCTTGGTCAACCTGGCCTGAGTTATCTTTCTGAAGTCTCATCAGAAAACCTAACAAGACCCCAGAGAAATTCAACTGATGGAGTTTGTGCCACAGCGTATTTCTGTTCACTCGGAAGTCAATGAAGCTGCAGCACTGGCCACCGGCCAACTCCATTGACCCTCCACAGGATGAAACAGTGGCCCATTGTAAAGCACTTGGTCTAAAACCCCTTTGGTCAATGGGAATCAATCCAGAATCAAAAGTCCAAGCAGCTAAATGCTTTAATAAAGTTTGAGCAAACAATTTGGAAGTAACATCTAACAGGCTAATCAGGCGATAATTAGACTTCTGATACAATTTGCCTTTTTTTGTGAATAGGCTTCACTGTGGCTACTTTTGGGGAGTCTGCGAGGCAGCCTGAATACGTCACCCACTAAAAGAATACACTCAAAATTAGGCCCCACTTTCTAGCCTATTTCTTAAAGATCACACATGGCAGACCATTGGGGCTACCAGCCCTCGACACCTTCATATTACTAATTATTTCCGACAGAATTAGTGGCATCTGTGAATTTGCTATCGCCTCCACATCATCTTGGCAACAGGACCCATTCGCTACCCAGTTCTCAGAATCACCATCACTATAAAGTGAGTGAATTACAGCACACCAGTATGGTGAGGATAGTGTTACCAAATTCACCTGGCTCCAGAACTTCCTACTGTTTTTGTCCACAATGGTGGCTAACATAAATTCCCAGTGTAGCCTATAAAGCTCTCTCTTTTTGAGGGCACACCACTCTACTACCTTCCCAGCAGTTATCATCAAACCAGCTGTGACCACAGCACGAGTTCTCCTGTGATAGACTACCTCCGGGGTCAGAACAGAGACAGCATGTACTGTGCCTTTAAGCTTTAAGCTCCAAACTAAGAGCAAGATGGTCACTTGGCACTAAATTGAAAACACTCAAATTTGCCACCCAAGAGAACCGAATGAAATCATAATCGATAGGAATGTTACAATTACCATGTTTAAAGGTTCTAGCTACCAGGATGTCATTGTTACATCAACCATTAACATGAATCAAGTTCAACTGAGCTAGCCAGGTCAAGACCTTATCACCTCCATCCCTTGCTCTGCCTTGAAAGGTACAATCAGGAATGCTTTGTGCAGATATTTTGTTGTAAGGATTCATTCAGTTTAAAAACAGAATATCTACTTGATTCAAACTGCAAATGCAGTCACTGCCTCATGCTTCAGGACCGGTTTGAGATGATCCTCCTTTCAAATGTCTTTTCTAGGCTGCTCTCCAGGCTCAACCTGTGCGTAGTGATGCCCTTCATAGCAGGGTAGTCTCTAGCAAGCAGTGCCCACAACAGAGGCACAAAGAGGTGTGAGTGTTCTGCACTGTATTGCGATCAAGGTAGACAAAAGGCTTGACCTTACCTAACAGGCCCCTTCAACCTGTAGCTCCATCCTTCCTCACCCATACTGGCAGTGTGTCAGGGTGTGTAATAGGCAGCTATTTGCTAACAACGTTTTAAATTAATTTGTAAAGGGACTTCTTGCCACCATCCCTGCCCACTGACACCAATGTTTGAATCTCCAACCTCCAGCCACTAGAATGCTGGCAATACACTTCCACTGTGTGGGAAGATATTCTCACCTTACACCTTGTGACAATGCACACCAGTTGCATTCAACTGGCTGCAAGTCTGATTGATATTTAACGGTGTGAGCCAATCCTGAGAATAAACTGCAGAAGCCCTGCACTCCAGCACTTGAAAATTCACCTTTCCAATGTGCACAGTATTTCCCATGTATTTTCTCACATTTCTATGATCTTGAAGTTACTGCATCCTTTGAGTGCAGCTTAAAGCTTTTGATATTTCTCGGCATATGCATCCAGGCATTATTTTTCACTTTCAACCCTTGAGCTGATCAACTGACCTCACTGGATCAGAGATCTAGCAGTGTTCTAGCAGTGGATAGATTGTTTACATGATGGTTTACATGATCAAAAATACCTAACAAAGTACACTCAACAAGTAAATAATGTTTCTTTCTACATTCTTGCATCCTCAAACTGCATGCTGTCTCAAAAATATTATGTACATCCTGTTAGAAATGGGGGTCTCTAGTTGGCAGTGGTATACACCTTTGTCCAAATAGGGACCCTTGCTTCTAGTCAGGGAAAGGTGGATACACTCCTGAATAACCCCTGCTCACCCCCTTGGAAGCTTGGCAAGAGCAGACAGGTTTATCTCAGAGGCATTGTGTGAAGCATTTGTGAACACATACAGTAATACAGTGAAAACACTGCAAATGGAAACCACACCAGTTTAGAAAAATAAGCAATCTTTACTGGACTTAACACAAGACCCAACGAAAAACATCCACAATACTGTAATAAAAATAGGACTTCAAATTGGTAGAAATAGCTTAGTTCAATGTAGATGGTAAAAGCAACACTTTACTCTCAAAGTACCTTGAATGCGTCATGCAATACAAACAAAAGGGCCACAGGGAAGGTGATGTGTTGGTTCCTTAAACGCAAGAACGGTGATGTGTCGGTTCCCTGCTTCAGGGGAGGTAATGTGTCGGTTACTTACTGCAGGGCAGGTGAGGTGATGTATCGGTTCCTTATCGGATAGGAGGTAAAGCGTCGGGTTCTTTACCATGTGGGGAGGTGATGCATCGGTTTCTTACTGCGCTCCGGTGACGATGTGACAAGATGGCACCTCGATGCGATGCTACGATCCAGTGCGATGTGCCTAAATGGCATTTTTGATGTGATGCGACAATGTTGGATGCGATGCGTGCACGCCCGAGAGCCGTGAGGCGAACTCGGTAACTTCTGAGCCGCGACAGGCCCTGCGACACGCTTCTCCGGTGATGCGACGGCGACCTCTACGGGGGCGACACGCTTCCCTGGTGGTGCGACGCGCTTCGTTGGTGATGCTGCGGGAAACAGCTGCGGCGGCAACACGCATATTTGGCGATGCAACAACAACTGCTGCGGCGGCGACAACCTTCTCCTCATTGCGTCGCGCTTCAAGCTCCCAGCGAACGCAGACTTCTCAAGCTCCCAGCGAACGCAGACTTCTCAGAGGGCCCAAACAACAGTAGGCACCTCTCTGCAGATAGAATCCCCAGCAAGGTGATTTACAAACAAAAGGATCTAGGATACAGTACCGCACTTATTTATATAGTGGGAAGTTGTATAATCATCTGCGTTGACCAGAGGAAACCAGACCCTTTTGGCTTCCTATGCTGTGAAACCTTCCACAACAGACAAATATGAGCAATTTTTTGGTCCGCACACAACAGCCAAGGAGTCCGTTCACAAAATAAATTAGTTCACAAAGGTCTATATTCCATGAATCTTTATTTTCTTTTTAATTCTTCCCAGTAGCCAACGCGTTTCGTCTTATTAAAGGACTTCTTGAGGGCTACAAAACATAGATAACATATAAAAATGTTTTTAAAGTTCTTCTAAAAACATATTTACAACAATATTTTCCATTTAACTCATCTATTTACATATTTACATTGTTCTTAGAGCCAAATATTCAACTAAGTACGAGGCCATCCTCATTCTTCAAATACAACAATACAGCGTGTCTGTACACTACATGTTGGTGTTGTAACAGTCAATCTCTATTAATTCAAAACCTTACGCGTCCAGTAGATGACAGAAAGACAGTATGGGAAACTTATTATATACGTACTGTCTTATACTACTGACATGATCTATCTGTCCATTCATGTTTAAAATTCATTTTCATTGAGAGAAAATATTCAATAATTCATACTTTACATCATTCCCCATGAAGTTCATAATAAGAAGACAGGGAAGCACCTATTACATCAGCCATGTCTTGTGTTGATGGTAACTTATTGCCTTTATCATATAAGCCCATAAACCAACATATTCGATATTGGGTGTCTGATAAAGCCAGAGGGGCATATTTACAAGCCCTTTGCGCCACTTTTGTGTCACTTTTAACATGGGAAAAGTGACACAAAAGTGGCGCAAGTGGCTTGTAAATAAGCCCCAGAGTAACTTCTACAATGTTAATCATAATGTCAAGAATAAAGTTATGATGAGCCAAACATGTTAGAAGAACCTTGGAATATTTCGCCATCTAACAATGCAGCTAATTATGTTCTACCTTTATTAGGTCATCACATCAACATTAGAGCAATTTCATCAAATTATAATGTCAAAAGCATGTCATTCCAGGTCTCCTTGACCCTCTAAGTAGGCAGCTAATTATGTTCTCACCTCATCGAATCATCAGTTAGTAGTCATACCCAGTATCTTTCCCAAGTTGTAATTATGACAATTAAGACACCGCAATGTGTAATTACCTCATTAATCCATATATATTTTCCAATGAGTTTTCCCCTCCTCTTCAGTTCAAGCAGACCACTCGGTCCTTTTTCTAGGAGACAGTAAAATTATGTCACCACATAGCTAGCTCCTTATTTATTAATGCCCTTAAACTTTCACCTTTATGGACATGTGTATTTACATGTGCCATCATATATCAATCACCCAATAAGCCAAGTGGTTATTATCTGGACACGCATACCTTTATTTTCTCACTCTTGATTATTCCTCATCTTGGAGTATTGGCATAAAAACGTATTAGAAAGGAGGTTCCTCAAACAGTATATGGCCAATGTTGACCCGTTCCTTCAATAAAATAGAAAAGATATATTCGTAATGACATCCCAAATTATAATTTCTCCTTAGTTAGTCACGTGTACGTAATTACTAGTCAAATACTTTTTAGCCCTAATGAGCACTGTGTACATGCTCCGCACTCGTTATTCTTGTAACTATGCTTCACTATTGGACATCATTCTATTTTGATGCGCCCCATATATTATACCAAGATTTTAAACATATATGGCGACAATGGTATTGTAACTATCGACCACTTGTTAATCAATTTGACCATATATATTAAATTGCAATGAGCAAGATACACAGTTATGTGTTTTACGAGCCGAACTTGTATTTATTAAAACAAAAGGTGCTGTGCCTTTTCTTTACATTCCACGTCATCGCACTAGGTATTCCCTATAGTGACACTAGCCTTCTCCAACATTACCCGAAGCATGGATTCCGCATGTGCTTAATGTCAACAGGCAAACAAAATATCACATAATTGCCTGTGTCATCTATCCCTCTGGTTTTCGCCTGGAAGATTCAGCACCAGTGAATAACTGCATACCCATTCCAGGATTATTAAGGTACACTTTTCCAGGGTTGCCCCATTCCCTCATCACCCAATTGCCAAACAATGGCACGTTCGTGTATGGCAAGCATTTCAGTATTATCAAAGGGGCACGCTGATAAAAAGGTGCCCTCACGGATGTGTAATAATACATCTCCCAGTTTCAACTCGCCTTGAATTATGTCAAGACGTCCTTCTTTCAAGACAAAACACCGCCAAGCCGAGCCATAATCACAACCGGCTTTTAAATTCTCCCGCCATATCCGTACATGCGCAGACGCAAGATAGACTAAGTTAACTGTCGGCCATCTTCCCCAGCAAGGGAATTCAGGGAAGCTGGTGGTGAAGTCTTGTTTCCTGAGACTTCAGACAGGAGGCAAGCTCAGTTCAAGCCCTTGGAGAAATCCTCAATATGACAAAGCAAACAGCAAAGTCCTTTCCTCCTTTCCTTGGCAACAAGTAACCACTGCAGGCCAACCCCAGACAGCAAACAGCACAGGAGCAGTAATCCTCCTTCAGCTTCTCCGGTTTCTTCTCCTTGGCAAAGTTTCCTCTTGATTTCCCAGAAGTGATCTAAAGTTCTGGGGTCTGGGTCCCCCTTTTTATACACACAAATCCTTTGTCTCTGAAGGCAGAGAGTGTCTGTACCTAATCCAAACCAGTTCTGGGTGCATTCTGCCAGTGCATAACTTCTTCCTTTGACAGTGTGGTCCAGGGTCATCAGACGCACCACAGGAGTTGGAGCCAGCATTGTGGAAGGCAGGCACTTTGGGGCCGATTCACAGAACTAACTTAAGACAAAATCCTAAACTTACTACTTTTGGTATTCACAGAAGGCATTTAGTAGTAGTAAAGTTAGGATTTTGACTTAAGTCTGTCTTAAGTATGTCTTAAGTCAAACCTAAGACAAAATCCTAACTTTACTACTACTAAATGCCTTCTGTGAATACCAAAAGTAGTATGTTTAGGATTTTGTCTTAAGTTAGTTCTGTGAATCGGGCCCAGCCTTATTCAGACCCAGGTGCTACTACTCCCACCACTCCCAATGCAGATAGGTCCATTCAGCCTAGTGCTGACTCACACTGCCTCCTGGAGCCACCCCAGCCCCTGTCACTCACAAACCAGACAAGCAATAGACAACCTAGCAGAGGCAGGCTGGATGGTTAGGCAAGAAAATACCTAATTTCTAAAAGGGGTATTTTCAAACACAGAATGTTAAAACCAACTTCACTAAAAGATGTATTTTATCATTCTGATTTTAGGCATATTAAATTCCTTTTTCTACCATGTTCACTGGGTCAGTTAGGATTATAAGGTGTTATAATCAAATGGCCTGTAGAAACGTGTAATATTTTACATTAGCATAAGTGACAGCCATTTTGGTTGTGCTGTCCATTTCGTTACCTTCATAATTCTTTTGTCCTCTGTTGTTTGCCTTTTCACTCTGCTAGTGTCATCAACTCTAGTTGACCTCTTTCGACATGGTTAAGCAATGTATGTGCTGTGGGGTTTGTAGCTGCCAGTGCCCCTGGTCTTAGATGTTATCTGTTGACTGTTTACTGCTGTCATAAACATTCCTGCTGCCCCTCCCTATTTGCTGTCCAAGTGGTCATCCATATGCCCTTGTTTGCCAATAGCTATTTCTGTGTTTAAACTCGTTCTTTCCATTTCTGTCCACATGCTTACTTTGCAACAAAACTGTAAATAAGGACGATGGTTTGTGAATTCAATGTACCTCCTCCTACAACACTTGAGAGTGTTGTGTGGACATGGTCCCGCTCATGAGTGATTAATAAACTTGTTGTTTTACTTCAACTCCAATGCCAAACTTTTTTTGTTAGTCTTCGGACCCGTGTACAAGAGGGTGACTTTGCACCAGTGTGCTCATTTTTGAGTACATTCCCACAGATGGCGCCCAACACGTGGGGCCTCATCGGAGGCGCGGCCGTCCAAAGGAGTGGTCTCAGCAGAGGGTCAAAATATTACTGAGGATGCGCACTGTATGAGAAGACCCTGGTCTTTGCAGGCCGACATGACTTTTCTGGGTTTCCTGATTTGACCCTCCGGGTGGTGGCCGGTCTCGACTGGGGCTTTCTTTGGCAAATTTTGCAATGACCATTAGGTCGACCCGAGATCGGCAGGTGGGAGTTGGAGACTTCTGTTTTGTAAGGTCGCTGAAGCGGCACTCTTGAGTTGCTTTGTTTGGTTTTTGGTTTGGTTTTGGTATTCATTCTTTGCAAAGACTGAAGGCAGGTAATGTGGAGATTTTTCTCCTTTTGGAATATTTGTTTGAAGTAGTAATATTTTACATATGCTTGTAAAAATATGCCTGTTCTCAGCACAGTCCGTAAGTTCGTAAGTGGTGTTGCTGTTCTGGTGGTACCAAGAATGCTTTGGAGCAAAATCAGCCAGCCCCTCCGGAAGGGACATCAGAAAAAGAGAAATGTATATCCAATATGGTATTTGCCCCATGATGTACGGTTCATTGTGGAACAAATACACAAAGAAAGAGTCCGATTTACAATGGCCAGTGAATGGGTCATTCGATTTTAAAAAGGTTCAATATGTAGAACAGTGTTTATTTAAAAGGAAGAGTAGACAGGATATGTTTGATTGTGTACTGTTGTGAGATAAAGAAGTGAGAGAGAGAGAGATCGAAGAGAGCAGAAGCTATAGCAAAGAAAGAGCAGCGTAAAACGATATATCAAAAAGCAGTGGAATTAAAAGACAAAGAAATGAAGGAAAGAATAGAAAATGAAGATAGAGAACGTCGATTAAAGGTAAATGGCCAGTATCCTACTAGGCGCCCTATCTATCCATTACTTAATACGCCTCAGGATGATTGCATTCTATTAGAACGACCCCCACCCCCATATAAATTCCCCACTCCAAGTGCCCCTGAAGATGAGGTTTCTGATGAGGAACTTTCTTCTGCGGAGTATAAAGATAAAGACAAGCAAGGTGAACAGCAGACTCGCTCTACTTTGACTAAAGCAGAAAAAGATACATTAAAAACGCTGTTAGAGAGGAAGCTCGTCGGACTACCACTGCACTGATCCTCGTAGCTGTGATTCAACAGTGGAAAAATATGGACCAATTTTATTTTGTTGAAAAATTCACTTGGGAGGTAATATATGATTGGCGGCATATTTCTAAAGAAATAGAGCCAGATGATATAAACACTGATTATAAATGATTAACAGATGGGACTTTCCCTTTTTTTAACCTATCTGATATGAATAGACGAGTGGTTAAATTACTCAATGAAACATTGCGTTTACAAAAGGAGCAAGAATTAGCTAAGAAAAATGAAGTTGTGGAAGCAGTTCAATCCCAAGCACAGAAAGTTGATGTTCCGGTGGATGAGACTAAACCCAGTAGTAGTGAAGTTGCTATGAAACCAATGCGTGAAGCTGCACCCTTATATGTTCCTCTGAAGGGTGCGGGAACAAATGATGATAAAACTTCGGATGATGCTAAGGGATATTTTATATATAATTGGGTTAACACTCCTTGGAGTAGAGCAGATGTTATGGCTCTTAAGGCTGCTTTGCCTGACCCCCGGAAAAATCCCGCCACCTTTTATGAGGAGGTGGAAGGAGCAATCAGCTCCTGCACTTTGACCTTGCCATATATTGATATGTTCTTCTGGCTTATTTTGCCCCCTGATATGTGGAGAACAATACGTAAAATAGATGACAATGTGGCATATTGTGATACCTGGGAACATTTGTAAGAAATAGATGCGGAATGGGAGCCTGTGCAGAAACCTCAGAAGGAGATATTAGACTTTCCTAAAGCTATTGTGACTAAGTTGAAGACTCTCATACACCCTAAGAAAATAGATTGGACTACGTTAGAGTCCTGTAAACAGAAAAAGGATGAGTCAGTTTCTGATTTATTTTCAAGATTTGATGAGACATTCCATGATTTTAGTGGCCAGTCATTGGCCGATTATACGGGTTAGCATTTGTTTGTCGACAAATTTGTCGCTAATATGTTTCCGGAAATAGCCAGTCGCTTAAAGGCTAGCCAGAGTTCTTGGACCCTGTCTTCCCCAGTATCCCTTTTGACTATGGCCCAATAATCTGAGCGACAGGCACAGGAAACAAAAGGAAGGGAGGATAAGAGGGTTAAAGATTTAAAGACAAAAGTTATGTTGGCTCAATTATATGGTCTACCATTTAGGGGAGGTGGAAGAGGCGGACGTGCAATGTATACACCTGGAGTGCCCCCTCTTCCTCGAGCAAATTTGTCCCCTGATCAGTGTGCTTATTGAAAAGAGACTGGGCATTGGCGTACTGAGTGCCCTCTTTTGTGAGGTCAGCAGTACCAGCGGGGAAGGGGAAGTATGAGAGGACACCCAGGGAATTCAGGAAACAGGGGAGGTACAGGAGCTCGTCCCAGGTTTGAGGCAGTTGAACAATGACTAAATTACTCCAATACTTTTGATAGACAAAATCAATACCAAATGGCTGATTATTCTGCCAATGTACTTGCAAATTCCGATTGCACATATGGATGCCTAGGATGGGGTAAGGAACCGGTTGAGGCGCCAGTAGATCAAATGGGTCCTTATGTTGACGCAAAAGTCTTGGGATCTACTGATCGGTTTCTGGTTGATACAGGGGCTATCCATAGTGCTCTGTCTAAAAGATTGGTTCCTAGGGCTCCACTGTCCAGCAACATGATAACATCGATAGGGTTCAATGGAACACCTACACCTAGCCTGCTTTCACAGCCACTTGAATTCGGACTTGACAAATTCACTGCAGCATGTACATTTTTGCTTTCCCCCTAACACGCCGGACAACATTGTGGGTATCAATATGCTTAAATATTTTCATGTTACAATACGTTGTTCTCCGGAAGGTGTGCGTGTTATTTTGAATGACAATTATCCAATGGTTGAGAGATCCTGTCTTATCAATGAGGATGTCGCTCTGGCATTCCAACCTAGTATCTTGTGGGATATATCAGATACTGATGTGGGCCAAATGGTTATTCCACCAGTGCAAATCCAAGTAAGGGAAGGTGTTTCATTGCCTCAACCAACACAAAATATCCCAAGACCAATACAAAATAACCTGAGAAGGTGAAGAAGCATTAGCACGCATTGTTCAGGATTTGATCAAAGTAGGGGTAGTGGAAGAAGTCCCCTTTAATACTTGCAATAGCCCTATCCTCCTATTTTGAAAAAAGACACTGACACTAAAATGTACAGGTTCATTATTGATTTGCGGGAAGTTAATAAAATTGTGGTGCCCCAATATCTGGTAGTTTCTGATATCACAACACTTCTCACTATGGTCCCTCCCACTGCTATTACATTTTCGGTGATCGACTTAAAGAACGCATTTTTCTGGATACCCATTTACCCTGAAAGCTGTTATCTGTTTGGATTCACATTGAAAAATAGATCCTTCCGGTTCTGTTGAGCTCCACAGGGCTATACAGAGAGTCCTAGCATTTACAGTCAGGCATTAAAAAGACAGCGTGATTCCTTTCCTGTGCCAAAGGGAGTGGCCCTTATCCAATACGTTGATGATATCTTTTTAGCTGCAGATATCCCTGAGCAGTGTGAAGAAGGAACACTGTTATTGTTATCATTTCTTGCCTCTCATAATCACAAAGTCTTGTGAAAGAAATTGCAATATTGTAGACAGCAGGTTACCATTTTAAGTCGCCTCCTGTCTAAGAAGGGATGTGCACTCACACCAGATCGCATTCAGACCATTTTAGATACTCCTGTGCCCTGTACTCAGAAGGATGTCCGTGCACTGATTGGCTTTACTTCTTTTTGTAGGCAGTGGATCCCCAGTTTTTTGCACATTATTAAACCTTTGTTGGCCCTTTTGACTAAAGACACTCTGATGCCCCTCCCATGGACTACTGAATGTCAGAATGCTTTCCAACAGTTATGCCAAGCTCTTTGCTCTGCACCAGTATTAGGCACTCCAGACGACACTAAGGGGCATATTTACTAGCCCCTTGCGCCATTTTTGCACCACCATTGCGTGCGGCGTAAAACATGTGCCATGTTGCGTCTCATTTACAACGTGACGCATCTAGGGAGATGCGTCACATTGTAAAGCCCTGCGCCACATGAAACCTGCATCAGGTTTCATGTGGGCGTTCCGGCGCAGGGTGGGACGTTCTGGCACAGCAAAGCCTCGGTAAAGTGCCTGAGTGAAATCTACAAGATTCCACTCCGCCACTTTTCTGATGCCGCTGCGTCAAAACCTTGCACCTGCTTAAAGCAGGCGTAAGGCATGATGCACTGCCTTATATATGGGCAGGCCACAAGCATTTCTGGAGTTGCGTCGTGCTTGCAACACAGCTCCAGCAATGCACCACCCTTCCGACGGGAGATGCATCATGCATGTGTTTATCCTTGCGCCACGATGCGCCGCATAGTAAGTGCGGTGCATCTGTGGTGGCGCAAGGGTAAACTTGCATGATGCATCTTGCCTGGCGCATCCCTGCTGATTTGCAGGGATGCGCCAGTCATCATAAAACTGCCCCCAAGACTTTTACACCCTACGTACATGAGAGAAAAGGTTGTGCCCTCTCGGTTTTAACACAGACACACGGTGATAAACAACATTCTTGTGCATATTTCTAAGCTGTCCTTGACCCAGTCGATCGCGCGCTGCCTGGATGCTTCCGAGCGGTGGCAGCAGCGGCTGTATCTATACGTCAGAGTAAAGGAATAGTTTTGTCACACAAACTGCTTGTGTTAGCACCCCATTCAGTTGATGCTATGCTAAATCAAACGAGAACAGAGCATTTGACTAGTGCTCGCTTGACAGGCTAAGAATTGACACTTTTGGCCCCTCATATCACATTGAAAAGATGTTTGACATTAAACCCTGCTACACTATTACCATTTCCAGCTACTCAGTTGCAAGAGTTACATGATTGTATATTCCTCACTGAAGAGCAAACAAAGGGTCGTGTTGACATACAAGATACACCTCTTTCTAGTGTTGATGGGGAGTTATAGGTTGATGGCTCAAGTTTGAAATTACCCGATGGCACTACATCTGCTGCCTATGCTATTACGACACTTCGGACAGCAATTGAGACAGCTCCCATCCCACAGAAGTCGGCCCAAGCAGCCAAACTGATTACACTAATTGCACTGACAAGAGCATATCAGCTTAGTACATCCTTACCTATCAACATTTACACCAACAGCCAGTATGCATTTGGGGTGGCACACAATTTTGGTCACTTATGGAAAGAGAGGGGCTTCCACACTTCACATGGGACACAGATAGTGCATGGAGAATTAGTGCATAATCTTCTTACTGCCCTAACCTATCCTAAGAAAGTGGCAATTGTTAAGTGTAGTGCGCACAAGAAAGTGACTAATAAAATAGGAGCAGGTAAAGCCTTTGCGGACCACAGAGCCTGTGAGACCGCAATGCAGCGAAGTATCACATCTATGTATGTGGTGAAGTCACAAGCTGAACGTTGGCATGATGCCAGGCAGGAAGTGCTGGACATGCAACAATCTGCCTCGGTTGACGAACTAGACCAATGGTCTAAGGAGGGAACACTGAATGATGAGGGCTGTTGGAGGAATAAAGATATGAGCAAATGGAAGTTACCTACAGCATACTTATACCCCTTGATTCACATGGCACATGGGTCGGCACATGTTGGTGCATCCTCAATGGCAAAACAACTTATGCAAGTTTGGGATCATCCCGATATTGTCGGCACTGCTAAAAAGATAGTCCAGTCTTGTCTGGTCTGTCGCCAATTTAATCCTGGAAAGGGAATGCAAACTCAAACAGGAGGGTTTGCGACACCAACTGCACCTTTTGAGGTCCGGCAAATGGACTACATTCAGTTTGAGCGGCGTAATATTCTAAAAAATGTCCTAGTAGTGGTTTGTAACTTCAGTAAATGGGTGGAGACGTATGCTACGAAGGATAATATAGCTCTCACGACAGCAAAAGCTCTCCTAAAGGAGTTCTTTCCTCGCTTCTGCATTTGTCGGCTCCTACGGAGTGACAATGGACCTCATTTCATAGGGCAAGTTGTAGAATATGTCATGAAAGGGTTGGGGATTAAGCAGAAATTTCATGCCGCTTTTCACCCACAATTAGCAGGCCTGGTGGAGTGTTATAACTCCACCCTGAAATTGAAATTGGGTAATTTACAGGCTTCCACATCTTTGAAATGTCCTGATGCACTGCCCCTAGCCTTGCTTTCTATCAGATCAATACCACTTACATGATATGGCCTTACGCCATATGAGATTGTCTTTGGTGGGCCCATGAATATTTGGGGGGTCCCCAAGCCTCGCCCTATACATGATGTTCCCACATGTTGATGAGTGAATATTTGCCCTAGTTAACTGAAAGTTTGCCTTCTAATTATCAGAAGGTACGGGAAGCTCTTCCAGGCAGGTCACAGGGTGACGGTCATGATCTGCGGCTTGGCGACTATGTGCTTACAAAATCGTTTCAATGGACAAATTCCCTGGTACCTCGGTGGTGTGGCCCAGAGCAGGTCCTCCTTGCTACCAGAACTGAAGTGCGAGTGACCAACAGGAAGAATTGGGTCCACACCAGCCACTGCCAAAAAATTCCGCCTACCTTTGTGAGCCCTGCTGTGCTGACAGATCACCGCGACATCCTTGTCACCGAGAGAGGATGAGCTGCATCACCTGAAGGACCTGAGGAAGTTTTCCGGACCACACGATCCCTGGTGCATCTAGATATCTGCTTCGATCCAGGAAGAAAGACACTTTATCGCAAAAAGAGACTGTTTGAGTCACTGTCCTGGGTGGTTAAAGACTGACTACAAAGGGGGGTAGCCTTTTAGTGACTACTCGTCTCAACATTAGTGAAGAAACCATTGCCTGCCCAGGACCTTAGGGCATCATCTGTTTTGTTGTTTGCCGACGAGATGAACATGCCTCAGGAGAAGACATCGAATGCTGCAAAAATCTGTAGCAAATGCACAATGTTCATCACTGGACTAACTTTGACTGCCGTCATCATTGCTACAATAATGTGGGTTGTGGAGGAAGTAACTCCGGCTCAAAACTTACTGACTGCTACTACTCCTGTCCCCACAGAACATTATTACTTCACCCACCCCTATCATCAAAAGAAGCACCGAATGTCATATCTCACTAACACTTTCATACAAATGTTGCATCATACTCATAATAATATGAATACTGCCAACTGCTGGGTATGTGTAATGATGCCAGCCCATCAGAAGAAGGGAGGAACGCCTTTCATTCCCCTGCCATTCTCGCATAATGGCTCCTGTAGAGCCTGGTTCACACTGTTGTGGGCCTCTGAAATTAGTAATATTACTCTAGCTGATGTAGGAGGACTTAATACACAACTGAATAAGGTTTGTTACCCTGATGATGAAGGCCTCCCACAAGCCAAAGGAAATGTATGGGAAATGGAGGAGTATCGCAAAGGAGATTCCTCCACAAGTTATGTTTTCCCCAACACACGAACGGCCAAGGGTAACGGGCCTCCTGTTATCGCTGTTACTAGAGCCCGAGCGAATCTTTGTGTGAGCAGTTTTGCCAGTACCCCAGTGGGAAAAAGTGACTTTACTACAGTATTGAATATCACTAGAACGAACAGTAGCAGTTTTTTAACCTCACATAACACTTATTTCATTTGTGGAAGTAAATGTTAGTATCATCTACCAATTGGATGGTCTGGAATATGCTATGTATCCTTCTTGCGTCTCCCTGTGTTCTTAGCACCTACATCTTATCATAAAGATCAAAAATTGTTTAATGACATTTCCTTGAACCAATTCAAAAGAACTATAAATAATGATGAAGTGGATCAAACTGACACTGCATTACAGCAATATGTTGACTTTAATTTGGGACTCTTTTTCTTTGTTGGTGCAGCTTTGAATAGTAGAAATCAAGACGCTTGGAAATATTGCAGAAGAACTCCAAAGTACGAGGATTGTCACTTTGCAAAACAGAATGGTTTTAGATGTAATAGCTGATCGTGGTGGAGCATGTCATATTATCGGGAGTAGCTGTTGCGTGTTCATCCCTGACCATGCCCCTTCTGTCTATGATGCCGTTTCCAAAATGCATAAAATAGCCACTAAGATACACCAAGCCTCAGGAACATGGACTTGGAATGGATGGTTCTGGAACTTATTTTCTGTATGGGGTCTGAAAGTATTGTCGGCCTTATTCATAATTATTGCAATTCTCTTCTCTTGTTGTTTATGCATACAATGTGGGCCAATGCTCTGTTCTCTCTGGGCCCGATTCACAGAACTAACTTAAGACAAAATCCTAAACTTACTACCATTTTGGTATTCACAGAAGGCACCTATTCATTTTGGTATTCACAGAAGACCCTTACTCATTTCGATATTCACAGAATTTAGGAGTCTTAACTTTAGGACTCCTAAATCCCTTATGTGAATACCAAAAGTCCCAAAGTTAGGATTTTTCTCAGTTTAGGAGTAGTAAAGTTAGGAGTCCCAACTTTAGGACTCGTAAATACCTTCTGTGACTACTGAAAGTCTTAAAGTTAGGATTTTTCTCAGATTAGGAGTAGTAAAGTTAGGAGTCCTAACTTTACTACTCCTAAACTGAGAAAGATCCTAACTTTAAGACTGTTGGTATTTACGGAAGGCATTTAGGAGTCCTAAAGTTAGGACTCCTAACTTCTGTGAATACCGAAATGAGTAAGTGCCTTCTGTGAATACCGAAATGAGTGCCTTCTGTGAATACCAAAATGAATAAGTGCCTTCTGTGAATACCAAAATGGTAGTAAGTTTAGGATTTTGTCTTAAGTTAGTTCTGTGAATCGGGCCCTCTGTATTTCCACTTGTACTACTTGTATACCGTCTAAAACGAATGTCCAAAATGCAAATGCCCGTTTAGCAATGGAATGATAAATTTGTGAAATGATGTTAATTGATATTCATGATGTATATCATACCCCTTTGAAGGGATGAGAAAATGTCTTAGCTTATGCTAAAAGGGTCGTCTGTGGAAACGTGTAATATTTTACGTTAGAATAAGCGACAGCCATTTTGGCTGTGGTGTCCATTTAGTTTCCTTCGTAATTCTTTCGTCCTCTGCTGTTTGCCTTTTCACTCTGCTTGTGTCATCAACTCTAGTTGACCTCTTACGACATTGTTTGCCAATAGCTATTTCTGTGTTTAAACTCGTTCTTTCCATTTCTGTCCACATGCTTACTTTGCAACAAAACTGTATATAAGAACGATGGTTTGTGAATCCAACGTACCTCCTCCTACAACACTTGAGAGTGTTGTGTGGACGTGGTACCACTCATGAGTGATTATTAAACTTGTTGTTTTACTTCAACTCCAGTGCCGATCTCTCTTTTGTTAGTCTTCGGACCCGTGGACGAGAGGGTGACCCTGCACCATTGTGCCCACTTTTGAGTACATTTCCACAGGTCCATTCTGGCCTATGGGAGCAGGTAGCCTTGCAATAGTGAAAAACAAAATGGGCTGTAATTCACTATAAGGACATGCCACACACATTAGGGCACGTTCTACCTTTTACATACAATGCACCCTGCACATGGGGGTACATTGAGCCTACCTTAGGGGTGACTAACATGTAGAAAAGGGAAGGTATATGGACTGGCAAGTGGGTGCACTAGCCAAGTCGACATGGCAGTCACAGACTGCACACAGGCTCTGCAATGGCAGGCCTGAGACACACTTTACAACCTGCTTCTGTGGGTAGCACAGCCAGTACTGCAAGACCACCAGCAGCATTTGATTTACAGGCCCTGGGCACACATGGTGCACTGTACTAGGGTCTGACAAGTACATCAAATAAGCCAATCACGGAATCACCAATCCATTACAACATTTTACAATAGAGAGCATATGCACTTTAGCACTATCAGCAGTGGTAAAGTGCCCAGAATCATTAAACCACCAACAACAGGTCAGACAAAATATAGGAGGAATGCAAAAACTTCAGGGATAACCCTGCAAAAGGGGCCCAGTCCCACACCACCCCCTTCCAGCCTAAACGTAGGGTAGACCAATCATTACCTTGATGGGATTCCCTGCTTTAGGCAATAGAACATGGACCCTGGCCTGCAACAGCAGAGGCATATTCCAGTTCTACGCCAATCGGAACCCAGTTTGATCCCTCTGTCCATACTGTCAGGACCCACTAAGCAAACCCATGGGGAACCCTTCTTCTCACCTGTGGACACCATCTGTGCAGCACCTAACCTTGGCTTGCACACAGGTGTGCCCCAACAGACAGACAGTACCCACATGGCCAATACAGTGGTGTGGCCCAGTCCATCCCCGGGGTGCGGCGCCTGTCCCCCTCCCAGGGGCAACTCTGTCCACCAGGACAGCAAGCCACAGTGACCACTGACAGTTGTCAGTGAAGAGACCCAGATATGCCTTTCAGGGCTCTCAAATCTCCTTGGTGTCAGAGAGCGGGGCGCAGTACCCCCAGGTGCCTGGCACCCTTTGTCCACTCTCCCTCCGGTTAGGTCAGGTACTACATCCTGACACTGACCCACCAGCCCCGGGCCTGTACCCGGCAGCTGGACAGGAGACTAGGGTGGGCTTTCCCACACCCGGTCCTCCTCCTCCTCTGGTCTCTGTACCCTCCCACGTGGAGCAGTACCCCCTTCCAGAATTAACAGGGCACCTGTGGCATGTGTCCAGCACAATTCGCCCACCAGTTCAGGGGTTCTATCCTGCAACTGGGATCCCAGCCTAGGGTCTATACCTTGAAACTGGGCAGAGGTCAGGGGTGAGCCTGCCCTCTCCCCGCCCCCTTACTGAGGTCCTGCACCCTCCCACCTGGAGAGGTGCCCCCAGAAGACAAACCTGTAGGGGCACTGTTAGCAGTTGCCTTTTCCTCCAGGTCAAGGGGTACACCCTGAACCTGGCCCTTCAACCCAGGGTCTGTACCCTTAGGCTGGACCTGTGCCTGGCATCCCAGGACTTCTGGGGGATTACACCAACCTCCTTCCCCCAGGGGAAACACATTCCTCTAGAGTTGTGTTAGAATCTGCCTGGCGCACCAGGACTACCCCCCCCCGAGGGTAACACATAACTCATGTGTTGTGTGACAGTATGCATGGTGCTGATCTCCTGACCCCTGTCCATCTGACAGTGCGCGAAGATCCCCCAGGACAGAAGTGGTGTCACCATGGTCACTCTATGGGGCTCAGTCATTCTGGCTGGCCCCTAACCCACTGGTTCTTCCACTGGGGACTCTCTCCCCTATCACCCCTCAATCTGGACTTCTGCACCATCCATTTAGGAGTGGCACTGCCAGACACCAGAACTGATGGAGGTCTGGTTACAGACACTCCCAGTTCACTTGACATTAGGAGAATCCCCCTCTAATGGACTGCTAGTACAGCCTAGGTTCCCTACCTGGTGTTCCCTTAAGGAGCCATCCAGACCTTTAGATTGAGGTTGGGCACTTTCGGGACATATCCCAGTCTCACTCCTAGGAGACAAGACGTCAGGCCCTACACCCCTCCCACTACACCGGGACCTAGCTGGGCTACTCTGAACCTCTCCCACCACTCTGGGCTGGAAGATACCTGAGCCACTCCTCTTAGGGTCACTTCCCAATGCCTCTTCAGACCCTCTGGAATCCACCAAAAGGTCTGCCTCCAATGTGAGTTCCCTGGGGTCAGAAAACTCACCCTCCAACAGGTGTTGGCATAGCTCTGGAAAACAGGGGCTTACAATATGCTCTCTACGATTTTAGTCATTAACTCCACCACACTATCCTTCACCTCACCATCCAGTGCCTCACACACGTACCCCACACCACTCTCCTGAGATTGTCAAGACAGTATCTGACTGTCTCTGTCACACAACCCACACTCCTCTGGGCGGTCATCACACTCACATACCAGGACTTCAACCTCGGGGGAACCCCTCTCCCTGCACCTCTCATCTAGAGTCAGTAGAGTGTCCCTCCCACCACTAGGACCATGAACCCCTGCACCAATTTCCCAATTTACCTCAGGGACACTGCACACCACTGGAGCTACCTCATGTCCTTGAACCTCCTGGTGTATGTTAACCCCCTCCTTCAAGTTAGGCACCACATCTCTGGGTGTGTGTACTGCTCCCTCAGTACTAGATAACTCAATTTTGCTGCCACCATCTGAGCTGGACTCCATCTCCAACCCAGCCAAGTGCACTTCCTGAGCTACACAAATCTCTTCTTCTTGAGTTAAGGCCCTCTTGGCCTCAGCCCTCTCGAGCTCCTCATCAACCTCTCTCACCCTCTGCTCATTAGCTAGAAGCCCTTCATCTTTTTCTGTTTCTTCCTCACTTTTAGAGAATTCCTCTTCCTCAGACTCATTTGGTAGTGTTAGCATCCAGCGTAGTAGTTCATGCTGAAATAGGGCTGTCTCTAGATCCTCCCTGGACCTTCTCTTCACAAGCAGCCCCCTTTCCTTGCAGAACACACGTAGCTCCCTCATTCTATACGTGAACATGTGCCAGAAGCCAAGTCCCATCTTGTCAAGACTTCACAGGTGCAACAACTAACCAATAAAAGTACTTCCAGGAGGACACCAGAAAACAGTGTGTGGTTGCATATGGTCTGCACTCACTATTGGTGTACACCAATCACTGTATGTAAGACACAAATGCAAGTCCAAATCCTCCCCGCTGACCACCAACGTTAGAAATGGGTGTCTCTAGCTGGCAATAGTATACACCTTTGTCCAAATAGGGACCCTTGCTTCTAGTCAGGGAAAGGGGGATACACTCCTGAATAACCCCTGCTCACCCCCTTGGTAGCTTGGCACGAGCAGACAGGCTTATCTCAGAAGCAATGTGTAAAGCATTTGTGAACACATACAGTAATACAGTGACAACACTACAAATGGACACCACACCAGTTTAGAAAAATAAGTAATCTTTACTAGACTTAACACTAGACCCAACGACAAAAATCCACAATTCTGTAATAAAAATATGGCTTCCAATTGGTAGAAATAGCTTAGTTCAATGTAAATGGTAAAAGCGACACTTTACTCTCAAAGTACCTTGGATGCGTCACGCAATACCGCGAGAGGCCCTGCGACACGCTTCTCAGGTGATGCAACGGTAACCTCTGCGGCTGCAACACGCTTCTCCGGTGATGCGACATGCTTCTTCGGGGATGCGACGGCGAACAGCTGCGGCGGCAGCACGCTTCTTCGGCAATGTGAAGGCAACTGCTGCGGCAGCGACACGTTTCTCCTCGTTGCGTCGCGCTTCCAGCTACCAGTGACACGCAGTCTTCTCAGAGGGCCCAAACAACAGTAGGCATCTCTCTGTAGGTAGAATCCCCAGCAAGGAAATTCAGGGCAGCTGGTGGTGAAATCTTGTTTCCCTGGGACTTCAGACAGCAGGCAAGCTCAGTTCAAGCCCTTGAAGATCTTCCTCAAGATGACAAAGCAAACAGCAAAGTCCTTTTCTCCTTTTCTTGGCAACAAATAACCACTGCAGGCCAACCTCAGACACAGCACAGGGGCAGTAATCCTCCTTTAGCTTCTCCGGTTTCATCTCCTTGGCAAAGGTTTCTCCTGATTTCCCAGAAGTGATCTAAAGTTCTGGGGTCTGGGTCCTCCTTTTTATACACACAAATCCTTTGTCTCTGAAGGCAGAACGTGTCTGTACCTAGTCCAAACCAGTTCTGGGTGCATTCTGCCAGTGCACAACTTCTTCCTTTGACAGTGTGGGCCAGGGTCATCAGACGCACCACTAAAGGTGGAGCCAGCATTGAGGAAGGCAGGCACAGCCCTATTCAGGCCCAGGTGCTACTCTTCCCACCACTCCCAATGCAGATAGGTCTATTCAGTCTAGTGCTGACTCACCCTGCCTCCTGGAGCCACCCCAGCCCCTGTCACTCACAAACCAGACATGCAATACACAACCTAGCAGAGGCAGGCTGGATGGTTAGGCAAGAAAATACCTACTTTCTAATAGTGGTATTTTCAAACACAGAATGTCAAAACAAACTTCACTAAAAGATGTATTTCATCATTCTGAGTTCAGGCATACTGAATTAATTCTGCTACCATGTTCCCTGGGTCAGTTAGGATTATAAGGTGTTATAATCAAACGGCCCATTTTGGCCTATGGGAGCAGGTAGCCTTGCAATAGTGAAAAACGAAATTGGCTGTAATTCACTGTCAGGACATGCCACACACATCAGGGTATGCCCTACCGTTTACATACAATGCACCCTGCCCATGGAAGTACCTTGGGCCTACCTTAGGGGTGACTAACATGCAGAAAATGGAACATTTAGGGACTGGCAACTGGGTGCACTTGCCAAGTCGACATGGCAGTCACAGACTGCACACCGGCTCTGCAATGGCAGGCTTGAGACACACTTTACAAGCTGCTTCTGTGGGTGGCACAACCAGTGCTGCAGGCCTACCTGCAGCATTTGATTTACAGGCCCTGGGCACACATGGTGCACTGTACTAGTGTCTGACAAGTAAATCAAATAAGCCAATCATGGAATCACTAATCCATTACAACAATTTACAATAGAGAGAATATGCACTTTAGCACTGATCAGTAGTGGTAAAGTGCCCAGAGTAAAACAAAAAAAAACAACAGGTCAGACAAAATATAGGAGGAAGGCAAAAAGTTCAGGGATGACACTGCAAAAAGGGTCAAGTCCAACACATCCCCTAAATCCAGCATGAAAAACTGACCCTTAATTAAAATTTCTGAATGTCGGCTCTTCTTTCTTTTACCTCAATTTCAAATGTACCTATCCTTACCGTCCATCGTCTCCATGCCCTATTTCTCTGAGTACAGCCTACTCTGCCACATAAAAGTTTACCATATTCTTTAAAATTGTATTTCTGCAAATAGCCCACAACTCATTTACAATATCACCATCTCTCCTTCTTCCTCTGAAAAACATACCTATGCAACCTAATAATACCTAATCTCCTCTAAATTAACTATTAATCCCACCAACCATGTGCATGACCTCACATGCCTCCCACTAATGACTACAAGTAACCCCATATAATTTGTTCCACCATAAAGAAACTGGAATAAATGCATGGAATGGTTTGCTTGAGCCCAGAAAACTAATGCTAATAACTAACGATAACCAATATCACTGGACTAACCACTAACATTGGATTTCAGATCAGCATGCTGCCCTGAGCAGAGCGCTTCCACACCTCGTCACTAGTAGTTAGTCCTATATAAATGTAATCACAATAACAAATAGCATAATTATTTGTATTTTTTCTCTGTTGGAATATCCCTTTCTCTATATCCTGTTTGAATATTGGGCATTCTCTCCTTTTTCCATTCTGAAAAGGCATTTTCTTTTGCCTTTGACATTTATACATTTGCATTGTATTCCTTTGTGGGAAATTAGGTACAAGAATTATGGGAACGCTCACACACTTGGAACATGCAGAGTGAGCATCCAAAACACCCTCATTCTCAATTGTACTCTTATAAGAATGTACAATTTCACCACTCCTGATTCTGTGAATCTAAATGTTACATTTGTTTGTGGACATATGAGTTTGTGCCCATTACTTAAATTTGTTTGTGTTCTTTAAATTCTAGTATCACACTGTATTAATGTACACAACAGTGGATAGAAGATTGATAGATTGCATCTGTGATAGACAACACAAACTAGTTGCTCAAGACACTGAGGCCCCGATTCAGAACGAGGCTCCACAGTCATGGCAGATGTTGCGTCATTTTTGTGCGAGATAGTGGGATAGATAGAATAATGACATAAGTTATTGGGGATTGTTGGGAAAATGCATGATGTATTACAGTCATGTAGCACTTACACTTGGAGGAATAAAGAAGTGTAATACCAAACTCTGGGTGAAGCCTGCTTATTTGCCTGCTCCCAGGTAGGGGAGGGCTCTAAAACTGGTGATGAGTAGGGAAAACTGTAAACCTCACAACCTGAAGAAACAAGAGTGCTCTCCCACAGTGTTTGCTGTGTTCCAGCAAACTGCTTTTGCATTCTACATATGCCTCAGTCGAAGTGAGGACTGATGGTTGTCCTATGTGGAGTCAAAGCACCACTCCAGCCAGTACTAGGCCTGGTAAAACAGCTTTGCAGAAAGTTTATTTGTCGTTGGCTAGAAAGTTACTGGTAAAGTTGAGGCAAGACGTACTGCACCACAATGCAATTCTAAAGGCAGCAACAACCAGGTATAGATAAGCACTAAAGGCAGTTATTGCCAAAATACAGAAAAGCACAAAAGGCAGTGATAGCTGAATGGAAAGAAGTGCTAGAAAAGAAAATCTTGCTAACACCAAGAAACAGGAAAGGCAGTGACAACCAGGTATTGACAGTGCAAGTGTGTGAAGACAGCCAGGTCCAAAGGAACGCTATGAGTAGAAGTTGATACATGCAGTGAAACATTAGAGGTAGCGATAACCAATTACTGAGAATGTGATTTCGCTTGCCAGCACCAGAATAAAAAGAGCCATACAGCTTCAGGATCAGGGCCACAACCCAAGCAAAAGCATGGGGATTGTGCTTATGAGGCTGTTTGATACTGTCAAGCCAACTGAAAGGTCTTGGACGGCAGTCGGATTAGAAAAATGTGTTTGCTTCCAATGGCTGTTGACAAGAATGTCAAATACTCATTTCTAAAACTACTGTCTCCCTTTGATACTGCCAAGAGACAGAATGTTGGCGACCGATGAACTACCTGGGTTGATGCTTCAATGATTTTGATGCGTTGGAAGAAATAAATGACAAAAATATTATTAAATATCAAAAGAACTTGGCAGGTCAAGGTGTATAGGAAGTGTTAAAGACAATACCACAAGGTGATGAAGTAACGTATCGCCAAATAAAGAGGCGCTAAACAACAAGTTCAATCCAATGTCAAATGTTGACTACAAAAGGTAGATTTTCAACTAAGAAAGGCACAAAGTTGGTGAAATGGTGGATGAGTTTGTAGAAAGAGATTATTCTCTCATCAAGCTTTTCAAGTTCAACAAGTTCAGTGAAGAAAAGGCCATACACCTCAACGTAATAGATGGTTGTCTCTCTAGTTTCTTCAGACAACACATGCTGAAAGAGACAGTGAGTTTAAAGTTATTCTTCATGGTTTTTAAAGCAGAAGAATGCGCTGACAAGCCAGCTGCTAACATGGAGGCTGTCATGGCCCAAGTGAATTAGCCCTGAATGTGAAAAATATGCCAAAATAAGGACACAAAGTGAAATAGAAATCGTGCTTTCAATGTGGATTCTCCTTTCCACATGAGGGTAAATGTCCCAGCATTGAACAAATTTGCACAGGCTGCAGAAAAGAGAACGATTTTGTAATGGTTTGAAAAGTGAAGGAGAGGTCAAGCAAGTCACATCCAAAAAACAAAAAGGACACCGAAAAATTCAAGAGTAGGTGTCCTCTCACACTCAAAAGACTAAGTGGTAACCTCATTTGAGGCAAGTAGAAACTGAATAGAATAGATTTTCTTAAAAGTCCTGGGCTAAAAGTTTGTCACTGTCACTGTCAAAGTGACAGTGAGAAAGACGGGTGTGCTATGTAAATGTCGACTACTGAACAGCATGAACATGCAGGTTTAGCATCTTGGAAAGAAGAACATTGATTGAAGCAAGATCAACACGTGAAAACACACAATTCATTTAATTAGGACACTATCCCAAAATCACACTGAAAGTAAATGGGTGCTCTAAACCTTTTATCACAGACGGTGGCACCTCGATAAACTTTATGCCAGCAGAAAAGTACAATGAACTGTTTTCAGTGCACTGTTCAACTCCGTTGAAAACCAAAATATATACGAGGGCTGCTTAGACACCACTACCAAGTCTGGGTTCATTTGTAGCAACTAAGAGAGATAAGAAGACAGAGGTACAAGCCCCAATTCATGTCCTGCAAAGCATAACATCAAGAGGCTGTTTACTCAGTTGTTTCAGTACCGCTGCTGACATAGGGTGATTTCTGTGAAATACAATGTCAGTGCCTATCATGAAATAGTGAGTCCGTTTTCATCCCTGTTTCACAGACTAGGCAGAATTAAAACCATGAAAGTGAAACTCCATACTAGTGAGGACATTCATTCAGTCTCTCAAAGACATCATTGAATTGCATTTCATGTACAAGAGACTGTTGAGAAAACAGAGTGATATAATTGTACGGCGCCATGGGTGTCACCCATAGTGGTAGTGCCGAAAAAGGATAGTAGAGGAGCTGTGTGCATCTGAGTAGATATGCGCCATGCTAGAAAGGTGTGAGAAAGAGAACAACCAGGTTCACACATTGCTGATATGATTACACGAATGGAGCCAAAGTATTTTCCCGTCTAGAGATGAACAAAGGGCGTCATCAGCATGAACTGGAAGAGAATTGCATATATATTACTACCTTTTCAACTCTTGTTGGGTTGTTTAGATATAAAAGACTAAGGGCCTCATTACGATGCCGGTCGGACCGACTGTCCAACCACCATCCTCATGAGCCCTGTCCAACCGGGAAGGAATGAAGCTTCTCCCCACCATATTATGATGAAAATGCAGCTTCCACGGTGGCCGAATCTATGGGGGAGCACATATCCCCATATATTGTCACTACATTTGTGTACCATCCTCACAGGAAACATGTGAATTGTACACACCTGCATAGCATATGTGGGGGGACGCCTTGTGCACAATGTACCCCATTGCTGGAGTGTGGCGGAATGACAAAGTCCAGTCAATAGGGATATATACCACATAAGGACTTTCCTGCATTCCGGCACCCTCATGTTCATAGTCATCAGGGTTAGGCTGCCGAGGTGTAGGGGGGACCTATAGGAAGGGATCCCCAGCATAGACTGCTGGAGGGGAGTGGATTTGGGTGAGTATTCACCCCAAATCCTTTGTTTCTGATGAGTTGAGGTAAGAGGTCGGACCGCCACAGTCGGATCGTCAAAGAGCCACATCATAATCTGGATGGTGGTCAGAGATCCCCACACTGCCCTATGGATGCTATTTTTCTCTGACCGCCTCCAACAGGACTGCGGTAGAGGGTCCGACCAGCATCGTAATCAGCCCCTTACTTTTAGAGTGTCGTCAGCTGCAGAACTTTTTCAGAATTTCATCCATCACATAATACAGCCAAACATCTTTTCAATTACAGTGACGAAATACTGTTTTTCGGGGTCACTAGAAAAGAACATGATCGAGGTCTCACTCTGGTCTGTCATATGCTTGTGGATACAGGTCTCAAACTAAATGCAGAAAAGTATGAGTTTCACAAAACTAAACTCAAATTCTTTGGTCACATCTTTTCAGATGGGGGAGTGACGCCAGATCCAAATAATGTACAGGCTTTGTCAGCCACTTCTCCCCCAAAAGATGTAGCTATGCTGCAATCCTTTCTTGGCAGTAGCAGTTCCAGCTCCAGCTATACACATGACTTTGCCACTGCGAGTGCTCCATTGAGACACTTAACAAAACAAAACATTCCTGTTAAATGGTCCCATGAATATGAACAGAACTTCTAGAAGATCAAGCATGCAACTGAGAATGCCATGGAAATGGCCTACTTTGATCCAAAACTGAAAACAGAAATTGTTGTTGATGCCAGCCCAGTGGGATTGGGTGCCATACTTGCTTAGCACACTGGACAGCCAAATGACACATCATGGCTCATACGAGCTGAAGCCATAATGCCCCTTCGCATTGAGAGGTAGGGTATTAAACTGCAAGAGAATGTTAATATGATTGTGCATCGTCCAGGAAAAGATCAAAACCCTGATGACTACTTTTCATGTGTACCAGTACCCCATCTATAGCGGCTAATGTTTATGTTAACTTTATTGAGGAATCCAGTACTGCTGCTGCCTTGTCAGTAAAACAAATTATTGCTGCCATGAGCAATGATCAAGATTTGGTAAGACTCAGAGGCATTATTACACATTAATCTTGGAGAAAACATATGCAACCTCTTTGTGATGACTTTAAGTACCAGAAATTTAGAAATGTGCAGGAGGAACTTTCACTGATACCAAAAGGCCTTATACTACAAGGTTCAAGAATTGTCAGACCTGAGAGTCTGAGACAGCAAGTCATTGAACAGACCCATCACTAAATTGTCTCTACTAAACGAGCTCTGCGTGACTAGGTGTATGGTTCCCTTGTCTTGATGAGCGAGTTGAAAGGGACTTAAGGGCATGTCATTTCTGCAGTGTATGTCATCAAAAACAACCCAGCATCCTATAGATATGGCTGATCTTCCCAAGCATGCATGGGAGAAAATTGTAATTGACTTTTTCTGGCCTCTTGATAATGGACATCATCTACTAGTGATTGTAGATGAGTACTCACTTTTTCCCATTGTGGAAGATCTGTCCTCAACTACTCATGAGAGTCAATGCGAGGTACACCTTTCACCTTTCATTTTGTTTAGCAATTTATGTGTACACTCCAGAAGGCCATTCGAGGGGCCCTGGAAAAGCTAAAACTGAAATCAGTGATTCAGTCTACTCTGTAGGCCAATCGGTCGACTCCCCATTTCTACTGTCTTGTGAGCCGGGCTCTGTCAGGCCCTCCAAGCCCAATGGGCTTCTTTACATCGTTATGGTTCCAGACCATGTTGCTGTATTTAACACCCATGTTCCTTTGCTTACTTATTCATGTTCTTTTGCTTACTTATGATATTTTGTGTTTTTGTTATATTGATCCCTTCTATTATTGCAGAGATGCTTGCCTGTATATGATATGCCCACTTTGCTGTTTTACCACACGCCTATCTTTTTATTTGTTTTGCAGTTCTCTGTAAAACGCTCTGATATCCTTTTGGGTCATGTTCACACTATATAAAACTTTTTAGATAAATAGCAATAAATAAATTCCACCACTGGAGAAAATCCTGTCACCTAAATGTTTGGGAGAGCCATGGGATCTCTGCACTGCAGTTTCCTATTGTAGAAATCCTATCATAGATGCATAGATTCCGCCATGACTGAGGAGCCTCCACCACAAGAGACTTTTTGAGAATTGGGGCCATACATTTTTCCCAGAAGTGGCTGAACAGGTTGTCTCAGATCTTGTGGCCATGATGTAGAACTCACTCCCACTGGATCACAAGAAGGCTTGAAATGTCAAGATGTTTCTAGGCAATATAAGGATGTAAGGTTGATCTGTTTCTCGTAACAAAGCAAGATTGTCATGACACTGAGTATATTTAATCATGTGCTTTTTACTTACTCAATTGTTTAATGCTTTTCCTGACAGACCACTTTACAAGATAATTCGATTCAACCTTCAGTAGAGTTAAAATGTCGTTATTAAATTGGTGTTTATGGGGCATAACATGAATTTCAACTTAAGTAAACTATGAGGTATACAATATGCTGCTGTGTTTTTTTCTTAAAAACTCCCCTTATGGACAGGAAAGGTACCAATTATATAATGTGATGTTAACTATATCAAAATCAAACATTTAACTGTGGTAAATAGGAATAATGTAATAAACTACAAAAGACTTGGAAGACCCATCTAGCTTACACTGACTCTCTTTCAGAATTGCGCATATAAATCACATGTGTTCATTAAAGTTACTTGATAAAAATGGTAAGTATACTACATTTCATATGCTGAATGATCGAATTATATAGCAGTAAGAGGTGAATGCTGTGCAAACACTCATTGGTATGGCAGCTTTACAACAGGCTGCCTTTGTGGTAGTCCCCTATGGGGGGCCTAGCAGTGGTTGCCTCTATTCTACACAGCATTCTGTAAACCCTTTTACGAATCTGTTTTGTTTTTATGGCATATACTAGAGGGTTCAGTACTGGAGGAACCAGGAGGTAGAAATTAGCTAGCAGAATATGAACTGGAGGAGATATATTGTGGCCAAACCTGTGAGATAAAGAGGATATGGCAATGGGCATATAGAAGGAGAGGATGGCACAGATATGTGAAGTGCAGGTCTTGAAAGTCTTGAGACGTGCTTGTAGAGATGCAAGGCCTAACACAGCCCTCACAGTCATGAAATACGAAAAGGCGATAAGAGTAGAGTCTCCTATCAGCACAAAGAACCCAATGGTTAATCCATAGAGGTTGTTGATTGTGATATCATCACACGACAGACTTACCACTGCCATGTGCTCACAGTAAGAGTGAGAAATTACATTGGTTCGATAGTACACAAGCCTTTGGATAAGAAACGGCAGGGGGAGAATATAAAGCAGTCCTCGCAGCACGGCAGCTATTCCGATCCTCCCTATCATTGGATTGGTTAGAATCACAGCATGCCGTAGAGGATGGCATATTGCTACATAGCGGTCAAAGGCCATAGCCAAGAAGATTCCAGATTCCATGGTGGCCAGCGAATGAATAAAGTACATTTGCACAAGACAGCTTTCAAAGTAGATCTCCCTGTATTCAAACCAAAAGATAGTCAAAATTTTGGGCATGGTGGATGAGATCAAAATGAGATCAATGACTCCAAGGATACAGAGGAACATGTACATTGGTTCATGGAGGCTTTTTTCTGATCTTATAATCAGCAAAATGGTGCAGTTCCCAAAGATAGCCAGGATGAACATTGAGCAGAAAGGGATGGACATCCAAAGGTGAAGGTGTTCAAGCATAGGGATGCCTACAAGGATGAAAGATGTTGGGTGGATGCAGTAACTGCCATTGGCTGTGTTCATTGCAACATTTATTCAATGTTTTGGAGAAGATTTGTACTCGGCAGAAAAGGAGGGTAGTCTGCTTAGTGCATTAGTCCATTAGTGTTATTGATGCTACAAAATATGATGCTTAGTGCTGCAGGACTTTTTTAACAACAATGCATTTGTACAGTTTTGTCACCACAATGTAAGACTTTGTTTGAAATATTTAATTCATGTTCCACTAATTTTGGAAACAAAACTTAGATGCACGCAATCACCTTTGTTTATTCCTGGAATCTATGGATTTCTATCACCTGATAATTAGGTAAATCTTTAGAGCTAGCTGTAAACTTATAATTCTTGATATGGTTTATAGGTTTTGCCAATGAAAAAATTGTTACATAGTAGGCAGAAATAGTTTTATAGATAGTAATAGTGAGACACTCTCTGGTTTCAGTCCAACCCTAAATCAGAAATTAGTCACATTTTTTTACCTCTGATTAGGGATTTAGAATTGGGTGATAATTATGCATGGGTTGCAAACTACACGTGATCTCTTATTTCAACACACTGAACTAAGAATCTCCTGTTGGGTGGCGGCATAAGACGGCAACCTAGGTTAATGGTACATCCTTTGGTAAGTTTTACCAATTTTAGAATGTATATTTGGAAAAAAAAGGTATGTTATAGCCAGTGAGGTAGATTTGAAGGAGGCAAATTATAAGTATGTAGCATAATGACTGGATGTTGTATATATTATAAGTTTATCTTCTAAATTTGAAATTAATTTTTTTGTATTAATGCTTGGCTTGATGTCTTCTGTATGAGTGCAGAATAGGTAACTCAGAACTACTACTTATTGTTGCTGATAATAATATATGAATCAATCTAGTCCACATTAACAACGTTACTTTACATAATGCACAGACTCGATTGTATTCATTCTTAAATGTTACATTTCTCAATTCCTTATCCTTTTTTAAAAAACAAATCTTCCTTTGCTTGAACACAGCCAACACGTTTTGGCCAAGAGGGACTTCTTCAGGGCTACAGGAGAAATAAAATAGAATTTCAAAAACAATACATAATACAAAAAAAGGACAAAAGAAAAACCTTTTGTATATTGTATGTACAATAAGACATCATTTTATGATAGTACACTGTGGTAAACAGGTGACATGGTTCACTGTGCATAGCGAAAATTAATTGCAACTTTCCAAGTATAACACAGACTCCAGTACGTCGATCATGAGGTTAATATTAATCATAAACAACACTACAGGTAACTTTCAGAAAATGTGTTCCCCTCAATGTTGTCCTACTACTGTTCAATAACCAATGTATGACATGTTTTACAATAGCTATCCTGGAGGGTCGAATCTCATCTACGTTACTATACAGTGTACCTGAATATACCTTGAATTGTTCTTCGTCTGAGTAACGCGACAAAAGTATGGTGTTCTTATATTCCAAAACGAATCCTTTCTTAGAGTTTTGAGAATATCATCTTCTTTCACCAGCAGGTTCAAGGTGTAAATAGATCTTCCAATGAAGCAGAATTCCCTCAAATCCTGTAACACATGTAGAACAAGTATTCTTTTGTTTATAAACAACCAAACCCAGTAATGAAGCAGGTGCTCTAGCATCATCTGGTAACTAACCTAAGACTAGAAAAAGTAATGTACCTTAATTTAGAAAATGTTATCATATGTCGAAGGCCCCATTCATATTATGTGCCTTGAAATCCAAGGTGTACTAAGCGAAAAGCACCATATTCCATATCCCAGTTGATCTCCAATTAAGGGCTTCCATGTTATTTTAGATGGGGTCTCGGTGAACCTAATAAAGTACATAAGAACAACGTTTCAAATACTTTTTTTAAAAGGAGATGTGTGTCAGGTGATGCAAGCATAATTATACACATTTTGTAGTTTGTGTGAAACAATTTAAGTATATATCATGCATAATATGTTTTTTGCTTTTCCCCCAGTCCTTTTCCCAGAATACATTGTGAAAGGTTTGACCTGCCAGAATTTATCACAGAAAAAATGCAAGTGGGTGATATGTATAACGCAATTCCAATTTCCGTTTAAACACGTACTTGCAAAGGGACCAGAAATAGCCCTGAACTCATAATAAAGGCCATAGTCTTCACCATCTCCTCCGAGAAAAAGATAAACTTCTCCCCACTTTTCTCCAGGCCCTCCCTCAGATGAAAGTGAAATTGACGGGACCCACCTTGAGAGTTAAGGGAAAAGGAAAGTGCCATAAAATCTAGTTGTAAATAAGGAAGATTAACCAGTGATTGTTCAAGTCAAGAGAGGGACAGGGAAGTGCTGGTCACTTCTGTTTAAGTTGATTCTCTTGTACTATCAACATGGCGTTCATCTTCATTTTAAAAAATCTACCTCATTTGCAATCACAGAAAAAGACAAACTCAAACAGTTAGCTCCAGCACCGCGGGCTAAAGGTTGGCAGAGAAAAAGGATTTGGAGTACATACTGACCCCTATCCAGTTCTTCTCAGCAGATTTCAAGGTGGATCCCTTTCTCCAGCTCCCCACTACACAGCAACATCTTCACCCCGAGGAATACAACCCACTTACATTCTGTGGCATGTTGAGAAAATGATTTCCCTGATGAAGGGTTTCTACCCAAAATGCATTGGGACTATGAAAATGCCATGTTAAATATTTTTCAGTTTGGAGCTTTATACCATATACCCATTGCGGGACTGCCCACATATGGGTAGGACTTCTGCAATGTGTAGGTGGTATTTTTCGACATATATTATGCATGTGTGTGCATTGGACACATATGCAGTCGCAATGTACACACAGGCATCAATATATATTGAAATACATTGCCCACTATCGCAACAATGCCACACCGACCCTGCTGATCCCCCAGAAAACGTGGTTGGACTGCCAAAAATGCAGCGGTCTCCTAGCAGTCATGGACGCGGTCCTTCAATGGCCAAACAGTCGAACTTGTAATAAGGCCTTATGTCACCTCAATTTCAGTACTGCAAGTCTCCATTTAACAGAATTGGACCGCCAGGAGAGCGAGTGAACTGTAGCATGAGAGAGTGCAAATTTGAGGACATAGAAGAACTAAAGTGCTGTTCCTAAGTGATTAATGTTGTGGATATGATTGCCATAGTTAAACGTTTTATTGTTCAGGTGAGCAATTTTTCAGGGTACATGCAGCACATTGTCCTTTGGTCTAGGATTCATACTGGTTTGACCCTTAGTTTATATGCAAGCCTATCCTCAGCACTCTGACTTTTCAAACACCATCTTTGCCATGTTTCTCAAATATTTCAATGTTCTTTTTTCTTTCCACAGGCATTTTCTTTGCAGTGATGTTGCTCTGTGGTTCATACCTGTTTCCCAGACAGACAATGTCGGAAGAATGGAGATGCACCTTTTACCTACTGTATTCACTTTTATTTACATTATTTGCGAACTCCATATTTTGCATTCCAGCTGAAATAACTTTTAACCTTACTATGCGTACATACTTACTAAACTTAATGTACACAGCCCTGACTTTTGAGTTTGAGTTTGAGTTTAAGGGTTTTGTAGAGCGCTCATACACCTAGCGGTTTCTTGGCGCTAAATGGCTACTACTACTCAGGGGGCAGGAAGGTATGGGGAAGTGACCGTTCAAGAGGGGAAGGCTTGGGTAAAGAGAAAGGTCTTGAGGCCTTTACGGAACAGAGGGTGCTGGGAGCAGGTTCTCAGGTAGATTGGAAGGGAGTTCCAAAAAGCTGGGGCCGTGGTCGAAAATTTGGAGCCCCCCCACTTCTTCCGTTTGAAGCGAGGGACCACGAGGAGGTGGTGGGAAGAAGAACGGAGTTCTCTCGATGGAATGTAGTCTTGAATGGCTGTGTTAATGAAAGAAGGGGCAGAGCCTGTCCGGGCTTTAAAGATGGTACAGGCAAGCTTGAATAAGGCGCGCTGCCGGACAGGGAGCCAGTGCAGGGAGACAAGGAGGGGTGTAACGTGGTGTGATTTTGGTAAATTAAAGACCAGCCGAGCGGCTTGGTTTTGGACCAATTGGAGACGCCTCATGAGGTATTCAGGCATGCCGTGATAAAGGGCATTGCCGTAATCTAGGCGAGATGTTACCATGGCCAGAAGTATTAGCTTGAGCGCATCAGAGGAAAAGAATCGTGAGACTTTACGAATTGTCCTGAGGGAGAGGAAGGCTGAGGATACGACGGCAGAGACTTGAGATTGTAGGGAGAGTTGATTGTTAATTTTAAACCCAAGAGTTTTAACGGAGGGGACAGGAATGGGTGGAGAGCCTAAGGAAGAGGGCCAAAAGGAAGAGGACCAGGGACTGGAGCAACCACCTGTCAACACCAATTCCGTTTTATCGGGATTGAGTTTCAGGTGGTTGAAATTCATCCAGTCCTGGATAAAAGTCATGATGAACTGAAAATTAGATATTGACTCGGGGGAGGAAGAGAGGGAAAAGATGAGCTGGAGATCGTCAGCGTAGTTGTACACAGAGACCTCCAGCTGCTGTAAAGCAAAAATAAGGGGGGCAATGTAAAGGTTAAATAAAAGGGGGGACAAAGAGGATCCTTGGGGGACCCCGCACTGGATGGGCCGAAAATCAGCTGAGTACTCACCCAGGCGAACCGCCTGAGTCTGACCGCTCAAGAAGGAGGATAGCCATAACAGGGCCGTCCCTCCGATTCCCGCCACCTCGACACGTGAGAGTAAGATGGTATGGTCCACCGTGTCGAATGCGGCGGAAAGATCCAAAAGGACCAGGGCCTGTGGTTGATTAGTGTCCATTCCCTGTCGTAGGTTATCCAGGACAGATATAATTACAGACTCAGTTGAATGAGCTGGGCGGAAACCGGCCTGTCTCGAAGCCAAGACACTATTTCTTTCCACAAACTCACTCAAGGTTTTGACTACATGACGTTCCAGTACCTTTGCCAAGAAAGGCAGAAGAGAGATGGGGCGGTAGTTGGCTGGATCCGAAGGGTCCGCCCCAGGTTTTTTTAAGATCGGAACGATCACTGCCGATTTGAGTGCAGGGGTAACAATACCCTGGGACAGCGAGCTGTTGAGAAGCGTAAGGGGCGGTGAGGGGCAGTGAGAGTAGATCTGCTTCAAAATATAAGCAGGGCAGGGGTCCAACGGGGAGCCGGATTTAACCAGCGGAAGAATAGAGGAGAGTGAATCGTTCGTGAGGGGAGGAATTGAGTCAAGACGTGCTGTAGCTGGAGGACAGCAAGGGTCAGTGAAAGCCGGGGAAGGGGGGGGGGGGGATTTTAGCTTTAATCTTACTAATTTTGTCGAGGAAGAAGGAGTTGAGGGAATCGCATAGTGGTTGTGATGGGGAAGGTTTGAGTGAGGCTCTATCGGAATAAGCGAGATCTTGAACGATGGAGAATATTTCTCTTGGTCGGTTCTCCGCGAGCTGGATTTTGGATGAAAAGAAAGTTTTTTTGGTTTCCAGTATGGATTTCTTGTATTGTACTAGAAGGGCAGTGTAGCGGGTTTTAAAAACAGGACAGTAGTTCCGCCTCCACTGGCGTTCCGCTTGGCAGAGATTAAGTTTTTGGGTCTTCAGATCGTCAGAGAACCATCGGTTAGCATCTTTGGGGCGTTTAGACGAGATGTGCTTTAAAGGAGCGATGGTATCGCAGCCAGCCCGCAGCCAGCTGCTGATGGCTTCTGCTTGTCCAGAAGAGGGCAGCCCGGTAAGGTCGGGGCTGGAAGAGGAGAGGGTGGTAGATAAAGCCTCGACATCAACGCGGTTCCATGATCGTGCCCAGATGTTTCTCGCAGGAGTGGACTTAGGTAATGAGAGGGGGGATAGAGAAAAAGTGATCAGAGAATGATCTGACCAAAGACACGGGGAAATAGAAAGTGAGGTGACCGGGCAATCACGGTGCCAGATTTGGTCAAGGATGTGTCCCAACCTGTGCGTGGGGGCATTGAAGACTGAAGTGAAGTTGAGCGACTGAAGGGAGTCTGAAAACTCTTTGGAATTTGCGCATTCCGCAGGGTCAGAGGGCCAGAAGTTAAAGTCTCCCAAGACTATAATGGAAGAGTGGTTGACTACCAGAGTCGCCATTAGGTCTTGGAAGTTGGGGAGAAACGTTTGTTTAACTTCAGCACCAGGCATTCAATGCTTATTTTGGACTCCTTCTGGGCATAATTTTTTATTTTACTCTTACTCACTTCTGTTGCGTCGCTGCCTTCCAGTCCAACTCAGTCCCTGACTGTGCGGGGAAAGCAGAAACTCCCTGCCCAAGCTACTTCCTATTATCCGGCCCCACCCCCTAGTCAGCATCCCAGCTTTCATGGCTATAAAAGCTGATGCCAGCTCGGACGCGTGGAGAACGTGTATAGTGAGTGCGCCGCTGTCGCGCCAAAGGCAAGGCCGTCTGCGCCCGTCAGTGTCTGGACGTTGCCAGGAGCCAGGACCCTTGATCCGTTGGAGAAAACAAGGGACTCTTTTACCCAAATTTCTTACTAACTTGCCAACCTCTACTCGGTTGAAACTGGTGTATCTAACCATTAGCTTTGTAAAAATACTTTTCCTGAAATTTTGGAGGGCCCTTTGGTTTGCCTACATTGCCATTTCCGAAGTGACGTTACACCGTATTGCAACATGGGTCACATCACCAATTCCATCATTTCTAATTTTACTTTAACACGTAGGGGAGACTACCCAGCTGTTCCATCTCCCAAGGTGCCTACTAATTTACCATCTCACATCCCCCCTGACCACTATATTCAATCTACCATAAAAAGCTTTCTTTGCAGTGTGAGATCGTTAGCTAATCATTCTACTGAAGTATTGGATGTCATCACCTCTTTATTCCCCAATATATGTTTTCACACAGAAACATAGCTGAATGCCAACAACTTATCTGTCATTACTTTAGCCATCCCTGATAACTATCAACTAATTAGGCTTGATAGAGGTTTGAAAACTGGAGGAGACATTGTCATAGTTTTTAAAGAAACACTTTGGGCCGATTCCGATCTCATTCGAAAGGCCATCCCAGAGTCGTCCAGAGCCGGACCTTACAATGACTCATACTGGAAGCTGCTTCTACCAAACGACGCAGTGCTATGTCAGAAACTCTTTACTTACCGAACGACATGGTCACTCCGATTCCGTCCTCATTTTCCAAATGAGAAGCCTCCGGAAACGCAGAATGGAATCGTCCGGAGGCATTTCCAAAGCCGATTTTGAACGCACAAGTACGATGCATACTTCCTTTGTGCCTAATCGGTGGCCACTACCAACATGTCAGAGCATCCAGAAGGAGAGTATTCCAGCTCTGAATCGCGCCACAACATGACTCCAGGGAACAATTCGGTGCTGCCATGAATCCCATCATGTATGTCATCCCTATACTCTACCGATTTGAGCAATACTACAGCTGCAACTGACGCGGTCATCGTAGAAGGTAAGTCCGACACCTACCCATTCGGAATAACGTAAGTACCCCTGAGAAAGACAATACAAGAGAAAGCAGGGGCGCAACTACATCCAAAAGAGGGGGGGGGGATACTTCCTGCATTCTAGTGTCAAATACGTGGTTGTGGGACAAAAACCCCCAGCATTGTAGAGCCAAATTGGGGGGTGCAAATACCCCCAGCAATATAGAGCCAATCTGGGGTTTGGGTGGAAAATACCCCCAGCAATGTAGAGCCAAATTGGGGGGCAAATACCCCCAGCAATGTAGAGCCAAATTTGGGTGGGCAAATACGCCCAGCATTGTATAGGCACATTAGGGATTGTGGTGCAAATACCCCCATTTGTGTTTATGCAAATCTGGGGCTTTACGGGGGCATATACCCCCATTCATGTAGTTGAAAATCTGGGGTTTGTGGGGCAAATACCCCCAGCAATGTGTACATGAACAATGTAACTTGAGCTCATGCAAACTGCCTTAATGACTTCAGGTGGAGTACATGCTGCAGGAATGTCTATATAAACAAACATAAAAGGTAATTTTCAATTAAATGCATTCCCATACTGTTGCAGCAAAATGGTAACTGGCAACTTTGAGGAATGGGCAGAGGGGAGATGCAAGTGCTCCAGTGACCATTAATAAACAAACAAAGTCTCATGATCTAGTAAATGGGCCCTTAAAAACCTGTGAAATACTGGGGGGCTGATGCACAAACAAGACAGACAAGCCACCTACAGCAGCTCAAGGACTGCATGTGTGTGTGGGGAAGCTGTCTCAGCCTGGGATGACACACGCAAAGGGGGGTTGGAGCCCATGGAGCCCAATAGGAGTTGAGATCCAATCAGAAAATGCTCAGCATACCCTTGGATTGTCCTTGATGGCAATTACATATTGGTCAATGGGCTGGTGCGCCAGTATCACCTGTGGGACACTGTTTTGGGGACCTTCATATACCACACCAATAGACTGAATCACTTACACAGTCCCCACAAGGCCACTGCAATATGGTGCCTGGATTTTCTCGGCTCACCAGCTGTGCTGTAAATTGAGGCTAGGGGTTGGAGCATAGCCACCATGGTGCACTACCTTACATGCCTTGCCAGAGGTTGTGTTATCTTCACCACATTAGCATCACTTTCAGGACATGGCAGGTGCAGGGAGGTTGCGTTGTATGTAGGGGCCTTGCAGTGATGGAAAGTCACATCTGGACAGTCTGACCTACATACCACCTCCTTGATCAGCAGCAGTGTGCCTTTAACAAACAAAACTTAACAGGTAAAAGCACAGAGGGCAGGTTCAAGAAATGATCACAGATTGTGTGCCAATTAGTTTGTGAGGGCCTGAGCATCATTGTGATCACAACTTGAACATGGGTCCATAGCATGTTGTGTATGTATAATGAAGGAATGTCATTATCAGGTAGCTACAGTTAGCATGCTAAATACCAGGGAAATCACACATTTGACAGTGGAAAAGGTATTGCAATAACCACACATATGTGAGTATCACAAAGTGAATGCATGAGTCCACCACAACACACACAGAAACATCGCAGGACAACAGAACTACAATGTACTCACAATAATGACGTTGTGATGCATCTGTGTACAGTAAAGCCCAGAGCATATTGACAACACACATGTCTACAGACCCAGCCAATCAGTACTGATTTCTGTGACTCCAAATACAACAACACAGAAGTGGTTGTGTCACAATCATCAGGGAAATATTTGTAGTAAAAAACAATCTTGGTTTTGAAAGAAGCATGGGCCAACTCCAATGTAGGATACAGTCCCCATATGTGGACTGGTGCCACTGCACACAATTTCTAATCTGCATGTGTCTACGGTCATCTTTGGAGAATGTCATATGCATCAAATCTGCATCTAGCTCCTCAGGCTCTAGTGTGTGCCGGAAAGTAATAATCCCACTTTGAATGTGCAGATTGTGTCCTGCACGGTAGTAGGAGCACGCATGAGTCTCAGAACTTAGGATCCACAAACAGTGTTGGTGTATCTAGTGCACAGCTCGTTGCGTAAGATAAGCTGCCAGCACAGGTGAGGATGCTGTGGGGGGGGGGGGGGGTTGCTCAAACTGTGGCTCAACAACACAATTGACATAATCATTCTCAAGCCAGGGGATATATGTACATCTTGTGAGGATGAAAGACAAGTGCTGAATTATGTCTGCTTCGTCCACATTTGGCACAAAAACACTGTCCAAAAATCTATGGAAACATCAAGAAGGTGACCTTCAACAAACACATATCACCATCAGGCCCTAAGGCAGTACTTAATGAACACAATGGGAGCCATCATAGACACACACAAGGGCTACCCTTGCAAAACCAGATCAGAGGTATCAATAGTTAGAGAATGCAAACACTTATGAAACTGGAGGGCAGATGTTCAATCCTTTTTTTGGCTGCACATGGGAGATCAGCTATTTTGTGAGTCACTGACTCGCAAAATAGCATTTGTGACTCTCGCTATTAGGAAGGGGCATCCCTTCCTAATACTGAGTCACCATGCCATGTACTGTTGTTTTGCGACCGCATTTGCTCCTGCAAAACACTCACAGTTTACCACCTACTTCAAGTAGGTGGTAAACCACTTGCAAATGGGGACGGGTCCTCAGGGGACACCTTCCCCTTTGTGAGTGTGTGCGTAAATAGTTTTTAAGAGAAGGCTGTGGTCCCAGGGACCACTGGCTGCCCTTAAAAAATGAGACTGAAAAGTTTCATTTTTCTCTTTTAAATGCATCCCATTTTCCACTAAGGAAAACGGGCTGCATTTATTTTAAAAAACTGCTTTATTTAAGAAGCAGTCCCATACATGGTGGTCTGCTGACCCCAGGATGTCACCATCCCTGGGAGTGTAAGCCATTCCCAATGGGGTTGCAAATTGCACTTGCCTCATGAATATCGATGAGGCATGCAATTTGCGACCCCATTGGAAATCACAAACAGTGTCTGAGACAGTGTTGTACATTACATTTTGTGACTCACAAATTGCGAGTGGCAAAACGACGCAATTGGTGAGTCGCAAAATGCAATTGTCGTACATCTGGCCCCAAGTGTCTTGTTCCAGTATCAAATATGTGTTTGTTTACAGTGCAATGTGTTTTCATCACCACAACCAGAGATATCATCACAACGACGCCATCTTCCTTGGTGTCACCATACATCGGATATTCAATTCATGTGTAGTGTACAGGCAAGTGTGGGCATGTGTTTTGGAGTAGTCTTACCTCAGGTGGCACAACAACACACATCCATGACTTGAACATTGATGGGGCTGTACACCTAAGGAATGGGCTGCCATCCAATGTTCTGGAATCATGATATTGCAAATTTAGCAATCACCACATCCATCTCGGGGCAGTTTCCAAGGCCAAGAATGACCAATAAATGAGTACGACTACCTACAAAGGGTGAAATGCCACATATGTCAACATACAACTCTGACAAGGCAAGGCTAGGTTTTGGAGTGATGCCAATAGTTCCTGTATCTGACAGTGTACTCAAAGTGGTCATTAAAATAATCAGTCATGAACATCCATTGGCAGGCAGCAAGATGCAGACAACACATTCCACATCTTCATATTTACTCTGGCAACTGTATTTGACTATTTACATACACATAATCAACACATATGTACATATCAACATTACTTCATGGCCTGCATGAACTCTACTTGTGCAGGTATGGCCCCTTTCACATCCACCTCAAAGTACATCCTCAACTTTCAAAGCTATCAAACACACAAGCACATCAGAAGCCCCATCTGCTGCAGCTAGATGGAAAAACATGTCTTCCCTGCAAGCTACATCCTTGTACTCAAACTGTTGAAACCCAATTCTCACAATTCACTCTGGTGCTGCCCTTCTCACATATACACCTACATGCACAGCACCACTCTTCATCACTAAGTACACAACAGTTCTCACATACATGGCATGCACACAATGTACTGTACTCATCCCCTCCTCAGCAGACTTCAAACTTAACATGTCAAAAGGACCACGCTCATCACCAGTTTCATCCTCAGTGATGTCTTTGGACTGCACTCATATCACAAAGTGCAGCATCACTGCCCACTTTACACACCACCACATCTCACAATAAGACACATACATTGCTCAATGGATATGTCCTCAGTCATTCACAGATCACCACACACCCACCCTACTCTGCTTAATTTCTACATATTGTCATCTCTAAGACACATGCATACACAGATGCAAAAACAATATACAGCAACTATACAACACCACATATTTCATCGCTCAGCACACTACATTACACAACCGGCATATACCCTTTACATACACTTATCCACTTTGCTACAAATGACAAGTCGACACTTGTTTCACTGTGGCCCTGTCCCTTCCACATAAGACTTACATGCTCCATACCACCATTGACTTATGCACATCAACAAGTATCCGCACTCATTGGAAATGCCTGGTTACAGTCATCCCTCACCATAGAGCCACAGACTACAGCAAATCTCCTGCTAGAAAAAAACCTTGTCAAAGTAGTTTAACACCTATCGCATCTACCTTTTCACACCATACCTTTCACAGGATTTAACCAGTTGCATACTCTGAATTACATAATACTATCTGTAAACACTTATATAGGGTGAATGTGGATACCTCATATTTCCTACACAAGGTCTGCCTATGCACTCAACTCATACCTCACACTCTCTGACAATCACTAAATGTGCCCTGCCACTATGACGTATTTATCGCCACTCCAACCAAAATTTCAAATACTAGTGACTCTCACCTGTATACTTGTTTAAGCAAGGACAGCACGTGAGACATGAACCCTTGATCATACACCTGCAGCCAGGATGCATCTTTCCATTAACACATCCTCCCATGTGTGGCAACTAAGAGCCCGGTTGAGACTCCTGATCTTGGAGAATCTGCACAGTAGACAGACACACATCCTTTCTGTGCACTCACTGTCCACTTGCCTTACCACATGTAGCACTTGGCAATCCAACAGACATCACATCACTCATTGTTCAGCTTGGTGTGACATGGAAAAGCATCAATCTCAGCTTAAATCAACACCATTGTCAGTCATCCACAAAATACAAATAACACACAATTCATGTGCTCAACTATGACTGGTGTGTGGTTGCAAAACGAAATCCAACCTGGGACAATCCATAAATACCATACACGTAATGTCACCAAACAAAAGCAGGATGGCATGAATGACTTGTAAATGAGTAAGCACTAGACTATTAAAACAACACACACCTTGCCTAACAAGAATCCCTGCAGTGATTGGAGTCCTATTGAGGCAGCAGGGATGGAAGACTGTGAGAATACTGCTCACCTTACACTCACCATGGGCTCAGGAAATGCATTAGATGTGTTCACAGCCATGAAGGGGTTTTGCCCACAGCGGCATGCAACCTATGGCAAGGTTGACATTGCCACTATTCTACCAGATCTAAAGAAGACACAGACATGGTTCCACCACTATCAAGTCACATTCAAGTATTGTGCACATGGGTGTGTACAAAGTCACTGCCATGCAGTCACAATCCATATGTACCCAGGTGAATTGATGAGACAGGTGTCTTTCTGCACATCCCAAACATATGCAGAATGCTTTGCCTACACTGTTGCATTTTGAGACACTTGCACTATGTTGACATATAAAAGGATGACCTATGTGTGAGTGTGTTTAAAAAAATAAAAGGTGTGTGGCTTCATGTCACAGTCTTCCCCAAAACAGATGTTGACAATGACACCCAGGAAGTGTAGACACACCATTCTTGAATACATACAGTCAACGTGCTCATACTCCATGGAACTTATGCAATCAATGGTATACTAACATAATTGTACATGTACACTCATAATTGTACATGGTATACAGTTGACCAAAAACAATTTGGTGAACTAAGAAATTTGAAAACAAAAATGAAAACAAGCTTTATTCAGCCTCAAAATCATAATAAATAAAAAGCAAAAGGCCATTGGCCAGTCCATCAATGTTCCTGTGTTTTATGAGCCAAAACATCATGCCCCTATACTCTTGCTTGCACAAGTTCTGCTAGGGGACACCTCCCCTGAGAGCGGAATCTGGAGGGCATGCCAGGCACCAAAGGGGGCAAACTAATGGGGTCTGGGTTGTGTTGTGGGAGGGATGGAATCAGGAGGGGTGTCGGGGTCCACTGCAGTGGTAGATTCTGATGGCAGTGGGTGATTCCACTGCAGTGGTTGTATGTAATTGAGGGGGGCAGCTGTAGTGGTAGGGGCAGATGGAGGTGGGATTGGGTGATCTTAACTATTTTGGGGGTTTTGTGAAGTTTGAGGAGTGTGTTGGGAATGGGGATGGGAGAGGTATTTTTAATGGAGTTTTGCTTTAGGCAGGGGTACTGGGCAGGTCTGGGGAGATATGGGTGGCTAGAGCTGATTTTTTCATCTGGGACCGGGTGGATTTTCTGGTGGGAGTTGTTTGTTTATATTGATTCTTCTCAGGGGGAGGGGTAGATGCTGATGCCGGGTCAGGGGGGAATTACTTTCTCTTCTTAGGAGGGGGGTGTAGGTTTGGGGAGGGAAGAATTCAATGGGAACAAGGTGGTGTGCCAGAGCTGAGGGAGGAACAGGAGAGGAAAGGGTAGGGGTTGTGGAGGCAGAGGGTTGTGAGGTATGCAGAGTATCTGTGGATGCATGTGTGTTGTCTGCTGTCACGTCCCTGGTGGAGAGTATGCTGTCTCCTGAGTGTGCGAATATGTGGTTTGCAACTTGTGTCTGTGAATTTGTGTGCTTGTGTGTGCGTGTGGATGCTGAAGTGTGTGCATGTGTGTTTGCATGTGCTTGGATCAGGGAGTGTAGTTGGGATAGTGAATAAGGAAGAGGTAGGAGGGGGGAGGTACTTCTGGTGCAGGAACAGTACTGCCATCAATGTGGAGGCCATAGCCTGATTGGATCTCTGTAGGGCAGACATGTTAGAGTAAATGCCCTCCCGGAATGGTGAGATGTCTGTCAAAAGAGTGGTATGTGCATGGAGGACATTCAGCACGGATGTCTGCCCTACAGAGATCTGCCTGAGGGTGTTGTTGGCCTCCACACTGAGGGCAGCAGGGGAGACAGGTGCAGAGGGTAAGGTGCCTGGCCCAAAGGAGATGCCTCCCCTGCCACGGGAGCGGCTACAGATGCTGGTACTGGGAGAAGCTGGGAGGGTGGAGATTGTAGTTGTGGTGGTAGTGGTCTCGGAGGTTGTTGATCCAGTCACTGTCTCACCCACCACCACATGGGAGTCTTCACAGGAGCTGTGATCTACATCGGACCCTGCTGATGGAGTTGCAGAGCCTCTCCCAGTGAGGTTCCCTTCATCCTCTCCATCACTGGGTCACTCCTCTGATGACTCATCACTGGACTCAGACTGACGTACTGCTCTCACCATATCTGTGGCACTGTCTCCTCCGGTGGCCGCTGATGATGCTTTGACTAAGAATAAAAAAGAATTACATGAGCCATCCATATGTACTTGACACATAGGTAACATCACAAATGTTCACAGATCCAAAATATAAGACATAACATGGAGTTGTGCTATTAGCTCTTGCTACATTAACATACAGGACACTTGTTAGTCTGCCAGGTAAGCATTGCTCAATCACACATGATAGGATCAGCAACATTGGGTGTATCAACATCAAATTACATAACCACAAGGTGGACTAATGGACTATGTAGCAGGGGATGTTTCGTCTTGTGCTCATGACAGTCTTGTGTCCCGAGATATCTGTCTCCTCTCCTGCAACTGAGTTTAGCCATCACAATGGGAATATGATTTTCAGATTTGAATTGAGACATGGTATACATTCTGCTATCCTTAGTCATCAAATGTGGAACATTGGCTCATATGTCTCCTCTCAAAAGTCTTCCTTGTAAAACATTTACAATGCGTGGTCATTGCATGAGTCATGTCACACAGATAACAGTGATTAATCACATTTGTCCTGTAACTTTGCTTCTCTACTGTTAATTCACACATATGACTCTTATTGCGGAGACATCAAGGCTGTATGCAAAGCTAGGCTGTCAGGCATGTGGCACACTGACCTGTCTCATCTATACACAGTGTCATGTAGTAGAATAAGAATCTTTTGCACATTGAAAACAGCTCAAGTTTCACAGATGTGAAAAATGGTTAACAAATTGAAGTCTGATCACTGCAGCTTCACAATGTCTCAGGTGGAACACCATTCCACTGGCACATCTGAGAGCATTGACTGAAGAGACTAACATTACTGAAATAACATCCATGAGTACAGTCAACACTGTGGACCAATCCTGTCTAAAATGCACAAGTCCCCATTTGTATGGGCCAAGTCTGAATGTCCCTCAATTCAATTAAACATTATGCACACTTTGTGCAGCTGATATTGCTTCAATTTAACATCTCATTTTGGTAACCAACTCAAATTTGATGCATATTTGACATCTCTGAATCAGACAGTGATGCATCAAACACATGGTTCACTAAGCCATCAAGTAGGATTAGTCAATAGCATTTACACAAATGTCAATTGTTGTGACTGTGTACCTCACATCATACATCACAATTGAAGCCATGTTTTGACCAGTGACAACTTGTGTTTGCTACTGAATGGCTTGTGTTTTCACCCTTACTGGGTCAGACACATGGACTCACTCTTTAGAATGGTGAGTATGGAATATTCAACAATATCATGCATAAGGTCAGTGTGACATGTGACCAGAGTTAGCCTAGCTGTGATTGTCCCATGGGATACATGTAATTACACTTAGCAGCACGGCTGGGACCAAACATTGGCACACGGACCAAGCCAAACTCATCTAGGGCTGAGCATATACAACTTATTCTGCCAAAATATATAGCATGGGCTTTCAATAAGTGAGTGCTCCTATCACAACATACTTGAATGATTTGTTAAACCCACACTGAGAACAGGCTCACCCATCAGTGAATAGGCAGACACATGTCAAGCTATGGGATTTATGTGAAAGCTCATCCACATGCCCATGTGTTCAGAATTTTGGATTAACACATGTGCATGGCTTTACTGTTACTACCCTGAACATGACTTACTCACATTTCCCTGATGAAAGGGGCATTACCTGCCATCTAATGATTTTATTTATTTATTTTTATTGATAAGGTTTTATATAGCACGGACTAGGCCTGATGAGGGTATCAGAGTGCTTTACATAGGTTACAGCAAAAGAAAAGTTGCGCGCTGGTCACATGTAAATGAGTATCTAAGATGAGATCGTATATGTTGTAAGTTCTTGTTGAAGGTCAGGATTGTGTTAGTCATTCTCGTTTAGAGGTCATCACGCATCTTGGAAGATGAGCAGATTGTTTGGTATCAACTTGCTTCAGGGCTGGGATCCAGAGAGAGTTTTATTCATTAGAAGTAGTTTTTAAAGGAGGTGGTGGAGGGGTTAATTTTGATTGCTTGGGGCAGGGAGTTCCATATCCTGGTGCTAGGCCAGAGAAGGTGCATGTGTAGGTTTTCTTTTTCCAAAATTTTGTGGTTTCAATACCAGGGTGTTGGTGCTTCTCAGAGTTCTGCTATTGTCTGATAATTTGAGTTTATTGGCTAGATACTTTGGTGTATTAAGGCATTATGCATCATGCATGCAATCTTTAGCTTTGCTTTTGCCTCTTAAGGGAGCCAATTTAGATCCGCGGTGATGTGGTTGTTCTTTCTGGAGCCAGTGACAAGTCTTGCAGCTGCATTGAGTGAGGCTCTTAAAAGAGCCAGACTGGATCTCGGCAAACCACATAAGGTTGTATTCTCATAGTCTATTCTTGGTATAACTAGAGATTGAACAGCTGTTTTTAGGTCGTTGTCGTTGAGGAAGGGTTTTAGTTTTCTGAGAATGCTCATATGAAATTTGGCTCCTCTGGTGGTTGTGCTGATGTGTTCCCACATGTTGAGCTTCTTGTCTAGTATTATTCCCAGTTATCTTGTGGAATCGATAATGTGAGGTTTGCAATTGAGGGCTATTAGGTGTTTCATCCAGTTTACTATGTTACCTTGTCCTTCTGGTGGGGAGATTAGGAGAAAGTCAGTTTTGAGCGCATTGAGTTTGAGGTTGTTTTTTGTTAGCCAGATGTGGTTGTTTTGTAAAGTTGTGTTGAGTAGGCGGATGTCATCCGGGGATGATATTTTTAGGTATGGTTGGCTATTGTCCACGTACATGTGGTAGTGGATTTTGGAGAGTTTTAGAATTTCGGTTAAGGGTTCCATGAAACGATTGAAGCAGGTAGGAGATGAGGCAGAACCTTGAGGGACTCCCAGGGTGACCGGTGTGGTCGAGGATAACGGTTGGTTCATCTTGATTCTTTGAGTTTGGTTGTCTAAGAAGGAGATGAACCACTTTAGAAGAGCTCCTGATAAGCCCATTCTGTGTTCAAGGAGGTCCAGGAGACTGATATGTTTTACGTATCGAAGGCTGATGATAGGTCTAGGAAGATTACGAGGCAGGATTCGTTTTGATCCAGTATTCTGAGTGCATCATTGACGATGTAGGTCATGGCCATTTCCGTGCTGTGATTCTGCCTGAAGCCTGATTGGAACTGGTCAATGAGTTGGAATTGGGCTATATGATTGCATAGTTGGGAGTTGATGCACTTCTCCAGGAAGTCTTGCTAGTGTAGGAATAGTAGATATTGGATGTTAGTTATCTGGAATTGTGGGGTCAGCCGTGTTTTATTTTTAGAATGGGGGTTACCTGTCCTTCTTTTAAGCAGCTTGGAAGGGTTCCTTGCGATAGAGATGCATTCAATATCTTTGTCCAGATGGGTATAAGAGCAGATTTGATTTTGCTAAAGATGATGGCTGGAAGCGGTTCGCAGAAGTGGTTTGACGGTTTAAGTGTTGTTATTAACTTGAGGATGTCATTTTCGTTAAAGATTTTAAAAGTGCCAAGACGCATTGTTTTTGAGGGTAAAACCATGCTGGATAGGTGTTTGTGGCACGTTGGGTTTAAGTGGGGGCAACAATGAGAGTTGGTAATTTGCTGCAAGGAGCTCTTTTTCTATGATCATTCTGCATATGCATCTAGTGAAAATAACTGTATGTTTGGCAGACATACGACCTTTAAAAGTGCCATCAGGCTAAGATCTTACAAAATGCATGATTAAAGATAGAAATGCAACAAGGCAAAGACTCACCACCTCGTTCCTACGTTTTGGCCTTCAACCGCCTATCCTGGTCTGGGAAGACCACCACTAGGATGCATAACATGTGGGGTGGTCAGGGTTCGGTGCCCACCTCTCTTGCCAGGTTGTGACAGGCCCAGCTGGACCTCAGCTACCTTCTTGGCCCAGCCACAAAGGTCCTGCCACTTCTTAGGGCAATGGCGGACGTGACGATGTGCAACCCCCACGTCACGCACCTTCTTGCCGATGGTTCTCCACATCTTTGCCTTCTCATGGGGGTTGACCTGTAAGGATGACATGGTGACAGTCCCCTAGTTTGCATGCGACATGTTTCAGATTCAGACACTTCTACACATAGGTCATGGTCAGATTGGCAAAAATGTCTCAGGGGAATGCATATGGCATCATGTGCATTAGTCCTGTGTTCTTTGACATCTCTGTCTCATGAGAACAGTGATGATATGTTTGCCCCAGTACACACACTTCTACAGCAGTGTACCTGCCCAGAACAGTTCCCTACACACAGTTAAACTTGCAAAAACCCATATCAATTATTTACAAATGAGATTCCTAGTGCCAGTAATGCACAGTTATTGCACATGTCCAAGAGCATTGCACTGTATTCATCACTCACCTGCTGATCTGGTTTGCCATACAACTGGCTGTGCTGTGTCAGGAGTGTGTCCAGCAGGGCCTGGTTTTCATCCTCTGAGAAATCTGGGGACCTGGACTGTGTGAGAAACTGTGTATATCAGGTGTCACACATCTCTTGAATTACATGTTCATATTCTGCCTACCTATTGAACATGTAATTGTTCACAAAAACATAAATGTTTACTATTTTTCTGTGGAACAGTTGAGTATGTGATGCTTTCTCACATTGATGATGTCAGACACTAGTGATTTTTACACTACCACACTCTAATTGCTGTGTCGCCATACCTTGGTATCATGTCTGGGAAGGTACCATGCATTGATGTTTGGCTGACATGTCCATCTCCCACGTCTGTGCAGGTTTCCCGGATCGGCACATGATGCATATATCATGAGGAACAGCGTCATCCCCAGTTTGATGTCTCTGCTACAACCTGACCATGCCTGGCTTGTTGGTAGCTGAAGTGGCATGTGGGTGTTGTGTGTTGATTGTATGTCAGATAATGTTCTGTTAACCAACAACTGAATCTTTTTCTGTGTTCAATGTAGGAGACTCTGCGTACCCCAACCAGCCTTGGTTACTGACACCACTCCGTAACCCAGTCACTCCTGCAGATGTGCGGTTTAATGAGGCCTGTGGTAGGAGCCGGCGAGTCATTGAGTGGTCTTTTGGCCTCCTGAAAACAAGATTCTGCTGTCTGGGTCGGATGGGAGGAGCCCTCCATTATGACCCATTGAAGGTGAGCAAGATCATCGCAGCGTGCTGCATGCTCCACAACCTGGCTATACGAAGGGAAATACCACTCATACAGGATGACGGAGACCAGCAGCCGCCAGCGAGGGAGGATCCTGGACTGGGACATGATGACAGTGGGGATGATGATGATGATGATGGTGTGGATTTGAGACAACAGCTTATCCAGAACTTTTTCACTTGAATGTAGGTATGCAATGAAAATAGGAGACTACCGCCAATTGTTTGTTGTTGTGTTGCTGGTGGACAATGTATGCGTAAGAGTGTATGAAAATAGCCATGATGTTTGTTGTATGATAATTTCTTGAGATGGAAAAGCTGACATGTACAGTGTTACTACTGTAAATCTTGTGTTTCATATGACATTTTTTGCTAAATTGAACTGGCTTAGTCCTGTGTGCCTAACTCTTTTCTATGTTTCTTCTTTCCAGGGTACTTTGCCATGTCAACCCACAAGTTGTGACCTCACCAGACCTCTGATGTTGTGACATACTCCAACAGTGGACTGTTATGGAGATCCAGGGCACACACTTCCTTTTGGATTGATGGACAGTTATATTTACTGTAGAGCATTTTGTTAATGTGTGATGTCATTTGACATTGGGTTAATGCGCATACACCTGTGCTACACAATGAGGTGTGCCTTGTCTGTTTTCACACATTCAAAGATTATTTGGAAACAAAACATGCTCCATGATGAACTGGTTTGCTAACAATGATTGTTGATTGTTCTTGCAAATGGTGCTAGTATTTAAGCAATTGTCTTGCATTGCATCTGTAACATGTCCTACGGGTTGTGTTCTGACCTGGTTGTGTTTATCTATCATGCTGTGACAAGGTACATATACTCACAAGTCAGTAATTTACCTCTTTATAGTGGTGTGGTACTAATGTTGTTGACACTTTAATCTTTGAGATTTTCAGCATCATTTACATGTTTCACATTTGGCATTCAAAGACACAACATAAGCAAGTTTTTGTGCAAACTGATTTATTTTAGTGCATAACGTGATGAAATCAGTCCACATCATGGTGGTGTACTCAACACAATACTGATAAACAAAATGCAGATAAGAGTTGGTAGTGTTTGTAGATGAGGTATTCCAAAGTAGAACCACAGTAATTTGAGTCCATAGTCCAACTTAGACGCTCCAGCCAATGTGGGAGAGGTCAGTGACAGTCAACAAAGTGAACACTTGGCACACAATGGAGGATATCAGGAGCAGGTAGTCACTTCCTGGGGGTGATGCGTAGCCATCTGTCTCTCACCGTTTCTTCTTCTGATGACCAACTCTACGTTTTTCTGGGGGACCCTCAGGCACAGGCAGCAGCGGTACAGGGTGCTCTCCGACAGAGTCCATATCACCCCCTGAGGCTAGTGCAGATGTTGTTGCACTGGATGTTGTAGGCACACAGGGAGGTGTGGACATATTGGTGGCAATCTGGCAGAGGCAGGTGACAATTACCCTGTGCACTTCAGTCAGGTCATGACTTTTGATTTTTGATTTTGAATTTGATTTTGAACCTGTCCAGTTTGTCTTTTTGGGCTTGGATGGTCCTGAGGATCCCAATGACCTGGCCAAATTCTTCTTGTGAATCCTCATATGCATGGAGGATTCTGGAGTGGTTTTTGGGTCTTCTCATCAGCAGCACCTGCTGAATGATGGTGCCAGTCCCCACGGCCCCTCCCAACACCCCTACCCACCCTAGCAGGACCAGTTAGTGCTGGCACAGTTGACACAGAGCCTCCTTCCTCAATGAAAGTGGTGTGGTTGTTGGGCAACTCCAGAGTGCCCTGTGTTGCAGTGCTATTGGTGGTCTCCTGGGTTGCTGTGTCCATGCGAGTAGGGGTCAGCTGGGTGTTGTCAACTGAGGTGGGAGTGGTTGCAGAGGATCCAGATATTGCAACTGTTGGTGCTGTGGGGGAATCCAAACCAGATGGTCCAGGTCGTTCCTCATCATCCGAAGATGGATGAGAGGGATCAATGCCAGAGAGCTCCTGGTCGACCGGAGACTGAGACTGGCTGTCCTGGATGGTTCCAGTGGTGGTCTGAGCTAGCTCTGTGGGTACAGAAACAACACAATGATTGATGTGTATGTCCACTGCCTCTCAAATCATACACATTACATACACTACTGAACCTACAGATGAGCTAATGTAGATAGATTGGCCTCCTTCACCCATGATGCTGGCCTATTTTTTGGGGCTAACTATGTATTTTGGACAAGATGGGGATTGATGGACATGTCCGGGTATGTGCATAAATGGGCCTGTTGTGTTTAGTTTACATTACATGTCCAAAGACATTGACTGGTTCCAGACACCCTGTTCATATGTTTACTTTCACATTGAGATACATACGCATTCTCTCCCTATATAGGTACTTTTTTGTGCTTGTGTACTGGTCTTGGTGCATGTCTTTTGAAGGCACATTGGTGTGGCTGCCTACACACTCACATTCTGCTAACTTAGCCAGAAAGTTGTGGGAATTGAGTGATTGAGTTGCTTCTTGTTATCATCATATTCTACACTTGTGATGGACTGTGACTACCAAAATGTGTGACTGGTTAGCTTTGTGGCTACACAGATCAAGTACTTTGTATAGCGACTCAATGGTCAAATGAGTTCACAAACTCAGCGTTCGTCAATTTTGTGGCAATGAACTATGAAAATCTGATGTTTGAGTGCTTGTTCTCTATTTGTGAGACTTACACACCTCCTTCCACCCAGCCTCACGAGGGCACCAGGAAGACTGCTTTCCAGACAATGTTTGTAAATGTACTTACAAGATATTTGTCAATAGTTGGCTGGTGTAGCTTACCTGGGACTCTGCTTACCTGACTGTGAGTGGCAATGTACTAGCAAGATGGCTGACACTGCTGCATGGTGTCTGGCGCACAAGGCCTTGATGGGAGTTGTAGTCAAGTCAAACAACTTGCACCTGTGTCAGACATCTTGATAGTAGACTTCCATTCACTGTCAGGTAGCCATAGGCCCAGATGAGCTGTCTGGGCAGTGTGGGATGAGGAGTGTTTATTACCCTCGGCCTCTACACTTTTTTCAAGATTTGTCTGGACAATGGGGTACCACTGGGCTCATGCTTGAGTCCTACTCTATTTAATATCCATGTGGCACCCCTTGAGAAGGCTATAGAGCCTTTCGGATATGGAATTATATCTTACGCTGATGATACTCAGTTGATTTTCACTTTTAATTCAGATCTAGCTATAACCAAAGATCGCTTTGCAAAGGGAATGCTTGCCATTTTGAATTGGATGACTGCCAATTGCTTACAATTGAATACAGATAAGAACAAGATCCTGCTGTTTGGCAAAGCCACTTCTCTGTGGTAAAGTGAACGGTGGCCCTCTCAATTAGGATCATCCCTGTCACCTAAGCAGTTAGTGAATAATCTTGAAAGATCACATTTTGCCCAACTCAGGTGTGTGCTACTAAAATATACGCATGCTACGCAGAATATTTCCTTATCTTCTGACCTCTGCCAGTGTTGTGTAGTTCCCATATTACCCATACAGGATCTGCGCAATTGGATAACTTAAACTGTAGGATTGGTGGCAGACTTGTGGTAAATAATTTAATTACCGGGACTTAATTTGATGCGGAAAATCTATAACAATAGCTCAGTAAAATAAGAGGCAGAATCCGTGGTATTAGAGGTTCGGAACGGGCTTTATTCCAGAATCAATTTAAATTGAGGAGCTCCATATTCCATCACCACGAAGGTTCAGGAAGTGAAGAACACCACTTTATTGACAAGTAATCATTTTTATACAATAGGCATTACAGTGAAACAGATGGAGGAGGCGTAACAATTGATAGTAAAGATAAAACATACATGCGTAGCAAAAGTGGGTGTAACTGGGTGTAACTAAAGAACGTCATCAGATATGATGTCATAATAGGGTGGTTCCATGAAAGAATTTCGCAATGTCAGCAGAAATACTTGGCAGAGATGCGCGCGCAGCAGCATGACGTGTGATTGACGTGCAACTAGGGGATGAAGGGGACTTGACCTTTAGCTCTACATGTGGAGACAGAAGTCTGGGGTTATGTCAACCTAATCCCAAATCATATCTATTATCCTATGTTTAAAGAACGGTGTTATCCAGAAAGAAAGGACTCTTAGGATAGAATCTTATTCTATACTGACTATACTGACCGTTAGTGCGTGTACAAGCGTCTAAGTGTCTACACTAGATGCGAGGGCAGAAATCTTCCATAGTAATAGGGCTATGAATTACTTGCATGAAGACAGAGAAGCCGGGCCTTTTGCTCGGTAGCTGGAAGAATGTTTACTTAAACTACTAGACAGGAATGCATTGGATAGGGAGCGGAGCAGATAATCACAAGGTGAAATACAGTTTTTGGCAGGCAACAGGCTGGAGTCAGGCACCGTTAGCCGCACAGAGAGTAGGACAAAGTTCATGGATACAGATGCGAGCTCAGACTGAAGCTTTCAGAGGCAGAAGGCAGAAAAAGCTTGATGGCAGAATCAGGGCCTACTTGCCTGGACTGTAAAATGGCATAAGTGAACCATATAAAGGCGGTGGCCTTTCATACTTATAAATGGAATATCCAGCCCATTCATGGCGGATCTGAAAGAGGACATGTTGGCGGTGGACGCACGTGTGTTTGCGTCTTCATAACTGGAACTGGAGGGAACATACATGTACTTGTGATTTATACATGAAACCGTTGGGGTCCAAGATAGGGGACATAACTGACCAGAAAAATCCATATTTCCACATTCCCTCCTTGTCCCCTACTTGCCCGTCAAGAGATATCAATCTTCATTAATCCATCGATCTGTTCATATAGCATCATTTGTTCTTCTTTCTTCTTCCGTGATGAATGAAATCTTGGTGGTGGAATACACGATGTGGCACACAGACCACAGATCGCTGGTCCACATTGTAGACATAGACAGCAACTGAATAGTATGAGAAAGCCAATACCTAGGAAGGATAGGACCTTCCATCCAAAGGTAGATAATACACTCCAAAACCAACCGGACCAAGTCCAGGTGCCTGGATTCTGGTGTATCTGGCTTACAATCTTATGAAGGCGAGTTATGGCTTTATATACAGATGGCGAATTTTCTGGTATGAAAATGCAACAGCTTGATCCGATGACCCTACAAGCTCCGCCCCTATCGGCCAGGATGACGTCAAGGACAAGACGATTTTGAAGCACAACAATCCGCATAGCAGACTGCTCTTCTGTTAAATTGCCTAAGGCGGAGATAGTTTCGTTCACTACTGCTTCAAGGGTTCTGGTTAATCTACGTATCAGCTTACTATTGGTGACTGTACCTATATAGGGAAAGAGACCTTTATTGAAATCTGTATATTTTTCCCATGCTGTCTCAGTGTAATCGACTATTGGGAGATCTCTCCTTTCTCTATTATGTACTAAATGAGTATTTCTGTGATAATCAGGAGGAGCTAGGAAAACAGGTGGCAAAAGGAATCCGATGTAGCAGGTACCATCCCAATCTAGTGGCAAACGTATGTATGCCGTCTGACCACATATGAAGTAGGAATGGCGAGAAGCTCTAAATGTAGACTTGCCTTGATCACTAAATTCTATTACAGTGGTGCATTTACTGTGGCCCATGTGTATAGAGCCATTCTTTCTTATACATAATTCACCTTTAACTGGAAATACTGACATAGCGGGCAAAATTGGTGCAGCTTCGGTTTCGACATTCAGGATCATGAGATTAAGCGTGAAATTACCTAATCCATATACTTCATTTTCTAGATCAGTTCCTGTTCTTTTGGGAAGTCCCTCCTTGCTAGGGTAACAGACTTTAAGTAAAACTAAGTGCAGGTTTCCCCATACCCAGTTGTCTTGATAAACTGCGGAATTCGAATCTAGGGAATTAATTAAACTAAACCATGCTCCACAGGAGCCATTGTGTGTGAACGGATATGGAAAGAGAGGCAAAATTCCATTATAGTTCTGATAGGGAGGGAGTCGGCCACATATCCAACAATTTGTAGCATTGCTAGCCTGATGGGAATGATGTAACATACTAATAAAAGTGTTATTGCGCAGCGCAAATCTGTATGATAACTCATGCGGGGGAAATTCACTAAAAGAATGTTCAGCAGTAATATTGTAAACATGTCTAGAAATAGGATAATATGTGTGCAACAATATACTTGCAGTAATTATTAAAAGACTTAGGAAAAACAAAATTAATAACGTCACTGTGCAATGACTACGCAGTGATTTACAGTATGCATGTCGTTTCAACTTTATCCTTCTGTTTCTTTCTCTATACAGGTCTAAGGGATACATGTCAGAGACAAATTCGACCGATTCACCTTGGAGAGGACTTAAACAATCAAATTGCCTGACTTGTTAGACCTAAGTTTTAGTTTGTATTGTTCATGGTTATTCAGTTCAACCAAAGGAAGTTTAGAGTCACTCGGGGAAGACACACAAGGTGTGTCGTTTACGTCTGACGGTAGTCCATGAAATTTCTTGATATGACTTGAATGTATCCAGCCTTTTCGTCCTTCGATCTTTACGGCTGTCCTCGTCGTTAGCAATACGAGTTGAGGCGACTTCCACCTAGGATCCAGCTGAGACTTCCGATCAAAGTTCCTCACTAGAACTAAATCCCCTGGAATTACGTCATGGGGTTTCACCTCGGTGTTGTCGAGAAAGGCTGCAGCTACCTGTGAACGACAAGATTGTAGTGCAGACATCAAGGAAGCCAAGTAATCTGTCAGCATATTACAGTCAATATCAGTTATTTTGCGTGGTATAGGCGTCCCCCACATATTTGGTGGTCTACCGAAGATCACTTCATAAGGGGATAGCCCTGTTCGAGAGTGTGCTACCATTCTCATGTAAAAAAGTGCAACGGGTAAGGCTACTACCCAATCGACACCTTTTTCTCTGCATATTTTGGACAATCTAATTTTCAGGGTCTGGTTATGTCTTTCCACGAGACCTGCTGCCTCGGGGTGTCGGACACAGTGAAATTTCCACTGATAGCCTAACAAAAGTGAAACGTGTTTCATTAATTCGGATGCGAACGGCTGGCCGTTATCTGAGTAGACAACACGTGGTAAACCGTACTGTGGGAAGAATTCTCGAACTAACTGTTTGGCAGTAGTCGGGGCAGTGTAATCTGAAACCGGGTATGCCTCTGTCCAACGGGAAAGAGCACAGACAACTACGAGAACATATTTGAATCCTCGACATCGTTCCATTTGGATATAATCCATCTGGAGGACTTCAAAAGGGTGATCAGGAGGCTGAAATCCACCCTGTTCTACGGGAATGCTTTTACCTGGGTTAAACTGACAACAGATCATACAGGTACGGACTTTTTGTTTAGCTGCTGCTCGTAAATGTTTGTTGAACCAAATGTGTTGAATGCTGTCTAGCATAGCTTTTTCTCCTAGGTGCGCTGGACTATGTACAGTGTTAATGATAACTTGGACCATTGAATCAGGAAGGAACCACACACATTTTTCCTTCGTCACCCATCCTTGATCCGTTTGGGTCCCTCCTAATTCAGTCCATTTCTTTATTTCATCTGGTGTAGCATGTGTCTGTATGTCAATTACGTCAAGAGCGGGATCCTTAACCGTCATGCAATGTGTTGGTGTCGGAACTATTGTCTTTGTCATGTCAGATGTGTGAGTTTGAGCAGTCTGTTTAGCTGTTCTGTCAGCTAAATCATTGCCTTGGGAAATGGTATCAGTAACTTTCGTATGAGCTTTACATTTCATAATTGATATTGCAGTGGGTAGATGTATTGCATCTAGTAAGGCATGAATGAGGGGTCCGTGCTGAATGTGGGTACCGTGAGAAGTTAAATAACCTCTCTCTCGCCACAGTACGCCGAAGTCATGTACAACTCCGAATGCATAACGTGAATCAGTGTATATGTTGACTTTTTTATTTGTTGCTTGAATACAGGCTTGTGTCAGAGCGATGAGCTCTGCTGTTTGAGCGGACAAGGTATTTATGCGATTTGTTTCAATAACTTCAGTATCTGTTGTGACTGCATATGCGGCCACTAACTCTCCTGTATTTGTTCTCATACATGACCCATCTACATACAACGTCAGGTCTGGGTCTGACAATGGGACGTCTGTCAAGTCTTGTCTGGGTTTCGTCGTGATAGTGATAACTTCAATACAATCATGTGCAAGTGGGTCTGTTCCGTTTACTGGTAACAATGTGGCAGGATTCAATGTACTACAACGTCTGATTTCTATATGTGGCTGAAACAATGTTAATTCGTAACCAGTGAGTCGTGCTATAGTCAAGTGTTGTGTTTGTGTGCGGTTCAAGAGAACCTCTACTGCATGTGGTACTTGTACTGTCAATTGGTGTCCTAACACTATGGCATCGCTTTGTCTAATTGCTAAAGCTGTTGCTGCCACTGATTTCAGGCACGCAGGCAGAGCCTGAGCTACGGGATCTAATGTACTAGAAAAATAAGCACACGGTTTGTGTGATCCTGCTTGTTCCTGAGTGAGTACTGACAAAGCAGTACCTTCGCGTTCTGTAACAAAGAGTGTAAAATGTTTATAGTAACATGGTGTTGCTAAAACGGGTGCTTGACATAAAGCTTTCTTTAGGCTTTCAAAAGCTTGTGTATGTTCCTGAGTCCAAGGGAGAACAGTCGATGTGGCTGCCTCCTGTGTTGTCAACTGAATGAGTGGTTTTGCTAGAAAAGCATACTGAGGGATCCACTGCCTACAATATGAAGTGAGGCCTATAAAAGCCCGCACCTCCTTTTGTGTCTTGGGTATTGGCATGTTAGCAATTAACTGGATGCGATCTGGTGTAAGCTGCCTTCCCTCCTTGGACAGCGAGTGACCAAGGTAAACAACTCGCTGGACACAGAATTGCAGCTTAGAAGGGGACACCTTATGCCCCTTTTCGGCCAAAAATTGTAAAACCGTCAGTGAGGCTTTTTCACATTCAGGTTCGCTTCTAGCGGTGATCAGCAGATCATCGACATATTGAAGCAGGGCAGTGTTGACTGGCATGTGGATACTGTCGAGTTCTCGTTTCAGTGCTTGGCTATAAATGCTGGGGCTTTCTGTAAATCCTTGAGGTGCGCGTGTGAATTTAAAGCTTCGTCCATTTAAACTAAATCCGAACAAGTATTGGCTTTCCGGATCTATTGGGACGCTGAAGAAGGCATTCTTGAGATCAATTACAGTAAAGAATGTTGCTTCGGAGTCAATGGCTGTCAGTAATGAAGAAATGTCTGGGACTACGGGGTATTGTGGTACTATGCATTTATTTAATTCGCGCAGATCAATAACCAATCGGTATACTGGCGGGACTTTTGGATCAGTTCGTTTAAGAATCGGGATTATCGGGGAATTACATACATTGGAGTCGGTTTCCACAACCACTCCTTGGGCAATAAGCTCGTCAATGATTTGTAGTAAAGCCACTACAGCATCTGGTGGTAACTTGTATTGTCGCATTCGTGGAAGTACCACTCCTGCCTTTAGTGTGACTCGATATGGTGTAATGTTCATGCAACCAACATCTGTAGGGCCTTGTGCCCATAAATGTGTCGGTAAAGTCTGTAGTCGGTGATCCATGTCTCGTGACACGTAGTGCCCTTTGAAATCACGTACAAATTATCTTACTCCTTCTGGAGAACAACATATTATAGCTCCTAGAGCTTTCAATGTTTTGATACCTAACAGGTTTTCTGGACATGATTTAGTAAGCAATAAATCTGTAGTTCGTGTCAAAGGACCAATCGTAAGGGGAAGAGGCTGTGATACTTCGTTAACGATAGGTTTTCCTGAAAAGCCAAGGGAAATATTCTGTGAGCCTGAGAGGGGTGCCCCTGGAACTTCACTACGTTTTATTGTTGTTCGGCTTGCCCCTGTATCAAGTAAAAATTTTCTATCTTGGCCTAATAGTTCACTGTGTACATAAGGTCCTTCTTGATCTACAGGGACCTCAATAAGGGGTAAGCCAACTTCCCTCTCTAGGCTGTTTCATGAGTATCGTTGATAATCAGGATAATCATACTGTGCAGTCTGGTACATCTGTCGTGTCGTTGTTGGTGTAGCAGCAATAGGCTGCGGTGGTGGAGCTGGCATAGACTGTTGCGGAGCTGGCATGGCCTGTGCATGCTGCGGAGCTCCTTGTGGGTTATGATCCTGTCTAGGTGGCCGTGGTCTTTCTTTTGTATTACCTATGGCGATATTATGTTTTAAAACTGGGCAATCGTGTACATAATGACCTGGCTGTTTACAATAGTTGCATGTCCCTTTTACAGGACCTGTTGAAACACTGGGCTGTGTCATACCCTTTTTATGACCGTCAACTGGCACTGTCTGGGAAACTAGCATTTTCATTTTCGTGTCTTTCATGCGTCTATGTTCATGTTCTTGTTCTTCTCTAATTCTATTGTGATGGTACTGTAACATTTGTAACATTTGTGACGGAGTGTTACCTTGCCAGGTACTCTCGAACTTCAATACTCTATTCTTAACTTGGGGCAAAGAATTTTCAACTAACTTTGTCACAAACAGATGTGGATACGATTCGCTGCTTGCTTTTATTCCACTATTTATACCAAAACATTTTTCGAATCGGGCGTAGAAATCACTAGTGTCTTCATCTGATTTTTGTTTACAGGCTGAAATTGCACCCCAGTCTTCCTTTTTCGTAGTTAATAAACGTGGCAGTACCTGTACTAGTAAACCTGGTAGTGTTTTGGTTTTCTCCCCAAGCCCTGCACCTGGACCTCGAGCTTTTTCTTCGTTTTCTAATGCTGTCCAATCTATCTTTTGGTCTCCCACCTCCCAATCCTTTTCCTTGAGTTTTTCATAAATGCCCGCAGGCATTAATACCTTCAATATTGTCATAATGTCGGGGCAGGTATACTCTCCCATGAGCAACATGTCTTTAATTTCTCGGTGGAAACCAGCTGGGTCTTTGTCATGACTGGGTACCACCTTCTTCATTTCTAATAGTTCTATTTTGGATATGGGTGTGTATACAAACACACGTTTAAACTCATTGTCATCACCCTTTATCGGGTGCACTTCGCGTAAGGGATTCTGTCTATCCATATAGTACGTCGTTCTTTCCTTGATGGGCAGTGAGACATGTTCGGGGCATACAAAAAGAATATACTGCTTTCTGGATTCTAGTATTTCTCTAATTAACTCAGTACCTGAACCTCTCCATTTATTTGTGAGTAATTCAGTCAATATATTAGGTAATGGACCAGGATCGGAATGTTGGCTTTTATACAATATAAGGAGTTGTTGAATCATATAGACACCAGCTAAACGCTGTTCATCTGGGGTGAGGTTCAAAAACGTGTGTGCTAGTGTATCATCACTATATTTTCCGGGACTGTCAACCCAATGAACGGCTGACCTGGCTAATTCTTGTTCGTCCATAGAATCGAGTATATGATAACCCCTTCGTTCTCGGAGTAGGTTGTCAGCGGCTTGGAACGAATGTTCGGGGGACCTTATATTTATTATAGGAGTTTGGAAATTTCTGCTATTATCTGGACGTACCGGACGTATCGGATCAGTGAAGCATCTAGTATTATTGCAAGATCTTCCTCTACTTACATAGGCCATGGTTTCTAACTGTCCTGTGGGCAGTTCTAATTCTTCCTCGTCTTCGGTTTGTTCAGGTTCGTCTACTGCTAATCTTTCTTCGTGTATTCGTTCTATTTCTTTGCGGATCTTTCGGCACATAGCTACTATACATGATCGTTTATCATGTCTTCCCTCTGATATATTCTGACTCCATGTGGTAAGAATTTGCATTTCTTTCGGATTTACCCCTGGTTGGTCTTGATTTCTGATCACACAATTTATGAGGAAACGTAACAGTGCCCCCTGTATTTCCACTTTTTGGTACTCCATGGCTCTGTTAATACTCTCAGAATCTCGCCCTGACTGGACAAAGTGATATATATTTTCTAAGTGTGTAGTCATTCCTGGTAGCTTCCCTAAATATATAGCAGCTCGTCGGATACGTAATGATGCCAGCATCATTTCGTCCCCTTTTCCGGGCACAGGATCATATCTACAGTCTATTAGAAGTTCCTTGAGCGTGTTGGGAGTTACTAGTTTGGGCGTACGTTGGTGGGCTAATTCTTGAAAGGAAAGTTTATTTACTCTGGGTGGCGTGGAAAAAATGTTTGATGTACCTCCGGTAGCCCCACCTGGGGTGCTGGATGTGAAAGGATTCGTTAAACGTGATATAGCAACTATAGGTGTGGATACAGATGTCGAAGCAGATGTGCTTGCCTGAACTTGTGTCGGAGTTTGCTGTTGCGGAGGTACAGACGGAAGAGGGTCTTGGCGTTGAACCCCCTCTGCAGGCGGTCTATGTGGCGCAGCATTAGCATACTCGGGAGCTGCGTCGTCTAAATAAGAGGAAAGAAAAACATCTTCTGCGGTTCTGGGATGCCCTTTGGGATGTACTTTTATCGGGAACAATGGGGGTGGCAAGTCTTTTGGTATCTCCGGAGTAGCCTTAGGTAATCCTTCGGCCAGGAGAGGATACATACCATTCATAAGGGCATTTCGTTGTCTGTCTACTTGTTCTGATTTGACTCGAGTACCTTCTTCAATTAATATATTTTCTCGAACTTTATTTAAATTCTCCTTACTCTTCTCTTCCTGTCTACGTGCTTTTTCTGTACGTCTATACGATTCTTTACGCCATAATTCAATGGCGTCTTTCTGTGATTGTCTAGCTTTCTTTTTCCATAATTCTTCCTCTACTTTCACGATGCAATCTGCATCCCAGGTCCCAGCTGCGGGCCACCTCTGACTTTCTGGTAATTCCTTGGTGTAGTCTACCCATAAATCAAGAAATAATATGGCGTCTAGGCCATGTTTATGATACATAAAGTACCCTGGAGTGTCCCTAGGAGGAATGGGAACAGCTTCTTCGAGTACCCCTTTTCTAGTTTTGATCTGTCTTAATTTCGAAAAGAGCGGCATTTTGAGAACTGATCTGATCTGATACCTAATTTTGAACACGTTTAATACAACGAAACACAATAATGAACAGTCATTCACACCACAATATGCAGAACGTATTTAAAAAACATTTAACATTTAACATTTAATGAACAACAATGATGGCCGTTCACTAAGCATAATACTCGATACTAACTAGATAATTCTGACTTCATATACTAGACATACTTGATATACTGCTAAACAGTACAGATACACTGCTGAAACAGTGCAGACCGGATTTGTGTACCCAAACCCGTCTTGACCGGCACAACCTATATGCACGTCAGAACGCCTCCCCGACAATGGTACTCACCGGGTAGCTCGGAACGGAAGGCCTCGGAACTGAACTGAACTGGACTCGGACCAGACTGGACTCGACTCGATACTTCGGAACTTCGGAACTTCGGAACTGGTGGGCCTCTGTATACCTCGGATCTTGCTCTCTCAGCTAGGCTCTGGTCGGGATACTTAGCACTTCTCACCGCCTCGTCTGGGTGTTGATCGCAGCCTCAGTTACCCCCGCTCGGCAGGAGGGAGATACAGGAAATCCTGTGGGTACGCGTTGTTGTCCGTCCAGCTGTGACAGGAGACCGGGCCTGCAACGCACCTCCGGCGCGTGAGATGAGAAAGTGTCCCTGTTCGGGCGCCATTTATGTGGTAAATAATTTAATTACCGGGACTTAATTTGATGCGGAAAATCTATAACAATAGCTCAGTAAAATAAGAGGCAGAATCCGTGGTATTAGAGGTTCGGAACGGGCTTTATTCCAGAATCAATTTAAATTGAGGAGCTCCATATTCCATCACCACGAAGGTTCAGGAAGTGAAGAACACCACTTTATTGACAAGTAATCATTTTTATACAATAGGCATTACAGTGAAACAGATGGAGGAGGCGTAACAATTGATAGTAAAGATAAAACATACATGCGTAGCAAAAGTGGGTGTAACTGGGTGTAACTAAAGAACGTCATCAGATATGATGTCATAATAGGGTGGTTCCATGAAAGAATTTCGCAATGTCAGCAGAAATACTTGGCAGAGATGCGCGCGCAGCAGCATGACGTGTGATTGACGTGCAACTAGGGGATGAAGGGGACTTGACCTTTAGCTCTATATGTGGAGACAGAAGTCTGGGGTTATGTCAACCTAATCCCAAATCATATCTATTATCCTATGTTTAAAGAACGGTGTTATCCAGAAAGAAAGGACTCTTAGGATAGAATCTTATTCTATACTGACTATACTGACCGTTAGTGCGTGTACAAGCGTCTAAGTGTCTACACTAGATGCGAGGGCAGAAATCTTCCATAGTAATAGGGCTATGAATTACTTGCATGAAGACAGAGAAGCCGGGCCTTTTGCTCGGTAGCTGGAAGAATGTTTACTTAAACTACTAGACAGGAATGCATTGGATAGGGAGCGGAGCAGATAATCACAAGGTGAAATACAGTTTTTGGCAGGCAACAGGCTGGAGTCAGGCACCGTTAGCCGCACAGAGAGTAGGACAAAGTTCATGGATACAGATGCGAGCTCAGACTGAAGCTTTCAGAGGCAGAAGGCAGAAAAAGCTTGATGGCAGAATCAGGGCCTACTTGCCTGGACTGTAAAATGGCATAAGTGAACCATATAAAGGCGGTGGCCTTTCATACTTATAAATGGAATATCCAGCCCATTCATGGCGGATCTGAAAGAGGACATGTTGGCGGTGGACGCACGTGTGTTTGCGTCTTCATAACTGGAACTGGAGGGAACATACATGTACTTGTGATTTATACATGAAACCGTTGGGGTCCAAGATAGGGGACATAACTGACCAGAAAAATCCATATTTCCATACAGGATCTGCGCAATTGGATAACTTAAACTGTAGGATTGGTGGCAGACTGACTTTGTACACCCACCGAGAAAATTAGCCTTTCTGTTTTAGCTAGCTCACAGTGCCACTAGAATCTTCTCTTATTGGAGAGAGGCTGGTTCTTGCCAACCTCAGAACATGACAACCCCGATCCCTCAGAATCGTGGAAACAATGTACTACCTTTCACTCAGTTACTCGTTCTCACTTATTTGGTTTCAGAGAGTTACACAGAAGAAACATTAGGACGTGTTACAATAAGAATTTATTGCACAGTTGTTCTCCTGGTGTAAAATAGATTGCTGCAACAACCGTTAGACAGTAGCAGATATATGTGATTAATAGTACAGTGAAAATAAAAGGCTTGCATAGTTCTACTATCTTGAAATAATCATGAATACGTACATGAATACTAAATGAATGATAAAAAGAGAGCGCGTACCCTTACGATGCCTGTCTAGATGTACCTAAGTGTACCTAGCATGTGAGTAGGTGTGAAGCCAAGAATCCCTCTAGGATTTAGTCTAACCCCATTACCTGAAGTGAGAGAGTGTGGGACCCCATCCTGGTCTCGAGTTGGACACCCCGCGAGGGATGTGTTAGACCACTGTCAGCTGGAGCATCTGCAACCAGGAACCTCAGCGTCTCTGGTCAGTGTGTCGGCTGAGAAGTCTCCGTCTCCTCTCTCTAACCCTAGTAAAATGTGCTGTATTATACAAAAAGTATCTAGGGTTCCTTTGTCCCTTGTTTCTTGTATTAGCCGCTGCTGGATTTGAGGATGACATATGGGATGAACCTTGTAAATAGATATTATGAAAGTGGTGTAGCCTCTGCCTGATTTTCAAGAACCCTTATGAATATTCATTCATACTGTATGAGTCAGTTGATGAAGTTATAGGACGCTATTGTTCGGGGAAAACCCTCCTCCTGTGCCCAGGACTAGAACTATTTAAAGGTTCAATCCTAAAGGCTCGTTACTGTGTAGTATAAGGGAGATAATGTAGGTGAAGGTATCTGATATTACCCGGGCCTATATTAGGGTACCTATATGGAACATAACACCCACTCCACTCCACTTCCGAACAGTCAACAATAATAAAATGCTAGGGAACTACTATTTGTATTAGGTAGCAGTGCATAAAACTATCAGTAAGCTCCGTAAAATATTTTTTAAACCATTTAAAAATAGTCTAAGAGGGGAAAACAAAAAATCTTTCGAAAGTTAGTATCGGCAATGTCACATTAAGTCAAAGTCCTAGTTGAGTTTGTGTATATAAGTCGAACCACTACAAGCATCAGAGGGCCATGCTCTTCCAGAGAAAGTGTTAATTTTAAGAAATGTTCCAAATTTAATTGAGTTTTCAAAAAAAAAGGAAAAAGCAGAATTCTTTCCCAGCACACGATAAGCCAATTATAGATTAAGTGTCCTGGCTGGGAGTCACAACATCGCCTTTGATCGCTTCTACAGAGGACGATCCATGTACCACCTCTCAGAGTACCTCAATAGACCACAGATGATATTCAGAACTGCCACTAGCTGGTGCAGAGGCAGCTGGTGCTGTAGTCAATACCTGAGTGTTAGTGGAAGAGCTGATCATTTGTAGCAAAAGGCACCTGCGGGTTCTCGAGGAATTCAGCCCTCAACATAGAATTATGCTGGGGACATTGCAGAACATGTGTCCTCACGGGTTCCAGCCTGGTATTCATGTCCGTAGGTGTGGCCAATGGAATGTCAGACAAAGATCCAACACGCATTCTTCTCTGCAAAACAGGAATCGAAAAACAGGTAAGATACAGTCCATCCAGACTGGTCTAAAGGATAGGAACCAAGAGGCGCTCAGTTCCCGTAGGCGAGGATTGCCCGGATGTTGTACCATGCGTTCATGGTATTTGCGCTCCAGGAGAGCTTTTGCCATCTCGTTGGTGATTGGGCCGTCCATTGTGTAGCAGAAAAATAACAATCAGGATACCTGCTATTAAGGGCAGGATCAGCGGAAGACCTCCAAAAATGGTTCCCAATACCAAATGTATGAAATTTGGAATAACTCCGAGGACTGTATGAAAGGTGTTTAGAAATCCAGACCCTATGGTCTTAAATAGGTGTACAATACCACTCGTATCAAACATATTAAAGATACAACCCACCATTTCTGTGAAATGAAAGGGGCAGTTTGTACGTATAAGTGCCTATATCTCAGCCAAGGTCCTTGCGATTTGAAGATCAAAAGTCTCTCGGGCAGAGGTTAAGGGTACGGTTTGCTGTAAAAGCATGGCTTTCATTCTGCTCAAAGTATCAAACTGTATAAAGGAAACATTCAACGAAGGCCATAACGGCGCTTTCCTGACTGTATTCATTTACATTTACATTTACATTTACATTTACTTACATACAACAAGTGACCCTGGAGTTCATAGTGACCAGATAGGCAACACCAGGAAGCATCCCAAAGCAACCTTGATCATTCGGCATCAAGCAACTCCCATTCGAGAGCAGCTTGAATACCGGAGTAATCACGGCTGCTGGAGTCTCTTTCAGGTGGCAGGACAAGTTCGCTACTGAACCATTACAAGCTCCATGTAGTGAAATATCCTGGCACATGAGAGAACCGCTTAAAGCGTTCTTGCAGTTTGTACCGCTTAGAAACACTTCTTGATCCCCACTCCGGCATCGAAATCTGTATGCTAATTCACAGGATTCCCCAATGTATTCCTTACCCATTTTTTCATATTTTCCTGCCTGCTGTTGCTCAAGGCAATATTGAAACTGAAAAGTAGTGGCCATGAATTAGCCATTCTGTGGATGGTGACTCTGCCACTGTAAATGGTAATCTATCCAGCTTTTCAATATGCAGCATTGTATATTTTGCTCCCCTTTGTGCCATTTCTACCTGTTTATCTGTTAGATTGTATTCAGAAAACAGAGACGTACTGTTGATAAAACGGCAAGGCACATAGCCTGCACGCAAAGATGTAAGCGTCCAGCTTAACAACATAATAGAATGTAACTGAGATTGCCCGTGTTGTAATATGGCCAAATCTTGTTCCAGTATGTCTATTGCAGAAGATACAAGGCTGCCTAAGGAATATATCCTGGAAGTCAAAGTTGTTAACCCATTGTCCACTACAGCTAACGCCTTCTCTAAGTTAATACGGTCTATTTCCCGTATTCTCTCTGCTGGCTCTTGTTGTGATATTTTCCAAATTTCATTGTAGGCAGCATAAATGCCAGCATATATGAAACGTTTCTGGCGTGGTTTTCTAGGACCTCGTAAAAGGAGTAAGGATAAGTGCTGATTTACTTTTGTGAGTGTTGAGGTTTCAAGACAATCAAGGCACAACTTCCCAACACTGTAGGATGTCACTACCCCGGGATGTTCTCTTTGTACATAGCTTGGGTCTGACCTATGGATACTGAACCCTTCGGTGGTACCCCAGAATCTTTTCTGATATCTGTTCGTGTCTATGGGCCAAACCAACCATTCTTTCCAATTAGGGTCTGATCTATTGTAGCCTAAAATGTCATCTACTTTTGCCTATACCAGTGAAGTTGAATTTTGACACCCCTCCATCTGTGATGGTGTTGGAAACCGAGGTGTATTCAGGTCCTTGTTCTTGGCTAGTCCAAGACAGGAGGTCTGTTGCAGTGTCATTTAGAAATATCATCTGCTGTGGAATGAGGCATGCTCTAAATAGCGCTTCTGTTCCCTGGACTTGCCAGTCCCTAGAACCCCAGACTGATTTTAAGTCTATTGTGTCCCTCCATAGGTCAAAACCCTGTTCAGACAATTGGGCGATAAAGGAAGCAGAGTAAATATGTTTGGTATTCATCAACATAAATTTCAATGCCGATGTGGATGCGACTTTATAATAAAATGACGTTGGGTCAGAAGTGTTAAACCCTGAAAAATATGAACATTTCTGTGCAAATGTTTGCGAACTACTTTTTGGTGGTGTAGGACAATGTTCACACTGGAGGTACTCAAAAACATTTCTAGGTGTTATAGATTTGTGCAAGAAATGATGACCATAATGTCGGTAACAGTGCAAAGTGTCATAGTCTGAAGTGCCTTCTAGCATTTCAGTGTTCGGAAATGCAGCAGTTTTCTCTAAATCAGACAACATGTTATTAACTATTTCAGAGTCCCAATCATCAGAAAGTGAACTGGAGGTAATTATATCACTCAGTGAAATTTTAAATACATGAGAAATTTTTAAAATTTCAGTTGGACCAAAGAAATTGAAATCAACCTTGTCCCAAACTATACCGTCCGGTACAGGAAGTGTTGTAATGTTCACTGATAACACGTCTCTTTGTTCACGATGGGAAGATTGATGTGGCTTCAAAATCAAATTAACTTTTTGGGCTGTAGAGCTTTGTTGAAGGTACCTTCCATTAATAAGCATGCTAAAAGTTATAACTAAACCTAGCCATAAAAGATAGAACAGTATCCCAGTAATTACCCAGAGTTCTACCCAAGGCGGTATCAGGTAAGCCTTTTTGAGAAAGTTCAGAAAGTCCTTAGTCTGCTGCTTGCGTGTTTCTTGGGCTGGCGTGGTTTCTTGTTCACTTGGATCCAAAGAAAACGTATCAAAGTTTATGAAGTAGCCAGAAGCAGTTCGATCAATTGTTGGAATTGCATCAGGAGTTGTTGAAATCATATTTAGTTCTTGTCGAGGCATGTTGACGTAGACATCTGTATTTGTTCGAATTGATATTTGAGTTTCATTTTGAGTAATTATTTCTTGTTCAAGTGGAAGGAGTTCCATAGCATTGTTTCTTAGTCCTTCATTCCTTTGAGAGGACCCTTCAAATGTGATGAGTCTTTCTGTTTGAACTTCTTGAATTGTAGCGAGAGGAGGGCGCCTGCTACTTTGGAGTCCATGTGGCTTGCTGCTCAGTATTGGCCACATGTGGTTTGATTAGGTCAAATTAGACAAATCTTTTCTCCTTTTATTTCCGGCAAGAAGTGGCAAAAGCACAGTTATTATTCCTTAAATTGCTAGGACTGGTACAGGCTTTCTGTATGTTGGTCCAAATTCTTTTTTATCCGCTATTTTCTCCCTCACCAGATCCCCAACAGGTTTTGCCGTGACTCCCTTGATTTCCCAAGTGGCTGTTCGTTTCACCTGCACATTACTGTGCAAGGCTCTTGCTTCATTCAATTCCTGTAAGATAGCCAAACGAGTATGGATGTCAAAATGTTTTTCATCCACCACTGTGCCTTCACAATCAAGATCAGGTACCCACATTCTCATCCCAAATAGGACCTCGTAAGGAGTGACACCCCCTAGAGATCTTCTTGGCTGGTAATTGAGACCTCGCTCTACCCCATATAGATGATTGACCCAACTACTGCCATTGCCTGATACTCTAGCTGTTAAAGATTGCGTTAGGTCTCGGTTTTTCCTTTGCACAATTGAATTTCCCTCAGGATGGTATGGAGAGGAGTATTGCAATGCTATGACCATACTTTTCATGGCCTCTTTGTAAGCCCGAAAGCTAAACGCCAGGCCATGGTCATCAATGAGTTTGCCCAAACCACCAGCGAGTCAACCGACATCCCTCCCTCACAAGACCACTGCAACAAACTCAGCACATTTTTCCACCACAAAATCAAGAGCATCTACAACATCTTTGACGAAGACAACCAACACACTGAACCCTCACCAACCACCCCAGACACCCTGAAGCCAGCGATCGACAACTGGACAGCCCTCAGCACCGAAGACACACTGAAGACGATGAAGTCAATCCACTCAGGGGCCCCCATGGAACCCTGCCCCCACCACATTTTCAACAGAGCCGCCAACGCCATCGCACCCATGCTCTGCCACACTATCAACCGCTCCCTGGCAACCACCTTGTTCCCTGACGACTGTAAACACGCTGAGATCAACTCCCTCCTGAAGAAACCCTCGGCAGACCCCACTGACCTCAAAAACTACTGATCCATCTCCCTGCTCCCATTCCCAGCGAAAGTCATTGAGAAAGCCATCAACAGCCAACTCGCCACATTCATCGAAGAGCACAACATCCTCGACTCCTCCCAAAAACCACATTACGGAAACCGCCCTCCTCACCGCAACAGACGACATCCGTACCCTACTGGACAAAGGAGAAACAGCAGCCCTCATCCTCCTCGACCTCTCAGCGGCGTTTGACACAGTTTCTCATCGCACCCTAATACGAAGACTCCATGACGCAGGGATCCAATACAAGGCCCTCGACTGGATCCGCCCCTTCCTCTCCGGCAGAACGCAGCAGGTCAGACTCCCCCTTTCCTCTCGGACCCTATACCTACCACCTGCGGAGTCCCCCAGGGCTCCTCCCTCAGCCCTATGCTCTTCAACGTCTACATTGGCCGCTCGCCCCTATCGTCAGAACCTACGGACTCAACATTGTGTCATACGCAGACGACACCCAACTCATCCTCTCCCTATCCAACAAACCCAACACCGCCAGACACAACTTTCAAGAAGGCATGGAAGCCGTCGCCAAATGGATGAAAAACAGCTGCCTACAACTAAACACCAACAAAACTGAAGTACTCATCGTGGGCCCAAACCCAGATGCCTGGGTCGACACCTGGTGGCCCCCCGCCCTCGGAAGCCCGCCCACCCCCAAGGACCACGCACGCAACCTGGGAATCATCCTGGACTCAGAGCTCAAAATGGACCGCCAGATCAACTTTGTCTCGTCCTCCTGCTTCCACACCCTCTGCCTCTTACATAAGACCTTCAAATGGATACCCCTCGAACACAGAAAGACCTCCACTCACGCCCTGGTCACCATCAGGCTCGACTACGGCAACGCACTCTATGCCGGAATAAACAAAAACCTCATACGCAAGCTACAGAACATCCATCACGCCACCGCAAGACTGGTCCTAAACCTGCCAAGACACTGCCACATCTGCCAGCACCTGCACACACTCCACTGGCTCCCCATCGAAGCTAGAGTCACCTTCAAGATACTAACCCATGCTCACAAGACCCTCCACAACACCGGACCAGCATATCTGAATAGCCGACCGAAATTCCACGCACCCCAAAGGACACTACGATCAGCCTAGCTCTCCTACGCCGTGGTCCCCCACACGAGAAAGACCAGATTGGGAGGCCGCGGCTTCTCTTTCGCACCGCCAGAGCCTAGAATGACCTTCCGCTCCACCTCAGACAAATAACATCACTCCCCATCTTCGCAAATAACCTCAAAACCTAGCTCTTCGACAGAACCCCTCCTTGATGGACTTGAACCTGCGAACCCCCCCTATTCCCCCCAGCGACTTGAGACCCTTACAGGAGTGTAGTCGTGCTTAACAAACACCTGATTTGATTTGATTTGATTTAATTTTATCTGAATGTAGCTTGCCAACTGCGTATGTCCCTATAAAGACTTGCAAATCTTTGATAACAGTTCGAGCGTCAGCCGAGGACTGAGGCCAAACCCATAGGAATCTTAAGCCCGAATCCACCTCCACCAAGCTATAATTGTAAGCCCCATCAGATTGTAAGGGGCCGCAGTGGTCCAGATACACACAAGCGAGAGGTTTGTCTGATTTTAATAACGGTGACTGTGCCAGGCATGTTATGGTGGAGCCTTTTATCTGCTGGCAGATGTCACATTTCAAGACATAGGGGCTCATTTATGAGCCCCTGCGTCACTTTTGCGCCACCGGTGAGTCACTTTTTGTGGCGCACCAGTGGCGTAAAACATGCGCCATGATGCGCCATATTTACAAAGTGACGCATCTACCTAGATGCGTCACTTTGTAAACCCCTGCGCTACATTATACCTGCGTCAGGTATAATGTATGCAGGGTGGGCGTTCCCACGTAAGTAAGCATCGTAGAAGTGACGCAGTGAAATCTACGAGATTTCACTGCACCACTTCTAGGGTGCAAATGCGTCAATATCTTGCGCCTGCCTCACAGCAGGCGTAAGACTGACGTAGGCCCTTTCACATGGGGCTTGCCCCATGTGAAAGGACACATTGCTGGAGTTGCGTCACTTTTGTGACACACTCCAGCAATGCGTCACTTTTGCGCCTACAGATACGTCAGAAATACTGACGTATCTGTGACTCCTTGCGACTTGATGCGTCATACTGTAAATATGATGCATCACTGGAGTCGCAGGGAGGCCGCAGTGAAAAGTGACGCATCACTGTTTTCACGCAGTGATGCGTCACTTTTCATAAATGAGGCCCATAGTATTTAGTTTGATTTGTTAGGCCTGGTCACCAATAGCGCTGTTTTAATAATGAAATAGTCTCTGTAACACCTGTGTGCGCAGAGCCCAAACCCTCGTATGCTGCAATAATCAAACCCTGTCTATGATCCATTTTTAGTATTGCTCTATCCCCCATTCCAGGAATCTGAGCATATGGAATGTTGTTTGCATTTAACTTGTAGGAGTACTTGAGTGGAAATTTCTTTGGTACTGCTGAGCTGCCCTTGCTTGAAGCAATGACAGCAACCATAATCTCACTGTCTATCCTCGTTTTTGAACGAGTGATTTCAGCTACGGAAGCTGTGCGTACAGCCCCCTTAGTGGCTTCATCAGCCAATGAATTCCATTCAACATGAATGGAACCAAGTTGATGACTCAGTGTATGAATCAGGTGAGCCCGTGGTAGTTAGTTTCTCAACTCAACTACCTGTTCCCATAGCGTTTTATGCTTAATCGTGCCACCTTTTGCATCTTTGAACCCGTTTTGTTCCCAATGATGTAAATTTTCATTGTATGATTGAGCACAGTAAAAAGAATTACGCACCATCAGTGTGGAGAATTCGTAATCCATATTCACCAGTGCCGGTATCAATGCTAGGGGTCTGCTGGGCATGGTCAGTGTGAGGGGAAGTCAGTATTTTAACTGTGCATGCGGGACTCTATTTCAAAGTGTTTATAGATGGCTACTGAATGTGTTCATTTTGTGCCTCAGTTTGCATATTGATTTGTATGGCGTTCGGTATACTTACTGGATGGACACTCTACTCTACACTATCCTTAGCGTGTAACAGATGCATGTGCAGAGGGCTCTGAATACTTTTAAGCATGTGCTCGGTGCCTGAGGGCGTGCATGGATGTCTATAAAATATAGTGAGTGTTCAGAATTATCAGCATATATGTTGGCAGGGTCAGAATATAGAGTCTTTTGAGTATGCAGAGTCTGTGTATGAAATGTGAATGGGGAGTACATTTAGAGGGCAACGTGTTTGTATTTACACAAAGATGACACTTGACTCAGTATAACGTGTGTGCACGTGTGCGTGTATTTTCCGTGTGTGCACTGGACGAAGGAGACTGACTGCGGCATTCACTTGGATTTCAGGCCCACCTGAATGACTTGTAGAGAAGAATATGTTTCTTCTAAGAGAGGCTCAAAACCCAACAATTACTGTAAGTTATGGAAAGTGACAGAAATCGTTCTATTGAATCGTGATAAAACTGTTGACATGCACACTTTAGTTCAATAACAGCCACTTTTTTACTTTGAAGCAGTTTAGTTTACCAGCATAAGACAGGCATCTCCATAAAAGTCAGCAACAACAAACTTGTTGGATTAATATACAGCTAGCTTCCCTCCCTTGAGCCACGTACAAATACACCACTGTAGGAGAGTAGGATCTGCTTCACATGGGTACCCTCACTTTTTGCTGGTGTTTCACTGTTTTTCGACTTTAGTCTGGCTGTGGCTCTGCTAATCAGGACCACAGCCTAGCTGCTCCTCTCTAAAATGGTTTCCATGTACATTAGGTACATATATAATTGGATTCTGGAGTGCCTTATAAGCCCCTAGTATATGGTATACTATGTACCTAGGGCATAGGTACCTCAGAGGCCTACCAGGGGCTGCAGCATGTATTATGCCACCCCTGGGAAGCACTCCAAAATTACACCACAGGTTTTCTACTGCAACCTGGGTAAGGGTGTGCTTGCACCCCTTACTGTGGTATAGGCTACCTATATCACTACCTTATACAGACACATATAAACCTATAAGCCACTCCTATAGCAGGCCTTGACAATCCTGAAGGCAGAGTGCTTGGTTTTATGTGAGAGGGTGCCCAAGCATGAGCTGAGCCCCTCTGCAGCATTCGGAAATACTTCCTTATGCCTGTTCTGTGATACAGCCATACCATATACTCTTAAGTGTATTATAACCTCGCGGTAAATGCTAACTTTGGAATGGCTCCATCAAAACATGTTGTGTTTGGTGTCAAGCGCTTTAGAATACTACCCTCCCCCCCACCGCCAGTCCTGGTGGCGGGGATAGCATTCCACCCTTCTAGAGGGAGAGATATGTTCACACTGGCTAAACTCGGTTAAATCCTTTCAAAGCCGTGGCATCACAAAATGGATGCCACTGCCACAGACACAGGTCTGGCCTCCTGCTGCTGGGGGAAACTCCGGCAGGGGAGGCCTGGACAATAGGTTTCCTGTCACAGGGAGGTGTAACCACCTCTCCAGACAGGTAGATATGTATTGGGGCAGGGTGGGTGCATTCAGAGAATGCTTTTGAGACACTGCCTGGAGCACACAAGGTGTCCCTGTGCATAGCCCAGTTTAATCCGGTTGCAGGGGCACTCAGCCCCTGCTCTGGCGCGAAACTGGACAAAGGGGAAGGGGTGTAACCACCCCCACCCCAGGCCCACCCATAGGTGGAGCCTTAGAGTTAGTCCATCCCCTAAACTTAGTATAAGTATAGGAATCCAGTCCCTAGGACTTTAGATTACCCTGGATGAACCTCTGAAACATATATCCTGGACCTTTGACTTTCTATCACGACTAGAAGATGGAAGAAATCTCCCTTGGGGTCAAGGAGTGACTCCCCTGCTTGGCAGGCACCAAAGAAGCAACTGACCAGTCTGCATTGCTGAAGCTCCAGCCGGATGCCGAAGTCTCTGCATCACCAGACATAGATTTTCAGACTTCCCAGAGGCGACCCTGAGTCCACAGCAAAGCTGAGGCCCGTGGCTATCATAGGTAATGTGGAACCGTGACCCCTGGACACAGTGAACTTTTGCTGCAACAACACCTTTCTGGACATCCTTGAAGTTGTGCTTTGTGCTCCAAGTAGCCCCAGCCTTATGCACCTTCCGCACTGAAGATTGTTGGCCTCCACTCCACGAGTGACCCGTGAGCCAGCTCCAAGTGTGACTGCTTGAGGCTCCTTCGCGATCACTAGCCCGTTGGCCAGCAGGTCCCCACAAAGGCAACTCCACTTCTACTTGTGCTTTTCTGGTTCCTCCAGACTTGCTCTTACTTACTCTTGCTGGGTGAGTCCATCACACCTTGCTGGTCTGCACCGCAGTCCTTTCTCTGATTTCCTGAGACTTGTCGTTGCTAAGGCGTGTTGGGTCCTTCCTGGTCGCCGACACTGCAGCACTCGACAGACTTCATAGGACAGCTTGAATCCGGCTTGTGGACTTCCTCGACTCATCCTGGACCTCATGGCTGAAGAGTCAAGACACTCGACAACTCACCTGAAGCACACGACATCTGTGGGCATTGGTCCATCCTGCCCTAGGTCACTGACAAGTGACCCAGACTCTATCCCCTCTGCTTTCAGGTTCCTTACATCCTAGATCCAGGCTTGGATCTCACCGAACACTTCTCCTCTTCACGGCAGCAGCAGTTCTTTGCAGGCTTCTATTGAAATCCACGACACGATCCGACACCAAATGGCACCTATGCACCCGGCTTCCCTGGGTGAGGTAACTCAAGTACTCCGGTACTCTCAAGGGTGCTAGCCCTAGAACTTCCTAAGTCCAAGAGGGTTTGGTCCTAGTTCGATTTGAAGTGTCCCTAATCTTTAAAATTACAACAGCGACATTCCCCATAGAAAGTAATTGGAACCCGCGGTTGTGTTTGCACACTGCATACAGTTCCCGTGGGTCTCCTGTGTTCCTACCTTGGGTGGTTCCTTGGGGTTCCAGCGATTCTAGAGGCAATAGGCCTAGTGCCTATTACAGTCGTGGTTCTTATACCACTTTTTTAGTATATGGTTTGGTACGCCCCTAGGGCCCAAACGTTTATTTGTGCTTTTGCCGATGCTTAAACACTTGTAACTAAAGTACTTCGAACTCCAGTCTCATAAAGGGGTGTGTTTAACCTTAAATACATATATTCTGAATATATACCTGGTGTGGTTGTCTTTCCATTTTGATCATTCAAGAGATTATAGACTGGTAAAACAAGCTGCTTTACATTCCTTCAAGACTTAGCCTGAAGGCTGCTCTCCATAGCTACCACTAGGATAGCTTTCGCATAAGGTTGTCTTTAACCATTCACCATAAGGGGTTGTTTGGACTGATACAAGGTGCCCACTAGAACTAGTGGGCAGCATATGTCAGGTCACCTTCTCACAACCACTACCGAGTCAAAACACATAGGGGAAAATACAATTTTCATCTGTTTTTTTCAATATTATTGTGAAACGTGTTCACCAAAAAGAAATGTTGTATTATCTCTATTTACAGCCCACTATATGAAATGTGTGTCCTGTTTCATGACCTAGTCCTGTAACTCAAAAATATATTTTGTCAGGTCAATGTCATGAAATTGACTTTGCAGTCGTCAAGTTCAAAAGATATAAACAAGAGACAATGGCGTTTTTAGGCTGCACAGTCGAATCCGCTTGCCCAGAAAAGTGGCAATAAGGTGCAGCAAAAGGAGCTTTCCACAGTGCAAAGTCATGCAGTAACTGTGTCAGAGGTCATTATCTTGAAGTAATTGGCCTTGTCACTTATGATGAGCCGTTCACTTCAACCCTGCAATACGTGGAGGGATATTATCTCACAATAAAGCTATCTAGAATGTAGTTCCCCCTCCTACTGCTTGCCGTTGGTTGATTCATGCGTTGCTCTTCTTTGCTGGCTCCTCATTGGTTGGCGCTACTGATACATCACTTCAGTTTTTTGCTCATGAGCCCCAGCCAACTACAGTTGCCTTATGCTGTAGGTGTTTATGGGTTCCTTAGAGGGGCTACTTCTTTTATTTCCTGCTTGTGTTACACTGTCAGTGCCTGTTCCTAGTACTGTGCGCCGTGTACTTCATCAGCACGGTGCCCGCTTCACTGGCCGCCGTGTGCATAGCTGGTATCTACACGGGGCCACGCTTCATGTTTAAGCACAGCACCCGCTTTCATGTCATGTTACCCCGTAATGGTTGGGGTGCATTTGGTAAAAGCAAGCAACGAGGAAAGCAGCCTTAAAGCAGCTATCTGGTCTGTTATCTGCTGACACTCATTTTTTGATGCGTCCACTCCACTCCAAAGCAAAAACACATGGGCAAAAGACATTGGCATTCACAACACCAATCGCTCTAACTCTCGCAAATGCGAGACCTATTGCATTTGAAGTTATTGATTTATGAAGGAGTGACTCTAATTTCTTATTTTAATTTCTTTCTCTAGTGATGTGTGAATTGTATCCCTTTGGCTTTTTCGTGTATAAGAAATGGTAATTCAGCTGTATATGTAACTTTGATTTGTATTATTTATAATTTTTTGTGGCAATATATTTATTAAGTATTATTGTTGTGTTCATAGCTTGTTTCAAAGCTTTACATTTCGATATTCATCTTTGTTTTTATAATGTCAGTACGAGGTTTTTGTTCTTTTATGTCATGTTAATATAGATATTTAGAAACACAAAATTTGATTTGCATACTTTTTGTTTTTCACATATCGGCTATTTAAAATCTATACTGTGATTTTTGATATTTTAGAATCAATATTGTTGCTACTCAGTTTTGTTGTGGTCTATATTCAGGATATCAACCAAAAACAGCCATGAGAATAGCAGATGGAAGAGCCAGGACTGGAGCCCCTCGTTTCCTTTGTGTGATTCAAATGGTCTCATTGACTGGAGCAGAGTGGGATACATGTGCGCTTGGTAAACCATTGCTAAAGGGGACGACAGGGCATAGTCTGCGGCAAATACCTTTTTGGGGGGGAGTTTTATATAGTGCAAACTAGACCCGAAGATATCGGGTATCAGAGCGCTTTACATGAGCATCAGTTGCCTTACGCAAGGACACATTCATTTTTTTGACTGTGTAATGTTCTGGTCCATGAATGACATCATCAGAGTAGTAAGACAGACATGCGGCATGCACATACATGGTGCTGATACATGACATGCATGATCCTCTCAACCCTCCCTCATCGTATGAATAGGGAGGATGGAGAACAAAGTCCATGGGTTTGCCCAGAAACCATGCCTCGTCTGTGGGGGGTGTGCCAGGACAGGGATTGAGCCGCATTGCCCATTCTTAGGGCATTGCATGCCCTGTGGATGTAGCCTGTCAATCAAACTCATTCTTTCCGTAGCAGGTTTCAGTGAGAATCTTCTCACCTGCCCAATGATTGTTGTCCTATGCCTAACTGTGCCCACTGGTGCCCAGACACACAGTGCTAACTTTCTCCTCCTGGCCTGGGGATCTGTCTCCTGCATTTGATTCCTGCCCTGTCCCTGCACTCTTGGCACGGTTCAATGTCGCACGTCCTCCTCGGTAAAGACATATCAGGAACATAGAAACAGTTCCACTAGGAGCATCATCGCCCACTCTCACCCGCCACAATTTCCATTTAATGTGGCATTTCAGACAGTGAGGCATTCAGTGAGTGTTGGTCCATGGGCACATGTTCTCACGTATAGCAAAAGAGGAAATACTTAGTAAAGTATCCTTTGCCTCAGAAAAGCAGGATAGGTACCCCCGTGTCCACTGTTGTCATAACATGTTCAGTCCTCCAAGGGGACAAGTGGAAATTAGCCGCGAAGAATTCTGAAATATGGAACCAAAAATGTATCCTTCTGCTGTGTTAGTCCCTTTCTAGTGTAGATCGGGGCTTTACATATGCTGGGACTGCCCGCTACTGAGTGCCGGCACTTTTTTATTTTGAGAGGGAGAGTACCTGCACTTTTTATGAGTGACGTAATACTTTTATTGGAGAGTGCCGGGACTTCTCAGAAACAAGCAGGTGCTCTGTTGCAGAGTTCTTGCGCTTCTATTTCCCATTCCAAGCACTGGTGTAGAGGCGCACCGCTCACAAGAGGAAGCAGAGGAAATGCACGCCATAGTCAGCAGACACCCCAGATGTCTATAGGTACCTCGGGTCCTTATTAAACTCCTATACGGAGCACTAAGGCCCTCGTTACTAGTGGCCCTGTCGTCGGTGTCACATTTATTGCACCTGATAAAATCCGACTCCACCAAGACTGAATATATAAATAACAGCACATTACACGTTCTGGGGAATAACATGCAGGTGGTGGCGCTTCCCGCTCCAAATTCTGCATGCTGCGGTATGTAACATGCATCTTTTCTCAACAATTGTCGACAAGCTTGACCTGCTAATGTTTATCACAAAACTCCTGTTACAACACATATCACAATGGAACAAAGGTGATGGGAAGGTGGACCTAAAGTTATTACCCCACCTGACCCATCGGTGTGGGTCCACGTTCCAATGTAAGTGCATTAGAATTGGAAAAAAGTGCTGAAAATAATGCATTGACCTTCATAAATTTGGAGAAAACAAAGATCAGTGCTTATCTTGCTTTGGCACCTGTGGAGACCACGAGGAATGGGCCGGGTGCACTTACACCCAGAGGTCTACATGAGGATAGAGCCACAGGCATCTGTGGCAGTTTCATGTGAAAAGATGTCAGAACTCAGCCCAAGTGTCTCTCCCTTTAAGTCATCTCTAGGCCGGAGATGGCAGCTCGAACCAGTTAACCCCACTGCAACCCAGGATGTTTCACCACCATCTGGGAAATGCGGCCCCACAAGGCACACCACCTGGTTCACATCCACATTGTTGGCGGCCTGATGGGTCCTCAAAGGGGACGCCAGCCTCATCCATGCAGAGGGAGGGAGATCCCTGGTCTCGAAGCCAAGCAGACATATTCCAGGCCTAAAGCCTTACATCAGGGGGGGTCCTTCTGCCTTACCCAGAAATAGAACTCGTGTGTTCTACGAAGCATCCTAGTCGGGCAACAATGAGGTGGAGGTGTGACACACACCCCAGGGACCTCAGTCAGCCCTGTATCACAAACACTGCGGACATTTACATCCCTTTACATAGTAGACCATTTACACAGGGGTGTCCTACATAGGTACAGGAGGGCCGGCTCCTGACCAGACCTTCTGAATGACCACTAGCCATTTAAATTCGTTCCATTTAGAATTTGCTTACATAAATGTATCATGGATCTATGTTGGAGACCCTTGTTCTAGACTCATGTATAATTACCAGATGCAAAATCACTCAGCACCAGGACTTTGGTGTGGTTTTGAAGACAATTTACTCCTGAGTGCAAATAATGAGGAATACCATTTGCCATTGTTCACGCGTAATTTATTGCTTTCGCCAAATAGTGACTTTTTGCAATCAGAAAGGAAATAAAACGTTATATGAGGGGCTCATTTACAACATCTATTTGTACAGAAACGGGAACGCAAGAGGCTTTCAGAAAAAAGGGAGATAGCATTATGCATTTAGGGTAACTTTCGGAACAGGATTTTGAAAAAAAAATGAAATCCTTGGTAACCGGAAGAAAGGGGCAGAACTCTGAATGAAACTTTTGAAAATGTATTTTTTTTACTTTCCGGAAAACAAACTGCATTGAATAGAAAAGTTTTTAAACACCGGTATTGAGGCCAATCAAAGGTGTCGCAACTTGAGACCTGCATGATGAGTATTCGCCAGGCAGGTCTTTCCTAGCCTTCTGCAGGTTGGTATTTTACAAAGTGACCCATTCAACATAGGCCAGTTTGCTAAATCAGAAATAATATGCAAAATGTCATGAGCGACTTGCAGCCATTTTTATAAATCATTTCTTAGCACATGTATCATTTATTGAAACAGGAGTGGGAAGGTGTTTATGCCTTTGGCACAGGATGCCTCCTTGACCCACTAGCAGCTTCATGTTGGAGGTGCCAGGTTGGGGCAAGCGGTTCCTCTCAGGAAGTCTGGCAGGTCACCAGGGCAGCATCCGCTTACAATATCTTTGGGTTGGTAGCAACAGTCTTCTACCCTTATCCTGCTGGCAAACTCTACATACTGTTTCCAGACTAGTATATGGCTGATAGAGTTGACTCTACTCAACAAGGGAGTAACCTGCCCCAATCTTTTGATGTTGTATGCTCTGCCTCTAACCTCCCATAACCTGGCAGCCTCATCCCTCCATGCCTGTTAGCATCAGAGCATCCCATTGTCAACCATGTTATCTTACTTCCCCCAGCTCCTACCAGACTTCATGCTCTGTGCTTTTGACATATATGTATTCCGGACCGCCTTTAGCATAGGTGGCACGTGGTGCGACCATCTTTGTTGGCGTCCCCCTTCCAATGACCTCTTTCTCTATGGATTCTGTCACCACCACCCTCCATCGGTGCCCTTCATCTCTCCGTAGCTCCTCTGTCCCATTGATTTCAATTCTTTGACAAGGCTACCCCTCCCAATGTAGCCTATCCGAGAGCCTTGCATCACACACACGGCATGCAGGGACAATGACTCATATAAGTGTGAGCATGGATGTATAGGAAATGAGATCTCAGGCAATGAGCTGCAAGATGTAGGTGTCAGGTGCCACCACACTGGTAGGTACTGTATGTTGGGTCTGGAGTAACAAACTCAGGATCTGAAATAGAACGCAGCCTTAAATTAATGAAAGACTGAGAGAAACGAACCAATATTGTTCTAAAGCTATGCTTGACAGCTCTTTGATGCCTGTTCATAGCTCACTTTGTTTTATTAGATGGAATGTGCCTTATGACCAGCAAGTCGCAGAAGGACTTTTGGAACAAAATCAGTAATCCACTGAATAAAATACAAATCTGTGATCTGCATGCTACACATTGTGCTTTGCAGGAGGAACATTAACCCTGTGGGCTTCTCTGTGATAAGTCAAGACCGTGACGAGACAAAACACCAATCTCTTCGACAAGTACATTTACCAGCAGTTATCTTTATTAACTATTATGGCTTGAACATTGCTGGGTACACAGAGATGCTGTCTCTCGCCCCTCACGGCTGCCTGTGCGCTCCCTCCTCCCCTCGAGTCCTGTCAGAGAGCAAATGCCAGCCCCCCACCCACGAGCCTGCCGCCTGCCGCCGGCCGCCTGGCGCCATGGCACCGGACGCACTGCCCACTGTATGTCCTGGTACATGCAAGTACCCTGAAGGGACTCCGAGGTGACGTTGTTGACATTATATCTCCTCAAATACGCCCATTCATCTCTGCGCCACCCTCCTTCATATTCTTCGGGTGTTCAGAAACACTCCAGGGAGGGGTCCAGGGAGTCGGTCGATTGCTAGGGAGTATTGAAAGGCACTTTCTATTGCACTTTAATCACTGAAAAAGAGGCAGGGAATGTAACGTCACCTCTAAGTGAAGCCAACGCATGTCTTTTCTCTGTCTGAGAGGAGGACTCAGCAACAAAATGTGAAAAGCTTCTGACAGGCCTGGTAGCAGTGGCAAAACCTCAGACACACGTGACACGAATAAAAACCCAATAACAAGTCTGGAGTCCAAACTGCCTTATTAATGTAGCTCATTCATTCCAAGCACTCCAGACCAACTCTCTAAGTTTGTTTTCAATGTACTCGATAGTCCTCACTTTTGCAAAAGTTCACTTAGGCATACCATGAACCAACAAATAAATACAAAATGAGAAAAACAAACAAGTGACAGGTTTGTTCGATTAATGTCAAGAAGAGATATGCTGTCATACAAGTGACACACAGTAAGCGAAACGCGAATGCTCGGATGCTAGTCCAATAACAAACAGTGCCACAAGCCAAACACCGCACCTTACTGGCAATGTCCAATAACAAACAGTGCCACAAGCCACACACCGCACCTTAATGGCAATGTCCAATAACAAACAGTGCCACAAGCCAAACACCGCACCTTACTGGCAATGTCCAATAACAAACAGTGCCACAAGCCACACACCGCACCTTACTGGCAATGTCCAATAACAAACAGTGCCACAAGCCACACACCGCACCTTAATGGCAATGTCCAATAACAAACAGTGCCACAAGCCAAACACCACACCTTACTGGCAATGTCCAATAACAAACAGTGCCACAAGCCACACACCGCACCTTACTGGCAATGTCCAATAACAAACAGTGCCACAAGCCAAACACCGCACCTTACTGGCAATGTCCAATAACAAACAGTGCCACAAGCCACACACCGCACCTTACTGGCAATGTCCAATAACAAACAGTGCCACAAGCCACACACCGCACCTTACTGGCAATGTCCAATAACAAACAGTGCCACAAGCCAAACACCGCACCTTACTGGCAATGTCCAATAAAACACAGTGCCACAAGCCACACACCGCACCTTACTGGCAATGTCCAATAAAACATAGTGCCACAAGCCAAACACCGCACCTTACTGGCAATGTCCAATAACAAACAGTGCCACAAGCCAAACACCGCACATTACTGGCAATGTCCAATAACAAACAGTGCCACAAGCCACACACCGCACCTTAATGGCAATGTCCAATAACAAACAGTGCCACAAGCCAAACACCGCACCTTACTGGCAATGTCCAATAACAAACAGTGCCACAAGCCACACACCGCACCTTACTGGCAATGTCCAATAACAAACAGTGCCACAAGCCAAACACCGCACCTTACTGGCAATGTCCAATAACAAACAGTGCCACAAGCCACACACCGCACCTTACTGGCAATGTCCAATAACAAACAGTGCCACAAGCCACACACCGCACCTTACTGGCAATGTCCAATAACAAACATTGCCACAAGCCAAACACCGCACCTTACTGGCAATGTCCAATAAAACACAGTGCCACAAGCCACACACCACACCTTACTGGCAATGTCCAATAAAACATAGTGCCACAAGCCAAACACCGCACCTTACTGGCAATGTCCAATAAAACACAGTGCCACAAGCCAAACACCGCACCTTACTGGCAATGTCCAATAAAACACAGTGCCACAAGCCAAACACCGCACCTTACTGGCAATGTCCAATAAAACACAGTGCCACAAGCCAAACACCGCACCTTACTGGCAATGTCCAATAAAACTCAGTGCCACAAGCCAAACACCGCACCTTACTGGCAATGTCCAATAAAACACAGTGCCACAAGCCAAACACCGCACCTTACTGGCAATGTCCAATAAAACACAGTGCCACAAGCCAAACACTGCTCCTTACTGGCATGTCCAATAACACACAGAGCCACAAGACAAACACTGCACCCTACTAACAATGTTCAATAACACACAGTGCCACAAGACAAACGCTGTGCCTTACTGGCAATGTCCAATAACATTCAGTACCACAAGACAAACACTGCACATTACTGGCGATGTCCAATAACACACAGAGCCACAAGACAAACACTGCACATTACTGACAAAGTCCAGTAACACACAGTGCCACAAGACAAACACTGCACCTTACTGAAAATGTCCAGTAACACACAGTCCAAAAAGACAAACACAGCACCTTACTGGTAATGTCCAATAGCACACAGAGACACAAGACAATCCTGCATCTTACCAACAATGTCCAATAACACACACTGACACAAGACAAATGCTGCACCTTACTCGCAATGTCCAATAACAGACAGTGCCATAAGACAAATGCTGCACCTTACTGACACTGTCCAGTAACATTAACATATAGAGCCACAAGACAAACACTGCAATGTACTGACAATGTCCAGTAAAACACAGTCCAAAAAGACAAACACTTCACCTTACTGACAATGTTCAGTAACACAGAGAGACACAAGACACAGACTGCACTTTACTGGCAATGTCCAATAACAGACAGTGCCATAAGACAAATGCAGCACCTTACTGACAATATCCAATAACACTAACACATAGAGCCACAAGACAAACACTGCACCTTACTGGCAATGCCCAGTAACACACAGTCCCACAAGACAAACACTGCACCTTACTGGCAATGCCCAGTAACACAGAGATACACAAGACAAACACTGCACCTTACTGGCGATGCGCAGTAACACACAGTCCCACAAGACAAACACTGCACCTTACTGGCAATGCCCAGTAACACAGAGATACACAAGACAAACACTGCGCCTTACTGGCAATGCCCAGTAACACACAGTCCCATAAGACAAACACTGCACCTTACTGGCAATGCCCAGTATCACACAGTTCCACAAGACAAACACTGCACCTTTCTGACAATGTCCAATAACACAGAGTGCACAGGACACACACTGAACCTTACTGACAATGTCAAATAGGCCGAAACTAGCCTAGGCTTCTTGTGTGACCATCCAGATAGAACGTGGCCTCTCAGTTTGGGCAAGACTGTCCCACTGAGCTACACTATGACTCACGTGCACATGACGGGTCAGTCAGATAGAGCAAACATAAATAAAGTGCGGCCTAAAACATTTACTAGTGGCTACGACTGAGTGACACATTTTCAACCCTTCACTTTGTTGATTTGCTATAGATCTCGTTTTGAACCTTTGTCTCCTTCCAATCCATTTGTCTCTATAATCGTCATCGCTCTGCACTCCATTTCCTCCACTGTCAACAATCATATGGGTAGGGTATCAATATTAATTAATGCATTCAAATATTATTCACCAAAAATGTACCTTTTAGGAACAAATGCGATAGAGAGTCATTTCACCTACGTCAGCAGAAGGTGTGGATAATTTTCAACAATTCCTGAATTTCTGTTGGAGTTGCGCACGGTGTTGTGTCAGCAACAGAACTGCACAATCTCCTGAGCTGCAGATTTATAGCAACTCCTTGCAGTGACACACTGGCAGACCAGGCTGGCTGTGCTCCCTCACTGCCCGGCTCCCCAGGCAGAAGAACCAGAAGGGCTCCCAGGGCTGCCTCGAGCAGGGAGGCTCCAGCCAGCAGGTCCCTTGAGACTACACTTGTGATGCCATGGAGGCAAGTGACATGTGCTGCAACTTTCAATTCACCTCACACTGTGCAACAAGCAAACGCAGCACTCACTGCTCACAGACCTGCTATTCTGGACGTCTCCCGAAAGCCTACGGATGCCACTGTTGGGTTAAAGGTCATCTCAGTGCAGTTCTATAAAGCAGCATAACGCATGGAGACGTGCAGGGCCACAGCACCAACCTGCACATTGTGATCTGGGCACAAAGTGCAAAGACAGGCAGGATTCGTTTTGTTGCACGTTTTTTAAACCACGTCCATTTTTCATGCACAGAAAACAGTGTCACCTTATTTAGAGTATGCAGCCCATTTTATCACTGTTTATTTGTGCTCGGTTATTCCTCATTTTGTACAGAAAACTCTAAATCAGGAACAAATAGGAACTTAGAGAATTTGTTATATATCCAGGGACCTGTTGTGTCTTTCTTCTCACCTTATCCTAAAGGGGCATTAAACGCCTGCCCATTATGGCTACATCTGCCATCAGACGCGTGACCCCCTAGTACTGATAAACATGGAAGTAAAAAGTGAACGGGTGCGTTACTAAGCGCGGGGTTCATTCGAATGTGGCAGAGTGGGACGCCATCTTAAGGTCAGCAGTGCTTCCGCCCCCACAGTATTTAAAGCCGGGGGCAGTGCTGGGTTTAAGCTGGTTGAGTCTCGGCTGGCTCTGCTTGCAGGGGGTTGTCTGCTAAAAGGGATGGTTGCCTCCTAGGAAACAGAGTCCGTCACTGTTTTCCTAACAAGGACCACCGTGAGAGGCAGGGCGACCCTAGTAGGAATAACTAACGAACGCCCAGGGCCCGAGAGAAAGGGTAAAATGGATAGAAGAATTTTGCAATTGCAAACCCTGCAGTTCGCAAAGTCACTGAGGTTTTCATTCGAGAATGCAGTCAGTGGGATGGAGGCCTGCTGCCCCTTGCAGGCCGCCAGCCGCATTGTTTCTAGCCCATAACATGTAACAAGGAGTCAAAAAATTGCAACATGCCTAAATAATATTACTTCGACTCGTATTTTGAGACCTGCTGCCAATGGTGATTTTGCAAATTAACTAGGGGTGTGTGAAATTCTTGTAATTTACATTATCCATACTTAGGGGCAGATTTACAATAACAGGCACATCCCTGCATATCAGCAGGGATGCGCCAGTTATTGTGCGTCACGGCTCCGCCACCATGGATGCGCCGCATTTACAATGCGGCGACCCATGGGGAAAAAATGGAGAGATGCGTGATGCATCTGCTGCCGTAAAGGCAGCACATTGCTGGAGTTGCGTCGCAAGTGCGACGCAGCTCCAGCAAGGCTCGGGGGTGCCCTATCTTTAAAATGCTGCGTCATCCCTTACGGCTGCTTCAAGCAGGCGCAGGGTTTTGACGCAGCATGGCCGTAAAAGTGACTGAGTGAAATCTTGTAGATTTGACTCAGCCACTTATAGGAGGCGTTCCTGCGCTGGAACGGCCCCCCGCGCCAGAACGCCTACATGTGGCGCAGGGCTTTACAACATGACGCATCTCCCAGATGCGTCACGTTGTAAGTACCCCACACCATGGCGCTGGCTTTGCGCTGCCGCTGTGTCACAAACGTGACGCAACGGCGGCATAAAAGAGGCGAAAGGGGCTTGTAAATCTTCGCCTTAATACGTAATTGTGCAAAATGCATCTCAGACTTCTCGCATGAAAAAATTACTTCAGAGATGCATTTTGCATTAAAAAATAGGACGAAGGGCAGTCTGCATTGCTCAAGAGTGCTGACATTTTGTGCTACTCTAGCATGCTCCTGCATAGGTATTCATCCTGTTTCCAGCTCTCTAGGTCCCATCCATCTCCATTTACCCCGTTCTGGTTCACCTCTCTCCTCTTCCCAGTATATTTCACCAATATGCCATGAATTTTTTGATATGTTATCATTAATAATGTTTCACTCAATGTAATAGCTAGGAAATTACTATTCTAAAATGGCGCCCACATCAATTTGTGAAGCCTGTAGTCCTACACCTATGTTTATGTCACAAGTCTGTGTTTATTAGTCCATTCTCACTGTTGTATTGTACTCATGATCAAGGGAACCGAGGTTCCCGAAACGCGTTTAGTTGTTAACTGTTTTCTGCATCAGGACTCCTGGAGACAAGTAGGGTGATTTGGAGATTTTGGTCCCCCACGCCTGTTCAAGCTCCTCAAACTACGAAGACTAAGAAAAAGTGGGGGTCCCAAAAAGCTTTTTCTCCATGTTAATTTCCGTAGGAAAATTTAGCGGCGGCTACAGCATGAACTGCTGAACGGAATTACACCAGATTTGGCAAAAAGGTAGCTCTCTGTCCCAAAAGCACTCTTTTTGTTAAATGTGTAAATCAGTTCAGTAGTTTTTGAGAAATTTAAAGATTTCTCAAATATACAACTGTGGCCACGGTGGATCCGCAAACCCTCCCGAATTAATGCCTAAGATCTGATTGGCTGCCAACACTTTAAATCAGGAAGTTTTGGCAGCCATCTTGTGACTCGGTTGAGCCGAGTCAAAACAAAAACGTTATAAAAAAAGAAAAGGGGGCAGGGGAGAAAACACCCTGTCCCCCTAGGCCTGTTCCTAAAGGGACCCCCAGGGCCAAAAAAAAGCATTTTAAAAAAACAACTCTGCGGGATCCACCAATCCGCACTTCGTTTACTTTAGGCCCCGGGTGGGCCAGGTCCCAGGGGAAATTAAAAATAAAGATGCTTCAGCCCCCCCCCACGCAGCCCCGGAGACCGCCACCTCCCTGAGGCTAATTTTGTGTAATGCTGAGGGCGGGCACACAGTCTCCCATGGCCCCAGGACAGCCACCTACCCGGAGCAATATTGAAATAAGATGCATGGGGAAATCCGGCCCCTCACACAGCCCCAGGGACCACCACCTCCCTGGGGCTAGTATACCAAAATGCGGGGGCCTTGTGCCCCCACTCTCTCTGGGACCACCACTTCCAGAAGTCTATTTTCAAATGGAAGGGGGGCCGGCTCCAGCAATGTCCTAGGGTGCCCACGCCCAGGACATTGCAGTTTGCAATGGGTTGTCCTTTGCTGAATAATTCAATCTGTTACACCTTCTTTTAACCACTATGATGATATATTGGTGGGGCCACACGAAAGGAACATGACAAAGCTCTAACACAAGTATGCCATTTGCTCGCTGATGTAGGTCTCACTTTAAATGCAGAGAAGTGTGAGTTTAACAAAACCAAACTCAAATTCTTTTGGCACAACTTCTCTGAAGGGGGAATGACACCTGACACTGGAAAGGTACAAGCTTTGTCGTCCACTTGTCCCCCGTAGGATGTAACCTTGCTGCAATTCTCCTTAGGCATGACCAGCTATTGCTCCAGACACATTCATGACTTTTCCATAGTGAGTGCCCCACTCAGAGAGCTGATGAAGAAAATCTTTCCATTCCAGTGGTCCTCTGAATATTATTGAAGTCTCAAGAAAATCAAATACGCAATTTGCCAGCCCAGTGGGTTTGGGCACAATCCTCACTCAACACAGTGAAAATCCAAGTGCACAGACACACATTGTGGCCTGTACTAGTAGAATTCTGTCTCAGACTGAACATGCCTATTCTCAGCTTGAAAAAAAGAGCCTGGCTGTAGTGTGGGCTTCTGAACATTTTCATGTAATTCTGTCCGAAGTGCATTTCACCCTTGTCATTTACCATCAGGCATTGCTCACCATTTTTAGAAATTTAAAAGCCAAGATGCCCCCTCGTGTCAAGAGGTGGAGGTTACGATTGGAAAAGAATAATAACTCTATTGTGCATAACCCGAAGAAGGATTAAAATCCAGCCAATTACCTTTAACAAGTGCCCTTACAGCATCCGAGTGCAGCATCTGAAGTGGCTGAAGAATACATCAACTTCATCATACAGTCCAACATTCCTGCAGCCCTATCCCTTGAGCAGATCATTGCTGGTTCCAACACAGACAGGGTCACGCTCACGCTCAAGGATATCATTGCAACACAGTCTTGGAGAAAACATACTCAACCGCTCACAGATGACATTAAATGTAACAGAAATCTAAAATGTCCATGAAAAACATTCTGTAACTCATGAAGGTGTTATACTACTAGGTTTGGGAATTGTCAATCTTGAGAGCTTGAGACAACAAGTCATTGAACTGACACACAAAGGACATTGTGGCATTTCAGCCACCAAGAGAATTCTCAGAGACCGAGTGTGTTTTCCTGATCTTGATGAATGAGTCAAGAAGGAACTGAATGAATGTTACCTGTGTGGTTACTTATCCCCCAAGACAGCAAGGCATCTGCTGAATATGTCGACCTGCCCAAACAAGCGTGGGAGAGAGTTGTAGTTGGCTCCTTTGGACCCTTTAACAATGGACACCATCTCATGGTAGTCATTGATTAGCAGTCATGTTTCCTTTAGTGAAAGATCTATCATCGACTACCAATGACAATGTCATTGAGAGGCTAGATTATATTTATGCACTTTGGGGTGTTCCTTCTGTTCAAAAAAGCAAGATGAAAACTTATGCAGATAGGCACAGATGTGCTAAAGACTGGGGGCCCGATTCACAGAACAAACTTAAGACTAAATCCTAAACTTAGTACCAATCTGGCATTCACAGAATGCACCTAGTACTTCTGGTATTCACAGAATGAACTTACTACTTTAGCGATTCACAAAATGAACTTAGGACTTTTGCTATTCACAGAATCCATTTACGACCACTAAACTTACGTCCGCACCCGGGCCGGAATTTCCGCCCCCGGAGCGGAGTTTCCGGGCCCGGAGCGGGAAGTCCGCATGCAGGCCGTAAAGTCCGCTTTGAGGGCGGAATACCCGCTCCCGGGCCGGAAACTCCGACCTCGGGCCGGAAATTCCGCTTTCGGGCCGGAACATCAGAATTGGGACCAGACTACATTACTGTTGCCATTGATCATTTGAGCCAAGGGGAAACACCTGTTCAAGTCCCTACCATCCCCCACCATGCATCAGCTGACGCACTCCAGCCAATCCCAGCCAACAGCTCCAGTTAGCCATCATGTTGCTAGTGCCTACCATCCCCCACCATGATCCAGCTGAATCCAATTAACACAGATTGACCAGCAGCAAAAAACATTTAAAAGCAGCACACAGTGAAGGAACCGGTTTGGCCACACACAGTTTGTATTTCCAAGCAGAGACCGGCCAAGAAAATGGAGCTCATGAAGAGAAAGAGGAACTTTACAGCAGAGGAGACCACCATGCTTGTGGAGTTCATAGTCAGGCACCACAAACGCCTCTATGGACTCTCACCCTACTGCACCAGTGGGAGCCAGAAGGCAGCCCTGTGGCAGCAATTAGCCACTGCTGTCACAGCATTGGGGGAGGACAGGCGCACTGTCCAGGACGTTAAAAAAAATGGCAGGATGAGCGGCTGAGGGTAAAGGATAAATACGCCAGGATGGAATTACAACGGATCCTCCCAGCCGCACACTCTGGACCACGCATCCGCCTCACCACACAGGAGGAGGACATCCTGACGACCATACACCCCCACTTGGTCCATGGGCTGCCTGTCAGTGACGTCCGCTACGTGGTACCAGGTAAGTGGGATGAAAAGTGAAAGTGCATGAATAGAAGGTCTGTGTTGCACTGTCAGTGTGAATAAGGAAGTAGTCCAAAGTGTATTAATTAATCCGTAAGTCAGAGACTCCTGTGTCACCCTCTGTATGTAGCACTACAAGTCCCACAATCCTTAGGGATGGAAATGGCAAATCCCTCCTCCACTTCTGAAAACATGGCCACTGTCCAGTTGCATTAATACACCAGCCTGCTAATTAGCAATTGACAAATAACAGCAGAGATGCGCCAGTAACAATGCCACACCCAATCCAACTCTTGTGCAACCGCGGATGCGTCACATTGACAATGCGGTGCACTGTGGCGCTGGGATAGACAGATGGGTGTCGCAACTGATGGCATTAGGGGGATGCTCTGCTGGAGTAGTGTCGCAAGTGTGACGCAACTCCAACTATGTCCATGGACCGCCTACACCTAACGCTCAGGCCAACTCATTACAGGTGCCTCAAGCTGGTTTAAGTTTGCATGGCAACACCCTATGAAAAGTGACTACGTGAAATGCCGGCGATTACAATGCATCACTTGTACGAGGCATAACCAAATAAACACACACCCTGCCTACATCACAGCTGATGCATGTTTAATGTTGCGCAGGCCCGCACACCGTGAGGCATCAACATAGATGCATAACATTGGGAATAAGTCTAAATGTGTCACCTGTATTACCCCACCGCTGTGTCACAGAAGTGACGCAACTGCGGTGTTAATGTATTACAAGGGGCGTGGAAACATGCCACTAAATCTCTAAGAAGTAAATCACCCCGTGCAAGCTGAAAGCACAAAGCAGAAGGTGAGAGAACCATCTGGTCCAAAAGTCAGACACCTATTCTGTTGTAAATTTCCCACCCTGCCACGCCACTACGACCCCAATGCACCACTGCTCCTACCTGCCCAGTCAGCAGCAGTACTGCAAAACACTGTTAGCATGCAGAAGAAATGGGGAAATCACAGAAATGTTCCACAAGCACATATTCCAGATGTTTAGTTTTCTCTCTTCTCACCCATTGACACATTCAGCCAGAGCACAGACAACTGCCGTAGCGGAGGTCCCTGCATCTACTGGGAGGCATCGCCACCGTACACCCTCACCGACTGGTAAGTCAAAGTGGCCAGGAGATGGTCAAAATGCATACATTGCCAGGAGTGACCGAGGGACATGTAGTGCCCACATATGAAAGTCAACCAGAGATGTACAAATCGCTGCATTACTATTGGAGTAGTCAATGGACATCCACCTTTAGATAATTATAATTGTGAACAGCTGAAGACAATATATTACATGTCTTGGCTCATCAAACCTTCGTAATTGCGGAACATGACATGTTTTACAGCAACAGGCCCAGAACTGGGAATCCAATCCTGTTATCGAGTGCCACAACTACTCAAAAGGGTGTCCCCACTATGTTGTAATGGTGTCTGTAGACGTAATCAATCAAAGTAATTGACTGAAATATGGCAATGATGAACAAGTGAGATCCCAGGGTCATTAGTATTGACAATGCATACACTGTCCAACTTTGAATGTTTCCAATATAGATCAAATGCCCAGTCCACACAGCTGGTCATGTACCACTTACATTGTCTGGCTTCTGTGTTGCCCATCAACAAAACACGATAGTGGACCGCACATCAGTATCCGTAGACATGTCATTGTGATATAGGTTGCATCCAGGTAGTGGGCCCATTCGAAGTAATGTGGGAGCAATCATGATATTACGTATAACACACTAATGCAACGCTGGTGCCCACAACTGCTTGTGCTCATCCTTTGTGCCAGAAATCTAGTGCATCACATGTGGCTGCCGGAATGTGAAGTAGCAAAACACACTTATCATTGTAGGTACAACGAGGTCCTCCCAGAATCAAAGACACATACTGACTTCTGCTACAAGGTTGGCTGTGACATCTGTTCAGGGCCCACACACTGTTCCGGTGCTGGGCCAAGGGAGGGGAACCCAAGAATATATCAGGCTGACTGCTCAAGAAATGTGCCTTTCACGTCCGCCGTATGTTGCATGTGTATTACAACACTGTTGTCCTGCATCACAATATGCTCACATATGGCATTTGAACCCATGCAAGATCAGACCCTGGTGGCTAATGAAAGGATGACACAAAATGTATGCCAAGTGAGTGCAGAATGGACATTCAATAGTACCATGAGTCATATGAAGTGACCAAAACACAACCGGCTTGCAATTCAATGATAGGAAACACCACGATGAAAATAGCATGGCTGAGGCCAACACTGATGCCAGTAGTGTACCTTTGAGATGAATGTAGGGGCTGCTAAGGTGAATCTTCATGTAGTTACACCTGCTAAATGACTAGGCTGAAGAGCAACACGCTAATCCAGTGCAGGCAGAAGGCATCAAAGCCTTTCAGCCTATCCGCAATGTTACATTCTGCTTGCCTCCTCTCCTACTGTATTCACATGTATAGGTTAGTGTTTGACAAAAGAGGTTTGGATGTCTGCTGTACAAGACACCAATTGTCGTCAGCTAAGTAGTACCATGATCTGGGAAATAGAGTACGCAAAGAGAGGACACTCAAAGGACGGACGTAAGACATCTGTGTTCTCTCATACAAATATGTGTGACTTCATGCGTGGGGAAGCACAAATGAGCAACATCATGTCCCTGACAATTGTAAATCTCACACATGAAACCCTTTCTGACTTGACAACAAACAACATGAGACTCTGGAAATATGTAAGTCTGAATGGCAAAGGTGATAGCAGTGTAATGGGGAGGAATCCGGGTCATTTATCCCTTCCTATCAGTAATCTTCTCATACATGTGTGTCTGTTGATGTGTCATCTGATTGATGTCACTGCTGTGTGGAGGGAACGGCTGGCAACTGCTGGATGTGAGCAGGTGCCCAAATGTAAAGTTCAGGAGCTACACATGCTGCACATAGTCTTGGATTACCCACAAATGGTCTTTGAGAATGACATGTTGGCTCAGAACTACCATCTGTTGTTGCAAAATATAGACCTGTATGTCTTATCACAGATGCTGACCGGATTACACCCCAGCAGCGTGCACCATCCCGGGCACTCAATGACATCCTGGCTGCAGCTGTTCACCCCTCGCGCAGCCGTCCTTCAGGTAATTCTAGCATGAGGTGTCTGTTGATGTGTCATCTGATTGATGTCACTGCTGTGTGGAGGGAACGGCTGGCAACTGCTGCATGTGAGCAGGTGCCTAAATGTAAAGTTCAGGAGCTAAACATGCTGCACATAGTTCTGGATTACCCACAAATGGTCATTGAGAATGACATGTTGGCTCAGAGCTACCATCTCTTGTTGCAAAATATAGACCTGTATGTCTTATCACAGATGCTGACCGGATTACACCCCAGCAGCATGCACCATCCCGGGGACTGTATGACATCCAACCCTCGCGCAGCCGTCCTTCAGGTAATTCTAGCATGAGGTGTCTGTTGATGTGTCATCTGATTGATGTCACTGCTGTGTGGAGGGAACGGCTGGCAACTGCTGCATGTGAGCAGGTGCCCAAATGTAAAGTTCAGGAGCTAAACATGCTGCACATAGTTCTGGATTACCCACAAATGGTCATTGAGAATGACATGTTCGCTCAGAGCTACCATCTCTTGTTGCAAAATATAGACCTGTATGTCTTATCACAGCTGCTGACCGGATTACACCCCAGCAGCATGCACCATCCCGGGGACTGTATGACATCCAACCCTCGCGCAGCCGTCCTTCAGGTAATTCTAGCATGAGGTGTCTGTTGATGTGTCATCTGATTGATGTCACTGCTGTGTGGAGGGAACGGCTGGCAACTGCTGCATGTGAGCAGGTGCCCAAATGTAAAGTTCAGGAGCTCAACATGCTGCACATAGTTCTGGATTACCCACAAATGGTCATTGAGAATGACATGTTGGCTCAGAGCTACCATCTCTTGTTGCAAAATATAGACCTGTATGTCTTATCACAGATGCTGACCGGATTACACCCCAGCCGCATGCACCATCCCGGGGACTGTATGACATCCAACCCTCGCGCAGCCGTCCTTCAGGTAATTCTAGCATGAGGTGTCTGTTGATGTGTCATCTGATTGATGTCACTGCTGTGTGGAGGGAACGGCTGGCAACTGCTGCATGTGAGCAGGTGCCCAAATGTAAAGTTCAGGAGCTAAACATGCTGCACATAGTTCTGGATTACCCACAAATGGTCATTGAGAATGACATGTTGGCTCAGAGCTACCATCTCTTGTTGCAAAATATAGACCTGTATGTCTTATCACAGATGCTGACCGGATTACACCCCAGCAGCATGCACCATCCCGGGGACTGTATGACATCCAACCCTCGCGCAGCCGTCCTCCAGGTAATTCTAGCATGAGGTGTGTCACTGGCTTCGACTCCAAAGCCATGACAGAGATCCTGATTCCCCTCTGCATGTAATCAGCAGTTGTGTACAAAGTGAAATACAAATCAGGAGTGTCATGTGCCTGTCTGACAATTGGTGATGCAGATAATTGAGAATGTTGTCACTTCCCTCTACAGCTGATGGTTCAGGGACAGCTAGGCCCGTGAGGAGACAGGTCCAGCAGGTGACACTAGGGGGGAACACCAAGGGACAGAGAGTTGTGGCTGGAGCTGGTGAGTTTGCCTGTATCTGTGTAACACCTCAGTGCTATGGTGTGAGCTGTACTTTGTGGTGGTACCCTACACAGGTCACATGATCCTCATCTGTTGATGCAAAGTACAGTTGATACAAACCCTTGTTTTGCACCACATGTCATACCAGGTCAATCCCTAATACGGTTGCAACCTCTGTTCCAGGGGATGCTGATGACGAGGATGACAGGCCTATGACCAGTGCGGGCCGACGGGGAATCAGAGGGGAGAATCCCCTGATCCTCCAAGCTGTGATGTCGGCTGCAAGCACTGCTCAGGAGGAGGAGGAAGAATATCCTGAGGACCTCTGCTTGGTGGATGATGAGGACTACATGTCTGACGATGAAGATGCCAATGCGCGATATCGTGGCAGACTGGCTAAATCGGTCAGGGCATCAACTCCTCTGCCAAGCAACGTCCCTCCTCCTCCTCCCAGGCATACCATGGCCTGTCCCCAGACTCGAGCAAACCAGCCACAGCACACACGCATCACAACACAGACATCACTCCCTCACAGTCCTCACGTCCAGGACCAACATGGTGGTTCCCCTACCCACTCTTCCCTAGACAGTCTATCCCTGCCAGCCTCTCCACCATCTGGGGGTAGTACCAGCCCTGTTGTGCTGCTGGAATCCCCTGGGCACCATTCACCTGCCCACAGGCTCCCACCTCCCACCCCACCCCCTGCCGTAGGACCTGCACATCCCATCCATGGCAGACAGCTGCAGAGAGGGCCTGCACCTGGCTGTGATGACCAGTGGGAGCAGGACTTCTTCCAACAGCAGAGCGAGGTGAGGCAGGACATTAGTGCCATAGGGGCTACCCTGTCCACCATGTCGGACTCCCTGCAGGACATGGTCCACTTCCCTCAGGCGGTGGAGAGGCTGAGCCAAGTGTTGGATAGGATGGATAGGACTTGGCAGGACATGTCCAGAAATATGCGAGACATGCTATCCATCCAGAGGGAAGAGAGTGCAAGACACCATGCCTTGGCCATGAAGATGATGGAGGGCATTTTGAGAGTGAGCCAACCTTTCCCTTCACGGTCAACGCAGGGAGGGGAGCCATCATATCTGCCCACAGGACAGCACATCCCCACACCTGTACCAACTGCTCACCAACACAGCAAAGGGAGACATCCACACCAGCGGGCTGAACTGGCACTCCCAACCCCACCCCCTGTACAGTCACTCCTGCCACCTGCACAACCACCACCACCTGTACAGTCACTCCCCCCACCTGCACAACCACCACCCCCTGTACAGTCACTCCCGCCACCTGCACAACCACCACCACCTGTACAGTCACTCCCGCCACCTGCACAACCACCACCACCTGTACAGTCACTCCCGCCACCTGCACAACCACCACCACCACCACCTGTACAGTCACTCCCGCCACCTGCCCAACCACCACCACCTGTACAGTCACTCCCGCCACCTGCCCAACCACCACCACCTGTACAGTCACTCCCGCCACCTGCACAACCACCACCACCTGTACAGTCACTCCCGCCACCTGCACAACCACCACCACCACCACCTGTACAGTCACTCCCGCCACCTGCACAACCACCACCACCACATGTACAGCCATCAAGTGTGCAAACACCATCTGCCACAGCACATGTGGATGACCCTGGACAGTCCCTTGGACAGTACCCACCTCCACGTAGGCGTCGAGCCAGACCTGAGCACTCGGAGCGGTCATCCCCCCCCAAATTGCGGCGTCGCACTCACCAGTGACAGGAACCCGGGACAATGTGATCACGTGTTTGTGTGTGCACCAAATAAACACCTACCAAAACTAATAATCTGTTGTGTATCATGTCCTGTGTAACGTTGCAGGTGGCCTGGAGATTTGAGAAGGTATGTGTGTGTGTGACACAGTTACAAGTGTGACCCATCGTTGCAACCAGCCATTATGTGCATAGCAGATGACCCACCAAATATGTGTCCATATTCAGAACCAGACATTCAGAAAGAAGTAAAACAAGTGGAAGTTATGAGTATTCCGAATTGTATTTTGAGAAGGTACAAAAGAACAACCGTCCGTTTGGAAGGGAGAAAGGAAAACAAATGATGATCTTAATGCAGAGGGAGATGGGAACCTGGATTGGGGTGGGGCAAAAAAAACTATAACACGTCAGGGAGCGTCAGGGAAAACAGTCTATTTACAAGGGGAAAATGAAATAGTTGGTCACGTCAAAAGTCAAGTGTCCTTCTGGTCATCCTCTAGGACCACAATGTCCAGATCCTCAGAGTCCGATGCAGGCACACGTCTGGCGGGTGCAGGAACAGGCACCACTTGGGTTCGTGCCACACGAGGAGTACGGGGGGAAACAGTGTGGGGCAACGGACAGGGGGAGACATTGACAGTGGTATGGGAAGGGATTGGGGAGACAACAGACGAGATGGCTGTGGGCAGTGAATTGATGGCGGTGGTGAGGGTGGCCATACATCGGAGCATGTCCTCTCGCATCATGCGTACCTCCATACACACTTGTAGCTGGATGCGAGCGGACATGTCTGGCTGACCCTCACACATCCACATCAAGTCCACTGGCACAGCCACAGGAGGAACAACACCGGGAGGGGCCTGGGGGGAAAAGGAGGGATGTGGTGCCTGAGGTCCGGAGCCAATGATGTTGGGGAGCTGGCGGCTACGATGAGGGGGACTGGTTGCAGGGGATGCAGCTGGGTCCCCCGATGGAATGGGGAACTCTAGAGGTAGGGAGGGGCTGATGGCAGGCCCAGATTGTTTGTTGGCCTGCCCCGAGGACACCTTTTCAGGGACCACAGGTGAAGATTCCTGAGGAGAGTAGCTCTCCAACACCTCATGGTCCGAGGTGTCGTGTTCACCCCCCCCCGATTCAATGTCTGCAGCCTCCACCCGGGATGTGGCACCAGCATCAGGGTGTCCCTTGTCAGTCCGGGTGGGCGCAATCCCCTTGCCTCTTGATGTTGAGGGTCCCTCCTCATCCTCCTCTTCCTCGCTGGTGGAAAGTGGGTGTAGCCGCCGCCGCACTGGTGGCCTCTTGCTCCGGACCAGGTCCTGCTGCCCTTCTGTTTCGCCAGCTGTGCCTGCTGAAATGTAAGCAAAATCCGAATGTTATGTTTGTGTCATGCAGGACGAGACACATTCATAGGAGCCAAGGTCAGACTTATTTTCCTCTGATCACACTCAATAGTTGTCAGTGTCTATGAGCTGACATTACGTGTATGTTCACCGTCAGTTCCTGGATTGAGTCTGACATGGCCATCTCACGTGGATGTGTGTGGCTTACACGACTGTATTGGCCAACCCTCAACCTGGCATTCTGGGGATCTGTGTGTCCTGCCACAGCTACATGTGCAGGTTCCACAAGCAGTCCACCAATGGAGAATATGAAGTCCCGAATTTCAGATTATGGCCATTCATAGGGAGTCGCAGCTGTTGAAGGTCTGGACAAGTGTCATCTGCTTTGTAGCATTGTATGGGACACGACAATTGGCGAATGTGGGTCAGACATGCACTGAGGCTCTGGCCTATTTCTGTAGCTAAATTGTGAGTCTAGCCTTTGGCTGTCCCCACACATGTACAGACAATCCATGGCACATATTGGCTTTGGTGACTGATATGGTAATGCAGTACACCGCTGAACACTGGGGGAATTTTGTGACAGCTACCTGTACATGTGAAATGTGAAACAGGCCACTGAGGCTGAGACGTCTGTCAGTGAACACCCCTTGTAAATTTAGAAGCGCTTAAGAGTGATGAAAGGATGTCAAAGTCTGTCTTGACTCCATGGCACATGATGTTTTATCACAATTGGAACCCACACTCTAAAAATGCTATGCAAGTCATAGCATCCAATACCCTTTGGCCTGCCATGCGCACACAGGACAGTGTCTGTACCATTGCTCATCCAATGCACACATGATTTCCTAGTGCCAATTGTAGTGGTGCGGGAAGAGCTGATTTCAGTACAAATGCACAAATATGGCTCATTTAGCCAGTTGTCATGGCGAGACTCCAACTCCCAAAATGCACTCTGCCCTGTACAGTCCATATGCCACAGTGTGCCTTTTTAAGCTTGGTTACTGCTGCATGGACACGGAATCTGTGAATGGAGGCATCGGACACACAATGGTACAGCACTGTTTCACTCACATCATACTCCCAGACACATTTAGCATATGATGCACTTACCATGTCCCTGCTGCTCATGCTCCTCCAGCTGAGCATGGAGGCTCGGCCAAGCTGATCGCAGGACCCTCCTGTACAGTGGGGATAGGCGAGGACGATGCACATGGTGCTGGGAAGATTGGCCCACCAGCTCCTCAGCCTTGTGCCGGGCCCACCGTTTTAGGTCCTCCCAGCGCTTGCGGCATGCCCTCTCACTCCTGGTGTGGACTCCCACTGCACTGCAGCGCTCGGCGATGTTGGCCCACAGCCTGGCCCGGGCTGCATTGCTCAGCTGGTGTTCAGGGTCCCCATATAGCTGAGAAAATTTGGCCAGCACCCCCTCAGCCAAGATGTCCAACTCACTTTCAGTGAAAGGGGGTGCCTTCTCTTCGTAACCCTCAGCCATTATGGGGATAATAAGAAGGATGAGAGCAGCAGGATGTCAGAGGATCTGTCTGTGATAGAGGATGACTCAGAATGAACACAAAATGGCAGCAAACTATTTCCTGTGATGTATTTCCTGCCTCCCACTTCCTGTAAAACATTTCCTGAATGAAATTATGTGTTCCGGGTCATTTTCGGAGTTTACGGCCCGTAAGCGCAGTTTCCGGTTCCGGAGCGGGAGGTCCGCACACGGGCCGTACGCTCCGTAATCGGCGTTTCCGCACACGGGCTGTACGCTCCGTAATCGGAGCTTCCGCTTTTTGGCCGCAAATTCCGAAAATGACCCGGAACATATAATTCCATACAGGAAATGTTTGACAGGGAGTGGGAGGCAGCAAATACATCACAGGAAGTAGTTGCCTGCCATTTTGTAGTCATCCAGATCCATCCACAATCTGGAATCACATCTACTGCCATCCTGCTGTTCTGTTGTGGATAAAAAAGAAAAGACAGTGCATGTGAGAATTAATTAAATGTGACAAGAGGGTGAAGTGACCATTTCAAGACATGTCTGCAGTTTCTGTTTCAGTTTCTCATGCTTTGCATTATGGTACATGTAGTCCATATTAGGTGCTCATTTGCAGAGTTGTGTGATGTGTTCCGGAACATTGTGTTTGAGAAGTGTGGATATATCACAGACACAGGGGGGCAGAGTTACGGCTTCGGGCGCATCTCTGCTAATCAGCAGAGATGCGTCAGAAGAGTTGCGATGCATCTGCCCACCCGTGCGCCAACACAGATGCGCGGCATTGACATTTCGGTGCACCGTGCAGCTCGGATGTGCAGATGCGTGACGCATCCCCCGTTGGAAAGGCGGCGCATTGCTGGAGTTGCGTCGCATGCACAACGCAGCTCCAGCAAGGCTCGGGGGTGCCCTATCCCTATGATGCTGCGTCAATCCTTACGCCTGCTTCAAGCAGGCGCAGGGTTTTGATGCAGCATGGCCTTAAAAGTGACTGAGTGAAATATTGTAGATTTTTAGGAGGCGTTTCTGCGCCCGGAAGGCCCCCCCCCCTGCACCAGAACGCCTACATGTGGCGCAGGCCTTTACAACGTGACGCATCTCCCAGATGCGTCATATAGTACATTCCCCGCAGCATGGGGCTGGCTTTGCACCACCGCAGCGTCACAAAAGTGACGCAACGGCAGCGTGAAAGGGCCGCAAGTCCCACATTAATCTGCCCCATGGTGTCTGATTGACCCATTGCATCACTCACGTCGTGGGCGCATCATTTGTGGGGGAGTCACATCTGTTGATGGCACAGGGCCGACAATGCTATGGTTATGGCCTTTTCTGATTAAGAGACCCATCCTCATGAGGTCCGGCTGTGTCTCTCAGTACATGTATCATCTTGCATCTGTGGCTATAGATTCTTTCGGGACATCCACTACACTGATCGCTGACATGGGCACATGTGCTGATGCAGGCTCAACGTTTTGACTACTGTCAAGAGCTGTGATTAACATGCAGTTAGTGTGGCTTGCAAAGTAGCTTCAGGAAGGAATTTATTGACACAGTCGTGTATATCCAAGTTTCATCATTGGCAACAGACAGCAATCCACATTTGGTCCATTCCACTACAGGTTGCTCATGTGAAGAACGTGGCAACAAGCTGCTCACGGACTTGCATGCCCTGACCTCGGTTATGTGCCATGGCCCGGTTTCCCAGATTCATAGGTAGCCGAGGTTCCAGCGGTATCTGTAAGCCATGCGTTAAGGCAATGTTGTGCAAGACACAACAGGCTAAAATGATCTTGCACACTACTTCTGGGGAGTACTGCAGCACCCCCCCTGTACGGTCGAGACATCTGAATCGCGACTTCAACAGACCAAAAGTGCGCTCTATGATGGCTCGAGTCCGTATGTGTGCCCTATTGTACCTACGCTGTGGTACAGTGTCTGCACGCCTGTAAGGGGTGAGGAGATGTGGGGTGAGTGCATACCCAGCGTCACCTGAGTAGAGGGGAAAGGGCAGTTGGTTAGATTTCCCTCTTTGACTTGCACAGGACATGATCTATACTGTATTACATGCATTGTCAGGTGGGCCCTGTATCTAGCTTTATGATTCTTAAAGTACTATGGTTAATTTTGGGGGGCATTCAGACATTTCAAAAACACATAATCCTCCTTTCCAACGCTTGGTACTTACCCAGTAGCCACATGTTGCCAAATTCTCCCGCAGCTATCCGCCGGGCAAGAGGTGACATGCGGAATATGAAGCTGTCATGGGTACTGCCGGGGAACACCGCATGCACATCAATGAACCTCCCTCTGGCATCACAGACAGCTTGCACGTTGATGGAATGCCATCGGTGTCTATTGCAGAAGATGTGTGCAATGTGGCGGGGTGGCTGAAGGGCCACATGGGTACAGTCAATTGCATCCAGCACACGTGGAAATTGTGCAATGCGAAAGAAATCTCGTACTGCCCTTTGTCTCAGGGCCAGTGTCGGTGGCATATGTATGTGGAGGTGGGATCTTGCAGTGATGCATCGCAGTACCTGATGCAGCCACCGCGACTGGCTCGCCTGGGATATGCCCACATGGTCACTGGAGACCCTTTGGAATGAGCCAGTGGCGAAGAAATGGAGCGCTGATAGGATCTTGAGGTATGCTGGTATTGCATGTGAGCAGCAGGTCACTGAGTCAAGTTCCTGCTCCCACTCACATACCATATCCAAGATGATTTCTGGAGGGAAACGGTACCTGGCCCTTATATCTTGACTGGACATTCCAAATAAGTTGATCCTCTGTCTGAAGATCCTCTCTGCTCTGGCTCTCCTCCTCCTCCTCCTCAAGTGGTTTTGCTGCATGGCAAGGGGCAGTGCAACAAACACATTCAGTGACATGTTGAAAGGGTTTGTGTGTGTCTGCTCTGCAGTTATACGTGCTGCCGAGCTAGGATTGGCTGGAGTGCATCAGCTGATGCATGGTGGGGGATGGTAGGGACTTGGACAGGTGTTTCCCCTTGGCTCAAATGATCAATGGCAACAGTAATGTAGTCTGGTCCCAATTCTGATGTTCCGGCCCGAAAGCGGAATTTCCGGCCCGAGGCCGGAGTTTCCGGCCCGGGAGCGGGTATTCCGCCCTCAAAGCGGACTTTCCGGCCCGCATGCGGACTTCCCGCTCCGGGCCTGGAAACTCCGCTCCGGGGGCGGAAATTCCGGCCCGGGTGCGGACGTAAGTTTAGTGGTTGTAAATGGATTCTGTGAATAGCAAAAGTCCTAAGTTCATTTTGTGAATCGCTAAAGTAGTAAGTTCATTCTGTGAATACCAGAAGTACTAGGTGCATTCTGTGAATACCAGATTGGTACTAAGTTTAGGATTTAGTCTTAAGTTTGTTCTGTGAATCGGGCCCACAGTTTTTGAGAAAGGAGAACGAGTACTAGTCAAACAGAAGTGAAAGCACAAGACCGGCACTCTGTGTGATGCTGATCCATTGAGAATTGTGACAAGTAAAGGACATATGGTGACCGCTCAATGTCCTGGATAGTCCATTACGAGAGACTCATCACACTTCAAGCATCTGCCTCAAGGTTCTTCGGCTCCAGACCTCACGAGTGAGGCAAGTTCACCTGAGTTCCCTAGTCAAGCATCCTAGCCTAAAATATACGATGCCAGATGACAGTGCAACTCCTTCACCTCATGCGACTTTATCAGGAAGAGTGGTGCGTGGTCATTCAGGAACTCTAATATATATATATATATATATATATATATATATATATATATAGATATATATGTTTTTTGAACTTTTTATTTAACAAGGGGGGAGATGTAGTGTCTTGTGCTCATGTGTAGTGGGACTGATATGGTCATTAGCAGACCTCTTACACAGCTATATAATCAGTTGGGGTGTGTCTCGGTGTGCTCAATAAAGGGTATGACACAATGTGTTTAGTTAACAGTTTTGTGCAGAGGAATAAAGATGTGTGCTACAAAGCTCAGAGTGTGCCGTCTTAATTTTTGTGCTCCAGAGCTGAAAAGGACGCTACAATCTTAATCCTAAACGGTGCCTCAGATTGACTTATCCCTCTCATAGCAGGTTCCACAAAATGGGAGGAAGTTCTAATTTTGACAAGAACCATCAGGAGCTTGTTTTTTTGCAACTGCTGCCAACTTAGAACAGCCTGTATTAGATGTTTGTCATTGCCTATCATGTGGATCCTAATCTGTTTTATTTAGTGAGGGAAAACTCCAATGTATTTACTTTTTCTCCAAGAAATTTGTAACTTTTTGCTGCTCTTTTTCGGGTTTTTGTGTGCAATTGAAGCATAGAATGTGCCATCTTGTTTCACAGTCTAGAACTGCAGTCTGGGTACCTTCTTGAGTTGATATGGCTCCATTTCAGTGAAATTTTATTTGGCCTAATAGATCTCTATTTTGTATTTCTTATTGTCATTTATTATATTTTCATAGTGTTAGAAATGGGATTTCTGGTTGGCTAGGGCAAGCGCCTAAGCCTGGCAGAAACCTCCCCTCTAGTCAGGGCAAGGGAGTTACACGCTGAAGATAACCCCTACTTACCCCCTTGGTAGCTTGTTACGAGCAGTCAGGCTTATTCCAGAGGCAATGTGTAAAGCGTTTGCGCAACACACACACAAATCAGCAACACACTACAAAAAAAACTTCACACAAGGTTATATAAAAAAATAGCCTTTGTATTATCCAAAACACATTAGAATCATAATAACACATATGCCCTGTGCCACCTGGCACCAGGTAATAATTTACAGGGGATTATATACATGATAGGGCCAATCAGGCCACTATCAGAATCATCACAAAGCACAACTAGCAAATTTAAGACACAACCAGTAACTACTGGCAAGATACTGTACTCAGCATTAGCACTAGCAACATAAACACATTATGTCTGCATCACTTTGGGCAAAAACATCATAGTATGACATTTGAATTAGGCATCACCACATTAGGTGATAATATTAGGCATAAAACGCATTAGGCATAAATCACATTACTGAAGTGCACAGTAGTAAGACTCCCAGGTGCATACATCACCTTTGTCATAACTGCATGATGCCTTCCTTTAGGGCCGGATTACTAATCTTCCTGTGGGGTGATTGCTTCCAGGTCTTCGGAGTTAATTGCTTCATCATTATGCAGTGAGATCTGTGCCTTCTGCAAATTGCTGCCTCGCCCCCACTCAGTCCCTTGTGGGTGGTTTAGCTTCTGGTGTTCACCTCACGCTGCGCCTTGTCAGCGCCTCCATTCAGACTTCTCCCTGAGGCCTGACTCCGCATGTCTATATTGCTGTGACATCATTGAATCGCATACCAGTTGGCCATTTTATATTGGGCTACGCGTCTACATCGTAGCGGCTATCTCAAGTAACACCTTGTTAAGCCTTATTCTTCCCACAAATTTTACCATTTCTTCTTCAGATGTAAATATACTAAGACCGTCAACATTTTGTCACACTTCAGTACAATTTCACCTCCTGCAGCATTTCATGGTCACTTATCAAGGCACTACTATAATATATCATAAACACTACGCAACATGTTGTTCCCAGCCAAGGGTACAGCTCTTACTCCATTCGCTGATATGCACAGCTTCGTTTTTAGGGTTCTCCATTTGACCTGTTAGTGCATCATTACCCGCTGATGCACACAGCTAGCTTATCTATTCCTTTTCTTCATTTTCAGCTACTATAGCTCTAACTTCTACACTCCTCTTCCACTCTATCCTTCTCTTCCTTCCTACTTGCCTTTCCTCCCCTCGTTATGGCTTCTGGTAATATTGGGAACCTCTCCCCTCCACAACCTTTTATTCCCAGTCAGGTGATTCTTCTCTCAATGGGAAAAATGGCATGAATACTTTGAGAACTACATCTCTACATTTGACGACAATGAAGATCTAACTCCTGAAAGAAGAAGAAAATGTTACTACACTGTTTGGGTGCACAAGGAATGAAAATGTATAATCGCATTAACAAGAAACCCAGAACGGTGAATCAAGGTGATGTCTACACCAACGCACTTGAAGATTTGTCTAATTACTTTAAACCCACAGTTTGTGTATCTGTTGACAGATTCAAATTTTTTAATCGCAATCAAAGTTCTGAAGAGTCAATTGAAGATTTTGTTGCTGCAGTCAAAAGTTTAGCTTTATCCTGTTGTTTTGGCATACTGCACAACAAATTCATCTGTGATCAAATTGCAATGCGAGCTGCCAATCTCAACATCCATGAAAAATTGTGAGCAAAAGGTGAATCTTCTCTTCAAGAAGTCATGGACATTGTCAAGAGTGCAGAGTTGACTGGGAGATGTGCCAAAGAGGTTTTGTCAGAAGATAAGAACAAAACTAGTGTAGAGGAGCAAACGATGGTCACAAGAGTCAGGAACTTTAAAAACATGGTTGAAAAACCCAGTCCTGATACTTCACGGAAAAAGGATTTTACTCCCAAAACTTAGTTAACGGAGGACAGGAAATATTTTAGGTGTGGTAGCAAGTTTCACTTGGCAAATGATAAGACATGCACCACACTTAAACAAAAATGTTCAAACAGTGGTTTTAGAGGTATTCTTTCAAAATGTGTCAAAGCAAACAAAAAAGAAACACAAATGTGAAAATTTGATGTACCGGAAGACCAAGATGATATATTTTCTTCTGATGATGAAGACATGAAGTTGATGAAAGTATGCTAAATGTGAATGGCAAAAGTAAGAAACCAATGTGTGATTTAAAGATTGGTGGTGTGGAAATCTCCATAGTAGCAAACTCTGGTTCACTGTATACCATTATTAACAAAAACGTTTGCGTAGGAAATTTTGTACCTGTCTTAGAACAACATTTAGTCAATCCTGACATTTCTCCCAAAACGTTCACTGGGGAACCTATCGATGTTTTAGGATACAGGGAACTGTGTTTCCAATTCATAGACTGACAAACACTAGGTAAATTGTATGTTTCTGCTGTCCGTCCTTCAGTACTTGGTTGGATGGACCAAAGAAAATTGGGCATTATTCTAGACCCAAATAGCCCAGATCCGGTGCTTTCTTTACAATCCGAAGATGATTACAAGAACTTCATTGTTAAAGGTATCCTCTAGTGTTCTTTGATAACATTGGAAAATTGAAAGGTTTCCACCACAAAATTAAACTTAAAGAAAATGCTGTTCCATGGGTCCCCGAGTGCAGAAATATTCCTTTCTCCATCAAAAGCAAAGTTGAAGCTGAACTCCTCAACTTACATAAATCTGGCATAATCAAACCAGTCGAATCAGGCGAATGGGTCTCACCTTTGGTTGTTGCTAAGAAATCCAATGGTAGACTCCACTTACGTGCGGACCTCTGCGATCTCAATAAAAACATCCTCATTGATCAGTTCTCCTTACCCACTATCAGCGAAATGTTGTCACACACTAATGGCATCAAATGGTTTTCCAAAATTCACCTCATGCCAGCATACCATCAGGTCGCACTATACCCCAACAGCAGATGCCTCACCACCTTTGTGACACCTTTCAAGTGCATAAGATTTATAAGGGTACCATTTGGATTGACCTCTGCCGCTGTCATTTTCCAGAGATTAATGCAAATACTTTTTGAAGATGAACCCAATCTTCTAATTTTTCAGGGTGGCATAATGGTCATGGAAGCCAACAGAGAGGAACATGATACCAAACTAGCTAAATTATTAGGTATCCTTGAAAACCATGGTCTCACTGCAGATATTCATAAATGCATATTCGCAGAGACCAGTGGCACATATGTAGGACGCCAAATTTGTGGGGAGGGCATCAAACCTAAAAAAGAACTTCTATCCGCAATAAGAGAAGCCCCCTCTCCCAAAAACAAAGACAAGGTTAACGGATTCCTAGGTTTCTCAGAATTTTACGCTGTTTGTTCAAGAATTCTCCATGAAAACCTTCATTCTCAGACAACATATTAAACAAAGGAATACGTTTTGAATGGTCTAGAAGTTGTGAAGAAGCTTTTACCAGAATTAAGAACGACATTCGCAATGCCCCACCTTTGCAGGGATTTAACCCCTCCTTACACAGCATTGTCACCACAGATGTCAGAGGTCTTGGAGCAGTTTTGAGCCAAACCGATGACATTGGCAATGAAAGAACCATTGCATTTGCCTCACGCTCTGTTACGCCCACTTAGGAAAGGTACTCTGTGATAGAGAGTGAGGCTATGGCATGCGCATGGGGCTTAGAACACTTTCGGCAATGCATATGGGGGTATAATGTCACTCTTAGAAGTGATCATAAACACCTTGTCAAGGTCCTCACTACCAAGGGTCTACAGAGTGCCTCTCCTCGCCTCGCACACATATCAGTCAGAATGATGGACTTCAACTATGAAGTACAATATGTCCCAGGTGTCAAGAACACTGTTGCTGAATGTCTAAGTCATTTTGCCATTGCCTGATGTGGGTGAACCCAGCTCTGATATTGAATCATTCTGTGTAGCAAGCATATTAGAAGAGATACCCTGCATTTCCTAGTCTGAATGGTTGTTAGCCCAGGAGGATGATACCACTTTAAGCGAGGTGAGAAGGCATATCAAAGATGGTTGGCCCGTTTCAAAAGATGTACCCAACCATTTACGCACTTTGTGGGAGTTAAGCATAAATTGTCATGTGAAGGAGGCCTTATTCAAAGAAATGGAAAATTCACACCCCCAGTTTCCGTTCGGTCCAGACTTCTTGACATTTGCCGTGAAGGACATTTAGGCATTGGCAAAACTAAAAGTAGAGTAAAGAATTCCTACTGGTGGCCAGAGAAAGAAAAGTAAGAAACTGCTCTGCTTTTGAGAGCTCTGACAAATCCCAACGCACTTTTAGACCACCCCTACAACCTCTTTCCAGCCCCAGCATGCCCTGGACCAGATTAGGTATGGACATTTGTGGCCCATCTGGGAGAACGGTGAACAACTATTTCTCATTGTACTGGTTGACCATTTTTCTAAATGGCCTGAAGTAGAAATTGTACGTAATGCAGATGCTAAAACAATTATTAATTTCTTACAAAAGTTATTTTTAAGAGAAGGTTTACCTAAGTGCATTGTGACTGACAATGGTCCTCAGTTTAACTCTGATGTTTTCAACAAAATTGGAATGGATAATGGTATTCCTCCCAAAACTACTTCTCTGTACCACCCGGCTGGTATTGGTGCAGTAGAAAGATTCAACTGAGTCATAAAAGGCATTATTCAACTTTCCAAACACAAAGACCTTTCTTGGAGGAAAGAATTGGTACACAACCTATGGGTTTTCCGAGTAACCCCTATCAACAAAGATAATATAGGGTGGGTAACTCCCAAGAAAGTAGTTTGGTCCCGAGGAAACATTAAAGAAAACATTTCACACTCTCAACAGACCAGTAACAAGTATCATGATTCCAAACATGCCTTTAAACATCTTAATATTCACATACGTGACAAAGTAAGAGTAAAGAAAAGTGGTTTTATCAAAAAGGGTCAAAGTCACTTTTCACAGCCCTTTGTGGTCAAGAAAATCTTCTGCAATTCGGCTCTGTTAAGTGTCGGAAAGGTTTGGCATTTTTCGTCCTTATCCTTGCGCAGAGGGGAAGGGATAACAACTCATCAGCAAACCAATTCAGAGTGGTACAGACCCTCTACCTCCCCCAGTTACTATTGGCTTCTGGATGATGACACTAGTAGGAATTGCAACCTTGAGGAGAATGTCATCACACCTCTATTTAACACAGGTGTTGTGAGGGGTAATGTCCTCCAAAATAACAATAGAGGTAACTCTCCCAAGGGGGGAATCCCATGATGATACACCACATGATCCCGTCACTGGTAGAGAAAATAACGTACAAAATGATGACAATGATGACACTGTACAAGGTTGTTCCCCCACAATGATACCACAATGATACCCACATAAGAGGGCTAGCTGTAAAGGAACCTGTCGTGAGCAGACACGGCAGAGAAGTCAGACTACCCGTAAAATTATGCGATTTTGTATGTGATTGACCCTTTCTCTTCTTTATCCCATTGTCATATCTTTTGCATATACCATGGTTCCCTGACCTCAATTTTCCTCTCTCATCCCCTCCCTTCCTCTCCTTGGCCCTTCCCCACCCTGGTTGTAACTCTTTATATTTTGATCAAAAGGAGATGTGTTGTGTTTAGGTTGTTGTTTACTGTACTGTGTTGTGCTCTAGCTTCTCCACTCTGTATTGGTCTCACGACCTGCCTCGCACTGTCTCTCTGGTCGCTAGCCATCGCCCAAGGTTTTGAGACATCCACTTGTTCTGAAATGGACCCTTGGGCGTGGGTGGCGGCTGGAGAAACAGTTGAGGCTAACTCTTGTACCGAAAGGACACATTTCCCGGTCAGGCTATTCTTCAATAAAGACTGCTTTACTTACCAGCCGTTCCTCGAGTTGTCTTTACACATGAAACATTCATCAATTCACCTCAATAGCCTTGAAGATGAAAATTGCCTCAGGTCTGTTTTCTGTTGCGTGATCAAGCACTTTGGAGTTATTTGTGGGAAGAACTGTTATGTTCTTTCACTAGTTTGTCCTATCATTCACACCGTAGCTGCTCCCCTGTGTAGTCATCAGTTGTGCGTTCTGGAATGCTGACAGACAACAGCTGATGCACAGGAATGCTCGTGCCTTTGGCATGAAAACCTTGTGAGGGTCCTGCGCATGAAAACTTAAGAGACTGCTCTGCCACAGGTAAACTTACAGCATTGCCCCGTAACCTGCTTTAACTTTCGAAAGTTAAATATTTTAACTTCAGCCTTTGTGTAACTTTTTCTTCACAGAATTGCTGTATCTAAACTATGCCATAGCTTTGGTTTTGTAATTGAGCCGGTTTTCACCGTTTGCAAAGTTCGAGCCTCCTAGCGGCGGCTATCACCTTCTCGCGCTTCACCCACACGGCTTCAGACAGCTTGTGCCTCACTTCAGAATAAGGATACACTAAAGCGCTGAGCCTGTGGTTCCCTGCCAACAATTCATGGAAGCAGCTTCAACCATGTATGCATTGGTCACCACAGCACGAGAACGCGCTGAAGGCCTGTTGCTGCTGGTTGTTTGGCAACGTTACGCGTGTCCTGCTTCAGAAAGTGAACATACTGAAATCCTGCGGCAGCTGGTTGCCTGGCAACGTTTCTCAGATGGCCATATTGAATTGGGCTCACATTTCATTGGAAATGCTTCATCTTTGTTTGAGGTCCTTATTGAAACTCATCTTCGTTGTACCTCATTGGATTGGCTGCAATATTCGAAAGGACTTTACTACAGTGAGACACATGTTTGTTCATAGCTTCGTGACAACATCTAACTGAGCAATTTTCTTTGTGCAGTGGTTGGAACTTGCTTGTCAACCTGCCTCTGCTATAACAAGTATCCTTTGTATTGTGGTTTTAAATCACACCAGGAACATATGCTTTACACTCATCTTTATTGCCTACAGGTTTTGGAGTTCAGGTATTCATCTTATACAGGAATGCAGCTGCATTGTGGTTTTTTCTTTGTCTTCATTTATTTATTGCATTAATTATTTATTAAGTATGAATGGAAGAAGGTATTTAACCATTATGCTGGGGTTTGCGGCCCATCCTTGAGTGCTGAAAGAAAGATGTCCCTGATATTACATTGTTTAAGTCTGGAGGGAAAGGAGGTGTATGAGCATCTTCTGGATTTGTCTGACAGTGATGCGTCTAGTCTGAATAAATTAGAAATATGCATGAAAAAGCTTGACTTGCATTATCTTCCAAAAATTAGTACAGTACTAAAATGTTATCCCTTTGGGAAGCGCATGCAGAAACCAGGTGAATCTGTCGAGAATTACATAGCATTGTTACGACATTTAGGGCCATATGTAGGTAGCCTCACATTTACCGATTCATAAATACCGAATTTTACCGATTCGGTATTTATGAATCGGTAAATGTGATGTAGGTAATAATTTGGTAAATGTTACCGAATCGGAATAATTCGGTAATTATGAATCGGTATTTACCGATTCTGTAATGAGGCATACCTTCCCATTGATTCCTATGGGCCTGGAGGCTCATAGGAATCAATGGGAAGGTATGCCTCATTACCGATTCGGTAAATACCGATTCGGTAATGGGGGGAGCATATTCAAGGGTGGCAGGGTGTCACATTGACACCCTGTTGCACCCCTGAATCTTGCATGTGTGCACATGTGGCGCACATACATGCTCTAAGGGCATGTATGACTGCCACATGGCACTCTTTAATCTGCAAAATATTACTTTTTGCAAGGTATTCGTTATTTATCACCAACCTGTATTTGGTGGTAAATAACGAATTCTTAATACTAATTTTCACTCTTTAGAGTGGTCCCTACATTCAGGATTCGGTATTTACCGAATCGGTATTTTACCGATTCGGTAATTTACCGAATCCTGAAATATGCCTCCTACATCTCAAATAGCTAAATACCGGTCGGTAACGGGATATTTACCGAATTTCAGCCGTTACCGACCGGTATTTAACTACCTACATGAGGCCTTAGTGTCTATAGGAAGCTGGCTCTGTATATACTATACCAAAGTAAGGTATAGTGTGCACAGAGTCGAGTAGATCCCCAAAGGTAGGCAAAGGTTAATGTAGACAGTACCTTACTCTCCATTTATGGTAGTGAGAGCAAGCAGTAAGACCTTTTCAAAGGGTAGTGCTAAGAATTTATTGTACAACTCGGGCAAGAAATGATTTCACACACTCAAGGACTGAACTCTGACCAATTTGTTTGTATAAAAATATTATTTAATTATATTTATTATCTAGAACCAAGCCAGGCCTGGCACAGGTGAGAACAAAAGTACTTTACAAACATATGCAGTTTAAGTACACTTTGAATGGTGTGAATTAGTTACAGTAGAATTACTTTGTATTTGCAGATAGTCAGAATTACTTTGCAATTACTTTTCTTCAACAGCCAAGTATCTCTAGATTCAAAGGCTGGCACATTACCTGAGGGAAATAAAAATGAGACAATGTGTTGAGAGAAATAAAAATGAGACAATGTGTTTTGTAAATTTAATACCGGTTTACAGTACTACTCACAAGCCACATTTAGTTCTGAGAGGGCAGAACTGAGTTTTATGTGTCGGTGGGCAATATTTGGTCAAATGAGCTCTTGGGTTGCACTGTCAGCGGTACAGAGGTAGCTGGGAGCAGAGTATAGGGATCACACGTTTTCCAAATAGCTAAGCATGGTTGTGGGCTTGTGGACTGTGGCGAACATGCCACCAGATTGAGGAAGAAAATCTCCTGGGGTTGAGGTCAGCACTGTAGGGCCCAATGGGAGAGGATGTGGTCCGTCGGCTGCGCTGCCGCCTCTGGTGCAGGAAACCAGGGTTCGAGCCTCGAGGTCGCGTCCACATCCTGTGATTCTGGGCAAATCACTTAATCTCCCCGTGCCTGAATGTGTAATGTAAATACGGTGCTATGTGAAGCGCTCCAATACCTTCGGGTCAAGTTTGCGCTATATAAATATGCAAAAATTAAAAAATAAATGGCCAACACAAGAACGACACCACCAGTTTCACAGGGGCGGCCGGGTGTAGGATGCGGTCTTGGCCGATGCTGCAGATTTGGTCGCAGTTCCCTCGGAGTTGGTCAGATGATGTTGAGCTTAATAGGGTCTGTGGGAGTCATGATCCTGTGACCACAAGCATTCAGTGATGGAGTTGGTCGGACGGTTGTAGTTGCTCTTTCTGGACCGCTTTGGTTACCGAGACGGTCAGGGTGTCTCCTTCGGTTGCTGTTGAGGGGACCTTCTAGGTTGTTGTCTGCAGGTTTGATTTGGGAGCTTGTTGAGGTTCAGGGGTAACTGGGACCCAAGCTAGGATCACTGGGAGGACCTCCTTAGGCTTTTGGTTTGCTCGGGGCACCAAGAGTGGAGTCGTGAAATCTCACGGAGTCAGCCGGAGTCATAGTCGGTTACCTTTGAGCAAGTCTGGTGCTCATGGAAGACAAAGTCTTTTTAAGTTGCAAAGGCAGGGCAGGTTCTCTGGGTTTGCGAGGACTGCTGGTTGCAAAACACCCCGAGGTTCTGTTAGAGGAGTCTGAGGTCAGGACTGGATGGTAGGACTGTGGCCAAGTCAGTTGGTGTCCTCCTCTTCTTCTTTCTGCACGGTTGTTCAGTCCTTTTTAGGTCTCGCTGAGCCCAGCGCATGCGCCGGCTCGGAGAGACATTTTGTATTTGGTATTTTTAAAGTGCTGCCTGTGGCCTAAAGCTTGAGTGCACGCGAGCCAGCACGCGCACAGCCGCCAATCACTGCTGCGCGTGCACCACTTGCGTGCTTGCCACACAGCGCGTCCCGTCCTAGCGATCGCGATCACTTTCGCTTTGATCGCGATCGCTATTACTTTCGCTTTCACGGCCGCGCGGCCGTTACTTTTACTCATATTGCCAGTATTCACTCCAACATAGAAATGCTTGTGCTCGCATATTACCAGTATTCACACCAGCCCAGAAGTGCTTGTGCTCGCATATTACCAGTATTCACAGCAGCCCAGAAGTGCTTGTGCTCGCATATTACAAGTATTCTCACCAGCCCAGAAGTGATGGGATCACATATTACCAGTATTCACAGCAGCCCAGAAGTGCTTGCGCTCGCATATTACCAGTATTCACCCCAGCCTAGAAGTGCTTGTGATCTCATATTGCCAGTATTCACACTAGCATAGAAGTGCTTCTGCTCGCATATTGACAGTATTCACTCTAGCCTAGAAGTGCTTGTGCTCGCATATTGCCAGTATTCACACCAGCCCAGAAGTGTAAGCATATGAACATGGTGAAAATCGGAGCTCTTCTAGGACCCATCTAACGTTTGCCTCTTTATATGTAATTTATGTAGCGCCTCCTGACCGCCACTCTATCACAAGGATGATGTAATCAGTGATGTCATGCGTGATGCCAATGACCATGTCAAGAATTATGTAATATGTGATGTCATGAGCAGTGGATTGCGGGCGCGCGAGTTATAGTTATCTGAACTAACTTTAACGGGGGAATTTCATTGGTTTTTTACGAGTGAAATGTCCACCTAACTATAACCTGTGTGAAACCTATGGTTTTTTAAGTGAATTTGCAAGGTTTTTTAAATGCTAATTCCTAACTATAACGTGTGTGAAACCTATGGTTTTTTAAATGAATTTGTACGTTTTTTTAAATGCTAAGTTATGTATTTATTAATATATATTTTTTTAAAGGTTTTTCACCGTGCGTATATGTGTATATATATATATATATATATATATATATATATATATATATATATATATATATATATATATATATATTATATATAGGCAGACTGGCATATTGATACATAGTCTGAAAACCAGAGACATACAGACAGAATCACTACAAATAACGGAGTTCAGTCAATTGGAGGCCATATTTGTTTATAAATTAATGGAATAAAGTACACATATTTTATGTCACATGGTAACCAAAATAATATATGTCTCATCGTTTAACATTAGTTGAAAATCACAATATAAAGAAAAGATCTAATGTTTGTGAATTCTAGAAGCAAAATCATGGATGAACCTTCCCAATAATTTCCCGACTTTAAACCCACCGCTGCAGTACAGTAATAACAACATTAAATATAGGTAGATGCCGCTTTGCTTTAAGTCCTTAATGTGTCCATGCCCAGAGACAAGCGGGTTCTACTTGATCGAGTTGGTGATAATTGGTGCCTTGGAAGTGGACGTAACTGATCCAGAGAAAATACAAATGCATTCCAGTTACATGTCCCAGATATCTAATAAAACTGTGGGTTCTGACATGCTGTCCTACATATATGGACTAGAATTATGGGTCTGTGAATGTCTCTGCATAAACGAATAAGAGGGTAATAGTAAAAGGAGCATATATATTGTGGTAGGTGCGATTCTTTGTACCGCTTAACGGTATACCAATGCAACAGTCACGAATATTTAAAATATACATGTTGCTATTTTTTTCTTCATAACATTAGAAGAACTGCTTAATGTCTTCTGGAAGAAATAACACCGACATTAAATGGCGCATCAATCATAAATTGATAAATTAAAAGTGTTCACGTTTAAGATAAAACGGTTGTTTGTCTAATTAGTGTTTTTAAAGGAGCGCACAATTTCGTGGGTAGGTTAATATTTAACACACAAGTAATGTGCGTGTGCATGTTTGTTTACGGATTTTACACAGCCTTTGTTTAAGTTGTCGTACAACGGAGGTGCTCACACCTTGCTAGCAGTTTATGGCTTTTTTTTTTAACTGATTAAGCACCTTGGATTTGTGTGTTTGGAGACATGTAGCTCCTCTCACATCCATCTGACAGAGAAGTCTGGGCAGCGCCTACAATGCCAGACAGCAAAGAAGCAAAGGCGTTGTCAAAGGTCGGCTCCCTGTCCTGTCAAGACCGGCCCCGTCGCATGTGTCCATCCGCGCCATCCTCTGCTGAACCTCCGCAGCGTTCTGCTCCTGAAAATAGTTCCTGCGGTGCAAATCGGGACCTTAAACCTCGCTTAAGTCCTGACCTGCAATGAAATGCAGTGCTTGGAATCTACACTTTGCCTGACGGTACCACGGGCTGAAAAGCCACCGTTGCACAGAGAGTCGGGAAAAAGTACCTTGTTTGAAAAATAGCGCCTCTACTCTACAGTAGCCTCTGAATCAGAGCCTAGTGAACGGACACTCTGGGAACTTTGTGCAATTTATTGTGGAAGACAGCAAGCTGACAAGCATATATAAAAACCTAAAACATAGTTCAAAACGTTCTGTGGTAGCCACTCTTGAGAGTTAAGCTGAGGCCACAATAGAGTGCTTGTGTGAAGGACACGGCGGCTTAACACAAAGCAAGCCTTTTAGCGCCCGCCTCCAGGCTGCAAACAACATATAACCATTAGAGGTCAGTAAATTGAGTACTATTAAGTGGGTACAAGTAACATCTGTTTTTTGCCGTGATTAGGCACGTCAAAACTGTTGTAGGAAGCGTTAACAAATATGTATTCATATTATTGTTGTTATCACATTTCCATTGATTGTAGTTTTTCTCCAGAGTCATGCTAGACCACTTATATCTTAATAAGGTCAACATTAGCACTTTGCAACTCGAGCCATGATAGGTGATTAAAAAATAAATACGCATATAAAATATTAAAATACTGTCACCAAGTAGAGACAAATTAAAAGCTATTTCCAAATGTAATATTTCAGCTGTCAAAGGTTTTAAATTACCATATTTCGCAACTTTAACGTCTAGACTAGGGCTTCTTTTTAAGAAAATGTTCCGCCTAAAACACCGGATCAGGGTCGCCGGTCATTTATTTAGAATTGTTAAAATACGAATATTTCTGGTGGGATGATTAAGGGAGGCCTCGCGCCTGCTGCTTCACCTCACGCTCTGACACTTCTGAATGACGTGCATTTATTTTGCCGCTGACAGAAATGACATTTGTTTGAGTGTTACACGCTCCCTGCCTCTGACTCCACGATCTGAAATAACACTTTCGGAGGTGAATGAGATGGCGGTGTTTATCAAATCTGAGTGGACTTGTCACCAAAACATCACCTCTCGACGAACGCACCGCTGCTGCGAACGGAATTTCAGATGAACCGAGTGTTATAAATTAATGCGCAAAGAAGTGCCTAGTCAGCAAGCAGCAGAAGCCGTCAAATTCACGGAAAGTCATTTTAGTACGTTCGCTTTCAAATGAGAGATAAACTTGGGTGCACCGATTTTTAAGGTCTCATGCGGGATTTAACATCAGTAACCAGAAAACCAATTTACAGGACGGCAGACTGCAAGAGACAAAATGTCGGCCGACACTTCCTGGATACGACCGATTCGAATGTTTACTAAGATCTAACAACCAATCAGAAGTGCGCTGGTGCACGGCATGGTGCGCGCAGATAGCTTGCACAGTGCGTGCACACTGCGCGCGTATAGATATTGATATGCTTTTAAATGCTATTTTCTCAGGAAATACTGAACAGATTTACACCAGACCTGCAAAAGGCACTTCCTTGACCTTATGGCTACCTCTCTGCCAAATTTCAAGTAATTCTATTCAGCCGTTTGGGCTGTAGCTGCGACTAAAGGTCCTATGGAAAAATGCATGGGGAAAACGCGTTTTGGGACCCCCCTTTTTTCTCGGCCCCCGCTTAACGGATCACCCCGAGACGTTCAGGGTAGGAGCGAGCGCCTCATTAGTTTTGAAAATTTTGCGAGGATTCGTCAACCGGCGCCAAAGTTCTTCAAAATAGATTTTGAGATTTCCTATGGAAACACGGTCCTAACTATAACTATCTACTGGCGACCGCCAGTAGATAATATATATATAACAAAAATTTGTTTTGAAAATTTCGCGAGGATTCGTCAACCGGCGCCAAAGTTATTCAAAGTAGAATTTTGAGATTTCCTATGGAAACACGGTCCTAACTATAACTATCTACTGGCGACCGCCAGTAGATAATATATATATATATATATATATATATATATATTATCTACTGGCGGTCGCCAGTAGATAGTTATAGTTAGGATCGTGTTTCCATAGGAAATCTCAAAATTCTATTTTGAATAACTTTGGCGCCAGTTGACAAATCCTCGCAAAATTTTCAAAACAAATGGGGTGCTCCGCTCAGCACCTACCCTGAAAGTCTCGGGGGGATTCGTCAAGCAGGGGCCGAGAAAAAACGGGGGTCCCAAAATGCATTTTCCCCATGCATTTTTCCATAGGACCTTTAGTCGAAGGTACAGCCCGAACGGCTGAACAGAATTATTTGAAATTTGGCAAAGAGGTAGTCCTCAGGTCAGGGATGTGCCTTTTGCATATATGGAGTCAATCTGTTCAGTAGTTCCTGAGAAAATTGCAGTTAAAAGTACATAAATATCTATAGGCGCGCACCGTCCGCGCACCGTACGCGCACGGTGCGCGCACCCTAACGTGCGCGAGCGTAATTCTGATTGGTGGATTCATGACAGTCAACATTCGAATCGGTAGAAATCAGGAAGTGTCGGCCGCCATTTTGTGTGTTGTGTGTGTGACAGGGAAAAAGAAAGGTGGAGAACGTAAAAAGGGGGCAGGGTAGAGAGTTCCTGACCCCCTAGCCTTTGTCAGGGGGTCCCTGAAGGACCCCGAAGGGTGAAAAAAACATTTAATTTTTTTTCAAAAAATCGCGGGGAGCGCGCACGGTGCGTGCACCCCCAGCCACCATTCTGAGTTTTAGAGGCAGAAGAGAGCTAAAAACACAAGTGGAGAACGTGAAAAGGGGGCAGGGTAGAGAGTCCCTGACCCCCTAGGCCTTCTGAGGGGGACCATGAAAGACCTCTTAGGTCTCAAAAAAAAAAAAAATTTGAAAAAATATCGTGGGGTGCGCGCACGGTGCGCATACGGTGCGCGCACGGCAAAAAAAAAACCATTAAAAAATAGAATCAAAAATCAAGTTTAAGTGTTTAGATGTTGGTTGGCTCTAAAAAGAGCCGTTGTGTTCATGGAGTGTTTTTTTTGCCTACAAGTAAGTACCGATGCAGAGTCTAAAGTTCAAGAGGAAGACTCTGTTGCCTTCATCTGTGAAATGAACACCGTCTCCTCTATAAATGCCTTGCATGTTGTAACGCAAGTTGTTGTGGTATATAGATCCCATACCATAGTCTCTGAGGAAAGCAGAAACAGACTTATTGACGTGCTTTCTTGCTTTGTCAATCTGCGAACAATATTGGTTGGACCAGTTCCACTTTTGCCTTTGGCATATATTAGAATATACAAAGGTAGTTTGTGGAAAAAGTGACATCAATTGCACAAAGGAGTCCTTAACAAGCATTTTCAGACCTACCCCAGTTAAAGTGCCTAGGTCATTTCCACCAATTATAAGGTTAGGCTCTGGGAGATGTAGAAAAGATTTCACCAAAGGCATTAATTGGTGCCACTTTAACCCTCTCTGACCAATCCATTTAATGTCTACATTTGGCAAAGCAAGGTCTTTTAAAATACCTCTTTTTTCTGCATACTTTTCACTCCCGAAGACATAGCTATGACCTACAATCCACACTGTGAACATCTTTCAAGGAGATCTGGATGCACTCAGAAGGTGTCTTTCAGTAGAATGGCAATATGAAAAGAAAGATAGTTGTAAAATGGAGGCTTACATACTTTTTTTTAAAAATAAAAAGAGCTCATTGGCTGTTTCAGACCATTCTACACTAAAAACTAGGCTGTATGTTTAAATTTTTAAAAGCATGTTTTGTATTGGTTCAGAAAAATGTGTTCCCACAGAAGATTACTTTGGATATGCTGTTAGGTTTGAAAAGTCAAGCACTCTTGCTCTTTGGATTAGAACCATTGTGTGCTGAACTTCTACACTCTCTGCTCACACCAGTGTTCCATGACCTGTTGCTATGGTAGGAGGCAGAAGTCATGTTGGGGGTAGGGATTATTTGGAAAGGGTTGAAATTTGCAACCAATAGAAATGTGTGTTTCCATTTGAAAAAATGTGGGAAGCACTGTGATTTGAAGTTAACATATATATGTGTGAAAAAAGAGAGGGAAACTGCCATTTACTGGTTCTGCTGAGAGGTGTACAGTTCAGAGATTCTGGCTCTGATAATCTGCCGTGTGAGTGCCACATTTCTTTCTCAACTAACTACTTTTAAAGGTGAGTTATGAATTTGAGAGGGGATGTATGTGCTGCATTTTGATATAAAAAATTTAAATGAGATTCTTGTTTTAAAGTTGTGCTTTACATTTTTATGTTTGGGAAGATATTTAACTGCCTTGAACTTGTCAGATATTATGGAGTATGTCTTCACCCTAAGTAAAGGTGTACTGGTATCACCCAGGAATATTGTTTTCTGCCTAGAATCACACCATGAGTCTGTGTGCACAAAGGAATTGTTGTCAGAGATTTAATTCGTGGTGGTCTGGTTCTGTAAGACTTGCATTCGTAGGAAAGGGGCAGCTTGTTTTGTTGAAGTGTGATTGCTAGCATTCAGCACAAATCAATATCTCACAAAAGAGAGGCAAATGCTAACACATTTGAAATCAACATGGTAGATTTTCCTTCCACTCCTGCCATGGGTGAGGTAGATCCTACATGTTCAAAACTGCAATTAACCCTTACCCCACATGTACTCTTACATACATCTGTGCAGTCTTCATGCAGTTCTGCAAGCGTCCATGCAGATCTCTCTTGCTTCTGACAATACACAGTCTACAGAAACATACTTTTAGCACACAGGCAGCTGATTCTCCTGCACTCCCATGCTAAGTATACAGCACTATGTGGTATTTTAGATAGTAGTGTGTAACGCTACCACATTCAACGTCACCAAGGCTCATTTCCTTTGCTCTAGTCTAATCACTCACCCAGGTTCCACATGCTGATACTCTCAAGTAGCTGTTAGGACATGTGCTCTTTTCTGCCTTTCTAAACTATAAGGAAAATGTGTCAGGCTGTTACAGTATTTAACACTTGCAAAACCACAGCGGTAAATGTGGTTTGAAATTGCCAATCAAATATTGTTTTCTGCCTAGAATCACACCATGAGTCTGTGTGCACACAGGAATTGTCAGAGATTTAATTTGTGTAGCTTTTATTGTGTAAGATTTGCAGTCGTAGGAAAGGGATAGCTCATATGATATGTTTTGAAAAGCTGATAAAAATATAGTAATATATATAAATTACATAAAGGTATTTTTTTTTAGTTTCTTTCAGGTATTGCTGAACAAGACTGAAATAAATTAAAGATGCCTATAAAATCAAGAAAGAGAAAAGAACAGCAACAACATCTATATTTGAAGACAACTAGACAACAAAAATTAGTTGAAGAACCTCATGTTGGAAAAAAGAAAAAGCCTTCTGGTAAGCAGACTAAGGATTTTTTTAAAAATATCCTCAAGCAAAGAAAAAATGTAAAAAATATATCCACTGGTAATAGTGTTTCAAGTAGAAAACAACAAGACAATCGACAGAATATACTAAATGCTAATGTACAAACAGAAGTAGGAAAGAATGACTTAAAAAGAAATATAGATTTTAAAAACATTCGTAGAAAAATGTTTCAGAGAACAGTGATGTTCAATTTGCTAAAGGATGTGAAAAAATATAGGAAGAAAGCCAAATTTTATAAGAAAAAGAAACATATTGAATCAATTGTTGCAAAGGCATTGGAATTAAAAAGGAAACTATTCATTTTAATTTTGAACAGGATCCGTACATTAGATAAATTAGTGAATGTAATGAAGTCAAAAAGCAAAAGAAAAAGAGAAGTGAAAAAAAAACTTTTGTAAAGTGTTCTTATTAGAATGGACTAAGTGGAGTGGCCTAGTACTGAAAGATTACTAGGACTGCAATCTGCACTGCTATTGAATTCTTTCAATCATTTAATTCAATTTCAACACAAAATCTTACAAATGATATACATTCTTTCAATATACACTTCCATCTTTGTACATCTGTTAAAGTCAACAAATATATGTTCAATAATATATGAATCTTAATCAAAAAGTAAAAAACAAAATGATGTCTTGAAGCACCCAATGCATTTCGGGACTTTTTTGGTCCCTTCGTCAGGGGTATGCTGTGGAAAAAGGAGAGAATTTCAGAATCTGCGCTTTGTGGGATCAGTCAATCACAGTCAAACTCAAGGTGATTTGTGATGTGCTCCCATCACCAAAGTGCCCAATCTGTGATTTACAATACCTTTATGAATTGATGCTATGTTCTGGGGTTCACAAATTCAATCACTGGAGAAAGAAAATACTAAAATAAGGACAACTAGTCCCCTATATCATGCTCTACCCTATCTGAATACACTTAAAGCCTCTCTTCGTACCTGGTCTTTGAATGTACTGTTTGGTGTTCTCTTCTCTTTTCTTAGCTGAATCTAAAAAAACGAGTGCGGACTAAATGTTAGCTGTTCTGTTTTTGAAAGAAACCGGCAATATAGTCATGCCAGTTAAAAATCATAGCTCACCTTATTATGAAATATGTAAGAAATGGTGCTGAGGCCAAGTAGCATATGAAGACTGGTTGCGAATCAAGTCGCGACCGGTATTCGTCGAAGATCTAGAAACCAAAAATTGAAATAATGGCGGATTACCTCTAGTAAACGGTAATTCTCAGAGAATAAATGAGTGAATGAAGAAGTTTAAATAATAATCATATAGGCTTACCGAACCGGAGTTCGAGTTGGCGGCGTTTGCATTCAGGTTTCGCTCTCAGTCAGAGATGCATTTCCTGGTTTTACGTATGCGTGTTGACGTGTTCGCGAACACTAAAAACGGGCTGTAGTGCTATGCGTATGGTGCCGACACAAAAAGTGGACTATTGGTGAAATTTAGGTGGCGTATTTGAAGTGTTGACGTATTAGCGCAATGCGTATGATGTGTCACTTCATGCTCTATGGTGGTTAAAAAATAAAAAAGTCTATTGGTGAAATAGACTTAACGCATAAACATGCTAATTGTAGATGGTGAGTATTGTTTGTAATATACGTTAGGGATTCTGTTTTTTTAGACAAACTCCTATGACTACCTGATAATCACGTGAGAATAGATCTACCTTATGTGCTAAAATTCAGCCTTAAGTACATCTGATGTTAACATGACTTGTACGTTCATAAATTATTCTGTGACTTATTTGACAGCTTTGGTGCTAAAATATGCAATTAGAAATCGTTCTTTGATTCAATTAAACATAATAAGTGTAAAAATTCAGTACATCTGATGCTGACATGACTTATTCAATCATAAATCATTCTGTGACTTATAACAATTAAGGTGTTAATTTAACTGTTCAATTAGAAATCGTTCTGTGATAAATTAAACATATTTGGTATAAACATTACTGTTCAATGTTTCATTCAATCTGTAATTTATGCAAGATGAATTTTCTCAAATTTAACTGCTCTGATTACGTGGTATGCGTGGAGTTCATTGTTTGGGTTAGGTACTAGTGTGGATTTAAGTGAATTCTAGTCACAATGTGCAACTCCGAAAACGTGATCTATACCATCAAGTGCCCATGCGGACTGTTGTATGTCGGAAAAACTGAGAGAAAAATGAAAATCCGACTGAAGGAGCACAAAATTAAAATACGCACTAAAAGTCCTACCTCAAGCATAGCAACACATTGGGAGGAAGCACGTCACCAAATCGCCCAACTTAAATTTCAAATCATTGAAGAAGTACCAAAATTTCCTGATCGCGACAACTCAAAGCACCTACTACAAAGGGAAGTGTTTTGGATCAAAAGATTACAAACTTTGACCCCAAATGGGCTCAACGACAAACTTGAGATGGCCTGTTTTCTTTAACACACAAGAAAATATGATGTATCTGTCTTTCCACTCTGGGATCCCAACTTGTAACTGAACCGCAACCATCACTAGAATTCACTTAAATCCACACTAGTACCTAACCCAAACAACGAACTCCACGCATACCACGTAATCAGAGCAGTTAAATTTGAGAAAATTCATCTTGCATAAATTACAGATTGAATGAAAAGGAATACTTTGACGAAATCTTGGATCTTCTGCATATAATCTTGTAGTCCGATACTCAGAAGCAGGAATCTGTACTTAAATCCACACTAGTACCTAACCCAAACAACGAACTCCACGCATACCACGTAATCAGAGCAGTTAAATTTGAGAAAATTCATCTTGCATAAATTACAGATTGAATGAAAAGGAATACTTTGATGAAATCTTGGATCTTCTGCATATAATCTTGTAGTCCGATACTCAGAAGCAGGAATCTGTACTGGACGTTCATCATATCGTCCACCTTTTCCTGTAGGAAACAGCTGGGGAAAACAACGAGCTTCCAAGCTCTCCTCCCATACATAATGTGTCTGCAAAGGATTTTATGAACAAAGTGCAACAGCGAGATGATCATTTGGAATCTCAATTGATTAATCTGATGGCTTGTCAGCGTGGAACTAATAAATATTGGTACCGACGCCATGGAGAATTGAAATGTATGTTACGGAATTTAGGAACTCCTACATGGTTCCTTGCCCTAAGCTGTGCAGAGTACGCTTGGGATGATTTACTGGATTTTCTTCGAGAGGCAAATTCAAATATTGAAAACATCCAATACAAGACAGCAGGAGAATTGTGCTCATTGGATCCGGTTAATGTTTGCAGATATTTCAATCATAGATTTGAGGCTATGATGTCCTTCATCTGCAATAAAAAAAATCCACCTCTTGGAGAAGTTGTGGATTTCTTTTGGAGAAAAGAGTACCAAGCAAGAGGTGCTCCTCATATTCATATGCTGTTGTGGCTCAAGGATGCCCCAAAATTTGGAACAGATTCTGATGATGCAGTTTTATCTTTCATTGAAGGATATGCAACATGTGCTATACCTAAAAGCACAGAAGAAAAAAATTTAAAAGAGCAAGTTTTATGTTTCCAAAGTCATCGGTGTGGAAAATACTGTCGACGAAAGTACAAGATTAAAGATAAATTCTACACAAAATGTCGATTTGGATTTCCACGACCTGTTCTTTCAAAAGGAAGAGTAAACAGTTTTATGTCAGCTGTGCGACATACTATTACAAGAAAATCGCCTAAGAATACCTACAACCTAAGAAGAAAAGAAGAGTCAAAATATATAAATGACTACAACCCAGTCATTTTATCCATGTGGAATGCTAACATGGATATTCAGTATGTAGCTGACAATTCTATTGCTGTTGCTCGGTATGTCACATCTTACATCACTAAATCTGATAAAACGGAATTGAAAGAAATGTGGGAAGAGATTTCTCACGAGAAGACTATCAGTAAAAAGCTATACAGTTTCAGTTTAAAGATGTTATCGCATCGAGAAATTGGGTCATACGAATGCTCAGATAGGTTATCATCTGCAAGTCTGTACTCCAAATCCAGAAGAATAATTTGGGTAAGTTTAGGCCTTGCAGGAATGCAAAATCGGGTACTGAAATTTATTCGAGAAATTGAATATTTAGCAGAGTACGAACCTGAAAGTACAGACATTTTAAGAACAAACATGTTGGACACATATTACCCAAAGAGAAGTCATCATCTTGAGAACATGTGTCTCTATGAAGTGCTGCAGAACTACATTTATAAACGGAATGCCACAGAAGACATCAACAATGGAAAATATAAAGTCATTGGTGAGGAAGGATGTTTGGTAAAACAAACAAAAGGAAGTTTGATTAATCACAGAAAGCTGAGTTGCGACACTACTGACAAGAAGGAATTTTACCACTTAGCACTTTTACAGTTGTTTAAACCATGGCGCTCAGAGGATGAATTACTTGGACATTTTCAAAGCTATGAAGATTCCTTTAATGCATGCAAAGATACCATAGAATGCAGTACTTTCACAACTTATGTACAAATGTTAAATGAAGAAATTGAGCAAGAAGCAACAATTGCAGCTGAAGTAGCTAGAGACAGTTCTCAAGACAGTCAAAGTTCTGGGACACTCAGTCAAGATCCCCTAGGACAACCAATCATAGAAAATGAAGCTGCAATAGCCATGACTGAAGTGGAAACAGCTATGAATCAAGCTCAGGAAGATTTAATAAACTTACCAAATTTGGAACAGCAACTGAATGATGAACAACAACAAATTTATGAGGAAGTCACAAAACAAATTGATCATGGATTACTACATGAAAATAAAGAGTGCTCATGCACATCATTTGAACCAATCAGAATGTATGTGAGTGGACAAGCTGGAACCGGAAAAAGTTTCTTGATTAAAGTAATTAGAAGCTACCTACAGTAAAAAACGGATTCAACTTTGTCTTGTGTTGTTACTGCTCCAACTGGGTTAGCAGCATATAACATAAAAGGAATTACCCTCCATCGTTTTCTAATGTTACCAGTAGAGCATGAGAACAAAATACAATACCACAAGCTAACAGGAGAAGCATGTTTTGAAGTTTCAAGAGTATTGAAAAAAATGAAAGTTCTCATTATTGATGAGGTAAGCATGGTATCAAACTTAAAGCTTGCCTTTGTGCATTTAAGAATGCAGCAAATTCTAAAGACAAATTAGGACATGCTATTTGGAGGAAAACATGTTATAGTTTTTGGGGATCTACTGCAGCTTACACCAGTTAAAGGACAACCAGTATTTCATACTCTTACACATGAAGACACGAAAAAGTCGTTAGGAAGTATAGGTAATGTGAATATTTGGACATACTTTGAGTACAAAGAACTCATTACCAATATGCGGCAAGCAAATGATGATGATTATGCAAGTACTCTCAAAGATATCAGAATTGGACTACTCACAGAACATGGAAGAAAAGCTTTACAGAGTCGATTGCTATGTAATTTGTTTCCAACAGAACAAATAGTTCCAGAGAAAATATACAAGAAATTTGCTGGAAAAAATTCTGTAATCTGCTTAATGCCAACACTACATGAATGCTCTATATTCAATCAAGAACTTTTGAAATTGGAAAATGAAGAGATTGTAAAACTGGAAGCTGTGGATAAAATACAACATGAAGGAATAACTATTATATTGACAAGCAAATTGACAGCTAAATTGGATTCTCTATAGAAAAACATATAGAAAACAGCTGGTTTAGAAAAGAATCTTTATGTATGTATGAACTGTCGAGTAATTTTAAGACGTAATTTGCATGTAGAAAAAGGTTTAGTGAATGGAGCTATGGGTAAAGTTGTGGGTTTTGTTAGTTACCAAAAAAAGGATGGAATTGAATTTTTAAAAATAAAATTTGATCAGATTGAAGAGGTTAAAGATATTAGTCATTGTTCAGTTTGTTTCTTGCTTGTGAAAGACTTATATGTACGTAGGAAGCAGTTTTCGTTTTCTCTAGCATATGCTGTAACTATTCACAAATCTCAAGGATTAACTGTAGATAGTGCTTTTGTAAACATTGGATCTAGTGTGTTTAAAGAAGGTATGGCATATGTTGCTTTGCCACGCGTGAAAAAAATATCTGGTTTATTCATGGTAGACTTTGATGAGTCAAAAGTTAGTGCGGATGCAAACTGTGTAAAGGAATATAATAGATTAAGAAGAAGCTATGCTCCTCATTTAGGTCAGTATCCTGTGTTTGAAAAACGTGTTGTTTGTCAGAAAAGGAGAATTGAGAATATCTGTAATGAGGATGTACAGAAGAGAAAACAAAAGGAGAGTGATGTAATTGCAAGCAAAAAGAAAAAGGACAATGTTGACGAGGTTGTTGGTTGTCATTTAAAAAATAGCTCTGGTGTCAACTGCTACGCTAATGTAGTGCTGAATGTTGTATTTTATCTTGAAAGTTTGCAAGAGCAGATAATACTAAATCATGAAAAAAGATTCTGTTCTCTGCTGAGTTTTCTTTATGAGAAGCTGACTAATGATAAAACTAAAATAGAAAGTGCTTCTGATGTTAGAAATCTTTTAGATGTATGTTCAGGATGTACACAGTTTACTCAAAATGTCCAGCAAGATGCACAGGAATTCTTAATGTATATGCTTATGGTACTGGAAGATGAAGGGTTATAAACAGAAAATATGTTTGGTCTCTCTTATAAATGGGAACATAGTTGTGAAAACTGTTTGAACACATGCAGCTCTAATGTTGATTCTGAAAGGTTCATATATTTAACATTACCAGAGAGTAAATCAGTGACTTTTAGTAAATTAGTTAATGATGCAAATCACAACATGGAATGTTCTCAATGTAAATCAGAAATGTTATCAACGTTATTTTTAAAGAAATATGGACAGTATGTAATTTTAATGATGCAACGTTGTAGAGCTGATGAACAAAATTGGACACTTTAATAAAGAAGTTTACCGAAAATCAATTATCAATATCAGGAAAAACTTTTGTTGCAGTTGCAATAATTTTCCATGATGGACTTTCTATAACTTCTGGTCATTACACAGTTTATCTAAAATGTGAAAAAGGCTGGGCACTGTGTAATGATTCTCAATTGATTTTCAAGCAACATTTGCCTGCAGAATTTCCAAATTCCTACTTAATTTCTAAAACCAAAATTTTAGATACAAATTGCAGCATCTGAAGAAACCATTATTTCGACTTTATAGGATTACCATTGGATATTTCACCAAAAAAGAATTTAAAAATTACCATTTGGGCTCATGGAAAGGTAAAAATTTCTATTGTGGACTTCTTTGACAGAAATTATTTTGGTGTATGAGCTTAAGCAACAAGATTTACAGACGTTATTTATTGGAAATAGTTATTGTTCTTAGATGATATTTTTAATATATATGTTACATTTCTATCAAGGTATGTTTTACTGAGGAGAGATTCAGGGCTTTTTTTAAACAATCTTTCAGATTGTTAATTGTTTTGCCCGCTGTTCAGTGATGAATGCAATTGATTTCACAATTTGCAGTGATATTCAATATATTCTGAAAACAGCAAAAAAAGGGCAAAAAATTACTTTTTTAAATATGAAAATATGTGTATTGTTTTCTAAAATGTATTGGTAAATATTACTACTTTTTTTCTTTTCATTTGAGATGTCATCAGTGATGTCATGAGTGATGTCACTGACCATGTCATGAGTGACGTAATATGTGACGTCATCAGCAGTGGATTGCGGGCGCACGAGTTATAGTTAGCTGAACTAACTATAACGGGGGAATTTCATTGGTTTTTTACGAGTGAAATGTCCAGCTAACTATAACATGTGTGACACCTATGGTTTTTTCAGTGAATTTGCAAGGATTTTTAAATGCTAATTCCTAACTATAACGTGTGTGAAACCTATGGTTTTTTCAGTGAATATATATATATATATATATTACCTACTGTATGAACATGATGAAAATCGGAGCGCTTCTGGGACCCATCGGGTCAGGAGGCGCTACATAAATTACATGCAAGGTGGCGATCATTAATCAACACCTGCGTGGAGTATATGAACCACCATACAAAAACAATTGGAATGACACCCTGCAAACTGTTACCTGCAGCAGACACTTGTAGCCAGCAACCATCTGAACATTTTTAATGTGGGAAGTCTCACAAATTAAATTCGAGGTAGCCCAGTGGCTGAAGCTGCTGAACCAGGTTCAAATCTCCGACTCGTCTCATCATCCCGTAACCCTCGGCAAATCACTTAACCTCCACGTGCCTAGAAAAACAAGAATTTGCAATGCAATAGGTCTCGCATTTGCAAGAGTTTAAGTTATTAGCATTGTAAATGACAATGCCTTTTATTTATATGTTTTGATAATTATCAAAACATATAAATAAAAGGCATTGTCATTTACGTTGCAAAAAGCTCAAACTCTCTTAAATGCAAGACCTATTCAAAGAAGCGGCTGCCATTGTCCCGGGCAGCTTATAAAGTGAAAGCGCGCATGACAAGCTGAGTGTTGCAGGAAAGCATGTCGTGCCTGCAGTAGGAGAAACTATTTGAAGAAAATAACGCTTACAGACTTAAAACGACGTCCCGTGTAACAATCGAAGTAAAAGGGCTAGTCCTCATGGGTGGTTAGACATGAAGACAAGGCAGTACTAAGGAGGGACCAACAAGCCTATTAATGAATCAGAAGCCAGCATTTTCGAAGGACAATGACACAAGCCAATGACAAATATAGGCGGAGATTGGGCGGGGCTTCTATTACATACTCCAATACAGCATGGCTCGCAGAGCAGCGCATGCACTGCTCAGGCTCAACCTAATAAATGGATGGATGAATGGATGGAGAGGAACGTCCACGAAAGTCATTAATGCTCCAGGCCCCCTTTACACGTGATGAAGTCATAAGCACTTCAAAGCCCACCAGAGTTTTAGAGTGATATAAGTAAAGCATTAACACACAGACATGGGTGAAAAATGGGAGATGTGTAATTACATCAGTGGAAAGTTAAAAACAAGCATTGGCATAGAATAGGTCTCGCCTTTGGACCTTATATGTGTTTAGTTATTCAGGACAATATCCTTGGTGCATCAACACCAAGTGTTGCATGGCTAAACACTTATAAGGTTCCAAAGGCGAGACCTATTGGCTATGCCAATGCTTGTTCTTCTTGCCGCTTTTTTTTGGCTCTGGTCTGAGGAGTCAAGTTTCAGGGTTGCCCCTAAATACTACATTCAGGGGCATTACAGGTAAGTACAGGTCAAGACTAATAGATCCTTCTGAGGGGTGTGTTTACCTCCTATCATGCCTCCCACCAGTGGGAGGTGGGCATAAGCCTCACTCTAGTTGGCTGGGTCCCCCATCTGCAAGATTGCGGTGAATTAGAGTTGGGCTTCACCTCGCATACCCCACCTGAGTGGTGGAGTTGGCAAAATTGGGTACACCTCTCTTCCTGACTTGGTTTTCCCGCCTGAAGTGGGGGTCAGAACCAGTGGGGGCCAGTTGCTGGGAGCAGAAAATGGCTGGGGTAGCTCACAAAGGCGGCAGGCCTTTGAAGCCTCTCCTTAATGGACCATGCCCATTCTGGGGGAGGAGGCTTGGCACATCATCCCAGGGTGCGCTTTGTTTCAGGACCTTGAGAGCGGCAGGATCTCAACCCAGGGGTCCAGAAACATGTCTGGTGGTGGCAGCTAGCAAGCAGCCACTCAGCCAGGACACTAGAGTTAGGTCATTTTTCAGGGGACATCTCTAAGATTCCCTCTGAGTGCATTTTTCATTAAAACCCACACTGGCATCAGCGTTTGTTTAATGCGCAGAAAGGTTTGAAATCAAACCTCTTGGTTTTCAGTAAAGCCATTATGATGCTGTGGAGATCGTAATGAAAACCTCCCATACCATATACTCTTTATGGCATTACTGCACGTACAATGTCTAAGAATTGACTTAGACACTGTAGGAGTACAGGGCTCTTGCACCTGTAAACTCACCACTGGTATAGTGCACCCATCTACAGGGGTGGCTTACCTATGCCAGGGCAGTGGGTTGTAGGCATGGTACACAGGGATGGGTGCCATCTCGACTCATCACTTTGTTCTGCACCAAAAGACGCAGCCTGTGTGTATTAAGGTACAGGGCCTCTACGGGTAGCAAAATAAGTGCTGTAGCCCTGAAAGGTCTTCCCTGGTCACAGTGCCCTTGGTACCTAGGGTACCTTTTACAAGAGGTTTACATGTGGCCAGAGAATTGCCAATTGGGTTTTGCAACAGCACCCTTTTAGGAACAGAACATAGGCCCTGGGTACCTGGTTGGCAGTTTGAAACCGGTCCTAGGATGCTTGTTTCCCGTCCAGGGAGGACCTGGCTTGGCAGTTTGTGCTGGACTGTTCCCATGAGGCACAGCGTGAAGACTGATTTGCATATGGCCAGGTCTAAACTGGGGTGGCATGGTGAGCAAAAGAATGATGGATTTAACCCAGATCTCTTGACTGGGGGTGAATGTTTTGATTTGTTCTGCATTCCGTCCATCAATTGTGTATTCACAGAAGGCACTTACTCACAACGGTATTCACAGAAGTTAGGAGTCCTAACTTTAGGACTCCTAAATGCCTTCTGTGAATACCGAAAGTCTTAAAATTAGGATTTTTCTCAGTTTAGGAGTCCTAAAGTTAGGACTCCTAACTTTACTACTACTAAACTGAGAAAAATCATAACTTTAAGGCTTTCGGTATTCACAGAAGGCATTTAGGAGTCCTAAAGTTAGGAGTCCTAACTTTGCTACTACTAAATTGAGAAAAATCCTAATTTTAAGACTTTCGGTATTCACTGAAGGCTTTTAGGAGTCCTAAAGTTAGGAGTCCTAACTATACTACTACTAAACTGAGAAACATCCTAATTTTAAGGCTTTCGGTATTCACAGAAGGCATTTAGGAGTCCTAAAGTTAGGACTCCTAACTTCTGTGAATACCGAAATGAGTAAGTGCCTTCTGTGAATACCAAAATGGTAGTAAATTTAGGATTTTGTCTTAAGTTAGTTCTGTGAATCGGGCCCTCTGTTTTTTTCCTGCAAATGGTATCAAAATAGGGGTTGTGGTGCTGAAATCACCATCTTCCCAGCTTTCAGGTACAAACACCCAGGTGACCCCCCTTGCAAAACCAGGTTATTTTGTGATAGGCAATTTTGATGTCGCCTCAATAGGTTTTGGACCCTTGCCCGTTGCGGGTACTTGGGCCTCCCACACGAGTGAGGCACCATTTTTATTGGGAGACCTGGGGAACGCTGGGTGGTTGGAAATTTGTGTCACCCTGGTGATCCCACAACTTTCCCACACATAAATTGTGGAAAAAGTGATTTTTCAGCTAAATTTGAGGTTTGCAGGGGATTCTGGGTAAGAAAACGTTGGGGGATCCACGCAAGCCATACCTCCATGGAATTCCCGGGATGTCTACTTTTAAGAAATCAAATCAGGTGTTTGTTAAGCGCGACAACTCACCTGTAAGGATCTCAAGGTGCTGGGGGTGTGGGGGGGGTTCGCAGGTTCCAGTCCATCAAGGAGGGGGTCTGTCAAAGATCCAGGTTTTCTGGTTTCTTGCGTAGGTGGGGAGCGATGTTATCTGTCTGAGGTGGAGCGGAAGGTCGTTCCAGGCTCTGGCCGCGAGGAAGGAGAATGAGCTGCCTCCCAAGCTGGTCTTTCTGGTGGGGGGGACCACTGCGTAGGAGAGCTGGGCCGATCGTAGGGTCCTTTGCGGTGTGTGGAATTTGAGTCAGCTGTTCAGGTATGCTGGTCCGGTGTCATGGAGGGCCTTGTGAGCATGGGTTACCATCTTGAAGGTGACTCTAGCTTCGATGGGGAGCCAGTGGAGTGTTCGCAGGTGCTGGGCGATGTGGCAGTGTCTTGGCAGGTTGCGGACCAGTCTTGCGGCGGCGTTTTGGATGTTCTGTAGCTTGCGGGTGAATTTTTTTGTTTATTCCGGCATAGAGTGCATTGCCGTAGTCAAGCCTGCTGGTGACCAGGGCATGAGTGACGGTCTTTCTGTGTTCGAGGGGGATCCATTTGAATGTCTTTCGTAGGATGCGTAGGGTGTGGAAGCAGGAGGACGAGACGAGTTGATCTGGGGGTCTATTTTGAGCTCTGAGTCCAGCATGAATCTCAGGTTGCGTGCGTGGTCCGTGGGGGTAGGCGGGCTTCTGAGGGCGGGGGGCCACCAGGTGTCATTCCAGGCATCTAGGTTTGGGCCCCTGATGAGTACTTCCGTTTTGTTGGTGTTTAGTTGTAGTCAGCTGTTTTTTATCCATTTGGCGATGGCTTCCATGCCTTCTCGAAAGTTGTGTCTGGCGGTGTTGGATTTGTTGCATAGGGAGAGGATGAGTTGGGTGTCCTCTACGTATGACACAATGTTGAGTCCATAGGTTCTGACGATGGGGGCAAGCGGAGCCATGTAGATGTTGAAGACTGTAGGGCTGAGGGAGGACCCCTGGGGGACTCCACAGGTGGTAGGTGTAAGGTCTGAGAGGAAAGGGGGGAGTCTGACCCGCTGCGTTCTGCCGGAGATGAAGGAGCGGATTCAGTCGAGGGCCTTTTCTTGAATCCCTGCATCTTGGAGTCTGCGTATTAGGGTTGGGTGAGAGACTGTGTCGAATGCCGCTGAGAGGCCGAGGAGGATGAGGGCTGCTGTTTCTCCTTTGTCCAGTAAGGTACGGATGTCGTCTGTTGCGGCGAGGAGGGCGGTGTCCGTACTGTGATTTTTTCTGAAGCCGGATTGGGAGGAGTCGAGGATGTTGTGCTCTTCGATGAATGTGGTGAGTTGGCTGTTGATGGCTTTCTCTGTGACTTTCGCTGGGAACGGGAGCAGAGAGATGGGTCTGTAGTTTTTGAGGTCTGTGGGTTTCGCCGAGGGTTTCTTCAGGAGGGGGTTGATGTCAGCATGTTTCCAGTTGTCAGGGAATGAGGCGGTTGCCAGGGAGCGGATGATGGTGTGGCAGAGCATGGGTGCGATGGTGTCGATGGCTCTGTTGAAAATGTGGTGGGGGCAGGGGTCCATGGGGGCCCCGGAGTGGATTGACTGCATCATCTTCAGTGTGTCTTCGGTGGTGAGGGCTGTCCAGTTGTCGATCGCTGGCTTCAGGGTGTCGGGGTGGTTGGTGAGGGCTCAGTGTGTTGGTTGCCTTCGTCGAAGATGTCGTAGATGCTCTTGATTATGTGGTGGAAAAAGGTGCTGAGTTTGTCGCAGAGGTCTTGTGAGGGAGGGATGTCAGTGGACTTGCTAGTGGGTTGAGCGAACTCCTTGATGATGTTGACGAGTTTTTTGCTGTTGTGTGCATGAGTGGAGATTCTGTCTTCAATAGCTTTTTTCCTTGTTTTTCTGATTTGGTGGTGGGCGTTGGTGGCAGCTCTGCAGTTGTTGTGGGCTTCTGTGGATTTGGTGTTCCTCCAGGCCTTTTCAATGCGGCGGCAAGTGCGTCTGGGCTCTCGAAGTCCAGTGGTGAAAAATCTAGCTTTCTTGGCGTGGGTGTTGTTGTTTTTCTTGAGGGGGGCTATGGTGTGGGCGCTGTCGGAGAGCCATCTGTGCAGGGTTCGGGCTGCGGTGTTGGTATTGTCGTTTTCCGCAATGGTTGGGGTGGAGTTGCTGAGTGATGAGGTTAGCTGGTCATCGGTGATTCTGGTCCAGTTTCTTCGTTGGAGCAGGTGCTGGTGTCTGTGGATGGTGGGTGTTCTGAAGGTGAAGTGGACGCATCGATGGACAGTCCATGGGAGTTTGGTGGTGTGGCTGAAGGTGATGGAGTTTCCTGTTGTGAAGAGGGGGTCGAGGGTGTGTCCTGCTGAGTGCCTGGGTTCGGTCACGATCTAGCAGAGTCCAATGTTGTGGAGTTTGTCCAGGAGGGATGTGGTGCTGGCATCCAGTTGGTTGTCGAGGTAGAAGTTTAGGTCTCCCAGTAGGGTGTAGTTGGTGGACACGATGGCATGCGGGGAGATGATATCCGTAATGGAGTTGGCGAAAAGTCCGCAGGGTCCAGGGGGTCAGTAGATGAGGGTTCCTCGGAGGGTAGCGGTAGGGCTGGCCAGCAAATTGAAGTGATGGTGTTCCATCGGGTCTGTGGGCTTGTCGGGGAGTGTGCTCAGGTGGAGAGTGGATTTGTGGACGATGGCGATTCCTCCTCCCGGGCAGGTAGGGCGGTCCTTCCTGGAGATCTTGTATGGGATTGGCGAGGGCGATGTCCGGTCCCGAGGTGGTGTTGGTCCAGGTTTCGGTAAAGAATGCTATGTCCAGGGTAGTGTTGTCGAGGAGGTCACAGATTTTGGTGGGGTGTTTGTGGAGGGATCGGACGTTGAAGAGGATGCATTGCAGGGTCTTCGGTTCGGTTGTGTTCTTGTGGGCAGATTGTGCTGGGTCAGTGGTCTTGGCAGTGTTGCAGGTGTGCCGGCAGCGGTGACAGCTGAAGGGTCCGTGAGTGTCAGCTGGTGATACTAGGTTGCAGTTGTTGTTGCGGCCGGAGTTGAGAGCGTGGAGTGCTGCTGGGTCGTAGCATTGGCAGTGCAGAGATCCAGGGTTCCTTGCGCTGGTCGCAGTCGGGTTGCGGACGGGCACAGACAGGCTTGCCTTTGGCACCCCGGCGGCATGGCCGCGCAGGGGCCGCGCAGGGGCCGCCATTAAGTAGGGGTCGTGGAGGGCTGGACAGCTGGCGCGAGCGGGGGGGGAGATGGATTTGGTCAGTCACACTGGTCGTGCTGGGGGGGAGGGTACGCGGGGGCAGCAGCGGCAAGGAAAAACGGGCTGAAAAAGGCAAAAGGAACAAGGCAAAAAGAGAGAGAAAAGTGCAAATAAAGCAGCATAAGTGCAAGAAAGAGTGGAGGAAAGACACAGAGGACACAGGAGAGTGAAAGAGGGAGATTGAAATGAGGGTAAAAAACGAGTGAAAACGGAGGAAAGACACAAAAGGAGAGTGAAGGGGAGCTTGAAATGGGGGGAAACAACAGAAAAAGTGCAAGAAAGAGTGGAGGAAAGACACAGAGGACACAGAAGCAGAGTGAAGGAGGGAGCTTGAAATAAGGGGAAAAACGACAGAAAATGGAGGAAAGACCCAGAAGGAGAGTGAAGGGGGGAGATAGAAGTGAGGAAAAAATGAGTCAAAGAGGAGAGAAAAAGCAGAGCAAGAGAATGGAGACAGAGGTCCACTGGACCACCAGGGATGAGGTGCAGGGAAACCTGCGGGTGGAGGAGGGCCTCAAACCAACACTTGATAGTCCAGGGGCAGGCCTCACTTAGTGGTGGAGCTGCGAGGGAGGGAGAGCATTCCACTGACAGCAAAAGTGCAAGAAGAGAGAGAAAGTACAAATAAGGCAGCAAAAGTGCAAGAAAGAGAGGAGGAAAGACACAGAGGACACAGGAGAGTGAAAGGGGGAGATTGAGATGAGGGTAAAAAACGAGTGAAAATGGAGGAAAACACAGAAGGAGAGTGAAGGGGGAGCTTGAAATCGGGGGAAAATGACAGAAAAAGTGCAAGAAAGAGTGGAGGAAAGACACAGAGGACACAGGAGAGTGAAAGGGGGAGATTGAGATGAGGGTAAAAAACGAGTGAAAACGGAGGAAAGACACAAAAGGAGAGTGAAGGGGAGCTTGAAATGGGGGGAAAACAACAGAAAAAGTGCAAGAAAGAGTGGAGGAAAGACACAGAGGACACAGAAGGAGAGTGAAGGAGGGAGCTTGAAATAAGGGGAAAAACGACAGAAAATGGAGGAAAGACCCAGAAGGAGAGTGAAGGGGGGAGATAGAAGTGAGGAAAAAATGAGTCAAAGAGGAGAGAAAAAGCAGAGCAAGAGAATGGAGACAGAGGTCCACTGGACCACCAGGGATGAGGTGCAGGGAAACCTGCGGGTGGAGGAGGGCCTCAAACCAACACTTGATAGTCCAGGGGCAGGCCTCACTTAGTGGTGGAGCTGCGAGGGAGGGAGAGCATTTCACTGACAATGAGTCAGTGGTCTTGCTCGCCTGTCCCTGCAGCGGCCGCCATTAAGTAGGGGTCAGGGAGGGCTGGACAGCTGGGAGGCGGGAACGGGGAGGGGAGCTGGATTTGGCTGGTCGCACTGGTCGTGCTGGGGGGGAGGGACCGCGGGGGCAGCAGCGGTGGGGAAAAACGGTCTGAAAAAGGCAAAAGGAAACAGGCAAGAAGAGAGAGAAAGTGCAAATAAGGCAGCAAAAGTGCAAGAAAGAGAGGAGGAAAGACACAGAGGACACAGGAGAGTGAAAGGGGGAGATTGAGATGAGGGTAAAAAACGAGTGAAAACGGAGGAAAAACACAGAAGGAGAGTGAAGGGGAGCTTGAAATCGGGGGAAAACGACAGAAAAAGTGCAAGAAAGAGTGGAGGAAAGACACAGAGGACACAGGAGAGTAAAAGGGGGAGATTGAGATGAGGGTAAAGAACAAGTGAAAAACGGAGGGAAGAAACAGAAGGAGAGTGAAGGGGGAGCTTGAAATGAGGGGAAAACTACAGAAAATGGAGGAAAGACCCAGAAAGAGAGTGAAGAGCGGAGATAGAAATGAGGGAAAAAACGATTGAAAGAGAAGAGAAAAAGCAGAGCAAGAGAATGGAGACAGAGGTCCACTGGACCACCAGGGATGAGGCGCAGAGAAACCTGCAGGTGGAGGAGGGCCTCAAACCAACACTTGATAGTGCAGGGGCAGGCCTCACTTAATGGTGGAGCTGCGAGGGAGGGAGAGCAATTTCACTGACAATGAGTCAAGAAATGTGTGTGTTTTGTAGGTTTCCCTAGCTGGCCGCCGAGTACGAGGCCAAAAACCCAGGTGATCCCCCTTGAAAAACCTGGTAGTTTTGCGATAGGCAATTTTGATGTCTCCTCAATACGTTTTGGGCCCTTACCTGTTGCTGGTACTTGGGCCTCCCACATGAGTAAGGCACCATTTTTCTCGGAAGGCTTTGGGGAATCCGGGGTAAATGTAAAAATAAATCTGTATTTGTAAAGCGCAAACTACTCACCCTTACGGGTCTCAAGGCGCTGGGGGCCATTGTGGAAATTAAGTGAGCTTTTGCCCAGAGTCACATGGTGCTGAGCTGAGCTGCCACCGGAGCTGGGGATCGAACCTGTGAGCCCTGTGCTCTGAAGTCAGCTGCTCAGGCTGCCACCCGGGTGGAATTTTGTGGATCCACGCAGATCCCAGAACGTTCCATCATAGAAATTTGAGGAAAATTCGTTTTTTTAATCTAAGTTTGAGGTCTACAAGGGAATCTGGGTAACAGAACCTGGTGAGGGGCACACAAGTCACCCCATCCTGGATTCCCCATGGTGTCTAGTTTTCAAAGATTTACAGGTTTGCTAGGTTTACCTATGTGCCGTCTGTGCTAGGGCCCAAATCCAACAGGTATGCACATTGCTAAAAAAGCTCAGTGCCTAGTGGTCTTTCTGCTGCCCTGGGGGCAATCTGGTGTGGGGGGTTTGCCCCGATATGCCCCCAGGGGGGGCAGAAAGACTGTGGCTATTTTTTTGAGGGGGGGCATAGGTATGCCCATTCTGGGCAGCCCCCACCCCCACTCATACAAAAACTCAAACTCAAGCTCAAACTATAGCATTCCCATTATAGTGACTAAACTGTTTAGGAATGCAGTCAAAATGGTGGATCATAGGGTGTGGAACTTGAATAGAGTTGTGCAACACCTCATGAAGAGTAAGTACAAGAGACAAGCGGAATGTTCCACAAATCAGAAGAGTGTGTGAGTCAATGATTAATTGAGGAAGAGCTCAAGGTCTCTGATTGCACTAGCTTATTTGAAAGACTTTGTAATGAATTAACTAGGGGAGAGATTTCTGTGTAAATGGAAAAAAACGTTTCTCTTATTATAGTGCATAGCCAATATTATAATGTATAGTCATTTAGAATGTAGGTATAGGGGAGTGTGTAGGGGTGTTGTTATTTTGAAATGTATGATACAACAGTTACCTATCCAGTATGTAATGTTTATATTTACTTGTTTTCAAACTGTACCTCCCATTGTATTGTTTTGTAGAATGGACCCATTTTAGCAACATCTAAGAGAAGGCTAAGAAAAGACAGCTGATGATCCTGGCCTGCAGAGTGGCCACCATCTCCACAGTGACATGAGTGGACTGTCTGTTGCAGAGCTGTATGCCCAGATGTCATGGCCACTACATTAGAAGACTTCCTCCACTACCAAGGACAGATGACCGCTGATCGCGGCCTGCTGTGACCCAAGAGGTGGGGCTCCTACCGCAACCCTATTCCAACTACCAAAGGACTCCTCCATGGGACCATGTAGAGCACAAAACAACCACAACAATGCTAAGCTGAGCTTCTCTCATAAAGGTAAAATAAGGTACTGAGAGACTGCATTCTTGCCCAGAACTATGTAGTTAAGCTTATTCAGTGTGCCAAGAAAAAAAGCTTAGACAGTGGAACCCTTTAGGACACAGGACCTGACCCACTATCCCTTATTTAATATGTCTATACATTGGGGATACCCAGGGATCTGTGTGCACACTGTCAACGCACCCACTGCCACAATGTAATCCAATACAGGAATGTAGTAATTAAAGCAAAAGCAAAGGTGCACCACATAACAAGGAAAAATATGCAATCCACGTCCAAAAGTATATTCTTCAAAAGTTTTTCTTTTATTTATACAGGGTTAAAACAACGATCTTGATGGATTAAACAGATGATGCGTTTCGTCCATATACATGGACTTCTTCAGAGCATGAATGGTCGATATTCAGCAAGAAGTGGTAATCAAGCCAATGGATTATATGAAAAAAAAAGGTATGGTGGAGTCCTTTTCAGGCATTTATTAGAATAAAGAAGAAGAAACAAACAGTTTGCCTATGTTTAGGCGAAAACAGGGTTGTAGGTCAGTTGAGTTGGACCTGCATAGCCAATAAAGTAATAGAACCATCCAAAAAACTCTGTTGAATCAAGCTTATTAGGAGCCATCGGTACAGGTAAAAAGTACATGCTAGGGATCAAGTAGTGACGAGTCTGGGTCCTCCCAATTTAACGCAGGCCCAGGAAAGCGGCTTTTTGCCGTTGACGGTCTCAGTAAACTGGGTAGTGTAAAAAAGTGTGTCTCCCGTCGATTCCTGCCAGAACAAAATCTCCACAGTGACATGAGTAGACTGTCTGTTGCAGAGCTATATGCCCAGATGTCATGGCCACTGCAGCAGAGGACTTCCTCCACTACCAATGAGAGATGACCGCTGATTGCGGCCTGCTTTGACCCAAGAGTTGGGGCTCCTACCACAACCTTATTCCCACTGCCAGGGGACTCCTCCATGTGACCATGTAGAGCAGAAAACAACCACAACAATGCTAAGCTGAGCTTCTCTCATAAAGGTAAAATGACGTACTGAGAGACTGCATTCTTGCCATAGAACTATGTAGTTAAGTTTGTTCCGTGTGCCATCCAAAGTTTTAGCAAGGTATGAGACTGAGCAGGCCAGTGATCCTTCCATGATGTGCCATTTATCAAAGTGTACTAACACCCGAGCCGATTCTAACCTGAAACTTCCCATAAGTAAATGTTCAGAGTCAAAGTGGTATAGCGGCATGGTAGGAAAGGGATTTCCACACTTGATCAGAAGCATGGGAGGGTATGGGTATTCTATCCATTGGTTAAAGAACCCTTTAACTAAGCCCCATTACTGTGCCCAGTATTACATTTTGTTGTGTTATTAAAATACTTCTCTTTTTACAAACAAAGCACTGGCTGGACAGCATCTAATTGTCTGTTGGTTTCTGCTGAGTTCTGAGTTCATGCTCCCCACAATATCTTCTTGAGAAGGCTTTGATGACTCATCCTTACTACCCTGAGAGTCAAATGTGGAAGAGGTGTTCTTACCCCTTTTGTAGAGCTGAAAACTGTTAAGAAAGCACATTTTTCTACTTCTGAGCAAATTTAGTTAGACTTCTGATATCAGCATGAACGATTTAATGAAAAAACAATAATTATTGGGAAGATTTGGTAACTTTGTTCCATGAAAGTCCTCTATTACTCAAATGATTACATTCTTACACACTCTCGGTTGAATATATGTGGTCATTACACAGACAATTAATGGAAATATGTGTGATATTTTGTAACGTAAGCACTTGTGTAAAATGTACTGTTCATACACTAATCATGTAGTGTGTTGATTAGCATTGGTGAACAAAGACAGTTTATGCCAGCATTCCAAAAACACATCCTTTCCATATATGAGCATAGCTTTGCACATTATAGGCAAGTTCTCCTTCTGAGCAAGTTCCACTAATGCCTACCTGACCTCATGCCCCAGGTCTTGGTGTTGCTACTTGTAAAAGACCTTTCAGTTAAACCACAAGCCCCCTATCTTCCCTATTTCTCACAGGACCGTTGTTCTAGTGCATACCTCAACTTGTGCTCAGACTTGCATAGTGCAGCCTTGCTGGCACACAAAGCTACTGTTCTGTTTGTCGCCTTCATCTAGATCCTTCATCTTTGTATGCACCACTCCACTCCTGCTGTAAAAGACACACTAACAGCTACACTGTAGTTTCCCTCTTCAGCATTCCCCCATTCTTTCCTTGGGAAAGTATCGCTCATTCAGAAATCAATATTCATCAATGCATACATTTCTTCCCTCTCTGTTCTGTCTTGTTCTTTCAATATTGCCAACATCTATTTTGCAGCTTCCAGTTATAATTATTTTAAAGGCTTGCCAGTCTTCTTAATGAAACAATTTATAAGGAACAAAACAGCTGAAGAAGCACTAAAATATCTAAACTTCCTCCTTCCTTCTTTATGTCTCCTATTGCCTTATTGTATGAAATTGTGTTACTGGTTCAGCGGGGTGAAAACCCACTCAAGTAGTAACCAAAATCCTTGTCAAGGTGAAGTCAGGAGCAACTGCAAATTAAAACCTGCTCAACCCTCTGATAGCTTGGCACAGAGCAGTTAGACTCAATGTACAGCCAAAGTGTAAAGTACTTGTGCAGCACTTCAAACAGTAACAGAGTGAAAACACAACCCAAAAAGGATCCCACATTGGAATAGAAAGAAATATTACATTTTAATAAATACAACAAGACCAAAATGACAAAAATCTAATTAGTAGAACCGGAGTTATGCAAGTATAAGTGAAAATAGCACCAAAAAGCACCAAGAGACAATTGTGGTTTTCTGGTCAAGCTAGACCAGGACAGTCATTAGTTCAGGCATGCCATAATGGAGCATGGGCTGGTTACAGGCTAGTTAGGCCTGCTGATCAACGTTACCTTAAATCCTGGTTGTAAAGGATTACTGAGTCCCAGGCCAAGTATGCGTCTCGCATCCCAGGCGATGCTTCAGTTCGGATTAGCTGCAAGGCTGCAGTACAAGGTCTTGCATCATTGCCAAGGATCCCCTCAATGAGGACTTCTGATACAGAGTCTGCCGTCAAGGATGTACTGCTCAGCCAATGTGATGCGTCGGTTCTGAGGAGCTGTGAGGCTTGGATGGAAGCTCCTTCTTCATAGCAAGGATCCCGTCGAAGAGAGGCTTGTGATGCAAAGGCCTGCATCAGGGATGCATCATGCAGCAGTGGTTCATATGGAGCTGCAAGGCTGCGGTGCAAAGCCCTTGCATCTGAAAACCCATGCAGAAGCCACAATACACCTATTCTGCTCTGGGTTTCCCAGCACAGAAGAGGAGTTGCATCAGTTCTGCTGGATCCACAGGTAGACTGACAGGGGGTATGACATCCTTTGTGTGAAGGCAGGACATAGCCTAATCAGGTGTAAGTAGTGCTGTGCCTAGCTACACCCTCACATCCTGCTAGTCATCGGCTCATCCAGGCACGCCTAAGTTCTTTATTATCTGTAGTTGTCTAGGAGGATTAAACAAAGATCAACAGCCATCTTCACCTAGGGATGTGGCCTAGAGACAGGCTGAAGGCACTAAATGGCTACGGTACAAAATGGCAACTTTCTAAAAGTGGCATTTTCTAAATTGTAATAAAAAATCTGACTTCACCATAAAAGAAACATTTTCTTTAAAATTACAAAGACACCAAGCATGAACTGTTTACCTCTTCCCATTTGGAAAGGCATTGAACCCCTACTGCTGTGAGACACTACATCCCAGGCTCATTATTGTGACAATTAACATAAAAAACCCTCATACCTCCATTAATTTATCTTCCTTAAGGGGAGGGGCTAAGGAGCTCTCACAAAGGCCATAGGTGGGTGGAATGAGCAGGTGAGTCTGCTAACAGATCTGCACATGTCAGATTGGCTGACATTTGTTGCTGTGGACAACCTGACATGCGCAGTTCAGACTTCCACATTTAAGGCTCCAGTGGAACTTGGTGAGCACAGACACAGTCCCATTGGTCTTCCATGGGGAGTTGTGTTTGCTTGCCCCAGCCAATTCAAGCACTGCTGTTAAGCTGTTTAGTATTAAATGCAGCATAAGAGCAGTGCTTGGATTGGCTGGGGAGCTCGGATTTATTTTTTCCCTGGCCAGCAAAGACAAGTTAACATCCAGGCATCGCGAGGCAGGAGGAAGCTGGATCTCGGAGACAGATAAACGCGTGCTGACTCCAAGAGCATTGTCAATGTAATGGAAGAATTTATAACCCTACTGATAAAGTGCATAAAAAAAATCATTACTGAGGTGATGGTGCATTTTCTATTTATAACTGTAACTAGATATGCAACAAATTGACTCAGGCACAGTTCTGTGTGATTATGAGGGATACTGACAGGTTTTTAATGGAGCAAAAAAAGTTCAGCAATCTAGGCAAATATATTTTGCATGCCAGAGCACACCTCTTAATGAATAAGCGACTGTGTATTCATCCTTTGCCCGACAACTTTCAAAGCCAGCAGTCACCACTGATATTAAATGTAATAAGGTAACACTAATGTTATCCTATGGGAGAAAGTGGTCCTGCAGTAGTGAGAAACAATCTACAAGGACATGTAAAATTGAAAGAATACATGTCCTGCTTTTTAACTACATTGCACCCTGCCCTATGGGCTGTGCAGGGCCTAACCTAGGTGTGACCTATATATATGGCAGCCGCGCATTGTACGTACAGGCAGGCTTACAACAGCGGCAATGTCCAGCGACAAACAGTAAACTTGCACTGGACAGCCTACTTGTCTTAAATTGACTCGACAGCTGTGAAAAACAAGCGCTCGCCATGACGTTTTTCGTTCGTACACTTTTCTCTTTAAGAGCTGTCCCAGTTGGACTGGCTCGACTGCCATGTGTTTGGCCCCATAAAGATAACAAACCTTTTACGCCAGCAGTAAGTTGGGGCAGCCAGTCCAACTGGGACGGCTCTAAAAGAGAAAAGTGTACGTCACTGGAAGCTCTTTTCCAATGGCTGGCCACCGTTTACCATAAACGGTGACGCCAGCCAATGGAAAAGAGGGGCGGGGCTTAAACCCTGCTAGTGAAAGCTACCCTAAATCATTAAATCTCGCCAGCGAAACTGCGCATGTCTGCGCAGCCTACGCCAGGCGAGACCTAAAAAAGCCTGCGAGTGGTGCAAGCGTGCGCGCGCGCTGAAAGGAATGGCACGAATGATATCAAGCCCGCGCGTGGTGCAATTAAAAACGGATGGTCGAACAGATGGCCCATGCATGTAAGTACAAGCTTTAGGCCGTGGGCGGATAAACGCAGACGCCTTTGACCAATTGTGTGATGTCTTTCTCAGAAAGACACATGCATAGACCAATGAAAACAAGCATTGGCATAGCCAATAGGTCTCGCTTTTGGGACCTTATAAGTATTTAGTTATGCAGCATTATATTCTTGGTGCAACAACATCAACTGTTGCATGGCTAAACACTTATAAGGTCCCAAAGGCGAGACCTATTGGCTATGCCAATGCTTGTTTTAAATGTGCCCGCCGCTGATTGACAACAACAATGGACTACAGCGTGACGATCAGCAAATCCCCGTAGCATAGCCACCATCATGAGAGGATGTGTTTTCCCTTCAATGTCCGTGTACACCATTATTTAAAGCTCTGATCCGAAAAACAAAAATGCCCAACCACCGCGATCCGCATTTCTATTCTTCTAGTTCAGTGGAACTCTTTTGGAAATCGTCCGATCTCTACAGTTAATCAAATGGTACTCGGCAATTCCTATCAAATCACAAACCATCATCACGTGAACATATTCTCATGCAGCTAAACACTGACTGCTTCCGCTTTCTTCGCGGTTAATGTTCAGAGCTCTTGATACACCTCCTTCAATGATGTGTATTAGTAAGTATTATTCATGGTTAATAGTTCATGCATGCAGTGTTTTGATTATCACAATAGGTTCTCATTTTCCACTGCAAAATATCTCACAATAATTTATGATGATCAGGATCAAAAAAGGTTTGCAAATGTTCGCATTTCTTCCTTTTTTCTTCGTGTATGAAGTTATCATGAGCAACTATAGGCTCAGTGATCTTAAGCCAACATCTGACTCATGCCCAGTCTGGCTCATTATAAGAAACGACTCAGATCGACCTTGTCATTAAGGCCTCTGCGATATATGTATTTAATATTTTTATCCAATATATTCCCCTTTCTTAAAACCACAGTACAATAACAAGATTTTGTTTCCAGATATTCAACCAGTTCTACAGCCTTCGAAAAAATCATCAATTCGAGATGGGATCTGCTTCAGAATGAACTGGATTTCAAAGACATTTTCAAGCAGAAACCGTTACATTCATATATGCATATACGAGATCAAACAACCTGAAAGAATAGTTGACCGCACCTACCCATGAAGAGAAATCAGCATTACAAGGGACAAAAAGATGCCAACATTACACACATTGCAATAATGTGATAACTGGAACAAACATCACTCATAGGAGAACTGGGGAAATAATTAAATTGACACACACTACAGATTGCAATTCAAAAATGTAATCTACAGTATCAAATGTCCATGCAGATTATCATATATAGGCAAGACGTAGAGAAAATAAAAAGACGAATGACAGAACACAAAAGTTCTATTCGTACCCAAAACAAGACTTTGAATTTGGCAGTACATTGGTCAACATACAATTTCGCAGTTATTTCAGGTGATAGAGACATTAAAACCAGCTCCTGGTAAAGTCCCACCAAGATCCCTCTGCTGCATGTGACAATAGAGGAGAACAGAGAAAAGTCAGCAATCAATAAATGTACATGAACAACTTGTCACAATTTTTATCACTTCATCTATATGCTAACATGGAAGGGGCACATACCCTAATGTGTGTGTGTTTTCACTGTGTTTTCACCATAGGCCCTTGGTTCTTCAGGTTCCCGGTTGCTTAGTTTATCGGTATTAGACTGCATTTAGCCCTATGTTCTCTGTTCACAGGACCACTGCTACACATGTTCTGATTTGTTCCCACACTTCTGTGGTGGCTGGGATGTTATCCCACTATCGTCACCCCCACGTTCAGTGTTAAGGCTGGAATGGGAGGAAGGGGGGAATCTTTCTTTTGAGACATTGTGTTGTAAATTGTTTTAGTGTTCCTCTTTCTTTCATATTGCTGGAGTTGAATGGCATGACAAATCCCCTCTTTGCTTCCCCGATATCCATTTATTAGCTACAATGTGCATACACACAGTACCCCAAGTATTCCCGTGGTGGCCGCCCCCACAGGTATTGACCCGGTTTACTATGTTTTGACCTCCGTTCGCCTGCAAACAGTGTAAGACCAGGTTGTTCCCTCTGCTCATGTGCTCTATAACCGCTCCCCCCTTGCTGAGAATCTAAAGGTGATCTTCCTAAATATTAAGGGGCTGGGGGCGCTAGAGAGCCTGACGCAAGATGGCCACACATTAGTGCTGCTCTGCTGGTCGGGCTTCAATCTGGCATAAATCCTGTTAACATCCCCGCCATCCAGCGGAAAAAAGATGAGAACTTACTTCCCCTACTCACGTTAGCTCGGATTCTGCAGGTAGCGCTGCCTTTTATGCACTCTTCGCCCGGAATACAGTGGACGATGGCGTGGGCACAACATGGCGGCTCCCGCAGGTTGTGACTGAAGGTGACCGTTGGGCGCTTGCGGTGAGCACCAAATAGCGGACTGAAAGTGGCGATTAACAAAGGAGCTGTACAAGAACTGAGTGGACCACGGAGCTGCGTTGGCACCCCCGGCAGCATTGGGCATTCAACGAAGTGGCGACCGGCACCTGGGGACGCGGCAGGATCGGTGTGGTGTTGCCGGTTGAATCTGTGTCCTGCGGCGCTGGGCCTTCACTATCCCCACAGGTGCGGCATCGTGCTTGGAGCACCCATGTGGTGATGGTGCTTGCGGAGCGCAATTGGAGGGATCATCTGGACACGCTGCAGGCAGGTAGGGCGCTTGGCGCAGCTTCGACTGAGCAAATAGTGAATATAGCTGTGGCCGAGACTTCCCTGTGATTTACCTTCATGCTGCAATAATCGGCGCCATTGACACCAGCTCCCTTACTGTTAACTGTCCTGAGTGTCCTGTAGTGGTGTGTTATGAAAACGGCACGCTTCTGAAATAAGGCTGAGAGCACGCTTATAACCATTCTCATTGCGTCGGAGATGACCTATGGTGGCCCTACTCGACACACATACTGCGACAGTGCCAGGGGGTTGTGTATGCGGCCGCCATTTTGGATCCTCGGCGGCCATTTGCATACGCAGAGACATGGAATGCTGCGCTGAGAGGCCAAAAGCAGCACATTTGGTGGCAAGGTGTGGTGAGGACTGGTCTCTGCCTCACCTTAATTGTACCCCTATATGACCTGCTGTCTGCTACTGGATAGCTCGATGCGCAAAGCGCGCGCACCAGCTGGGTCACTCTCCTTCACACCATTGCGCCGTTGGTGTGGAAATATATCACTGGAAACCTAACTGCTGAGGGAGATGATGCTGTCGGTCTGAAGGAAGAAGTGATGATTGTCTGCCCAAGACTGCTATACTGGTCAACGCAAATAGATGCTGAAACCCCAGACCATTATTAACGCATCCAGCCCGGGTGCGGATGGTGATGTGGCCTAGAGTGGGGTGTTGTAGATTACTTGTTAGCTTTTCTCTACTGCACAGCTCTGTTGGAGTTGGAATGTTGCATGACATCATGGAATGCCTGGGTGTCTCTCTAGAGGAGTTTGGCAGTTGGTGTACTCAGGCTGAGCTGAATGGAGCTTGCTCCTGGTGGGGCTATCCTTGTACTATCTAACTTCCTCCTGTTATCCTGACCACCTGTGGTGGAACTAAGCTACCATTAAAGAAGTATCTTACATGAACTAATGGACTCCCGTACTTCTTTACAACATTTTGGCGACGATCTTAAGGACTGACGCGTGCACTAAGGAGTAAGAACTACTAGGAACTAAGGAACCAAAAGACAAGGAACTAAGGATCAACCAAGGAGCTAAAGGACAAGCATTTGAGGACTTTTTTTAAGGACTTTCAAAACGTCAATTGAGAGTCGGAGGTAACGCCCTGGCCAGCCCCACCAGTGTCCTGTACCACCTGGACAGCCTGCAGCCTGGGTGTTTGTATTCACATCACTGTGGAACCTGCTGTCACCTGTAAGACTTCATCAGTGAACAGTCTCTCTGTCAACAAGCCTGCTGTGTTTTCTGCCTTTCCCCACTAACGTCTTACCTCATCAGCTGAGAGCGGGGATGTATTTTAGGGAAGAGTAGGACTTTGGTGACTACCTTCATAGCGAGCATCTTTTATTGTGTATTTGGGGAAGTGCTTTGACGGAGACAGTGACAGCTTTAATGGTCTTGAGGAACTTTGCCAGAAGAACTGTCTGTGTGATTTAAATCTAGCCCATCTATGCTGGACTACCTTAAATGCTTTGACTGTTCGTCTCTTGAGAGGAAGTTGATGTGTGAGGCGATGTCGTAACAAGCACATTAGTCAGAGGAAGTAATCTGATAAAACGAGCACGTCATACAAAGAGCGCGACTCACGCAACTCATTCTCGTCTGCTTACCTGGTGTGCTGTCTTGCCGTGGCAGTTATTTTGTTTGGAGCTCTGCTGTCTTCGACCTCCGATCCTATTCTGGTGACATCATCGAACGTTCACTGGTAGTAGCAGAACGTCTTGCCACTCCGTAAGTACAGCATTCAACTGTCCTACGTGTTTCTGTGTCGTCAGACGTGTGGGCGTTACTAACGCATTCATGCCTACTACGTCTTCTGCCGGCCATTTTGACGTTGCCATGGCTACTTTCCTGCGCGTTACTCTATGATCGTAACAACGGTGCTCGTTGAAAGCACGTATAAAGCAATTCAATGTTCGTTGCGCTGGTTTTCCCTGGCGATTGCAGCAACAGTTTTTCATCGGAAGGTGCTTGTCTCGGTCTTCAGTTCAGCTACAGTTGGGTCTGCTTAGTGACTTACAGTGGTGAACGACCTGTACAGCAAGTGGAGGATGAAGCACATCGGGTCAACATGAAATGGAACTCTTGGCTCCGTTATTGTTTCTAGCTACTGTATGGAACTGTCTATCGTACTGGCTGTCGAGGTGTCGGGTGAGAGATCGCTCACCGGAGTTTTTTTTATTTTTAAATTGCCTATATTGATAATTCTTGTATTGGTCTCTAACTTTCTTTTGTGGGCGCACTCAGTTTACTTTCTAGTCTCTTCGGTGGGCAGTTTATGTTTAGGCGTTTCTAGGCAGTCTCTGCTCTAACTTGTTTTCTAGGGTGACGTTTACTTGTTAACTTTCTGTGTACTCTATATAGGGGAAGTTGAGTGTTTTTCCACGTTGTGTACACTTGTGGTGTACTGGGGTGCTTTGTTATTGGTTTTGTGGCTGGTCAATGTCCTGTATTAGTTTGCTAAGTGAGCACCCTGTGGTGTACCCTACACTATGTAGGGGAGGTGGTGTTGTTTCTGGGTAGTCAATGCCTATGAGTTATTTTTCCAGGATTAGTACCCTGTGGTGTACCCTACACTATGTAGGGGAGGTGGCGTTGCTTCTGGGTAGTCAATGTCTATGAGCTATTTTCCAAGATTAGTACTCTGTTTACACCCTTCTAGGTGTAAACTGGTTAGGGGAAGTTGTGTTTATAGGTAGTCAATGCCTCATGTTAGTTTCCAGGGTGATTACTCTGTGGTGTACCCTATTTAGGGGAGGTGATGCTGTTTTCAAGATATCTACCCTGTCTAATGGAGGTTTTTCTGTTTTCAAGGGTTAGTACCCTGTATTTTTGGCGTGTTTGATTGATTTCCAGCGCTATCAATGGGTCTTCTTTTCGAGTTGACACTCTGTTCCGGTCGAAGTCTGCCTCCATGGAACTCGTGGCCAAGGGTTTCATGTTTGGAGGACTTTGAATGTGCAGTTTTGTGTTTAGATCTCTTTGTTACTCCTAGTGGATCTTAAGAGTCAGCATGCCTTCTAGCCTAATCAGGGGAATTTTTGTGTCTTTCCAACATGTTTTCTCTCTAGTGTCTTTCCGGTTGTGGTTGCTCTCTTTGGGCTAACTAGAGTGATTCTAATCCTTGTTGTTGTTTTTGGAGATGTTGTTTTCTTCCAAGGGTCTGTATTTACATCCACCTGGTTAACAGGGTGTTTTCCCTGGGTGTACCCGCTTTTGGGGAGGTTGGGTGGGTGTTCGCCTTTCTTGTTGCAATGTGTTTTTCATCTGTGCCATGCATTGTTTTCCCTAAGGGAGGGGGATGGGGCGTGTAGTGATGTTGTTTGTGATCTTTAACATATGTCTGTTCATGCCAGTCGTTTTGTGATACCTCGTGCATTACACCTGAGGATAGGTGCACCTTATTGCTGCACCTTCTTGCCAAAGGTTTATTGGGTATCTTACTTTACTTCTTTTGTTCCCTAAGGGAAGAGGATGTGTTGTAGATTACTTGTTAGCTTTTCTCTACTGCACAGCTCTGTTGGAGTTGGAATGTTGCATGACATCATGGAATGCCTGGGTGTCTCTCTAGAGGAGTTTGGCAGTTGGTGTACTCAGGCTGAGCTGAATGGAGCTTGCTCCTGGTGGGACTATCCTTGTACTATCTAACTTCCTCCTGTTATCCTGACCACCTGTGGTGGAACTAAGCTACCATTAAAGAAGTATCTTACATGAACTAATGGACTCCCGTACTTCTTTACAACATGGGGTAAGGCGAGGGGCAACGCACCTTTGTTTGACTGTGGCCTGCTGACCTGTCAGCGATTTGGGGTGCACGGCGGTGCAACAACATTGAGTGAAGGAGCTGTCTCTGCTGTTGTGTGCACTGTTGACCAGACCTAGTGGCACTGCTGGGCAGTTGGTTAGTGGCGCGGTCCACTACATTATGCGAGGTGTGTGTTGGTGAAAGTTGTAACAATAACGTACCTGTGCCCCTGCAACGAACGCATCTGGGATTGGCAGCTTGGATCACGAGGAAGATGGGCAAAATGGACAAGCAACAATCCAAGCTCTCCTTTGAGTCTAAGTGCCTCATCAAATCTCGTACGCCGGCTGCCTCGGACACCGAGCCGGAACTGGAGCCCAGTACCAGCTTTAAATTGGAGAGCATGATGCTGGCTATGCAGCACAGCCTACAGGCGATCGACAGTAAGAATGACAACCTCAATCTGCGAATGGACAATATGGAGGCAAAACTTGACAGACACGGCTCACACATCTCCGAGGCGGAGCAGTGCATTTCCACTGCAGTTGACCAAGTGGGAGTGGTTAGCGAGTCATGCACGCAAATGGAGAAACTCCTGGAAGTAATTCAGGAAAAAAGTGAGGACCTTGAAGCCAGATCCCTGCAAAACAATCATCGTATCAGGAGTGCCTGAATCTACAAACATGTGCAAAATGGAGCTATATGTCGAGGCTATGTTAAAAGAAATGCTGGGTGCAGAACACTTCTTCAATATGTTGGTTGTGGAGAGGGCACATAAGTCTTTAGTGCCCAGGCCCGTGCCCGGCTCCTCGCCGCACCCTATTGTAGCCCGGCTTCTAATTTATCGTGGTCGCGACACTGCGCTCCGCTTGGCCAGAGAGAAGGGCACCACAACATATCAGGGAGTACAGGTTGCTTTACTCCCTGAATGCACGGCCGGGGTGCGGCAGGCAAGACAAGAGTTTCATCCGGCGAAGAAAAAACTGCAAGCGCTGAAAATTCAATATGCTATGCTGTACCCGGCACGTCTGCATGTACAGCACAAGGGGAAGGCGAAGATTTTTATGTCACCAGTTTGCACGTCAGGTGGAGCACCAGGAGTCTTCAAGAACAGCAGATAATGATGCGGACAATGAAGACTGATGAGCTCTGCAGCGCAAATCGCTGGTTCTGGTAACATTCTAATAATGCTTGTTTGTTGCAGGTAGGGATCTCGCTGACGGACTTTGCCATCTCCTTGAACAAACCCTTTCTTTTCTAATGTAATATTTATGTTATGGTCTGTATTGCGGAGGTTCAATCTCCTAAGTAACTCTGTTTGTCACGCTGCATCTAACGGGCCATATTGTAACCTGTTATACATTTAGTGGTTCTGAAAAGCAGAAGACATAAGTGTTGCTGTTTAGATGACATAGAGACTACTGGACTATGTGTCTTTCATACTCGGCATGAGCTTGAGCAGGTGACCATATGGAAATGATTGATCTGCCATGTGAACACTGTGATTGCAAGCAGATGCTCATGCTCCTGTAATAGCATGATGGACACGCCATATAGTGCAAACATTGAGACTCTGTGATACACATCTGGGCAGTTGCTGCCGCTGTCTCCGGATATTTACTGGATGCGACACTGTAAGAAAACGGTAACGCATTGTTAATGACTATGTTGGCGATCTGCTGGATGGGGAAGTTTCTGTTTTTAGTTTTTTTTCCTCCCTGCCGCGACCCCCCCTTGTTACAGCATGGGGGTTAGTCAGCTACTGGTGTTCCCCTATGAGGGCAAAGTTGATTTCAGGCTATGTTAGAACACTGTGTTAGGTGTTTTTTTTTTAATGAGGGGCATGCTGTTGCATGCATATGTTCTTCTGTTTATTATGGGAGTCCTTAGCATAATTGGGATGCTGAAGTGGGTGGGGGCTGTAGTTGGGGCACTTATTACTTGCACATCTTTGAAATGCAGTGTACATTGGTGGAGAACGGTACATAACCGGTTAGCTGATGCAGGTTCATATGCTGATATGTTAGGCAGCGAAAGAGTAGCAGAATGACAGGCTGCAGTGGCAATCTTAGCACGTGGATAACTTGGAATGTGCGGGCCTGAATAACCCAAAAAAACACGGCAAGTATTGGCCTACTTAGATTAGGTGGAGGAGTGTGGCTCAATGGTTAGAGCGGCAGACCCTGAGGCAGAGTTCTGGCCTGGGACCAGGGTTCGATTCCTACCTCGGCGGGGCTCGGACTCAATTTCCTCGGACCTGTCTATTCTCGCCTCGGTGCCTATTCTAATCACGGGCCCCACGCTGCAACTCTGGGCAATAGCTTGCTTAGCCTCCACACCGGCCCCAACAGCGCTAAGGATGCCTGGCTTCACCCTGGGGGTGCCCAGGAGTGGACACTTCACAGGGAAAGCCAGGAGGGGTTTCAGAGCGGTATGAGTATCAGCGCCAGGAAACCGCAAAGGCGACACTGCAAGGTGGCCGTCTGGTGACAGTGCACTCTATAAGTACCTTGACATTTACATTTACATTTTTAGATTGGCATGGTATCCAGTCGGCTCTGCTGCAGGAGACTTACCTCACTACTCATGCGGCTGAGACAAATGCTGCCAGGTGGGCTAGTGTGCGTTTGGCATCTTCTTACTCTTCCTATGCTATGGGGGTCATGATGTTAATCAAGAAAAATGTGCCTTTTGATCTCCTCCATGTAAATGCTGATAAACAAGGACGCTATATAATAGCGCAACACTGTAGTGAATCAGCCACTTTTGTGGTCTGACACCCTATGATGACCCTCAACCACCACCATTCTGTACTGACTTAAGTGTGTTATGTTACCTTAGCCTTAATGTAGGATGGGTTTGCATGTGCCTGCTTTTCTTCTGCCTTTTAGTGGAATAGTCTTTCCAAGAATAGAAGGTATGGGATTTTGAGGTGCAGTGTTGTGGGTGGTGGTGCACACGTGTGCTCAATGTTGTATACTGAGGGATTAAGTGTATAATGTTATTTGGGTTAGGTGAATTATGACTTTTACCTATTGGCTTTGACGTGGTCTAATGTCATTCTGCCTTCTGACTTTACCTTCCTTCAAACTTTTCTGTGTGCACAGTGGTGCTTGTAAGTTGTATGGATGAGAATTATAGGTGCTCCTTTGACATGGTCTCATGTCATCTTGCTTTTTAATTCCATCCTGCTTTGGGCCTTTGTGTGCATGGCTTAACTAACTCTGAAGCCATTTTCTGTGCCTGCACGAAGCTGCAAAGTGGGGAGGGCATGGTCTGCTCTTTCCTCCTGTTTATCGCATTTTACTGACTAGAGAGAACTGGTTCTTATCAGAGGAATGTACATGGTTTGACTAGTAGTCATAGCGGGGGCCTGATCAACCGTTTCTCTGACCTTGAAGCAGGCTGGTACGGGCTCTCATGAGAACTAGGGGGCGGAGTTTGCTAGAAGCTTTGCTGTGTTTGAATGTGTATTAAAAAGGGGAGTCTACACTGGCTTGGTGGAAGTTCATCCGTGGAGCAGACGTGTTGTCACGGAAAAGTGGTGTCACCTCTGAGCTTTCGCCCGGTTCAAGCAATGGACTCCACTTGAACAAAGTGGGGTGAAATGATGGAGCATTAGGTGAGGTGTCTCTGCTACTAACTTTCTCTTGATTCTCTTTCTTTCCTTCATATTTTCTGATTCTTATATCCATACATATATATATTTCTACATATATATATATTTGCCTTGATTGTATTTCAATCATACTATTGATATGCTAGAGTCTGCTATGATAGGTAAATATGACTTAGTGTGTGATGCTATTTACTAATAAATACATCCCAGATATACCAATTCATCTTTTCCTTGTAGTAGGAGGTGTGGACTCTTCTTGGCCAAGTATCCTGTTGTAGAAGGATGGGTGAATTCCCTTCTAGCAGGTAATTGTGTTATAGGAAGTTGGTGCTACTCCTGAGCAAGTGATGTGCAAAGTCTGTGTATATATTGTTTTCTTGCCTTGCCTTTGGGGGAGTGTTGAAAGTTTGCCCATTTTAGGAAGTGCTGTGTATATGTTATATTCCATAAGTTTGGAACTTATATTCTCTCCCTGGGAAAGTGACGGTACATTCCTTGGTCCAGGGGAGATCTAAGGTTTGTCATTACAATCACTTCTTCACCACACTTCACACATTGCTCATTACATTACCATGGGAAGGGAAGAAGCCGAGATAGAAGTGGGAACAGCTAACGTTACTGTATGATATGGGCAGATTCACGGCACCGGTCCTTAGATTATATTATCTTTATGCCCAGGTGCAAAACGCCTATTATTTGCAACAGGTCCCAGATTTTACCCCCCATGTAGCTATGGAAGCGGGTGCAGTCCACCCCGTGCCGCTTAAGGCAATGCTTGTCAACAATAGTACGATATTTGAAAAAGGGGAGATAGACTCCCGCTGTATGCCCCAGCTATGCCCCTTCTGCATCATGCTGCCATATCAGTAACAACTGAGGCTGGCTCCATCAAGATCCTACACGGAACGGGTTTACGCACAATGGGAGATATATTTCCAGAGGGGAAATTCATTGATATCTCTAAGATTAGGGAGGGAGGGCACGCCACTGCGATGATGATCTTTCTCTATGGGAGATTGAGGGCAGCTATTGGTGAGTTATACCTAGCTTTCTGACGGAACCGCAGGCTTTGGGAGCTCCGCAGTTAATTTGCGCAACACAAGTCAGAGCCAGACTAGTCGCATGTTTGTACAGTTTTTCCCAACTTGAAGAAACCACAGAGACAGACGGACAACTGGAGAAATGGAACGCTATTCTAACAGAGCCTTTAACGACAGATGACTGGAAGTATTGTTGCATGCTGACGGGACAATTAACTGCTAATGGAAACCTTAGAATTATTTATTTAAAATATTTGCATCAGTTGTATTGCACGCCTGCTCAGCTGCTTAAATATGGGTTGTGTTACTCTGACCACTGTGTTTGATGCTATGCGCCGGGCGCAGACTTCCAACACTTAGCGTGGTTTTGTCCAAAGGTCGGTGAGTTCTAGGAGCAAGTTACGCGCACTCTGACTGACATGGTGGGGGAATGAATAGAGTGTACAATGCACTTGTGCCTGTTAGGAAAAGTTACACAGATTAAAGCTAATCATCGAAAATTGGTGGCTATAGCTCTACTGTTAGCAAAACGTAGAGTCTCTATTCACTGGGGAGGGAGGCCTGCACCAACAAGAAAAGCGCTGGCTGCAGGATATGGTGTACTGTTGAGACCAACTGGTATGTTATGCCGAAGAATTACCAAGTGCATCCCGGCTGCATGACATATGGAGCCCCTTGACTTCCTATTTACTCACTCAACAAGATGAATAATCTTTCAATGTATCTTGTAAATGCTCTGTTGCTTCTTTTCCAGCTACTGCCTACAGTCAACACTTATGAAGATAACTGTGATGTAAAGTGGCAAGTCATTTATTTGTGCTCTGTAAATTTCTGAACATGATGATGGATTGTTGGTTGTTAATTTAATGAAAATTAAATAAAAAAATATATTAAGGGGCTAAATCACTCAATTAAGCACAAACAAAATTGAAAACTACCCATATAAAATCAAAGCCGATGTAGTCTTACTGCAAGAAACCAAGATCGGTCCCATTCAGATAGCTTCGTTTGGGAACAACTGTATCAGTGAAACCTGAGGCTATCCCACACCATACAAGAAAAAGCGGGTGGGTCACCTGGAAATTAGGATTAGCTATTGACTCACATATAATGAACAATGAGGGTAGATGGATCCTAGCAAAACATTTAAAAAATGCCAGTTCTTTCCATGTCCTCAATGTCTATGGTCTGAATTCTGATGACCCTGATTTAGGGATTCCCTACCTTACCCATTAAGCCATATTCCAGATGACGGAACAGTCATCATGGGTGGTGATTTTAATCTCCCTCTTGATACTATTCTAGATAGGCAATCAAAAAACGTATTTCGGATAAAACAAGGTCCCATAAATCACTCCTTAAACTGTGTTCAAGATTCAAACTGTGCAATTCTTGGAGAGTGCAACATCCTGATACCAGGGACTACACCTTTTTTTCGCATTCCCACAAATCAAATTTAAGAATCAACTACCACCTGATCTCCAACACACACACTCACCTCAGACACCAAACAGCATCCTTCCTAGATTATTGTCCAATCACTAATGTATCTCCTTGTCCCTCATGGGGGTAAATAAGAGGCCATCTTGCAGAGTCTGGCACTTCAACAATGAGTCCATTAAAGGCGCTGCATCCAGGGACATCATCAAAAATACCATACTGCACTACATTAAAGACAACTCAGCGGTAGATGTCTCTCCCAGCACTTATTGGGACGCTCCTAAGGCACCCATCAGGAGCTCCTTAATTGTTATTCAAACTAAACTGAACAAAGCACATAGTACAAAACTGTCTGGGCTAGAGCAAGAAATCAAGGCCCTACAAACCAGGCATGTCTCTAACTTAGACTCCAACACACTCTCTCTCCTAACGAATACAAATTATGAATACAACAGGATATTTGAGATACAGGAGAAAGCCGTAGTTTGGATTAATAAATACCAGAGCTTGAAACTGTGCAAAACAAACAAAGTGAGGGAAATGCTGGTGTCCTATCTGAAAGATAAACAAAGCCATAGGGGTATCACCACACTCAAAGCTAATTCAAATGTAATACAAACATGAGTTGCTGTATAAAGATGATTGCGAGTCAATCATTAATAAATGCAGAGAGTACTTAAAGAGCATACACATACCTGCCCTCATCGAGGAAGATAAGAAAACCATTGATTCACCATTCACCTCGGAGGAGAGTACCACAGCTATTAAATCCTCAAAACAAACAAAGCTGTGAGGCCAGATGACTTCAAGGCTAGCTTTTATAAGACATTTGCCCCCATTCTCAACCCCACACTATTAGACCTCTCTCACCACTTTGCGTATTCAGGTTCTGTTACAGGATATTGCAAGTGAAGCCACCATTGTGGTGATCAAGAAAGAGGGCAAGGACCCAGCCCTTGTGAAAAACTATAGGCCAATCTCCTTAATTAACCTGGACGTGAAAATATATGCTAAAATCCTATGCAAAAGATTGGAACCCCTTCTTCCTCGTTTGATTAGTAGAGCACAGGTTAGTTTTATGAAGAACTGTATGTCCAATGACAACACTCACCTCTTGTGCCTTGTCTTTGAAAAGGCCAAGACCAGTGCTACTGAGATCGTGGCGATAACATTAGATGTCAAAAAGGCATTTGACAGAGTATCAGGTATATTTCTGTGTAAAACTCTTCTAAAATTCAACTAAGGTGAGACTTTCACAAGAATGGTAATGGCCCTCTATAGTGGTACTTGCGCTAAGGTGCGGGTCGGCAGTTCCTTTACCTTAGAGAAAGAAACGAGCCAAGGTTGCCCACTCGCCCCCTTCTCTATTCATCCTGCCTCTTGAACCCTTACTCCATAATATCCATTCAAATGGCACTATCTCCAGGATTACCTTTAATACAACTATTGTGAAGGTGGTGGCTTATGCCCCCGATATCTTGATTATGACAGGCAATACACACAACTCCATCATCGCATTAATACAAATGATTGATGATTACTCGGTAGGTGCAGGATACAATCTTAAGAAGAACAAACCAGAATTAAAGGGACAAAATAATCTATGTTCAAGTGACCTCTTAAACAACTCAAAGCTGGCATGGCAACCTCTGTTTTTAAAATACATAGGTCCAGAATTTGGATCAAATCTTATAGTAACCTTACAACACAATAAAAAAGTTGACACTAAAGAAAATAGAAGACCCATTGGATGAACGGAACCCCAATACATTCACAGTTGGGGTTGTGTAGAAACAATTAAAACGATGGTGACCCCAATAGTCCCCTGCCTCATAAGTATACTGACGCTTTCTCTGTCCTAAGACTTCCATCAAAAATTAGATAAGATGCTAGGAAAATGTATATGGCAAGATAAGTGACCCAGAATACCCATCAAAAAACTGTGAATGCCCACAAATCTGGGCGGAGTTAATCTGACTGACTTCAGAAATTATCAAACTGCTTTTCTAACCAGACAGTACTCCTTCTGGTCGTCTCAACAGCCTGATTGCAACTGTCGTGGCTTTTAGATGAAAAGGAGATCCTCAAAGATCTGCACCCCATTATGCTCTTGTCCACCAAGATCAAACCCTCCCTTCCAGCCAGATATATTTTTAACACTACAGAAAGGGCTCGGCAGAAAATTGACGAACTCTTGGTGACCCCAATTAACCATTAAAATCTGATTTCACGCTGGAATAATCCTAAATTCAAATACATGCCACACCAGTGTATTGGTGCTCTTGGTCATCCAAGAGCATACACCTCTTGAAGCAGTTAGGTACACAACAATCCCCTCTCTCTTTTAAAGATATCAAACAACAGTATAATTTACTGGATTTGGACTTCTATGCCTTAAACTCAGAGCTAGTATATCTAAGTCTAAATGCTCTCATAAAGACCCCTCGCTACCCACCCTTATTTCCTACTTCAACAAATCTAGCAACCAAACCTCCAAATTGTGTAACCTCCTACAACCCAAAAATAGATGCCGGACCTCCAATTTATTAAAGAAATGGGACACGTCTGATAACATGTCTATTAATGATTGGGGTCTGATTTGGAAATCTGGGACTTCTTGTACACTTGCCCTCTCCCTTTCCCAAACTAAATATTGGCTCCTACAGAGGACATTTTGGACTCCATCGCGTCTTCACAAAATGTCACTTGGAGATGATCCAACAAGCTGGAATTGTAACAAAGGCACTGGAGAACTACCATACCTACTCTGTTACTGCTGTGTTATATCGCATTTCTATGACAGGGTACGTAGGAAAGTAGGATCTGCTTTCATGGTTCTCCCACGTTTTGCTGGTGTCATAAGTGTTTTCTGACTAGTCTAACTTGGATCCTGCTAATCAGGACCCCAGTCACTGTGCTTCCTCCATAAATTGGCTATGGTGTGTAACTGGTACATTCCTATTTGGCTACTGGGGCACAATTGAAAGTCCCTATCATATGGTACTGAGGTACCTAGGGCATGTGTACCCCAGGGGTTCCCTGTGGGCTGCAGCATGCATTATGTCACCCATGGAGGACCCTCCAAACTATGGCTACCTGCCTGCCCTTGTAAGCCTGTGTCAGTTGGTACATGCACCTCTCACAAAAGATATGTTACCTTATATCTAATGTCACAATACACGTGGAACCTATAAGTCACCCCTCTAGCAGGCCTTTCAGTTCCAAAGGCAGGGTGCTCGGTTATGAGTGTGAGGGTGGCCCTGTGTAAGCAGACCATCCCTACAAACCCCGGAGTCCATTCTCTGAGCTTTGTAAGTTAATCAGCTGTTACGATATAGAGAGGCTGGGCTTTATTACGCGATGACCATCTTTAAACTGGCTGGAATTAACCTGGGCATGTTTAGTATCAAACATGTGGGAATCATACCCCCAACACCGTATCCAGTATTGGAGGTATGATTCTATCCACGGTTTGTCCCCTCCAGGGAGCCCTTCATGCTCCCGGGACAGATCTTACAGAGCTTGATAGCAACCTAGGGCTGCTGCTGACCCTCGATACAGCCCCCTTGCTGCTGGGCCAAGCAGGGGAAGGTAGGGCACTAGGTTTCCTGTAACAGGTAGGTGTGACCACCTCCCAGACAGGATTTAGTGTATTAGGCCGGGTTGGGGGTGCTTGTCAGTGCCACATAGTCTGCTGGAAGGGCATATTTGGTAACCTCCTTGCATATTCCAGATCAAACCAGATCAGGGAGCCATTGGCTCCCCACTGTGGTGTGAATCTGGACAAAGGACATAGGAGTATCCTCCCCACTACCCAACCCTTCCACTGGGAGGGACCCCTGAATCGTTCCAACACTCACCTGAGGGTACTTAAGGGCTTACCTGTGGGTGGGTCCTTAGATTCATAATGGGATTCGATTCTGATCCAACAACACTTCTTCTTTGACTGTCTGGACATCCTGGCCGAGTCGTGTTGACCGTGCCAGACTGATCGCATCATCCTATGCTTTGGGACTGAGACTGCAACTGAGAATAGCAAAACCAAAGGGGATGATGGACGGAGTGTTGAACATTGCAAGCACTCACCCCCAGTCAACTAATCTGGGTTTAATCCATCATCATTCTTTAGCTCACTCTGCCACACCCAGTTGAGACATGGCCATGCGCAAATCAGTCTGACCCTGTGCCTCATGGGAACAGTCCAACCCGAACTGCCAAGCCATGTCTTCCCTGGACCGGAAACAAGCATCCGGGGACCGGTTTCTGGCTAATCAGCCATCATCAACCAGGCTAGCTTGAATCGCTTGTTCGCCCTAAGTCGGCAGGGTATGCCCGGACGTGGGTCCCTTGCTCACTTTGCCACTGGATTCAAGATAGCCCGGCTGATGAGGGGTATGAACCCGAAACAGGTCCCAGGATGCTTGTTTCCGGTCCAGGGAACACATGGCTTGGCAGTTCGGGCTGGACTGTTCCCATGCGAGGGCTCGGTTGATAAGGAGGTCTGTGAGCGGTCTTTTGAATTCTAGGTAAGAGGGGTTGGTTCTAATATGGACTGGTATGGCGTTCCATATTTTGGGTGCATTTCCTGTGAAGGATCGAGATGCAGTTTTTTGTTTGTGGGTTTTTGGAGGGATGAGAAGTAGAGTGTTGGTACTCCTTAGGCTTCTTGTCTGACCGGCTTTCTTGAGTTTGGAGGCCAGGTAGTGGGGTTTCCCTGTGTGTAGCGCTTTGTGGGTGAGGCAGGCAGTTCTGAAGTTGGCACGCAATTCGATTGGGAGCCATTTTAGCTCTTTGAGTGCAGGCGAAATGTGTTTGTATTTCTTTATTCCAGTGACCATTTTGACTGCTGCATTTAGAGTTGAACTGAGGGGAGCTAGGTGTGATTTTGCTGCTCCAGTGAAGGTTGCATTTCTGTAGTCCAGTCTAGACAACACCAGGGATTGTGTGGCTTGTTTGAGATCGTTCTAAGGGATGAAGGGTTTTACTTTGTTGAGTGGTTTAAGGTTGATGAAGGCGCTCTTTGCAGTGTTCTTGATGTGTTTGCTCATGTCTAACTTAGGATCCAGGGTGATTCCCAGTGATTTAACAGAGTCAGCTAGTGTGGGGTTGTAGTTGAGGGCGTCAATGGCTTTTAGCCATTCTGTGATTTGGGGGTTTGTCTCCGTGTTGGAGATGAGGTGGATTTCCGTTTTGTCTTGGTTTAGTTTCAAGTGGTTGCATGATAGCCGTTGTTGGACTTCTCTTCAGTCTCTGAATGTTTTCAATGGAGGAGGCTTCCAGATAGATCTGGGTATCGTCTGCATAGAAGAGGAAGGGAATGTTGTTTCTTTTGAGTATGGTGGCAAGGAGTTCCATGTATATGTTGAATAGTTGTGGGGAGAGAACTGATCCTTGGGGGACCCCCCTGTTGACGGGTGCTAGGTCTGATAGGAAGTTTTTGATTTTTATTCTTTGGGTGCGGTTCTGTAGGAAGGAGGTGAACCATTTTAGGACCACCTCATCCGCTCCAGCCCTTTCTTGCAGTGCCTTGGTGAGTAGTTTGTGGTCAACCGTGTCGAAGGCTGCCGATAGGTCCAGAAGTATGAGTAAGCAGCATTGACCTGTATCTAGAGATTTGTGCATATCATCTATTATATTTAGGATCGCTGTCTCTGTGCTGCAACCTTTTCTGAAGCCCGATTGATGGGGGTTTAGAAGGTTGATATTGTCTAGGTGTTGGGTGAGCTGGAGGAGAACACATTTTTCCAGTATTTTCACTAGGAGAGGGAGGCTGGAAACGAGTCTGAAGTTTTTCAGGTCGTTTGAATCTGAGCCCGTTTTTTTCAGTAGAGGTGTGACTTGGCCGATTTTGAGGCAATCTGGGATGATTCCAATGCGCATGGAGCTGTTTATAATTTTGGTCCAATGTGAGACTAGGAAAAGTTTGAGCTTTTTTGCCAGTTGGGCAGATATGGGATCCAGGGCATGTGCTGAGGGTTTGGAGCTGCCAATCATTTTAATAACCTCTGTTTCGGTGATGAGATTGAAAGATTTCCATATGTATTAAGGGTGCTTGGGTATGATATCTTCTGTTCCTGTGAGTAATTTACAGTCGGGGGGATTGCGGTGAATGTCCAAGGAGAGTTCTCTCTTGGCTATTTAGTCATTAAAGAAGTTGGCAAAGTTATCGCACAGGACTTTGGAGGCCGCCACTGGTGTCGAAGAGGGCTTGGAGGTTTGTTGCCTGATGAGATTGAAGAGTTCTTCGGGCCTGTTTTTCACGTTGCCAAGGGCATTGGGGAAGAAGGAGGTTTTTCATTCTTTATGAGTTTTTTGTATTTTCCGCGTATTGATTTGAGTTTAATTCGTAGGATTATGGATGGATTGTTTCTCCACAGTCTTTCTGCCACTCCTAGTTCTCTTCTTTCGGAGTTTATTTCTGTGTTGAACCATGATCTGGATGGTATGTTTCTGGTTCAATTTTAGTTTCTGGGGGGCTATTTGGTCCATAATGGAAGTCATAGTGTTGTTGTCGTGAGAGATGATTTAATTTGTAGAGAGCTTCTCAATGTGTACGGGGAGGAGGGAGCTTATCCTTTCTTCTAGGTCTGCAAGGGAAATCTGCCTTAGATTTCTTGTCCAGCGAGGGGGGTCCTGCGTATTTGGTTGGCGGTGGATCATTTGGTTGATGTGGAATAGAATGATATGGTGATCAGACCAGTCAACAGGCAGGGTTTGGTCGATAGAGAGTGTGTCTGCTTGAGCGATAATGGCATCCAGGATTGAGCCTCTGTTGTGGGTTCCCTTTGTGCAGTGTTGGGTGAGGTTGTTATTGATTAGAAGATGGTTTAAGGATTTGATTAGTGAGTTGTTTTCCTCATTCCAGTGCAGATTAAGGTCTCCTAGAATTATGCTGTTGGAGTCTCTGAGGGCACACTGAGTTATCAGATTGGAGAGGTGTTCTCCGAATGCGGGGGTGTTACCTGGCGGATGGTAAAAGAGATGACAGAGTAGTGTTTTGTTGTCACTTGACTTAATTGTGGTACTAAGGCCTTCAATGGAATTGTACTCGAGGGCGTCAGTTTCTTTCACAGAGATTTTGTTTTTGTGTATGATAGCTATGCCTCCTTCTTTCTGGCTTTTCCTGTCTTTGTGGATGATTGTGAAGCTAGGGGGTACAAGCATGTCCATAATTGGGAGGAGAACTCATTTAACCATGTTTCAGTGATGAACATGACGTCTATGTCGTGGGTGAGGATGGTCTCTGCTAGTTCTGTTGCATGTTTGTTGGCCGATCTGCAGTTGATGAGCATGCAGTTGATATTGGATCCCCCATTTTTGAGTTTCTCCTTTAAGGGGGCCCTGGGGATATGGGTGAGGAAGGCTGGGCATCTGGAGGATCTTGGGGGGAGTGGTCTCTTCCAAAATCAGTGATAACCTGGATCTTGGAGCTAGAGGTGGCAGTGGTGGGTGTGTTGTAAGAGGCGGTAAGTTCCGTTGCTTCACCAGTGGACATTGCGGCCTTTGTTCTTTTGGGTCTCTGTGTTTGGTTCCGGAGGGGGGTTGTGGTCCAGCTGGGCTGACCACAACCTTTGGGTGGTCTTGTGTGATTAGTGTTGGTGACTGCGGGTGTCGAATGTTGGTGCTGGTTGGGTTTTCGTGATGTGCTAAGGTTTAGTAAGATTTCGGTGAGGCCTCGTATTATCGTTCATAGCTGACTTTCTAGTAGGGCAAGTCATTAAGTCATTGTTGCGGAGGATGGGTTGTGGGAGTTCCGGTAGGATGGGTGGTACATAGTGGCTGTAGTTTTTGTGTGTCTTTGTGTCTGGTTCCAGCCGGAGGTAGTGGTCGAGCTAAGGTGTTGAGTTTTGGTAGGCCTTGCATGGTTGGTAGTGGTAGCTGTGGGTTTCATGTCTGAGTGTTGGCTCGGTCCTTGGAGTTGGCTTTTGGTGTTGGTAGTGTTGGCTTTTGGGTTGATAGTGTTGGCTTTTGGGTTGGTAGCGGTGGCTGTGGGTGTCATGTATGGGTGTTGGTTAGGTCTTTGGTGTTGGCTTTTGGTGTTGTCCATGTGAGCCTTTTTGGTTGTCGAGCATGTGGGGTTTGGGAGGTCATGGCTTGCTTCAAGCTGCCATCTCTTGTGTGTCTGTGGTGGGGGAGATTCTGGAGTCATGGGCTTCGGCCTGGGTTTGCTGGTTGTTTGTTGAGGGTGGTGGTATAAGGGTGAGGGGGTGCGTGTTGTTCGTGGAGTGATGCAGAGACTCATCAGTGTCGGGGCTCTGATTGATCATGGGGGTGGTGAGTTGAGCGCTCTCGGGGAGAGGTAGGTAAGTGAGGGATGGTGTCTGGAGGGGGGAGGTTGACTCTCATGTTGGGGGTTTTGTGGTTGCTTTGTATGTGCTCTTGTAGGGGTGAGCTGTCCGGGCATAAGGCGCTAGCTGGGCTAGAGCTGTGTGAGTGCACAGGGGTGTTGCGGGGCAGAGGAAGGAGCGAGTCGAAGGCTTCTAGGTTGTCATTGTTGGATTTACAAAACACGGGAAAGAGAGAGTTGAAAGCTTCTAGGCTGTCATCATTGGCTTGGATCATGACTGTGCTGTTGGTGTAGATGGTCACAGAGGTGTTACCGCTGGGTATTGGGCGGTTTGGGAGTGTGGTCGTTAGTTTGCAACTTAAGGGAGTGTTAGTAGTTATAGATATGTGTAGATGAGTTCTGAGGATGGTGTTCCATTTATCAGGTCTAAGGGTATGGAAAATGAGATCCATTTTTAACTGGCCTTTGGAGGAGCAGAGGTAAATGTACGCAAATAAGGTTTCTGGGTGCTGTCTAATCAGTATGTGTTTGAGGTTTTGGTGTGAGGTTGGGTGGGAAAGTGATAGAGAAGGACTTCGGTCCATGTGGTTTCAATACGCTGGGTGTGAGTAGGCGGTGGGGGGGCGTGTTGTGGGAAGTGACATTCTGCTTAGGTTGGGAGGGTGAATGGTTATCCTGGGTGGAGTTCAGTCTATTTGTTAGATAGGATGGGGCTATAAAGGGGTTGGGGGTGGGTAGACCTCTCTTTGTTAATAAAGATATTGTTAATAACTCTTTGTGACCGTATATAGGCTCCGCCTTTGAGTTTGTGATGGGAGGAAGGTAGTGAATGGAGGTGTGAGAGCTACCTGTCTGCTTGCCTCTTCCACCCTCAGGTGGGGTTGGTTAGCTAGGCTGGGTGGTGAGGGAACAGCCTCTACGAACATCAGCGCAGTCAACTAGGTGGGAGCATTGCTATAGGAGTATCGGGGAAAGGGTCGGCAGTTATTTATTCTTAGTAAATAATTGTGCTTTTACAATCTAAGCTATCTTCAAAAAATGAATGACCTTGGGGATAGCAACTTTTTCAAGCTGATGAAAAATGTTAACCCCTACTGTCCGTAATGGTGTATCTCTGCAGCTGTATTAGCCCTTAAGAATTCCATAGGGGTTACACAAAGGCATATTAAACGCAAATGCTGTGTCTAATGTAGGCAACCTACTGCTAGTACTACCAGGAATATGTGCTCAGATTCAACAATTAGTCATATTAAATTATAGCCCATTATCATGTGCACACAAATTATGTAGTAAAACCTTAGATCATGGATTATCGTCATGGGTTGAAAAGCTCTTCCATGGTCATTTGAACCACCTAGAACCACCATTAAATACTAACTCCCAGCAACATAGACCCCATCATAGTGCCAAAAATAACTATGTAATATCCCTTGCATACGCTCCCATCCTTTCTACATACGATTGCTCATCTCAGTCTTTCCCCCACCTCTTATTTTTTTCCTTTGGAAGAGATCATACATGTGGTGCATGAAATTATGGTTTGCCATCTCATAGGGCTGATTCTCTGATTCTCTATTCTCCTTTATTGCGAATCTTGAGATTAGTGGATCAAAGGTTTCCAGCATGTCTGTCCACCCATCTGTCCTTCCTTCTATAGACTCAGAGGTCTTTGTGCAGTGAGTTGAATACATCTAAGTATTGTATCCTTGTCATTTAACTACAGTATTAGTCAACAATAGCCCTTGAAAAGGATTTTTCTTTCAAGTTGAAGAGATACCTTTGTCTTCTTCACATTCATGTGCATCCGTTTGCCAGGTTGTATGTTGTGGCAGGCTTCTGCTGGTGGCTGTGGCAGGGATGTGGAAACTTGTAAATGGAAGGTTCTGAAAGTTTTGATCAATGTTCACCAATTGTCCAGGATCACATCATCAGTCAAATGTATATTTGCAATAACAGGCATTGGTGGGCCTATCACGGATGTTTCCTTGAAGACCTCCAAGGAACTCAAACATATGTTCTGTTTGGGCTACTGCTCAATCTCATATGAGGAAGTGGCAAAGCATCCAGTCACTTGAGATCCTAGCCTGTGTGCAATTTTGTTCTTTCCTGTGTGCCACTGTCCCAGAAGATTGTGGGTGATAGGGAAAGTAAGTAGTTTTACCCAGGATATTACTTGCTCAGTCTAAATCAATTCTCACTGGAATTCCATAAGGTGGACTAAATTATTTCAACAGATGTTTTGCTACTGTCCTATGGTGCTACTTCATCAAACCAGCAAGTATCAAATGTGAGTTTGTGACAAAGAGATTACATTTCCAATTATCCACAAAGCTCCACAGAATGAACATTGGGCTTCCGAGATACCCTAACCTCAAAATTCAAGGGAGTTTGGGGGAAAGACAAAACTGAAGCAGTGCCTGCCACACCTACCCAACCAGGTGAAGGAGGCCCTGTCGGAAAGCCTGGCATGGAAAGCTTGTCGGAAACCGACATCATAATCCCTATAGCGGAAATGTTGTCCATAGGGATTTTGGGCAGGTCCCGACTGGCTTCTTGAGCCCATCGGAATCCAGCCAGAATGACAGGCTGGTTTCACTTTCAGGTGCCTGCATTGTAAAGCAACGGTCGAAACTGAAATCGCAATGAGGCTCTGAAAGCCCCCGACTCATCTTAATGAGGGCCTATGTGTCATAAAATGTTTACAAAAAGTGTCCAGTTTACGCACATGATAGTCTTGTGTGCTGAGTAGCATTTAAAATACGTACCTTGCTATACAGAATATTTCATGCTTTCTATAGCCACACAGAGGATTTTAGTCCAAATATTGACAGAATAAAAATTATAATTTGTTAACAGTCATTTATATTTTCCGTTTTAAAGGATGGTTTTTCTACTTAAAGTAAGAATCACTCATATTTTACGGTATTTGGCATAAAATTCTGCCAATTGTGTGAAAAAGCTTGCACCATTTAATGCAAATTGACACTGCAAGTCTTTCAAACTCATGCTGCATGAGTCAGCCACTTTGTTACATGGATTGTTTAGCAGCTTGAGTGTGCTTGGATGTCTGTGGAATTGATGCATCTGTAGCTGTTTATATTGTTTTTGTCATTGTTTTTGGCCTTTTTTTTTGTAACTTAAGATTTAGTTTTGGTCCTCTTTGTTTGCCTTCTATCCTAGTTATGGTACTTTTATATTTAATTTACAATACCTTTCACACATGTTGGGTGCATGGAAGAGTAGGGCAGGATTATCCCTTGCATAAAAAAGTGTTTGAAGTATATGTGAGAAGTATGGTTCAGGGTCAGTGTTAGAAATTGGGGGCAGATTTACAAGCCCCTTGTGTGACTTTTGCACTGCCATTGCGTCACTTATGTGATGAAGCCAAGGCTTAATTTTTGCAACCAATTTACAATGTGATGCATGGAGGGAGATGTGTCACGTTGTAAAGCCCTGCGTCACATTATACCTGCGTCAGGTATAATGTATATAGGGTGGACATTCCCACGTTAAAACCCATGTAGAACTGACGCAGTGAAATCTACAAGTTTTCACTCCGTCATTCTACGCCTTCACTACGTCAAAATCCGTACGCCTGCAAATACCAGGCGTAAGGAATGACGTAGGCCTTTTTTGAATTGGACTCACCCATTTATTGTGGCGCATGGCTGGAGTTGCGTCACTTTCATGAGCACAAAAAGATACCACATGTGGTTGGGAAAATATAGCTTAATTTCATGAACAAAAGAAGACCAAAATGGCAAAGATCCAATAAGTTGAACCGGAGTTATGACATTTTAAAGAATATACTGAAATGTAGTGCTTAAACGCATGAAGCGCCAACTGAAGCTATCTGGTCTCGCTAGATCAGGTCAAATTGAAAAGTTTAGGCTGACCACGATAGAGCGTGGGTCAGATACAGGGACCAGCCTTTGCCTGCAGCAAAATAAATCGGTTGTGTCAATGTCAAGAGGGATGCGAGGAGCAAAAGAGGAGATACATTGTCATTGATCCTTAGAAAGGAGGCGATGAGCCAGTTCCGAGCCGCGCAAAGTCGGAGATGAATTGGATGTGGAGGCTATGTGCTGCACTGTCAGCAATGCATTTGATCCTCACAGCAGCAGTGATTCGTCAGCATCAATGGAGATGCACCAGTTCGGAGCAGCGCAACAACGTCAATGATGTTTTTTTTTGCTGGAGCAGCGCTTAGCAGGGCAAGACTGACAGATGAAAAAATCTAGGTGCTGTAGCAGGTAAGTTGTCAGTCTTTTTTGCCTCTGAGACTTCAATCAGGAGGCAAGCCAGCAAGCCCATGGAGTCACTTTCGGTATGGGTTCAAGTGATGTGGGTCCAGTCCTTCTCACCCAGACAAGGAGTGCAGCAGGCAGCAGGTCAGCACAGTAAGAAATAAGTTCTTCCAGAGCAGCAGTCCAGCAGAGTGATAGTCCTTCAGCTATCCTTCTTCCTGCAGAGTATCCAAAGGTGCAGAAATGTACTGAGGTGGTAGTGCAAGAAGTCCAGTTCTTATATCCAGTGTTGCCTTTGAAGTGGGGAAGAGTTCATAGAGTGGCTTTGAAGTGCACTGAGATCCTCCATTCCTGCCCTGGCTCCAGACTCATTACAGGGGATTAAGCAGTGCTTTGTGTGGGGACAGGACACTGCCTATTCAGGTGTAAGTGTGAAGCTGTTTTCAGCCCCTCCCTCCCATTCTGCCCAAGATGGCTCATCAAGATGTGGATGGCCCATCAAAAGTCCCACACCCATGCACAAAACCCTGCTGTGATCAACCCCAGACATGTATTGGAGACAGGCTGCAGGCACTCAGGGCTAAGGGCAGAAAAACGCAACCTTTCTAAAAGTAGAAATGTTGTAATTGTAATGATAAATTTGACTTTGCCACTAAATAGGATTTGTCATTTCAATTCCATAGGTAGTAAACATGACAGCTCCACTTCCTTCCCATTGGGAATTATACATATTAGATCTAGCAAGAAATCCCCAACATTAACCTACAGGAGGGGTAGGCCACACAGTAGTGAAAAACACATTTGGGAGTTTTTCTCATGTCCGACCGTAGTACATACCCTACATTTTAGTTACACAGCACCCTGCCATTTGGGCTACCTAGGGCCCACCTTAGGGATGTCTTATATATGTAATAAAAAGAATGGTTAAGGCATAGCAAGAGGTTACAAATGACAAGTCAACATGGTAATGTAAACTGCCGACACAGGTTTTAAAGGACTACTTAAGTTGATGGAACTATCAGTGTTGCAGGCCCATTAGTTTATTACACAATAATAGGGAAACCCAGTATTCAGTTGGACCTGGGCCATAGTATGGAAAACAGTTGGTCCAACCAACCTATATTTATAAGAAATGTATGCAGAACACCCACATTCAACAAATGAATTGAACAATGACAAATTATTAAGCACTTATCATGAATTTTATATTGTAAATTTATTCATTATTCACAATGTCAATGGATGCCCCAGTGGACGTAAAGTGAAGTAAGTGCTCAAGGAAGTACTTGTGATAGGACGGGAATGGAAGGGTATACATGCTGAGATATTACCATATTTATAAGAAATGGAAAAACCTGTATAACAATGTTAAATTGCTGACTAATCAAAATCCCAAGTAGCAAGACATTATGAATACACATTTCATCATCTGCATCTGGGCATGAGACTCTGTGTTACGCTTCAAAGACCGCTTAACATATCCTTGTATGCGGACGATATAGTGCTTTATGTGCGAGAACCAGAAACATGCCTGGCAGGAGTGCTGCACAAATTTTTTCGGTTCAAGCTGTTCTACGGGCTCAGTATCAACTAGGGAAAATCAACTATAATACCGCTCAAGGCATGCACGACGCCATAAAAACTTGAATACCCACTGGAATGGTCCACACAGCCTGTGAAATATTTAGGAATATGGGTACATAGATACCCAGATTTAGTTATACAGGAAAACTATGGCAGAGCACTAACCAAGTTAGAAAGCAAGATAGAAAGATGGATAAAAATGCTGCTGTCACTGGCAGACAGGATAGCTCTGATAAAAATGATAATACTTCTGGGGTTCCCGTATCTGTTTACAAACATACCTATATCCCTTCTCAATGTTCTCGTCACAAAAATATGCTCCTAACTACTGGGGCTATTCTGGGCAGGGAAGCACCAAGAGTTAAGCTGGAAACCCTTATAATGACACACAGAAGTGAAGTAGTTGGGTTGCCGAATCTCAATTTGTATTATCTGTGCACCCAGGCATATTTCGCACACTACTGGCACAACCCACACAAGTACACGCCGCATTTAGCAGTGGAGGAAGGCGATGCACTCCCTATACCGCTGCAGAATGTGTTGTTGCATCACTAAAGGATAATACAAAGTATAGATATCAATAAAATACATGTACTACTGCAGCTTGGAAAATCCTGGGAAGCAGAGTAGGGAAATTACCATTATACTCCCCATCATTTCCGCATTGCAAGGATGTCTGATTTGTTCCCAGAAGGGTGGTTTATCACACTAGATGACTTACAATACATACAGAACAAGACTCCACTATTTATCATTTTATACCACAGGAATAGACTGGTGTTCAGGGAGTTTTACCTGACATTCCCAGAGGCGCCTCCAACATTGAATACACTACAGACACTGTTGGTGGCACCCACATGCTGTAAGCTAATGACCAAGCTAAACAAATCTGCACAATAAGAGTGAAAAAGCACATCCAAACCGGCATTAGAATGCTGGGATGCACAATTATACTCACAGCTTACAGAGGAGGAATGGGCAGAATGCTGTAGGCAAACAGAGATGTTAAAACCCAATTGCAATCTTCACATTATACATTTTAAATATATACAGGAAGTGTATCACAACCCTGCAACGTTGTAAAGATATGGTGTCAGACACAGTGTCGCGCGTCAAAGATGTGGGAGAGAAATCGCAGATTTTATACACCTAGCTGTGACAGGATACTCCACTTCTGGATGAAGGTGGTAAGCAATGTAAACAAAATGATACAATGCAGTCCACACGCGTTTGCTAGGATTACTCACAGACATGAAGGGAGGCATCTTCAAATTTACAGCAATAAGGTTACTAATGGCCAAGAGGCACATGGCAATGAACTTTGGGAGAAGATCAACCCTCAAACTGGAACAATGGGTAAAATACTTGGTATACTGCAAGGAGACACTGGCCTTATATGCAGAAGAACTGGCGAAAATGTCCAGACCAAAAGACATATGGGGGCCACTAAATGATTACTTAAGAGTAAGAAACGCTGAGAAAGATGACACTGGGGGTTAAGTGTCCGGGGTTGGTGCTACAGAAAATAATGGTATTTATGGTTGTACATGTGAACACTTTATCAGGCAAGGGAAAGGTGGTTTGGGTGGGCAAAGGGGATGATATACACTGTAATGTAGATTACTGTTTTTGTTTGTTGATGAATAAAATTAAATGTAAATCCATATTATTGCAGGTCCATTAGTGGCATTTAATTTACAGGGCCTGGGCACATGTAGTGCACCATGTTGAGGGAGAGAGCACATGCACTTTAGTATTGGTTAGCAGTGGTAAATTACAAAACAAGATCACCAAAATCAGAGGCAAGTAGACAAAATATTGGAGGAAGACTACCCTGAGGTTGACATGTCTAACAGTCAGCAAAATACAAGGGGTCACCCTGCAAGTTCAGCACTGTTAGGTTGATGTAGGTGCTAGGGAATGGGCCTTCAGCACTACCTGCAAAATAAATCCAAGGACCAGTAGGTAAGTAAATCACAATCTACCATATGTATTAACACATTAAAATTATGTTAAATGCTAGGGGACACATTTACTATTCTTTTCAAGTAACGCGGAGCAGCAATGGAAGGAGAGCAGAAACACAGTCAACATGATTTCATGGTTCCAAATTATATATAAACAGGTTTTTTTTTAAAGATAAACATTTAAAATGTATGTTTGTTAAATAATTGGAAATGTTTTCATGCCTTTTAAAGTTGATTACAACTAAATTATAAAATACATGATTCAATGGGTTAGAAATATTTTTTAATTCTCTTTAGTGTACACATACAATCTTTTATTTATTAAAAATAGCATAATGTAAATTTGTTTTTAAAAATTGTTCGTATGTATGATAAAGGATGACCACAATCAATACTCCTTGAAAATGTTGCCACAACTGAACAACAGACAGAAAGGTAAAAGTAAAAGTCAGTTATTTATTTCTCATTTTTTGTAAAGAATATAATGTCTAACATTTACCACCTCACTGGATATGCTTATTCAAGGTCACTTAATTGGTCTTTGTAAAGTTATCATCAACATGAAAATTACATTAAATTAATAATATAGAATTCTTCATTTCGTCATGCACCTCAAGTATAATAAAACCAGATTTCTACTGTCATGTTGGCAAAATCTGTTGTTTTGAGGGACAATCATCCTCAAATCCCTGTTATATTTCTTTAAACGAGATCCTCATGGCAGTATGGACTTTTTATCATTTTTTTTATGAATTTACATTAAAATTACAGCGGTCTGTGTAAGAAACATTTGTATTCAAGACTAAAGTGATGTGCGTCAAACCTGTAAAATGTGATGTGTGCAACATCCAATAGTGCTATTCCTGGAGCAAGGTAAAGTTTCTTGTTGAAAATATATCATCAAGGATGTGGTCAGCTGATTATGCTTGAAGAAATACAAATTGTGGCATGCTAAGTGTTGCAGTGTTTGTCCAGAAACCCGGGGTTCTGCCATTGAATAGTGTTGTAAAATAGGATGTTGATCTCCTGTAGAATGTACACCTTTTTATGTTTCGTGACAATGGGGCTTGTGTGCAGGGTATACACAAAAACATTGTTTAGGTGAGGTCGATAAATTATCAGGAATAACAGTGAGTTTGCTCAGGATGTTGAACTTCAAATTATCATTGCTCTGCCATCAAGGACAGTGAAATACTTAATGATGGACAGAGACAGGGTACTTTTGAGGATCAAGGCTTGTCAACTGCCAATGTTCCCCAGTATGCATTTTTTAAGAAGGTAAATTATCCATTGGGTATTTCTTTGTCTATAGTATGTGAATGAAATGTGTATTTTCTACATACATGGTTTTCTTTTTGAAGCAAAACTCAAGTTATAAATCAGCAAATATGTGATGCATAGGTTTGATCCTTTTGTTTAGCAAAACATATTTTTAAAATGTATTTATTGTTTTCATGAGTTTGTCAGTAAATTATGGTTGTAGTATGTTTAGCAGTACTACAATGTATTATAAAATGCTATTAACCTACAAGTGCAGATAACTGTGGCACCGACTGCTAAGATCACTATGCATGTTTTAGTAGTAAATGTGGTAAGGATGGGGAAGTGGCTGGAAAATGAGGAATGTTTTCTACAGAATGAAAATGTTTGTGTTGGACAAAGTAGGGGTTTAATGAGGGCTACAAAGGTGTTTAGGGAGGGACATGCACCTACCCAAAAATAATAAGCCCATTCCCATTCACAAACTGCACTTCCAAAGTAACTACAGGCAAAAAAGACTCAAACCAGTGGTAATTTTACTCCAGCTCAGACCTGGAGAATATCCAGCATGGCCAACCATTGGTACTGCAACACCCTCTCATAGAAAATAAGTAGGGCGAAGACATAAATATTGTAAACGTGAATTATTTTTTGCAACTTTTTTTAAAAAATGAGCTACATATATAATGCCCCAAAGTATACAAAAATAAAAATTAAGTTAATAGTGTTGTATCATTTTTTTATTTACTTCTACATTTAAAATAGATATAGAAAGTTAATTCACAATAATCTTAAAAACAAATATTTGAATCGTTTTCTAAATTTTACTGAACTTTTAAAAGTTGTCCCTATACTTTACCATAGGGAGATCTCCATCCCCATAGTGAAGACTTCCTGTTACTTGTGAAAAGTTACAAATTGTAACTTTAGATTCGTACATTTGAGTCCACCCCCTGAAATTGTCTGACTCTTGAGGGAGACATGGGATCTCATAGTCTCTACATTCATAGTCTGCTTGTGACATGATCAGGAATGCTCAAAGCAGATTCCAGATGCCCATAGAAGAGGAATTGTAGAATTCCTTAGGTACTGCCATTTCATGGCAACTGACCCTGTCTCTGATCCAATTTCATCTCTGGGGCTATGCCCCCTGTGCCCACACTACTAATGTCTTACATTTACCCAAATCTCCAATCTTGTGTGACTTGTTTGGGGGCTTTGTGTACATTTCCAAGGAGATCTAATCAATCATCAATAATCTATATGGGAGAGTGAATCATTGATAGAAGAATAAAATGAGTATACTTGTTTTTCTTTGTGACTAGCACATCATGCATCGTGCAGTTGTAGTAAGTCTAGCCTTTTCAATATGTTACACACCCTCTTGCTCACTTGGGTACTCAAGTTAGGGATGTGTCTAATGATTATTCCAGTCTGCACATCCATACATTGCTCCAGTATGGTTTTAAAGAATGGGGTGAGCCTATATTTGGGCCATACATGTTTAAATGGTCATATACTGATCCGGCACTGTCCCCCACTAATAATATATATCTCATCACTTTGTCTATACTATAGTCTTCTCTTCTAGTATGAATTTCAGTGATTTATAGATTACAATAAACTCCACATTTGAGTTGGAACTGTATGATTCAAATAAGCTGTTTTGCTCAACGTTTTGCAAAATTTCATGGATTGTTTGGATGTGTATGTATCCCTTGTAACATAGTGAGGCTGGCACTCTCTGTCAAAATATGTTTGTATTTTTCTCTTTCTAGTGGTTATTGAGACCCCTCCCATTTCAGTTCATAGATTTTATTCGGGTAACTTAATACCCATAAAAGCACAACATCTTAACAAAAAAAAAAAGAAAAAAAATAGCAAAATGGAAGATTGACAGTACACAATGATCAAACATTTATAGTAATATAGCTATAACAATTAATAAATTTGATGACTTATTAAAAAGGAGCTTCATTGGTAATAAATAGATGATATTCTGTTAATAAAACAATATATCAGCTAACAATAACACAGAGATAGTCAGTCAAGTGAGGGCTCAGGGATCGGGCATAGTCTTACGTACTCTAGTGGCAATTCTCAGGAAAGTGCTTGTGCGAAGGATCAGCTCTTCATCAACAAGGGAAACTAAGCATGTATAGGCATTATCCAGACTGATAGGCCTTCTCTTTTAAAAAAATAAATAATTTAAAATTGATTGGCCACTCACCCCATTACAAGGGCATGGTACATGATCAAGATTATGATGATAGCCAAGAGGGAAGCACAATGCAAATCTAACAGTTCCTGCTCTAAGGCAGAATAATAGGCTCCTTTCCCAATGGCTCATGCTTAGGGTGAGATATGTAGGTAGGGAGTGATAGTCCTGTTCAATGGACATGTAACTGAGAACAGAAGATTTCTTAGATTCCAGGCCAATCCTTTCTTTGTTATATAAAAAGAAAAGCGCATCTCTAAGCTCCTTTTTTAGGCACAGTGTCAGCTATATTTGGTTTTAGAAAGATATGTTCCTTATTGACACTGCACAGGCTTTGGTATACTCCACTAAGCCAGGGGATTTCCATCCCTTTGTCACACAAAAGGCAATCGTTAATAATCTCTCGGGTGAGGGAGGCAGCCTGGTTCTTCCATACCGATAGCCAAAAAAGGGCAGGACGAGCGCGTATAAAATCCGATATAAAATTAAGATTGAGTTCTCTGTGGCAGATGTATTGTGGGGTAGAGATTGGGATGCCCAGAAGTTTCCTACAAAACCTATTTTCTTCCTGCTGAATGCAGGAACAATTTACAATGCCCCAAATCTCAGCCCCATAGGTGGCCACAGTGGCACACTGTAATTAAAAAAAAATGAAAATGGCTGATATAGCGCCGGTGGTCTTTGGGCGGGAAAGACTAAGAATTGAGTTGGTGGCCTTTGAGAACTTGCTCCTGGAGTGAGCAAGATGCTCAAGCCAGGAGCCGTTCGCAGCAAAGACCAAACCAAGATAGGGAAATGTACATGTATTAGTCAATTTCTGACTACCCACTACAATAGAACTTAACTGTCGCTTTCCAGGACCACAGGACATTAAAAATGATTTATTAAAATTGACACATAGGTCCAAGCTATCCATGTACTCAACAAAAGTCCGTACTAACCTACACAGGGAATTTGGAGTGAGGCCTATGAGGACCGGATCATCTGCGTATAATAGCACGGGAAGAGTTTTACCATTGATCATGGGAACGTCATGGGTCGAGGTTTTGAGCAGATTGTTCAGCCCATTGATATAAATAATGAAAAGGAGGGGGGGCCAAGACACAACCCTGTCTGACCCCCCTTCCTACCTTAATTGCCCCCGAAACCTCGCCACTCATGCCGATCCGCACCTGCGCCTGGAGGTCTTTATGGAGGTAAGCTAGGAAATGTACCAGAGGTTCGTCCAAACCATATGCCAAAAGAATTGCCCAGAGCTTCGACCTATTGACAAGGTCGAACGCAGAGGACAAGTCCATAAACGCCATATAGACCGGGGATTTCCGTGCAATGGTGTATTTCCCAATAACCAAATTGAGATTGAGACATTGCTCATTGGTACCCACCTTGCTACGGAAGCCTAGCTGACAGTGCTCTAAGATACTATTTTCCTCTGTCCAGGTTGAGATTTTATTATACAGGACTCTTCCCAATATTTTAAAAGTGTTATCAAATAATGAGATCGGCCTATGGTTACTAGGCTGGGACCGGTCTCCCTTTTTAAAAATTGGGACTATGATACTCTTAGCCCATGTGTCTGGTAACGTAGCATGTGTTAAACTATTAAAAACATTTAAAAGTAGTGGGGTCCAAAAGTCTGGTTTCCATTTTATTAGATCAATTGTTAGCCCATCTGGGCCAGGTGCTTTGTTCCCAATGCTCTGTTGGATAGCCTCTTCTATGTCAGAGATAGTTAACTCAATAGTGGTAAAAGGGTCATAATCATATTGGTCAAGCTCTGGTTGCGGGGTAGTCTACATTTTTGAGAAATGGTTTTCCCAGGTCTCGTTTGATATATTGCAACTAATGGGAGTTAGTAGCTGACCCATCGATCGAAGCTCCCTTACTGCGGACCAAAAAATGTTGCCCTTTTTAGGTCTCGCCTGATTCAGCGCTTGCGCTGCTCTGGCCGAGACATTTTGTAAACAGGCTTTTTCAAAGTGCTGCCGTGGCCTAAAGCTACAGTGCACGTGAACGTGCACGCGCGCCCTCCGTTGCACGCGATCGTAATCGTGATTGCGATCACTTTCGCGGGCACTTACCCGACCCTGTTTATTTAATTACGTTTAATTTAATCATAATTGAATTACATTTAAATGATGCAGCTCAGCCTAGGCTTGAACCCTGTTTTCCTGCACCAAAGTCAGCAGCATTAATTGTTGAGCCACCTCATCGCACCATTTGCTGTACTTGGTTTCAGATGCTACATTTGTCCGTCTCAACCGTGTTTTTTTAAAATTGTATCTGTCTCCCCCTCCATGTATATTATTTTTTTAATTTATCTCTCCCCACCCTCCTCGTCGGAGATCGCTGTTTATTTTTTTATAATTAAATAATGAAGCCGAGGCTCGAACCCTGTTCTCCAGCTTCTCTATGTACATCATCAGTGACGAGCCCGGTGAAGAAGCCTCCACCTCCCACTACAAAATCGGGCTGCTGTGACAGGCATCACGTGAAAGTAAGTGTTTCACTTTCTGTTTTATATTTGGACCATTCCTCCGGTGCCCCTTGTTTAACGTTATATCTGTTTAACTGCAGGGTACACCATTTTCATTTTGTGTGCCGGCTGTTTGGACGATGCTATGGGGAGAGGGCGGGGCACAAGGGCCGAGCTCCTTAGGGCAACACAGCTGCACCAAGTCAGAATGTGTCGCAATTGATGTTTGACTTCCTGTAGGCATGCTTTCCTCGGCTGCCACTGTAGTAACACGCTTTTGCAATGCAGTAGGTCTCGTGTTTGCCAGACTTTGAGCGATTGGCATTTTAAATGACAATTAATAAAAGCCACTGTCATTTACAATGCCAGTAGGTCAAACTCTCGCAAATGCAAAACCTATTGCATTGCAAATGCTTGTTTTGGATTTGCCGTTCAGGGTGTTGTAAACCCGTGTACTTTCAATACTTGCTCATTGGGTGTAATCAAGTTTCAGGATGTAAAAACAGTGCAGCCAACATTAGTTTTCCCTTCATTGTATTAAAACGGAAACGCAGTATAGCCAGATGGATGTCTGAGATCTATCGAAAACCGGGAGTTAAAATATCCTGCTTGATTGCGAGCGGTTGAGGTCCATGGTGTGTCTTGGCACATTTGTTCATGTCCTTGGTAAGGTTACCGGATAACTTACTACTCCCAAAGGGTAGACACTGTGACCCTGACTTTAAATAAAGGACTACATTGTAGATATAGTATTGATTTGAATAGATTTAATATTGGAACCTTTTGGAGAGACTGAGTGATTTGTCCAGAATCACACGATGTTGAGGCCCCGAGACTCGAAGCAGGATCCCCAGCATCTGAGTCAGCAGCTCTGGTCGCTGCGCCACATCCTTTCCAAACCGATGTATTTTGGCAATGTTTGTTATATCAGGGTTCTTATTGTGTCTGTTCCGGGTTATCACTTGTAGTACTTCCTAGGGTCGGCATCCAGTTTAGGCCATCGTAACGTGGTGCTTCCCACATCTATCTCTCACTCCCACTCTCGACCGATATGGTTCCCTCCGCCATCCGGTGGTTCTCTCCTTCCCACTGTCATCACTCCCGGACCCTCCTGTCTAACTTATTATTTTTATTGTTGTTTTATTCATGTGTTTTAATTGAAAACGTGCACCGACGACTAGCTTCATATTCTTGCAAACGGACATCGTAAATCCTTTGTATAAGCTTTAAATAGTTTGTGAAATCAAGAACATTGTCGCACTTTGTATTTAAACATTTAGGGGCAGATTTACAAGCCTCTTGCGCCACTTTTGCATAATTTTTAACATGGGAAAAATGACGCAAAAGTGGCGCAACGGGCTTGTAAATCTGTCCCTACATTGTTTTGCTCCCTATTTGCCACTTTATCTGTTTGCCGCCTGTTTTCCTTTATTACCAGCACATTTTTTGTTGAATTTGTTTCCTGCTCTTGTCCCAAGCTTACTTACATGTATTCGTTCATCACAGGCCTTATTTTTGCGGAAATTCTTGTGTTTCTAGCTCTGCTCCGTATTTGACATTCTCTGCTTGGCATTTGTTTTTGTGTTTTTTAATTACCGGCACAATTTTGGGGGATTTTATTCGGTTCCTGTTCATGTTCTAAGACGGAGGCATCTGATGGCCGTGGTGATTTGGGTGCAGGGAAATCAAATCAAGCACTGCACGTCCCAGAATTCCCTGATCTGTAAAAGAAAACCCCACAATTGGAGTGTTCGTGTCCTTCTCACATAGAGAGATGGCAATTCCAAGGAGAAGTGAATCAAATGGGTTCTGTGGCCTATTCATGACCACTTTGATGCCTGTGGTCTTACCGCGAGAAGTGCATCACATAGAGAAAGCCATGCATCAACTTTTGGTGCATGCTTGAAAGTTGCGCCTAAACTTCGATTAATAAAGCACTAATGAATCTGTTAATTCCAGGAGGGCTGTGACACTAATTTCTACATTTCCTTGAGCCTCGTGTCCACTACCTGCGAAAAATAGATGGGGTTGGAAGCACTCCTTAACAGCCATATAAATTGACTGTAGGAAAGGACTTGTTTATTTGTTTTTTTATAGTTTAAATGTTACATAGGAAAAACGTTACCTAATAAGCGCTTCACGTTTAAATGGTACTGTCTGAAGACTGAAGTACGGGTAGAGGGTATTTATTAGGCGCGATGGGTAAGTTCTTTCTGCTCTGGTTTGTGTCTCTGTGTAGCAGAGGTATGTGTACAGCGTTGCCAAGCTCAGTGGTAGGTTACATGAAAAGCACGTAAATCGGCAGAGCTGCCAGAGTTTTGTCCGAGGTGTTCTTTCTCGTGGTGGCCTCAACTTAGAGACTGTGACCAGTTGATAATGTATCACAGGTGGGCTTCAATAACAGCGTGAAATCACCTAACCTAAAGTGAGATTATAGCATGAAATACATAACAGGCATCATACCACTACACACAACATCATTCAACTGCACATAATTACACTCTACTCAATACCAAATCAATACATGCCACATAAAACCACTGTCACATAGCAACAATCCACATAGATACTCCAGACCATGCCACATAATTCCACTCAACACCACACAGTATCACGCCACACAATTCAACTCCACACATTTACATTTCACACAACATAACTGGACACCAAGACACATCATTCAACTCAACAACACAGTTACACAACACACCACATATATCCAATCCATACCACAGAATTCTACATCATGCCACAAAATTCAACACACCACATAATTAAACTCCAATTACCACTCCACAACACAAAATACCATTCCACATAATTCCACTTCATGACGCACAATCCCAATCCATATGATTCCATAACGCTCAATGCCACATAATTACTATCCACATAATTCCACTGCACACCATGCCACATAATTGCACTACACAAATCCACACCACACAATTCCACAACTAACAAAACCAATTCAACCCACATCATTCTACTCCACACCATATGCATCCATCCACTCCAAAAAAATACATATGGGTAAAAGATATTGCCATTTACAAGGCCGATAGGTCTAACTCTCCCAAATGCGAGACCTATTGCATTGCAAATGCTTGTTTGTACTTACAGCCTGGGATAGGGTTTCCCAGCGTTTGTTTAGGAGGGTTCCCTTCCTTTTCCGGATTGCTATGTTATATTCCCTCCTTGCTGATTTTACGTCTGTGGCGCACCTTGGGTTAAGTGACACTGCCCTGCGAAGATTTCTATTGGCCCATGTACACTCACGGTCGAACCATTTGGGATTGTTTACTGCCAATAAGGCAGGTTTCAACAGGAGTGTTTTGATAGGTAGGCACAGTTTTGAAAAATCTTGAACTACCTCAGTATGTGCAGTATGTAGTGACAAGCAGGAATTATTAAGATGCATGTTACCTCTAACTAACGTTTTAAAAAGTTTGCCGCTGTCAACGCCCTTCCAAGCTAATCTCAGGTTATCAGTTGAAGGTATAAGATTTTTTGCTCCGCATTCGAGGGAAAACACAGGCCGAGGTGCAGAGCTCAGCACTATTTTAATGTGGTTATGATCCCCATAATCCGTTGCAATTACTTCAGCGGCCATTCACTCTTCTCCCCTACGGGATGAGGGCCCAGGATTGCTTGTTCCTTTACCATGCGCCATGCCATTAATTATAGCATTGAATTCTCCTCCCAAAAGAATCCCCATAGGTCCCTCCATGTTTTGCTGACTATCTAAGTGAGAAATAAAGTCAAAAAGCCCAATAAAGTTCCTGTTAGGAACAGAGTAAAAGTCATTGTTATAAAAATTTACCAAATATAAACAAACCTTCCTTTTAAAAAAGACAACTTGATAGTTTCTACTATTAGTTGGGAGAACCTTAAGCCACATTAATCCCAATGAATAGCCCCCTGATGGTCTTCCCAATTTAGGGGTGGGGGCTACCATACTAAAACAATGGAACCCTTCGATATGAATTTCATCGGTGGCCCAGGTCTCCTGGAACATGACTACGTCTTGTTCCTTTACTATGCGCAACCAATCTTGTTCTCCAAGCCTGGATTGAAGCCCCGCCACGTTCCAACTTAGGATGCTCAGGTTGGCGCCCATGTTTACCAAAGTTGGAGCCAATTTATCATTAGAAGATGGTAGTACGATATCTGAGTGATCCTCCGCATAGGCCTGTAAATTAGTCGGTAACAGTGGTTGTCAATCCTGAGCGTCCAAGTTGGAAAGTGCGTGGAACCTATTTGCTGCCAAGGGTATTACATTAGCATCCCTAAACGATGAAACTGGTGGTTTGTAAAAATAACCTAAGGGGAGTGCGCAAATGTCGGTATGTTGTGAAAAAGATTGCTCTTGAGTACTAAGTAAATGACGGACCGTGTGTGGTCTACAAAAATTGAGGACAATGCAGTCACCGTTGATGTTCTTGTCCGCGTGGCCAACCCACCCTACTCTCCTCGCCATAATGATGTCATTCATTGAAGAGGGGTGGAAACCTTTATGTTTGCGTAGCCAATCTACAGATTTGTTGCGGAGGTCGGACCAGGATTCCCTCTGTCCCTCAGCAAGGTTGGGAACACCAGCCAATACTAACAAATAGGGACTAGAAGCCGGTGGCAGGCTCAGCATGTACATGTGGAACTTCATAAACAAATCATTCTACCTGTAAAAAGCTTAAAAATAATAACTGCAGTGCAAAATATATAATTATCATAAAACAATTAGATTAACCAATAAATAAAATATTTATTTACAAAAAGAAATTCACAAAACAAGAGGTGAGCATATTGGTACCAACATTACATGACTAGATATTTATTTCAACTATTATTTCAGCTGGAAAGAATGTTGTACTGTTACACAACCTAACTTAGTGTATGCAGTTTGAACATCACAAAGAACTGTTTTTGTTACTGAAATGAAAACATTTTGCACAAAATAAGGAGGATGACACAAATACAATAAAGTAAATACATTAGATGTTTGTACATTTACAGTGCCATAGACTGTGAACATGGAACTCATCATCACTCTCAGAATCTTCATGCCCCTGAGAGGTAGATGCAGATGTTGTTTTTGATACATATACTTCTGAATTTGACATACTTCTGGAATGTCATTTCAATGTATCTACACTGTGAACCATTGCTGAAGCAATGTCTGCATGAGATTTAGTGAAGCTTCTGATCATTTGATGTACGTCTACTGTCATAATGGTCATTTGTTATCCCAGTGATTGTGTAGCCTCAAAACGATGCATCAAGTCTGTCTTTCCATCCTCAATAAGTATGTTCTAATGTAAAATGAAAAAAGTTTTAATTCATTATTAATGTCCTCCATGATTGATTTTCTTATAACAGACACCTGCAAGGTGTGTCATGGTGTTTAATGTCCATTGCAGGAGTTCTATCGTATCTGTGCCATTTGTTCCCATTTCTGTCATAGTCTGCATAATGACATTCAAGTCTTCTTGAATTTCTTTGACAATATGCTTTACTACATTATCAATACATTTTTAGTTCTCAAAGATTTACAGATCAACATCTTCTAATTCTATTTTCTTTGCAGAGAATATAGTACCTATTGAACAAGCCAGTGTGCCTGATTGATGGTAAATGTATTTACCTCTGTAATCACCTCTAACATCTTGAAAAAGGTGGGTGCATGTGTCATCATCCATGCTCAGTATTTAAGGAAGGATTATACAAGTGCCTCATTTAATGTAGATCCTTCTATACCATCAGTAACTGAACCTGCAAAAGAAATAAGAACAAGAAAAAACAAGTACATTCGGTCATTTTTAACAATATAATTTATGACATAACAAGTACTGCCTATTTTCTTAAATAATAGCAAAAATGTATTTTCAATATTTATGATATGTATGAATAGTAAAATCTATGACAAACTGCTGTAAACATTCTCAACATACAATTATCAATTTACAGAACAGAACCAAGACATTGTAATTGTAAAAGGTATGATAACATTCACATTTAAAAAAAAATCATCTCATATTGTATGATCATCAATGTATTAAATGAACCTCTATTTTATAGTTGGAATACTGCATATACATTGGCATGCCTCAAATTAATATTAAGTAGGGGAAATGACTTACTCTTCCAGATATTAAAGGATTATAATTTATGGGTGTTTACTACTGTTAAAAAGCAGATTTATTTTATTGCAAAACATTTCCTTAGTTATTTACTATATTGTGAGTATTAATCCGTTGATTAAAAAATATCTGCAAACATGTTATAAATGAAGGTTTCTGTATATTTTAAGCGAGTGAGACACTTTTTACATCTCCTTCCGATACCCTATTTGAGTAAATGATATACATCAAAATCACTCAAACGTGTGAAGATGTCTGTCATCTAAAATGATTTGATCTATTAAAATGTAACCATTGTTTTAAAAAAGTTCCTTGACATTGGTGGCAATCAATGTTAATGATGAATGGAAGTAGAAAGAACTCTCCATTACTCTTCAGAGTAAGTGCTCCTGTCTCAAATTCATCATCTTAAGCAAAATGATTTTGACACATTCCTCATCACACAATAACAATCATGAATCTGCCCTGGATGCATGCGTGCTTATGACACTGATTAACACCTGCAATGGAGTTCTGTGGTTTTGATGGGCAAATCATGAGCACCTCTTTACCAAGCATGGCTAATGTTAACTGATCAGGCTGTAGAGCAATCAGATTACTGGCAGCAATAAATATTGCAGTGCAAAAACAGACATTTTTTAATTGGCACTGAGAGAGAGAATCGCCGACTCACCTCTTCAACCTTTTAGAAATTGATCTACCAGGTCAAAGCAAACAGTCCATTTGCACATTCATGTGGGACATGAGTGCATATATTTTTGCCAAAGAGTGTATAAAATGGATGTGTATGAAGCATGTGTGGCACATGTGACCGTAGCTAGAATGGAATTATTATTTTATTTTTGACACACATGTTATCTAAAACACAGGAATGATGAGAGCACAGTCAACATAAGTGAATTGTAAATCTTCCTAGCCACATTAAAAGAATTGTTTATAGTATGTCAGAATTTTGGATATTAGATTGATGAGGCAACAGTACACATTGCTGGTTATGGAATTTCCCCTGCTCTTTCCTCATCCATTGCTCAGAGGAAGGTAGGTGGGTCAGGCATCTCTTACATTTTACCCTTGTTTTATATTTCTCCTGACAGGATACTCCTGGCTACAATACACCTTAAGTTTTTGAAGCACACAACAAAGACTATCCATGGAGCAATCTGATTGGAGCATGAAAAAGGCCAGAACTGCCTTCAAATGACCTATGGACTGACTATTGCAAAATAGAACAACTACAAAGAACTTTGAAATAAATGGTATTGAACATTTATGTAGGTTTGTCAGATGTATCTAATAGAATCCAGTATCCCTTATCATTGGCTGGCAAGAATTTAATGTATACTCCCTGTTTGAAGTATCCACCACTAAATAACCTTATCAGGTGTGTGACCAGAAGCTGCCGGCGATTGTCAGCAAGACAGAATATGATGGCTTGGTCCTTGCTTTAAAAGAGTGGCCTGACCAACTGCTAAGTAGGAGCATTGTATGCATCCTTGTAGATTCTGTTTAACAAAACAAGGGGCACAGAAAATGAGTTGAGAAGATGAAAAATCTAATATGCACCGATGCTCAGGGACAATATACATCTCACAACAAGGTCTGAGGTTCCACAGTACGTGCTGGGTTTGCTATCACATGGAAGTGAAAATGAGTGTACTTCATGTAAATAAAGTGATCACTGTGCAATCCCACCACCAGGATGTACCCCTTAGAAGTGTGTGCCACTCTGTACCTTATAGCCACTGTCAATAGTTGTAACAGAACTAAACTTTGCAATGGATGAGATCCTAGTTCACAGATAACAGCATTGTTCAACACAATACTCACCGTTGGAAACAGAGTGGCCTACTAGTTTTCTTAGTTGGTGGGATTGCGTGAGCAAAGGAGATGACTGGAAAGTATGGCTGTGTAAGAAAGTGGCTCCACCAGCTGAAAGAATCTGTACGATGTGTATCTTTAATCTTATCTTGGTTTTTAGCAGGTCTCTTTCATGTCTTCAATTCTGCAGGTCTCCTTATTCTTTGTTTTAGAGAGTGGGGGTTTTGAGACAACAAATACCTTCACAACTTTCTCTCGAATCTGTTTTGTTTTCATGCCATAGATGAGGGGGTTCAACATAGGCGGAATTAAGAGATATAAATCAGCCAACAGAATGTGGATGTAGGCAGGGACATGATGACCGAACCGTTGTGTGTAAAAAGAGAAAAGTCCTGGTGTGTAGAACAATAAAATAACACAAATGTGTGACCCACATGTGCTCAGAGACTTGGTGCGTGCCTTTTTGGATGAAAGACCAAATATGGACCTGAGGATGAGAATGTATGAAACGGCAATGAAGACAGAGTCAGATCCAACGACAAAGGTTGCAGCTGTGATGCCGTACACATTGTTGGGTGTTGTATCCCCGCAAGCGAGCTTCACAACAGCCATGTGTTCACAATAGGAGTGGTGGATAACATTGTCTCCACAGTACACAAGTCTCTTAACTAGGCATGTTAATGGTGTCATAAAGCCGATCCCTCTCACTGCAGCAAACAGCCCTATCCTAACAATAATGGTATTGGTAAGTATGGTGGTATACCGCAGTGGATTGCAGATTGCAACAAAGCGGTCAAAAGCCATTGCCAAAAGGATCCCAGACTCCACTGCAGAAAAGCCATGGATGAAGAACATCTGGATAAAGCAGGAGTCATGAGCAATCTCGGTAGAACTAAACCAGAAAAGACAGAGTATTTTGGGGTATGTAGATGTGCATATAACAATGTCAATCACTGCCAGCATGGACAGGAACAGGAACATGGGCTGGTGAAGACTGGGTTCATTTTTAATGATAAATAGAATGATGCAGTTTCCAAAGAGTGCTGCCAGGTACATGGAACACATTGGGAAGGCGATCCAGAAGTGTGCTTCCTCAAGCCCAGGAATACCAATCAGGATGAAGGTCGATGACAGAACTTTGGTGCTATTTAACATGGACATGCTACTGTGCCAGTGCCTGGAACCGTTCCATTGGAAGCATCTGTTCCTTGAAAACAAAAGCACCAATGTTTATTATTTACCAAATCCTATAGTGCAGTACAACGTGCATATATTACAAAAACAGTATTTGTCAGTGCATTGAGCTTACAGTCTATGGTCTAATATTACTTTCTCACTAAGTGTTGGATACCTGGGTCTCTGTAGTAAAACTGTAAGTAATGCACTTCAAGCACTGGTTTAGAAAAATATTTCACCCTTTAAGTTGATCTGCTTGTTTAGACCTAGTTTACATACCCTGCAGTTATGACACATGTAGAATACACATGGTTTTGTCATAAAGTCAGATATTGTTGTTTTCCTTCTCTTCCAATGCATCAGTCTGCTTATTGTAAGAATAAGTAGACAATACATGTAAGTAGAAACAAAAAATCAACTATACAATTCCTGTTCCAGGACTATCAGTAGAAAAGAGAAAAATGTATTTTAAAATAAAGCGAAAAACACATCTATTTTATACATTAATCTGAAAAGCAACTCTATGACAAACTCCTGCACATTATATAGTATTATAGTGCTGTACAAATAATATCATTCTTATGAAACATTATTATATAAGTCATAATTGCATTCAGGTTTAATAAATAAGAAGGATTTAACTTGTAGGTGGGATAAATAATAGATCTGGTTCAATACTGGGTGGCATAGTTGCATAGCTATCTGGGTGGGGTAATTGCTTCTGGGTACAGCCATGAGACTTCTGATTCTGTAATTTTTCATTCACCAGACTCACAGTCAACCCTGCTCTTACCTCCTCATTCCCACCACACATTAAACCACAAGACAATCTCAATCTCGCAATAATTTATCACATGATTATATGCACCCATCATTTTAACTCTCACAACTCTCTCACGTCTCTCAAACATCACGCAGACACACCTCAACCCTACCTTTGCCAACACGTGCATCATATGTATCACACCCACCCTATCTCAGCTCTCCAAACTATATGTCCCCAAACTACTTAACAAATAGGAACTACTTTATCTGTTTCTCAACTAGCTCATTATACTTACTTCAATATCCCCTCATTCTGATTGATCCTCTTACTGCCCCTTATATAACTAGGTAGTTTGAAAATGGCAAGCTGTACCTAAAGCTAATAACTCGGTAATCATTGTCCAAATCCTCTTCAAGTATTCCATGCATTTATTAAGATCATCAGGTTTTAAGCCTAATGTGAGTGATACAGCCGACACATGTTTCACCCGTATGGCGAGCACGCCTACGGCTTTCTCAAGGCTGACAAAGCACAGGAAGTGCACAGAAAACGTTTTCGTGATAAGCATAAGAGATATGAAAGCAACATTGATAATCAAGATTGGACATAGTACCCCCGCAATAGAAATGCCACAGAAATCATCACAACAGTTAAATAGAGAAAAGCAAGTGATCAAAGAAATCCATAAAGAAATACAAGAATAAGAAAAGCAAATTTGACAAAGGACAAGAAAAACAAGCATTTGTAATGCAACACATGTCTCGAATGGAAGAGGTGTGGCGCAGCGGCTGGGGTGCCTGACTCCAGACCATGGGGTTCATGGTTCAATCCCTGGTGCTGGTGGCAGGTTAGCCCAGCACCATGTGACTCTGAGCAATAGCTCACTTAATCTTCCTGAAGGCCCCCAGCACCGGGACACCTCTCCGGAGGTAGCTGTGCACTTTACAAATGCTGGTATTTCAAATTTCATTAGTGAAAGTTTGAGCTATTGGCATTGCATTATTATTTGTAACGCCTATAGCTCAAACTTTCAGTAATGCGAGAGCTATTGCTCTGCAAATGCTTGTTTAGTTCAAAGCCTAGATGACAGTGCAACTGCCTGGTTTCTAAGGGCTTCTTGGGGTCATGCTGAAGCGACCCTGGAAATGCATTATGCCCATTGCTTTAGTCACCAGGTGGGCCATGAGACAACCAAAACAAGCATTTGTAATGCAATACAGGTCTTGCATGGAAGAGGTGTGGCGCAGCGGCCAGGGTGCCTGACTCTGGACCACGGGATTCACCGTTCAATCCCTGGTGCCGGTGGCAGGTTAGCCCAGCACCATGTGACTCTGAGCAATAGCTCACTTAATCTTCCTGAAGGCCCCCAGCGCTGCTGTGCGCTTTACAAATGCTGGTATTTCAAATTTCATTAGTGAAAGTTTGAGCTATTGGCATTGCATTATTATTTGCAACGCCTATAGCTCAAACTTTCAGTAATGCGAGAGCTATTGCACTGCAAATGCTTGTTTAGGTCGAAGCCTAGCTGACCGTGCAACTGCCTGGTTGCTATGGGCTTCTTGGGGGAATGCTGAAGCGACCCTGGAAATGCATTATGCCCATTGCTTTAGTCACCAGGTGGGCCATGAGACAACCATAAGACGCTTGAGCTTGCATAGCGCTGGCCGGCATGGCGGAGCCACGTCTTCTCAATACTCTCCTTTACCTCTCAACTGCAAGGAGGACTGTGATACAAACAGCAGGAAATATCCGAAAGAAAGTAACTATAAAAATTCAACTTTATGTAGAACGTTGATTCTTCTACAGCATAGTCATATACTCTCCATTTTTGGCCCCCACCTTCGTTGATAAAAATGTGAACTTTGCAGCATTACCACCCTTTACTGCCTTTGAGGTAACTCCATTATAGTTCTTTCACCATCTCATCATATCTAAACTGAGGAGTTGTCAATATTCTATACAACGAAGCCCTAGTTGTTGCTGATTTTCCTTCCACAACTAACAAGCATTGGCAAAGCCAATAGCCCAGGCTTAATGTAGGTGTGAAGTCACTTGCATTATATATCTGGATGCAATGACAGAAGCAGCGAAATACAAGTCGGGCGGCACAATATGCTAAGCACAGATTTGAAGTTTAAGTGTTAAAAGCCACACCGTTAATTACATCGGCTACGGCCCTTTGAGAGACCCCCCAGTTTTTTTATTCCACTTAAAGCCCTGTATATACACACAATCACCAAAAGGAAAGTATCATAGATAAAGCAGCGTGTTGCTCTCAAACATCCAGAGTGCACATTAAATAAATAAGGGAGAAGAAGGAAACACACTAGGAAATGTGTGCAAACTGTATTGCAAAGTAGGATTTGTATGGTGCCCACTGTCCTACTTTACGGGGCACTGAAGCGCTTAACCACAGGGATAGACAGGTACACACTTTAAGACGTGTGGCTGGAATGGTGTTGTATGTGTAACACCTGTCTCACGGACACAGATTGTCGCAAAATCTTAATACAACATGCCCCCATTCTGTACCCAGTTGGCAACAAATGTTAATACAGTATTGCTTGTGTTTGGCCTAATAAAAGATGGCTACTCTCTGCTTCATTGTCATAATGAGGTTCAAGAAGGTTTGCAACACTGCTGCTCAAGGAGCGAATGCAGAGGTCTGGGCTCTCCCCGCTCCTTGTCCTCCCTTTCAGAGGCAGGGTATCAAGAAGACCTAATGTGAGGTGTTAATGGAGAGCCGCTAGGCTAGCGTGTGGCACGGTAAGGCGGGAGGCACTTCCTTTGTTTGCATGCAGCAACATGCAGCTCATATGTGAGGTGCACCCTACAGGCAAAGGAAGAGTGTAGGCTGGAGGAAAACAACTGCTTCCGTCACCTGAAAGTATAGCACTGGGTAATGCGCCCCGGATTGAAGAGGGAGCAAAGAGGCGACTGACACACTTTGAGAACTTTTTACCTGAGGGATACACCCCAAAACATGGCATCCATGTCCAAACATCTCACTGAACTGGAGGTGGGGAAGAGGCCCCCAGCCGTGCTAAGGCGCATGTGAGAAGGAACTGGGGACACAGCTAGACAGCAATCAGAGGAAAGAGAACATGAAGGGAGCGCAGAAGTCTGCGACCCAAGGGTGGTGGAGAGACATTGCTGAACATGGTGTGTGTGCCCATGGGGTTACACGCAGGAAAATTACCAGGTCGAGGAGCAGCTGGGTGGGGTAGAGGGGTGGGTCAAGCTGTGACAGTGGCGCACATTGTATAGTCCTGTCCCAATAGTCAACATTTTTTGTAGGGAGGGTGTTTCAGTCACTGAGATCATACGGTCACTTTACAAATATGATGGGGGGTGGGAGATCAATATGTTTTATTCTGTTATTGTTCACCGGAAAGTCAATTAAGAACATTGAAAGATATCAGTATATGATAACCTTATAACCTTAAAATGGTTATTCTAGGAGGGAAATTTGAAAAGCTAAAACACAAGCATTATTACCCAAAACTAGCAACCTAAGAGAACATTGTGAACTGTATATTCTAAAATGGAGAAAAAATGAAGTATGTGACCACCAAAAATTGAACACTCAAAGAAAATTTGGGATACCGCGATTAAAAGACTAAAAGGGCACTAGTAATAACCAAAGTGAATAACGGACAAACTAAACTAAAATCAAGGAAGCAATGTGGTCCATCGAGAAGGAGACAGGATGAAACGCTGAGCGCTGGCAGCGCTGCACAGGAGCTCTCACCTGTACTGGGCGCTGGGGCTGAGCTCACGTCGAGCTTCGCCAGGTACCCTTGCAGCAGGTACACCATGAGCAGCATCACTCTAGACATCCTGGAACACAGAGATGTAGAGACCAGCTTGTAGGATGCAGTCTGCGAACCAACTCAGTTTTGGGAGCAACTTTCACGCGCGGTATCTAACTGGTCAGTTACCTCAGTCACGTGCGAATGTGGCCCCATTACAGTGTGACACTTTTGAGCCCCGCTCTGGTACTGTCCTTTTAAACTGCCAGCTGCCAGTAGTAGTTCAGGCTCCCGTACCGACGAGAAGGAACTCGGTACCATAAACTGGCAATCGGAGATCCAGCACTGGGAGCTTCAGTAGCGTATGCAGCAATACAATGATTAACGCGCAAGCAGGCCTCACGTATCGTATGCTTCAGTACCATAAATCACTAGCTAGAGAGGCTCTGGTATTGCGCATCTCTGGCTAGTTAAAACCCACACTTATGAAGGCTGTTCCCGTACTGCTTGACCCAGGCAATGGATCCCACCCAGTACCGCCCGTCACTGGTGAGTGCAGTCCAGTACCGTCCAGTGGCTGCGTACCAGTCTGGTACCGCTCTTTATGGGACAGTCCCATTCCAGTACTGCCTGCTCCAGTGGGTACCTTTTTACAATGAGTCTGGTTCCCTACTACCGTTTTTTGGAGCACTGTAGACCGTTGCACTGCCTGGACCCAATATTGTCAGAAGGATGTGCTTTAGCCCGGTAGTGATGCGACGAACCACGATCTGGTACCGTCCAGCCAGTTGTTCTGTTCTGCAACATCCCGTCCTTCTCTGCTGGATGGAGCTCGCACAGTGCAGCTCCGCCTCTTTATTGGGGAGCTCCCCTGGTACTACATGGGCAAGTTATTAATAATATGCACTGGTGAACAGAAAGTTTGTAACCAGCTGTAGTGTTCTGGCCAATATAACACACCATGGACAAGTGGAGCGTGTGTAATTAACTTTATTACTCCCGAGCGCCGGGACACATCCAACCGCCGCTCTGCCTCGCGGCTATCTGGCGTGAAGCCGCGCCTATTTCCGGCATGCCCCTGGGTGTGCTCTGAACACTAGAACGCGTCGCTACATATCTCCCCCTTTAGCCCCTTCCACACAAGGCCACTAGCTGACCTAAACTTTTACAGTCTTACTTGCTTTGTGTGTCAAAGTCCACAAACCTTCTCGGCTTCCTGATCACTCTGCCCGATCTCGTACAGTTCTCTTCTTGCAATTGAGTCGGTCTTTGTCCCCCTGTCAAGCGTTCACCATCTGCTCCCGACTCTCCTCGCATCTCTCCTTCCTTTGCTTTGGCCCCCCCGTTCATGGGGTAACCTTGTCTAGTCGTTTCTCCTTCTCTGCTTCCACCTGGGGCTTTCTGAACCTCCCTGTCCCTCTTGGGATTGGTAGGCCCTTGCTCTCTGTTCTCTGGACTTCCATCTATCTCCGGCTCACTTCCTTCTTCCGTATTCAGTGCCCTTCTGTCCTCCGTATCTTCCCACTTCATCATTTTGTTGCAATTCGCCATCCTGTCTTGCGACCATATCTTCCCGTCACTCAACAGAGCCGACCTGGCGTAGGGTTCTACCACCTGCAATGGTGGGCTGAATTTACTGTCTCCTTTCCTCCTCATCGTAGCTTGTTTCACTCTTACCCACTCTCCCTTCTCTAGAGTTTCTTCCTTGACGTTGCGTCATTTGTTATAGTACTCGGTGTACAGGGCTTGCGCCTTGTCCAAGTTGCGCCTTACCACTGCGGGCGACCATCTGCTTTGCACCAGGAGTTGTTTCCACGCTATGTTGTCCTTCGTGAATGGGTCACGCCCCCGTAGGATCTTGAACGGGCTGTACCCGGTGTTGGTCGGGGTGATGCGATACGCCCACAGCATACGTTGGAGCTCCTTTTCCCAGTTGAGTCCTGCACTTATCGCCGCTTGTACGGACCCCATAATCACTCGATTAAACCTTTCTGCGAGGCCATTCCCTGCTGGGTGGTAGATTGGCGTGTGTTTGACCTCTATCCCATTTCTGGTCATGAATGCGTTCCATCTCGCTGATACGAATTGTGGGCCATTGTCACAAGTTATCACTTTCGGGATTCCTTCCCTCAGGAATGTGGGCGTGAGGAATGCTAATACTGCCTCAGTGTCTGCTGTTTCGCATACTTCCACCTCCGGCCATTTAGAGTACCTGTCCACTAATACTATGGCGTATTTGGACACCCCTTCTGCATTCAGGATTGGACCCAGTATGTCCACGGACAGCATTTCCCACGGGCTAGACAGCCCAGTGAATTTTCCCAGTGGCGGGCGTAGTAATATTTGTGTTTTGTCTGCTCTACTGCACTGTTCGCACATCCTGACATGTCTCTCCAGTTGCCCATCCATCGCTGGCCACCAATATGCCTGCTTCGCTCTCGCCTTGGTCTTCATGACCCCAAGATGTCCTTCGTGTAGAATTGTTAGGAGATGGCTCACCAGGGATTGCGGCGGGACTACTTTATCCCCTCTCAGTAGGAACACTGAATTGTCTCCAATGGATAGTTCCTCCCGGACTTCCCAGTATTTCTTCAGCTCACTGTTGAGGTATTTCTTGTCAGGCCATCCTTGGGTCACGTAACTTTTCACTGCTCCTAGGGTCTCGTCTGCTGCATATGCTTCTTCCCACTCTTGTGCGCTGACTGCTCCTTCATGGTCTTGGGTGATTGCTACCATGTATTCCTCCCAATCTGAGGATTCTTGGTCTTCTGCTGGCTCCATTGCGGCTGCCCTGCTCAAAAAGTCAGCTACCTTGTTCTTGGATCCCAGGAGGTACTCCACGTCGTACACATAATCCAGCAGCCTCAGGGTCATCTTCGCGATGCGGGGGGTTGCATGCGCATGTCCGCTTGAGGTCAGGACTTTCACCAATGGTTTGTGGTCGGTGCGGAGCAGAAACTTCGAGCCCCACAGAAACTGTCTGAACCGTTCCATTGCCCAGACGGTTGCCAGCATCTCTTTCTCTATTACGCTGAATTTCTCTTCGTTGGCCGCTAAGGATCGCGAGGCAAAACTAACAGTGGTGATGTCTCCACTCCGGGATTTTTGCATTAACACTGCCCCCAGGCCTTTGTCGCTGGCGTCGGTGGTTAGTATGGATAACGCTTCTTGGTCGAACCCTCCAGGGGAACTGCTGTGCAGATGTCCTGTTTTATCTTCTCGAATTCTTCTTGCTCCTCGTGTGTCCATTTGAAGGCGTTCTTTTCTTTCAGAAGCTGCCTCAAGTGGTGCGTTTTGGTTGCTTAGTGAGGGACGAATTTACTGTAGAACTCGGCCATGCCTAGGAAGGACCGAACATCTTCCTTCTTTGTTGGTGTTGGTGCTTCTTTGATGGCAGCCAGTTCGCTCGCTTCGGTTCTATGCCTCTCCTGCTGATTTCGTGGCTTAGGTATGTCACCGATCCCACTCCAAATCTACACTTTTCCCATTCCGCCGTAAGTCCATTTTGAGCTAATATCGCCAATACTGTGTGCAATTTCTCGCCGTGATCTTCCTTTGATTTCCCCATGATGAGGATGTCGTCTTGGAAGTACTGAACTCCTTCCACCTTCTGGAACAGCCGATGCATGAGTTTTTGGAATACCGCGGCAGCTGATGCTAGGCCGAACGGCATCCGGAGAAACTTGTAACAGCCAAAAGGCGTGATGAATGAGGTCAGGTGGTTGCATGTGGCATGCAGTGCGATTTGGTGATAAGCAGAGGTGAGGTCTATTGTTGAGAACCACTTGACACCTTTCGTTTTCGCCAACATCTCGTTTATCCGGGGCAACGGGAACTTGTCCACCAAGATGTTCTGGTTGAGTTCCCTCAAGTCCACACACAGGCGTACCTTCCCATTGGGTTTCTGGGCGACCACCAGTGGCGCGAGCCATTCCGCACTCTCGATGGCTTCTATAACTCCGTTTCTCTCCAGTCGTCGCAATTCTTCTTGGACCGCTCTCTGCTTCTGAAGGGGATGTTGCGAGCTTTGTGGCTTACTGGCTTTGCCCCGGCCTTGAGGTGTATTCTGTGCGTGAATTTCGTCATCCGTCCTATAGTTCCCTTGAATACTTCTGGGTATTCCGTCTTCCATTTGCTTTCTCCATGTGCTTGTTTTGCGTCAATCATCAGCACTTGCATGGTCCCGCCGGGGTTGAGTTGTATCCCTAAATTTCCTTGGTCCATCCATCCTAGTATGGAAGTTCCCTTCTCTGCCACGTACAGTTTTCCCTCCGCTCTTCGTCCTTTAAACTCGAATCGTAGCCTTCGGTACCCCACCATGGGTATGGGTTCTCCGGTGAATGTGACTGGGTGGATGTCTGTGGGTAGTAGCTCCTCCCCTACTCTGGGTCTGAACTCGTTTTCCCATATGGTCCTTTGAATAATTGTGTATGGGGAGCCAGAATCCGCCACCATGTCCACTTGTACGCCACCGATCTCCATCTGTAGCGCTGGTTTCTTGGATCGCGTGCAATTTACTCCCAACACCTGGTCGTTGATGCACAGGACTTCCTCTTCTTTGTTTCCCTCTTCCAGGGTTTCATCCTCACCCTCTGTTTCCTGGGCAACGTACTTCACCTCCGTCCTGCTGAGCTTGCGCCGGCACACTTTCTCGTAGTGCCCCATTATTCCACAGTAGGAGCATTTGGCTCGGAATGCGGGACATGCTTTGTCATTGCTGGCATGTGTTTGGCTACCGCATCTGTAGCACGTGTGTTTGCTCTCTCCTTGCGGTCTTTGGGTTCTCGTGGACTTCTGAGGGTATTTTCTCTGGTACTTCGTGTTGGTCGGTACATGCTGCCTTGGAGTTTCTGGTCTGTTTTTGTCAGATATCCTACAGACCGGTGTTCTGTCGCCACTCTCTTTTCTAGCCGCTTCTGCGCACCTTTTAGAAGTTCTGCCTTCTTCACTAGCACCACCACCTCCTTCAGCGGGGCATCGCCGTTGACCCACAGCTTCGCCTGTATGGCCGTGTTGGATGTGTGCATTATGATCTGGTCTCGGATGAGTTCGTCATGCAGGGTGCCGAATCTACACGTCACCGCCAACTTCCGTAAAGCTGACACGTACTCATCTATCAACTCTCCACTACTTTGTTTTCTTTGGAAGCAGTTGCATCTATCTATGGCCGTGCACACCAATGGGCGGTAGTGAGAGTCTAGATCTTCCAGCGCGTGTTGGAACACTTCTGTGTCGTCCGCAGGTCTTGTCGCCTTCACTAGGCTGTCGTATACCCTGATGCCCTCCGGGCTTAGGTTGTGTAGTAGTATTTTCTTTTTCCTTGAACTGGAGAACTCCCCTTCATCTTCTTCTTCTAAGGCCTCGAGATAGTTCAAGAAATACCGCTTCCAATCTTCCCAGGGCATCGCCGGTACACCTCTCTTTGGTAGGAAGGGGACCAGGTTGGTGAGGGACGTCGCCTGCGCACACATCCTGCCCCTGTCGCGTTGGACCAAGCTATGTTTGTCGTCTGTCTCCGGTGGGCTCCCTGGAGCCTGCCTCTTGCCTGATCTGCTGGCTTGTGTGGATGAAAAGCTTCCTTGCCCTCTTTGCGATGACCTTGGGGTCGCCAGTTCTGTTGCTCTCCTTTTTCTTGCTGGCCGCAGGTCACTTCCTCTGGCGCGACCCCGCCGCTCTGCGTTGGACTGCCGCGCCCTCCTGCTCCCACGTGTCGCTTTGCGTGCAACTCTGTGAGTCTTGGCTTGGTTCGGCGGAAGGTGGCTCTTTCCGGGCGTCGCCCCCTATGGGTGTCCTGCCTCTTCTATGGTGATGCCCTTCCCTTCTGGCCTAGGCCTCTGGTGTCTGCGTGGCTTCCCACGTGGTTCCCACCTCTATGGAGTCCCTGACCTCGCTTGCTGGCGCTCCTAGTGCTCACCTGTGGCCTGAGGTAGTGCTGGGGACTGCGCTGGACTTCTCTGCTCTGTCTATGTGCCCGTGGTGAGGATGCTCCGCTGCCGCGCTCGGGGTGTTGCCAGGTTCTGGGTGTCTGGGTCCTAGTTGCTCCTAAATCTTCCTCTGTAGAGCCAATCCCATCCTCGTCTCCATTTTTGTAGTGTTCTGGCCAATATAACACACCATGGACAAGTGGACACCCAGGGGCATGCCGGGAATTGGCGCGGCTTCGCGCCAGATAGCCGCCAAGCAGAGCGGCAGTTGGATGTGTCCCGGCACTCGGGAGTACTAAAGTTAATTACACACGCTCCACTTGTCCATGGTGTGTTATATTGGCCTGCCCGGAAGTCAGGCGCTGCAGCCTGGTTGAAGGCACGGCCCGAATATAAAGCACAAAGACCGGTAGCTACACCAGCTACCGGTCTTTGTGCTTTATTTTCGGGCCGCGCCTTCAACCAGGCTGCAGCGCCTGACTTCCGGGTCGCGCTGCTTTCTCGACTCTGGCTCCAAATTGTGGGGTAGGCTCCCGCTTTCAACTGAGCACAACTGCGGGGTGGGCTCCCGCCTGAAGGAACACAGACAATTATGCCATTGTTGTAGGGACATTGTTGGGACACGGGGGCACTGGTGTGCGTATACGGCCCAAATACCGACTCTCATGACTTTTTTTTATTCCTTGCTCACTAAGCTTATGAAGCTGGGCCCCTTGGTGTTTTTTAGAAGGAGGGGACTTCAATATTGTTTGTGATTTGGCCCTAGATAGCACCTCCACATCCTGGGATTCCAAACCCCGTGCTCTCCTTTCCCTCTGTGAGCAACTATCTCTACTAGATATATGGCGCTCATGCAATCCCTCCCTCACGGAATTCCCTCATTACGCAGGCCATCACAATACCCGATTATTGGTTACTATCCCCATGCACCTCCAGTTGGTATCACTCAATCAGGACTCTCTCACGGATGAACTCCAACCATTCCCCGGTGTTGCTGCTTCTCTGTGTCCCCTTGTCTGGAGGGATTTGAGAGACAATGGCGCTTTCCAGGGCGCGCCCTCAAGGACGATCTGTTTCAAAATGAGATACAGGAGGCAATCAACGACTACTTTGCTATAAACACCGGTTCCGTAGACACAATGGCGGTCCTTTGGGAGGGATTTAAGGCATACATAAGGGGTGTATGTATTGCTAAACATGGAGGGGTGCTCTTCGACCTGTGCACCACACTGTCCCGCTTAGAACGCGAAGTAATTAACTTGGACACCGCCCAGACACAAACATCGCAATCCAGACACTGATAAGAAGCCCGTGGCCCTTGTCACAGACTATAGGGACACTGCGGACCAGGAGATCCTTTTTATGGGTAAACACCACACTGCAAAACGATACGGAGAGGGCGAGAGGTCAGGGAAGGTGCTGGCACAAATGCTTTGTTCCTATACAGCAAAGCCTACATCACCGACTTGCGGTCATCCTCGGGCCAGTCACCTTCTGACACCTCGGACATTTGCGACGAATTTCTGTCCTACTTCGAAACTTTATATACCTCCAGAATAGGTAGGGGACACACCGCCCAAAAATCCTACCTGTCTGAGGTCACATTAGTATATCTTGAGAAGAACATGCAGGACTTCCTTGCGAAGCCCATCTCCGAAAATGATGACCTTGGGGTTATTGACACTCTTCGGTCGTCCTCCACCCCGGGACTAGATGGGTTCACAGGTCACTTTTACAAGACCTACAAGGATCTTCTAGCTCCGCAACTTATCGAGGTATACACGGAAGCCCTTGAGAAACAAGTTCTGCCTCCCACTCTTCACGAGGCGGTCATAATCCTTCTCCCCAAACCTGGTAAAGACCCGCAGTTGTGTGGTTCATACAGGCCAATGTTGTTATTAAATTTAGACTATAAAATCCTCACTAAAATTATCGCATTAATGGAATACATCATTTTGCCTGCTCAGTCTGGTTTTGTCCCACACCGTTCCACATCGCTAAACCTCAGAACTCTTTTTTCCGTCCCACTCAGAATTAATCCGGAAGAGCCAGCGGCCACAATTTTACTTGACATAGAAAATGCTTTCGATTCTTTAGAGTGGCCCTTCTTCATGTTGGTCATGCACCGTATGGGGATGCCTATGGGCTTCATGGACACCGCGGTGTTACTTTATCGCCTTTCAACGGCACGCCTCCGGTTAAATGGCACACTCTCCCAGCCCTTCTCACTATCCCGCGGCACACGCCAAAGCTGCCTGTTGTCGCCTTTACTATTTATCCTTGCTATGGACCCATTAATCAGATACTTCCAAGAAAAATACTTACAGAGAGGTCTACAATTCAACCCGGGCCCCCTCCTTGTCTCACTTTATGCGGACGATACCATCCTCAATGTTAGGGAGCCTCAGTTCAATCTAGAACCCCTCATACGTGAAATACTCTGCTTCGCTCAACATTCTGGCCTCGGCATCAACTGGCATAAGTCCGTGATCTTCCCCTTAACAGCTAGCACTACACCCTGGGAGTGTGAGTTCCTAATGGAATGGTGCATCGATTCTGTTAAATATTTTGGCATCCTCATCCACTTAGACTCAGAGCAGATCATTGGCCTCAATTATGGACAGGCAATCAACACCCTTGAGACGCAAATTGACAGATGGCTGAAGTTACCACTGTGTATTGCAGGCAGGGTTGCCATAATCAAGATGGCGTTCCTCCTCAAATTTTTATACCTAATATTCCAATCCCCCTTCCTGACAGTTTTTTCGCGACGCTCAGGTCCCAGTTGATACGTCTTGTGTGGGGTGACAAACGGGCCCGAGTTTGACTGCAAGTGCTCAGTCTTCCTTACGACAGAGGCGGCTATGGGGTGCCGGATCTCCATTTGTACTATTTGGTAGCTCAGTGCAGTTATGCACAATCTTGGTATCACCTAGACGCCAGGATCCCCTTCCTTCGCCCAGAATCCGACCTGGTACTCCCCGAACAATTATCTACGGTCCTACCCAAAGGCCTCCCCAGAGACCCTCATGACATTGAGACAGTTTCCTCGACTAGCCGGGCCTGGGAGAAGCTCTGGCGGGTCACAAACACAACTACTCTCTACTCAACAGCCCTACCACTCCCCAATGCCCACTGGCTACCAATTATGGGTGAACGGGTAATGCAACGCACCTATCAAAATTTGCTATTACAAATACTGGGGACCGGTCCCGGATGGCCATGCCTTTACGATGAGTGACGATGCTCACTTTCCTAACGCCACATTCATGGACAGATTTGTGCTGGGTCAGGTTCAGTCCGCTATGCGCACCACATTCCCTGGCTTTCCCATAGAACCAGAATCATTTGCCTCAATGACTTTGATTATTGATAGTGAGCTGGGTGTCCACCTTGTCTCCAAATTGAACAAAGCATGCATGCAGCTCATCCCCGTCAGTGATGACAAGATCCGTAAGGATTTGGAGGGGGACTTGGGTCACCCGATAACAGATGACCAATGGGCTACCTGCTGCGCAGCCACAAAAGATGTTTCCCTCAACAGCCAATACAAATTACTACACTTTAATTTCCTACGCAGAATATACATCACACCGGCTAGAGTCCACAAACTAGACCCATCCAGACCGCATTTCTTCTGCAAATGCGCAGCCCCTCAGGCTGACTTCGCTCATCTGGCATGGACATGCTCCCACTTGTAACTATATTGGGAGGCGGTACACAAGACATTGGGCGACATGATTACCTTACCACTCACCCCTATACCCAAAATTGCACTCCTGGGATATGTGGCGAACTTTCTCAAGAAGGTTCAGAAGTTTGTGGCCCTTAGTTTTTTGTTGGCCAAGCGTGAGGTAGCTATACAATGGGGCCGGAAGACAGTTCCTCCAGTTCAGAGATGGCTGGGTAGCATGGCTTCTTGCAACACGAAAAGTGAGGTGTATTCCACCACAATACCCTTTTCATCATGACACAAAGACATATGGGGTCCTTTCAGAACGTACCTTGCATCACGACAGCGTGATTCCACATCGCAGCTAGAGCAAGGCATAGTCCCCACTGGAGTGGGGTAGCTGAGATCTACCTGTAATCCACCCACCGCGCTGCCTGCTTATTCTCCCTCCTTGAGAATATCTTCCACCATGTTGATAGTTGTTCTGTATTGTACTCTCTGCTTTGTCTATTCCATTTTATGATAAGGTGTGGCATTCCGCTGATCGTATGAACTGCAATGTATTAGCCACTGTGCTGATCCTGTGCTGGACCTTTCCGGTGTCTGGATCCGATACATGCATATCTACGACTGATTTAGCCCTATTATTAACGTCTGATGATGACTGTGTAAACTGCTGCATATGATGTTATCTTTGTGACAAAATGATAAATAAAGTTAAAAAAAAAAAAGGAACACAGAATGCAGGGTGGGCTCCCACTCAACCACAATACGGGGTGGGCTCCCGCTCACAGAGTGGCACTACTTTAAAACAAGCATTTGCAATGCAATACAACTCGCATTTACGCGAAATGCATTGCATTAGAAATGGGAGTGCGGGCATTTAAGAAGGCACGAACAGGAGTGGAGGGAGTGAAGGGGGGGCGAGAAGTAACGAACTGCGGGAGGAGGTGGGGGACACAGGGCAGAAAATGGTGTTGGAGTAATGGGGCCAATAGCCAGGGAAGGATACAAATGACAACATGGCCGTCAGGAGGAGGGACTAACAAGCCTAAAACCAATCAGAAGGCAGCATTTAGGATGTAGGCCTATCAAAAAGATGGGCAGAGAGTGAGCGGAGCTTCCAGAAAGCTTCCACGCTATAGTATATACTGCATGTCTCAACAAGACCTAAAAAGGAGAGAATATAAAGAAAGGCAAAGAGACAAAGTGAAATAAACATAAAATCAGTGTTGGTTTTTACATAGAAAATTAATATAATCATATTTTGTTAAAACTTTAGGTACTATTTTCATGATTTGTTATAATTAGTTAGGCAGTACCTTGTTATTGCTTTGAAATCTCAAGTATACATAAGCAAGTGGCCAGGAGTCAAACCACGAAAAGCTTCAGGCCAAAAGGTGCCTGGGAAATAAGGAAAAGGTGTCAGGCAATACATAGGACACTCAGGTCATAAAAAGAACACAATCTCAAATATTTATGTGTAGAGTTGGCTAAGAGGTAGACCACAAGCAGCTGTAGGCCTTTGAGAGTCACCCAGACCAAAAGTAGACAGTGGATACATCCATATGCCACTCGAGCCAGAAAGGAGAGATTTAGACAGTTCCAAACATATTGTATATGTAGCTCCTCAGGGTACTCTCCAACAATCAAAGTAATTGGCCAATCTGTCTTTATATACAGAAAGCTAAGTAAGTTAAGTAAAAAGAAAAATATATAAAAGAATAATAATAAAATGAAAATAAACAGTATAATGTAAAGAACTGTCCAAGTAAAATTTCAGTAGCAATCTCTACTGGTCCCTTAGTGCAATCTCAAAATTCAAAATATTCCAGTTCTAGTGCATGAACACAGGCACATCTAAGCAAAAATCTACAATCATATAAGGGAAGTAGTGCTATGCAAACTCTCAAAGGAGAGAAACTCTCAAACAAGGATTTATAGGAGACAGGCTCTCTCCGGTTAAGATCAGGTACAAGTGTGGAAAAGATGTGGAAAAAATGTGATAAAAGTATAAAGGATTTACAGGAGATGGGCCAAAACAGATAGGAATATGGTCAATAGTGAGAAAGAGATTTATGTCAGCACTAAGAGACTTGGGTAACACCAATGGCACTCCAACTATTAAATGCTCTCAAGGAGATTAACAGTTACCCCTGTTTGTTTCCACCTGGGACATCATTCCCCATAATGTGGTAGGCAGGTGTAAAGAGACATATCAGCGATAACCTCACATGACCCCATGAGACAGCTTAACACTTACCGTATACCTGCATTAGAGTCATGACTCTCTGCGCAGTCTCTTAAGTCATCAGTGCAGCAGAGGAAACTGCCATTCATTAAATGGAAAGAGTAACAGGAGAATGAGTGACAGGTAGAGGGCTGGATCATGGTTGCAAGGTGGAGGTGAGTCCTTGCAGATACACAGTAAACATCGCCATTTTGTAAAGCGCATGGTCTCAATAAAAGGAATAGCATAGCATTGATAATTCTACCTAAATAATCAAAGTGCCATTATTCCATTCAATAACTCTAGAAGAAATTAGCAAACAGTAAACAGGGAAGCATATGGATAGAGTAGGGGAAAAAAACAGAAAAAGAAAGACAGAAGATTTCCAAGAAGGATACCATGAGACATAATATATTTATTGAGGATGCCGGCCATCATAAAGTGTGAAATATTTCGGTTTTAAGCATATAATTAGAATGTCATCAGAAGTCATGATTTTCAGTATTAAGAAATGATTCCCAGTAAGCGAGATGCAAATGGTCATTACGGATGGAAATATCGCCTTTACACGAAGGAGACAACAAAATTAATATGCATATTAAGAGAACATGGATGTCCAGGGGATGAGATTTGGCAGAGAGATAACACAATAAATGTAGATTTGGCAAAGAGAACACAAATGATGTACATGTTAAAATAGCCAATAATGCATTTCTATATCTTTGTTAAGTCCGTTGTCCACAATGTCCAGTCTCAGTGTTAACTCACTCTTCCTCTGCCTCATTGTGAATTCTCTGTTTCCTCCTTGTGAATGTTTATTTATATGTTCTAGCCAAAAAAAGCAAAGCTTTTTGGTGAGGATGCTGTTCTTCATAATGCTCTGTGAGTGGGAGGCCCTCTTCTGTTTTGTTGATGTTCCGATAATGTTCAAAGAATCTTGTTTTAAGTCTTCAAATAGTGCTGCCCATGTAGAACTTTTTACAAGGGTACATGATGATGTAAATGAAGTAGCAGGTATTGCAATTGATCGAATCCTTGATAGTACGTTGATCTGCTTATTTAGGCCTAGTTTGCATACCCCGCAGGTATGACAAATGTGGATTCCACATGGTTTTGTTATAAAGTCAGGGTTTTTTGTTTTCCTTCTCTCCACAAATAGTGATTTGCATAAAATTTGTCTCAAATTATTGGCTCTGTGGAAGCCTATTTGAGGGAAATCAAATATTTGGTCTTTGATAGAGGTGTTGTTCATCAATTGATACCAATTATTTTTAAAGATGTTCTGCATAAGATGATGAGAGTTGTGGAATTCAGTTAAAAACTTGGTTTGTTTGATGCTTTGTGGATTCAGAGAATGCTTTTTTGGTTGAAGTCACCCATTATGTGACTTTTTCTCACAATCCACGGCTAATTCTTCAAGGTGATCTTTCTGGTAACCCTGGTGTTCCATTCTTTTTATCAGGTTCTTTACTTTGGTTTGATAGACTATTGTGTCACTGCAATTCCTTCTCATAAGTTGGAATTCTCCACTCTAAATGTTTTGGATTGTCTTATGTGGGTGGCAGCTATGTGTTTCCAAAATGAAGTTCGCTGCTGTTTGTTATCGAAATAGTTTGGTGTGCAAGCTTCCTTCTTCCACAAAAATTGTTATATCCAGGAAATCAATCTCGGATGTGGCGGAATGAGACATTGTTTAGATGTCCACCTGCTAGTATTGATTTCATGTAAACATTGTTTCAAGGTAACCTAGAGTCCCTGCCATATACATAGGAGGAAGTCAATATAAAACCCCCAGTATATAATCTGTGACGTGTATTCAGAGAATCTCTTGATCCATAACCAACATTTTTGCCCCATCCCACTCCCTTGGATTTATAGATAGTATTTGATGTTGAAAGTGAATATACTGTTCTTAAAACAGAAGTGTAACATTTCCAATACCATTTAGTTGGATTCCAGCAAGTGAACTGATTTTGTAGTTAGTGTTTTGCATACAGCTTCTAGACCATATTCATGTCAGATCAAAATGTAGTCTTCATACCAAGAGATGTTAACCAGTTTTAGTAATACATATTTTGTATCTTGGATGTATGAGGGAAGACCCATCATTACTCGTTGAAGATGATGGTCTATGTATTCCCCTATTTTTGAACAAATGGAGTTGATGCCTGCTGTGATGGGCCTCCCTGGTGGGAAACCAGCCTCTTTTGTGTATTCGACTGTAGTTTCTGATAACAAGCTGTATCACTTAGTTCTATTTTTGCTTCTGACCTCTAGTCATCAGGCTATATGATGACTATGTTTCCTCCTTTCTCTGCTTATTTTATTAAGATGTCTGGATATTGAGGTTATTTGGGAGAAATGTTATCTTTTTCTTTTATTTCCGATATTCCACCTCAAGATCTCGAGTGACTGCCAAATGAAAGAGGTTGATGGTATTATCGGCTGGTAGGTAGGGGCAAAATAGAAATTTACAACTCACTATATTGCTCATGGTATGGGTATTATCGTTTCCCAACTCCTCACCCTGTGTAATGGTGATGATTGTTGAAAGTGAATACAATGTTCTTAAAACAGAAGTGTAACATTTCCAATACCATTTAGTTGGATTCCAGCAAGTGAACTGATTTTGTAGTTAGTGTTTTGCATACAGCTTCTAGACCATATTCATGTCAGATCAAAATGTAGTCTTCATTCCAAGAGATGTTAACCAGTTTTAGTAATACATATTTTGTATCTTGGATGTATGAGGGAAGACCCATCATTACTCGTTGAAGATGATGGTCTATGTATTCCCCTATTTTTGAACAAATGGAGTTGATGCCTGCTGTGATGGGCCTCCCTGGTGGGAAACCAGCCTCTTTTGTGTATTCGACTGTAGTTTCTGATAACAAGCTGTATCACTTAGTTCTATTTTTGCTTCTGACCTCTAGTCATCAGGCTATATGATGACTATGTTTCCTCCTTTCTCTGCTTATTTTATTAAGATGTCTGGATATTGAGGTTATTTGGGAGAAATGTTATCTTTTTCTTTTATTTCCGATATTCCACCTCAAGATCTCGAGTGACTGCCAAATGAAAGAGGTTGATGGTATTATCGGCTGGTAGGTAGGGGCAAAATAGAAATTTACAACTCACTATATTGCTCATGGTATGGGTATTATCGTTTCCCAACTCCTCACCCTGTGTAATGGTGATGATTGTGGGAAAATGGTTTGATCCGATAATGTGGTAACCAGATGTATGTCTTCCATGTCCTTAACCAACAGGGTAATAGTTATGGTAGGTCTTGGTTCACAGTTTTTTTTGGGATTGTCATGGAAGAATGAGATAAGATTAAATTTGCAAGTATACAAAGAGGTCAATCTGAGTTTTAGTAATGTCCCAGAATTCTGTTGGGTAGAAAGAGAGGCCTCTGTTGATAACTGTTAGAACTGGGGGTCTCTAGTTGGCAGAGGTAGGTACCTTTGACCAAATAGGGACCCCGGCTGATAATTCAGGGAAAAGGGATTACTCTACTGGATAACCCCTGATCACCCCCTTGCTAGCTTGGCACGAGCACGAGCAGACAGGATTACCGCAGAGGCAGTGTGTTACGCATTTGTGAACACATACAGTAATACAGTGATAACACTACAGATGGACACCACAGAGGTTTTATAAAAAATAAGTATTCTTTATATAGACGTAACACAAGACCACAAACGACAACAATCCACAATACTGTACTCAAAATTGACTTAAAGATGGTAGAGTTAATTTAGTTCAAGCTGATGGTGAATGCAACACAGTTCTCACAAAAGTACCTGGATGCGTAACGCAAAGTAAACAAAAGGCTCACAGCGTTGGAGATGCGTCGGTTCCTTGCTTCGGGGGAGACAATGCATCGCGCCTCAATGCTTGCGCAGAGTAGGGTATGCCTCTTGATCCTTACCGGAGAGGAGTTGATGCGTAGATTCTCGTGCTGCAGCTCGGTTGCGATGCGGCAAGATGGTGCCTCGATGCAATGCGACAATCAGGTGCGATGCGATAAGATGGCGCCCTTGATGCGATGACGTTGAGATGATGCGGCACGCCCTGGCAGCCGGTATTTCAAACATAGAATGTTAAAACCAACTTCACTAAAAGATGTATTTTATCAGGCATACTAAACTCGAATTTCTACCATGTTCCCTGAGTCAGTTAGGATTATAAGATGTAATAATCAAACTGCCCATTCTGGCCTATGGGGAACAGTTAGCCTTGCAATAGTGAAAAACGAAAATGGTTGTAATTCATTATCAGGACATGCCACACACACCAGGGCATGTCCTACCTTATACTTACAATGCACCCTGCCCTTGTCCCTACCATAGGGGTGTCTGATATGAAGAAAAGGGAAGGTTTAGGGACTGGCAAGTGGGTGCACTTGGCCAGTCAGCATGGGAGTATCAGACTGCACATAGGCTCTGAAATGGCAGACCTGAGACACACTTTACAAGCTGCTTCTGTGGGTGGCACAACCAGTGCTGCAAGCCCACCAGCAGCATATGATTTACAAGCCCTGGGCACACATGGTGCACTGTACTAGGGTCTGACAAGTAAATCAAATAACCCAATCATGGAGTCACTAATCAATACATCAATTTAACATAGGGAGCACTTGCACTGTGGCACTGAATGGCAGTGGCACAGTGCCCACAGCATCTAAACCAGCAAAACATATCAAAAACAGAGGAGGCAAATCAGAAAAAATGGAAGGGAGACTCACGCCAATGGTACCAGGTCTAACAATAACCATTTCCTGAGTGGATGTGATGGCGGTGCTGAATATGTTCATCATCAGTTGGTTTGATTCTTGATCTAATTTTCCTGTTTCCTAATGGCTTGTGTGGTTACTCCCATTGTGGTTTTTTGTATTGGAGTATTTTGTGGGTTCTCAGTTCTGGTTCTGGTACCTTGATTGTTTTGATTTCGGAAATCGAGACGATGTCTTAAAAGTTGCTCCAAAAAATGCACACCAACCTCAGAGGTAGAGGTTATAACTATGTTGCCTGGAGATTCTGCATCTGAGATAGTTACTGATTCTGATTGTTGTTTCAATTGTGATGTTACTGCTCTTCTGGAGATGTTACCATAACATTTTGTGAATGTATACACGTCTTCAGCAATATCTATCAACTGTTGCATCATTTTGTTGGATGCTTCTCTCAGATTTGCTTCTCAATTTAAGATTTGTTCTGGATTGGTCATTTCTACAGTTGGGAAATATTAATATATAAAGCCCTCTCTCTATTCTGTAAGCTTCCAGGTACTTTGTGAGAGAGGCTGCTTCCCACCACTTGGCAGTTTCCTTTTTTAATGCTTTTCTAATGCCGGAAAGGTTGTTTTGATACAATGCAGGAAAATGGTAAACATTAACCCGGCCATGTGAGGTTCTCGTTGATATGTCTCTTTACAACTGTCTACCGCATGACGGGGACAATTGTACCAGGTGGCAAAAGACATGGCTAAATTTTAAACTCCATTTAGAGCATTTTGTAGTCAAAGCACCATTGGCGTTACTCTAGTCTTTTAGTGCTGACATAAATCATATTCTTACCTGCTTTTGTCCTTCTCCTGTAAATCCTTTATACTTTTACCACATTTTTTCACATCTTTTCCACAGTAGTACCTGACCTTCACTGGAGAGTGTCCGTGTCCTGTAAATTCTTGTTTAAGAGGTTCTCTCCTTTGAGAGTTCACATAGCTTTACTTCCCTTATATGATTGTAGATTTTTGCTTAAATGTAATGAGCTGATGACTGTGTTGATGCACTGGAACTGGATCATTTGGGATTATGGGATTGCATACAGGGACCAGTAGATATTGCTACTAATATTTTACTAGGACAGTTCTTTAGCTTGTACTCTTTATTTCCATTTAATTGTTATTCTTTTCTATATTTCTCATTTTACTTACCTTACTTAGCTTTCTGCATATAAAGACAGATTGGACACGTTTACTATGATTTATACCCCAAGGGGCTGTATATACAATACATTTGGAACTGTCTAAATCTCTCCTTTCTGGCTCGGTGGTAGATGGCAGTATTGCTATCTACTTTTGCTCTGGGTGACTCTCAAAGGCCTAAAGCTGCTTCTGGTGTACCTCTTGCCCAACTATTCATATACATTCTTTGAAATTGTGTTATTTTTATGACCTGGATGACTTATGTATTACTTCCCCCCTTTTCCTTATTTCCATGACACCTTTTGGCCTAAAGCTTTTTGTGGTTTCCCTCCTGGCCACTTGCTAATGTTTGCTTGAGATTTGACAGCAATATTAAGGTACTACCTAACTAATGATAACAAATCCTGAAAATAGTACCTAAACATTAAGAAGGTGACAATGGCCAGTGAGAAATGCTAGCACATACACAGTCTTAAAGGCAAAAGTCAACAATTATACGTATTAGGTGTGTGCTCAATGAGACAGATAACACTATATCACCAACCAATGTATGTTGTATCCGGAAAAATTCCCAAATACCAATTATATACAACTGCCCAGAGCACCACACAAAGGAAAAGTAGATAGTCTGTCAGAGAGACAGGTCCAAGTAAGTAAAGTAGACTCCAGATGTAGAAACTGATGGTTCCATTCACTTTAATATTTTGTTCTGTATCTTGTATAGTGCAAACTTATACGACAGCTGACCCATGTTTTGTCGTACAAGACCACTTTTTCAAGGCTCTTGTATTAATCAATGTGTGCACAATATATCCAAAGCTTGTAGAGAATTAGCAGTCTTGATCCTTGGAGCCCCGAGGTCCCACGGTAAATGAGTACAGTTGGCAGAAACAATACTTCTCCCGTGGATTAAATCATTCAAAGTTGCTTTAGAATAAAGTCTTGTGTTCCAAGTCTGTGCAAAGCATAAATAATGTCAATTCAAGAAAAAGTAAGCCAAAGCACCGAGCGCAATGATAAGCCAAGAATCAGCCGTAGTGTCAAAGATTATCCCACCAATGGCACGTTTGCCCTAGACGTGCCAGCCATAAGGGCAAAACATGTGTCAACTTTATCTCTCTCATCAGGCTTAAATACTGATGATCAAAATAAATGCAGTGGAATACTTAAAGAGGATTTGGATATTCTTTCCCAAAAGTAATTATTAGCTTTTGATACAGCCTGTCATTTTCAAATTATCTTGTGATTTACTTTGTGGAAAATTGGGGTGTTGCTACTTGACGTGCTGTCCAACCTTGGATCAATTAGAAAGGGTCCTGTCTCATTTACATAAAAAATTGCTGGGCCTCACCCCTACTAAGAGGAAACGCTTACATAACTTGGGGGCATATCAACAAGGGCTTTATCTCTGCTTTTTTGGCTTTAAAAGACAAAAAATCAGAGGTAAAACTAGCACCCTATCAACAACAGGGTGCTAACATGCAAATTAGCATGTTAGCACCCATTTACTCTACGCTTCCCCTTGCATCTCTAATGAGATGCAAAGGGGGCGTTCCAGAGTAAAATAATAGGAGAAATGTCGCTAAGCGACATTTCTCCTATTATCAAGAATATCGCTAACCCTGTTAGAGGCAAAAAAAACAGCGCTAACAGCGGTTAACGCTGCTTTTTTACGTCTGGTTCTTTTCTGACTTAGCCATGATATCCTATGGAAGGAGGATATCATGGCTAATTTTGTCTGTCCCTATCAACAAGCTAACGTGAGATTATCGCTGGGTTTCCAGCGATAATCTCACGTTAGCCACTTAGCGTGAGGATTTTTATCGCATTTGAGATAAGCGTTGCTAATAGCACGCTATCTCAGCGATAAAAATCAACGCTAGCCGGCGATAATTATCCTAGCGCTAAGTGCGCTTAGCGATAATTATCGCCTGTTGTTGTTGATATGCCCCTAAATGCCCAGTTGAAGGCTCACGCAGGCATGTAAAGAACTAGCCCCTCCTAAATCTGTTTGGCCTAAAAGAGTTTTTCCCTCGGCCCCCTGGTATTCGGAGGAACTAAAAATGCAAAAATGCACATGCAAACGATTAGAGAGGAACTGGAGGAAGGGCTATCTCGACAAAGAGAAGCAGATATATAAAGCTAGCATGCTCACCTATAAACATATGGTTCGGCTGGCCAAACAGAAATTTTACGCAGCTCAAATTGAGTTACCTAAAAACTCATCTAAAGAGCTTTTCTATACTGTTTCCAACCTGACTTCTCTTAGGCCTGCCTCTATCCAGTCCAGCACGGAGCTCTGTGAACAGATCGCCTCGTTTTTTCAAACCAAAGTCTCTAATATCTTTTTTAGCCTCTGTGATCCTATGAAGGATGTATTGGAGACTGCGACTGAAGGGGGGAAACACGGCTTCGCAGGCAGAGACCTTGGAGGTTTTCAGCTCAATAACCACACAAGACACACAGGAGCTTCTAGCTAATGCAAAATCCGGGTCCCCGTTGGACCCTTGTGCTCTGAAAATCATCAAAATGGTCCCGGTCCCGATTGCATGTTATCTTACCCCCATTTTTAACGAGATGTTTGAAGGCGGTCATTTTCCGACACAATGGAAGAAGGCCTCCATTCTACCGTTGTTAAAAAAAACGAATCTGGACCCCCTTGATCCAAATAATTTTCGACCTATTTCTCGCCTGCCTCTCCCTGCTAAGCTGGTGGAAAAGGCAATGAATAGGCAACTTAGTGCCTTTCTAAAGAAGTCCCATTTGCTTGACTCATCCCAATACGGCTTCAGGGAAGGACATAGTACTGAATCGGCCTTGATAAAAGCTACGGAGGAAATCAGGGCAGCAGTGGATCAGGGAGGCAACGCGGCTCTGATCCTTTTGGATCTCTCGGCCGCTTTTGATACGGTCCATCATGGGCTTTTGATGGACCGCTTAATGAAATGTGGGGTTCAACGGAAAGCCTGGGAGTTACTTAACTAATTTCTTACGGATAGAAGCCAGATTGTCGCACAGGGCAAATGTCACTCACAACCCTTCTCCCTACCTTGTGGCGTTCCGCAGGGGTCAACATTAAGTCCGACCCTCTTTAATGTGTATGTCACCACCCTGGCCCCGATTATTAGGCGTTATGGATTTGGTATAACCTTGTATGCGGATGATACACAAATTGTGCTATCTGTACTTCCAGGTTTGGAGAAGGGGTTGGATTTTAATTTCCAGGCATGTATGACGGAGGTAGGACGTTGGATGGCAGGCAAATGCCTCAGGTTGAACTCAGATAAAACCGAGGTTATGCTGTTCGGAAACAACCCTAACTTTTGGACGCCCTCGTGGTGGCCGCCTGCTTTGGGGGTCCTCCCCACCCCGGTCGACAAGGTAAAAAACCTAGGGATCCTGGTTGATATAAAACTATCTATGGCTGCCCAGGTTAAGGCGGTAGCCTCTAAAACAGGGTACATTTTAGGAATACTGAAAAAGATCCTGATTTTGCTTCCGCCGGACTGCCGTAAAACAGTGGTTACGGCCCTGGTTTTATCCAGGTTGGATTACTGTAACAGCCTTTACTTAAATCTACAGCAAAATCTGTTGCACAAGCTCCAGATGCTTCAAAATGCTGCAGCCAGACTACTGACGGGTACCCCCAAATTTGCTTCTATCTCTAACGTAATACAAAAACTGCACTAGCTGCAAGTTAAGAACAGGGTCTAGTTTAAAGCTCTCTGCTTGGTTTTTAAAGCAGTACATGAGGAGGGCCCTGATTTTTTACAAAGGCAATTTCAATGGTATTCCCCACCGCGCCTCTTACGATCCTTGGAAGCTAAACTTATCGCAGTCCCTGTGATTAAAAAAGGCCCGATGGGGTGGGCGCAGTTTTTCCTTTGGTGCCGCCAAGCTGTGGAATAAATTGCCGCTGTACCTAAGAAACATCAACAATCTGCTCAGTTTCAGAAAGGCATTGAAGACTTGGCTTTTTGTGAATTAATTTCTTCCTGCCCCTGCCCTAGCTTTGGAGAAGTAGTCAGCGCTGGGACATCTACTTGGTAATCGAGCGCTTTATAAATCGCTTTAACATAAAAATTCACTTGCCTACACACACTGAGAATAATCCCTGTTCAGTCACATCGAAGAGAACGCCATCCTCAACTCCTCCCAGTCCGGAAGCAACCACAGCACCGAGATTACCCTCCTCACCGCCACCGATGACATCCACATGCTACTCGACCAGGGCCACACTGCAGCCCTCATGCTACTAGACCGCTCCACAGCCTTCGACACCATCTCACAACGCACTCTCACAGCCAGACTCCATGATGCTGGCATACGAGGAACCACCCTCAACTGGATTTGCTCCTTTCTCTCTGGCAGAACCCAAAGGATCAGACTCCCCTCTTCCTCTCAGAAACTACAGAGATCAACTGTGGAGTAACCCCATGGATCTTTGCTCAGCCCCAAGCTTTTCAACATCTACATGTCCCCCCCCCGCAGCCATCGCCAGACAGCATGGGCTCAGCATAGTATCCTACGCAGATGACTCCCAGCTCATCCTCTCTCTCACGAAGAACCCCAAAGACACCAGACTCAGCTTCCAAGTAGGAATGAAAGATGCTGCAGCCTGGATGAAGTACAGCTGCCTAAAACTGAACTTGGAGAAGACTGATGTCTTTGTCTTCAGACCCTCCCTCACTGCATGGGACAGCTACTGGTGGCCCCCTGCGCTCGGAAACCCACCCACCCTGACAGACCACGCCGGAACCTCAGCATCATTCTAGACTCCTCCCTTACCATGACCCACCAGACCATCACCGTTGCCTCCACCTGCTTCAACTCCCTCTGCATCCTCCGCAAGACCTTCAAGTGGATCCCCCCGAATGCAGAAAGACCGTCACCCACGCACTCATAACCAGCAGACTGGACTACAGTAATGCCCTATAGGCAGGAATCAACAAATCCCTGCTAGACAAGCTCCAAACCTTCCAGAACACTCTAACCAGACTCGTCCTCGGAACTCCACGACACGAACACATGACCCAGCACCTATGAGACCTACACTGGCTCCCCATCGAGAAGAGAGTAACATTAAAGCTACTCACCAATGCCTACAAATGCCCCCGCAACATCGGACCCAGATACCCCAAAAAAGGAGTCTCCTTCCATGTACCCAAAAGGAACCACTGCTCCGCCGACCTTGCTCTGGCAGAGACCCAATGCATGCGCAGAACCAAAGCAGGCGGAAGGGCTTTCCCCTACCTCGCAGCTAAGACCCAGAACGAGCTCCCTGTCAACATCAGATGCTCGTCGACTCTGCACACCTTCAGGAAGAGCCTCAAGACCTGGCTCTTTGAATGATGAGGAGCTGCACCCCCCCCCCCCCAGTGTCTTGAGACCCTCAAGGGTAAGTAGAGCGCTCTACAAACCCTATATTGATTGAGTGATTGATTGATTACCTATGAGAGAATGGGGAAAAAAGGATGGAACTCTTTATACTCAACTGAAACCCTCATATATCTTTTGCTTCATTTCAATAGGACTTCTCCACAGGCATGCATAATCCATTAGCAGCCCAAAAACTAAGCGCTTGCAACAACACAAACCCTTATACTCTCCTACCCAAGAAACAATACTAAATGCTTGCCAAGCCTCTTTGAAGAGGATAGCAATGATATGGATAGCCATGAACTGAGGACGCCTTCTTACTAGGCATACTCAACATTAAAACATATTTTTACCAAACTCCCTGTATGTCTTGCATGTCTTGCCTCTCACGCAAGCTGTATCTTCATGAAAGCCAGATCAGCAGCCAAACAAAAAGGATACATCTATGGCCCACTAGCAGACAGAAAATAGGCCTTTTTACATCATAGAAACGTGTCTTGGTGATAGTATGGCTTCATTACTCTCTATGGTATTTCCACCACAATAACAATGCTTCACATGGAACCACCAAGACAAAAAAGGAGGAGGTCTAGAAGTGATATTCAAGAAAGACATAACTATCCCCAAACTGGAAGATGCATTAACATCAGAATGTACCTAACTGCTGACAAAATAGAACCCTACCCTAAAGTTTTTATGAAGCTGTCTACTACTATACAAGTCTCTGCCCACATTTCTAGACACCTTATTCAATGTTATTATCAAATATCCAAACATATGCATCCTGGATGACCTATCATTTGTTGTAACAAACAGAACAAATGCCTAATACCATCACATCTGGCCCTACCACCCTCAATTTCTACCAAATCATCTGTGGACTGACTTACACAATGCACCCACACTGGATGCCATCTTCTGCAATTCTGGGCAGGTGAACATCACACAAATTGCTCTAGTGACATAAAACAACCATTTCATAGTCTTTAGGTATCTGCTTGAATTCCTACAGAAGGTGCGAGAAATTTCTATTTTCCTTTGTGCAAAGCTTGCTAATTTATCTCAGAGATAGCAAAGATTGTATTGTATTGCTAGAATATAAGGATTTGAATCGAAAGATAATGCTAATATTATAATGACTTTAGACATTGACAGCCTGTACCCCAGCATTAAGCATATGGATAGAAGCAATACTTGTAATTTCTTTTTTAGAGCCCGTCCCATTGTTACAATCCATGCAAGTTGCTAATCTTTGCTTCCCTCAGGTTCCCCCGTTCATTCTGGAAACATTATCTGGGTCCACCCCTCCCCATTCACTAGGTTAGGAGCTATATTTGGCACTACCTTTTGTGCGGTGTTGTTGAACGATTCAAGGGTGGTGGGCAAGGTTCACTTAAGGGTTCATGGGGATCACCTTTGTTTTATTTTTCTCCTCTCTGATTTCTTTGTGTACTCCTTCACAGAGAGAACATCGATGCCGCACTGTAAATGGCGGGGCTACGATCACATGACTGAAAGGCATGGCTACCACATGATCAGAGGCATGTCTATCAGGTGCCAGAGATGCGGTCCATTTCAATTATGTCCTCCATGCCTTAGACCCTTAGCTTTATTCCCTGTTGCCTTACTTTGAAGGATTTCAATGCTGGGTGCACAGCCCTGAAGTTCCTCCCTTCTCTGCTGGGTCTGTCCCGGTCAGGCGGCCCTATGGAGTCTACTGCCTTGCTTCTCTGCATTCTCTGCTGAGTCCCATTTTCCCTAGATGGTCTGATCAAGTTCTGTTCTTCCCTGTTACCTGAACTTCCTATTCCCGCTACAAATATGCAAGGAAGTGTAAGACAGTTAAAGCATTTCTTCATTGCTTATACCTACTATTTTTCCCATCCTGGTAGGTGCACTGTACAATAGTCTGCCTTGCTCTTTTTAGCTTGTTGCTCGCTCCTTCTGAACTGGACAACAGTTAGTCTTTATCCTATAAGTAAGCCCTTCACTCAGTTCCTCTTTTTCCCCTCCTGCCTGATCCTAAAGGTTTGAGACTGTGCTTATGTTATTCCCTTTTGATTGCCTGACTGAGCTTCAGGATTTTCAGTTATCATCCTGATTTCACAAGTATCCTATGAAGTTAATAGGAACCATGTGTGGAATCCACTCCTATGGATTACTAGGAGTCTGATGGTGATTGACATTTCCTATGGAATCTATTGCATTTTCTATGGGAGGTTTTGCATTGTATGCCATTGTTGAGCATAGACCATTGATATCATCTTTTTGAATGAGTCAGATGGTGTTCACTGTTAAAGATGTGCATGGTTATAGATATACTCTCTGCCAATTGTGTTTTATTTTCGTTTAAAGGAACACATTCCCTGTGACTTTTTACACATCCTGGGGAAAGCAACACAGTGTACCTACCATGATTGAGCCGAATCATGTCAGTAGACATCCTTACCCCTCTCTTCCCTTTTTCCCCATTTCACCTTACGACTTACCATTCCACGTCTGTTCTCCAGTCAGCATGGAGGGTTATATTCTGAGGGAAGAGGACACAATATCTCCATTTCCACAGTACCTGGTTTTCAGTAGAGTGGGACTGTGATACCCATCACGGTATAACATCACAAACAGTGGTTACTTCATATGAATTTATAGATGAGAACATCTTCATGTTCTAGAACCAGTTGGACAGATTATGGCAAAAGTGATGGGTACCAACTTTTCCCTCAGTTGTGCCAATATTTTTCTGGCCTAGTAGTGGGAGCAGGTATTGGGTCATCTGATTCAGTTGAATGTACAGGCCACATTGTTCTATGGCTCAGATAGATTGATGATCTGTTTGTAATTTGGAAAGGTACAGCAGATATACTAAATACTAATGATTTGAATGTAATGTTTGCTGTACCTATCAATATGCAGAACGTAAAATAGCTGATGCCACAGTCGAAGTGATTAACAGTAAGAGATAATTTGATGTCCTACCCATGAACATTATACATCCATAGAAACTAAAGTGTAGTATTGCACATAATTTATTGCTGTGTGCATGCAGGAAATGCAAATCTAGGGAGGCATATTAAAATGTTAGAAAAGAGGTGTTACGACATGTTACAACATACTAGACAGAGGGGTAACCTCAAAAAGATATTGAAAGAGCTAGTATGTAAAGTTGATGATGTAATTATCCTACTACTCCTAAATCATAACAAATCGAGCAAAAAAGTGCCTGGCATAATCTACACTCTATATAACTACCTTAAGAAGCAATGATCCATCTTATGATCAGATGAAGTGATTGGAGATGATCTTAGTGTCACGCCATAAGGAGTAAGACCTGGCTCATTACTAAAAAACAAACAAAATACTTCTGAATGTGTTGGACTTGGCTCTCTCTGCAGAGTCTCCCCCAAACAATTTGCCTCCACTCTCCCATTTTTTCAGAATTCGTTTTTGTTGGGCTAAGGACTGTGTTGATCACTGCTAACTGGTACTAAAGTGCTTACACTCCCTCCCGAAATCATGCCCAAATTGGCTTACAACTAATTGGCATATTCACTTTACTTATAAGTCCCTAGCAAAGAGGTATACTATAGACCTAGGGAGCATAAATTCAATGCTACTAGTGGGCCTGCAGTACTTATTGTGCTGCCCATTTAAGTGCAGCTTAAAACATGGCCCAGGTATGACATTGCAGCTTAAATTAAGCTTTAAACAACCAATCAGACTTGGCAAAATAATACCCTTGCATAGATTTAAACCCCCCTTTTATTACACTAAGGAAGGCCCTAGGTCACCCATAAGGGAGGGTGCATTGTAATGAAAAGGTTGGACATGTGCTATTAAGTTTTGCTTGTCCTTGTATTGAAAAACACCTAAATTCATGTTTCACTACTGTGAGACAGGCCTCTCCCATAGGATAATATTGGATTGCATTATTACATTTAATAAGTGCTAACTTCTGATTGTGATCAAGTAAGGATTTCATGTTTCATGCCTGTGAAATTGTAATTTAAAATCTTCTTTAATGGTAAAGTGGTATTTTAAGTAAAACGCCTCTCATGGAACACCTCAACTTCTGGTTACAGACTGACACCAAGACCACGATAAGAGGCACCCTCATGTATAGACCCCCAGGACCCTTACCAGCATTTTGCAATGCCATCTCCAAGCTCATCACCCCCTTAGCCATTGACTTCCACTACTACTACATAATCGGCAATCTCAACATTCACGTCAAGGACAACAATGACGCCAACTCCAGCACCCTCTTGGAGAACCTGAACAACATCAGCCTCGTCCAACTGGTTACCGAACACATGGACAATGCCGAACACACATTCAACTCCATTTTTCCATCCAGCAACAGAATCAAATTCAGCCAAATCGCAGAACTCACACCATCATTCAGTTCACAATCTCTGACATCCAGCATGCCATCGCCAAGCACCACAGTTCTTCCCATGCAGCTGGGGCAAGGTGACTGAGACCCAGTGGATACAGGCCCTAAGCACCACCCAATCCGAGGCTTCATTAGACCTTGCCCATGCCATACAGAACTACTCTGCTTGGATCATCATGTGTGCCGACAGAGTAGCCTTTCCGAATCCAGCAAAAACCAACATAACCTCAAAACAAGCCAGCTGGTACATCCAAAAACTGGGAGCCAACTCAAGAAGTGATGGTACACCTCTATGAACCACTCCCACAGAGCTGCTCACAAAGCAGCCCACAGCAATGTCCACCTGTGCAAAAAGGAAGCCAAGAGAACAGCCATCACTGCCCACATTGACACCATGGCAAAACATACTAAGGAACTCTTTAAAATAGCCACGGTATTCCCCAATCCGACAGCCACAGAGAACACCATATACCCCTCCCAAGAATTCTGAAACACCCTCTCAGACTAGTTCCACAACAAAACTGCTACCATCACCAATAACTTTGACCACAACCCACCACTCCCAGCCTTGACAACCTGAACCATCGAGCTAACACCAGTCAAATGATCACAACCTGGTCTCTGCTCACCAATTTGACCACTTCAGCCATCATGTTGTCTATCCACTCTGGGGCACCCACTGACCCCAGCTCCTACGGTCTATCCAACCTCAGAACCAGCCCAATCAGAATGGCACTCACCAGTATCCTCAACACCTCAATCTCTACAACAACCTACCCTGACAGTTGGAAATGCGCATCAGTCAGACCCCTCCTAAAGAAACTCTTGGCTGACCCCAGTGATCTCAAAAATAACCAACCGATTTCCTTACTCCCCTTTCTAGCCAAAGAACTCAAGAAAGCCATCGACTAACAGCGACTGAATACCTGGAATAAAACCACCTCACATTCAGGATTCATTGCCAGCAGCACTGAGACCACACTGATTTCTGCCAGAGATGACATCAGAACACTTTCTTCAACTGTGGAAAAAATGTGGCCCTGATCCTCCAGGACCTCTCCACTAAGTTCAAAACCATTTCCCACCACACCTCATCAACAGACTCTACAAAATCGACATACAACAAAACACACTCAAGTGGATCACCTCTTTTCTTACAGGATGTTTACAGAGCATCCGACTGCCTTCCTTCACCTCTGCACCCAAGCACATCATATGCGGCGTACCCCAAGGATCATCCCTTGACCCCACCCTGTTTAACATCTACATGACCCCCCTCACACATGTTGTCACATTCCATGGACTCAACATAATCTCCAATGGTGCTGACTCTAAAACGTACCCTCTCTCTCACTGTGGGCCCCTCCATAGCCAAAAAAACTTCTGCAGTGCCATGACCAACATAGCCAAATGGATGAGAGACAACTACCTCAAACTTAACTCCAACAAAACAGAAGTACTGATCTTCGGAAAGAACTCCTTCACTTGGGACCAGAGTTGGTGGCCAGCAGAACTCAGGCTAACACGCACACCAACAGACCTTACTATGTTAACACTTTCTACATCAGAATCTCCACCCAGCTCCTCAAAAGACTGCAGACCATACAGAACAAGGCAGCTAGGCTCATCCGGGACCTCCCCAAATGGACCCACATCACCCCCATCTCAGAAACCTTCCCAGGCTCCCTATCCAGAAGAGACGACCACAAAGATCTACATGCACAATAACGATCTTACATCAACCATCGACTGAACTCCCATCTGCCACCTGTGTTCCTCCTCACTCACCTTCACACACATCCCCCATCCATCACAGTTGCAGTGGGGTCGCTCTTTCTCCTACATCGCCACCAAGACCTGGAATGACTTGTCACTCCACCTTTGAACAGTACCCTCCCTGGCAGACTTCAGAAAGAAACTCAAGACCTGTAATTTCAATGGAAACACAGCACCTTCAGCGCCCTGATACCCCTAGTGCTGCGCTATACAAATACTGATTAATTGATTGATTGATAAGCCACAATTGTGAAAATGCTACTTTTATAAAGTTGGTATTTTCCTACCCTAACTATATGCTGCCTATAGCCTGTTCTTGGGCCACATGACTGGGTGTAGTTGGCAGCTGGGCTTTGTTTATTCCTTCCACACAGCCACACAATAGAGGTCAATCACTGGCAGGATGGGTGGGCAGAGCTGGGCACAGACCGACTTGCAAACAAAGGACTTCACACTGCTTTATTGTTCATGCATCCAGGCTGGAGCCAGGGCCGGGAAAGCAGGAAACTATAAGAACTTCAAAAGAGAATTTCTAGAAAAGTCTCCCAACTTTAAAGAATGCACAAGATATAAAAATGGTACCACTCTTCAGTTCACTTTCTGGACCTGTGAAGGACTTTCAGAGGACTTCCATCTGCTGTGGCCTGCTGTGTACTTCAGAGGACTACATTGCTGCACCTGGAAGGACTGCTCAGCTGTCTGAAGCCTGCCGTGAACCCTCAGAGGCCCACTCTGCTGCTTGAGCCCTGTCCACTGCTTGAACATAGGACTACTGGAGTGACTAAAAAGGGCTAATTGGCTGGCCTCCTGATCAGAGCCTCAGGAACAGAATAGACTCCCACCATCTTGAACCTGCACCTGAACCTAGCCTGAGTGAGTCCCAACCCTCCAAGTAGTGCCTCCCAAGTCCTGGGCCTTAAAGGCGCCCAGCTAGCCGAAATCCTAAACTTGGAAAACTGTTTGGCTAAAAACACCTCTGAGAACTGAAAGGAGACGAGGACCAACCTGCTCGACTATTCGCCCAAGGTGCTTCACTGGTCAGGATAATTTTGCAGTAGCTCCCGCTACTTCTCCTTTGCAGCAAATCCTGTTCAGCGGTCCTTTGCAGAAAGGGCATCTGGCCTCTTGGAGCCATTATGAGCTATAGCCTTCAGCCTCGCCTCACTAGAGATTACCGACTTCCATAAAAAGAGACTAAGTACGAATCTGGAAATCTTCACTGTAACTTCGTCCAGCAGCTTCTCAGACATCGCCTACAGCCTTGCCCCGCTAAACCTTTACATTCTCAAGGCACTTTTTGTTCAAATATCTTTTAAGTCCGAAGGTAAGCACCGACTGGACACAGTTCACTTCTTGTAACAGACTCACGCTCCATCGCAGTCTGACATATTTTTCGACTTTGACCTCCTCTCGTGTGACTAGATGTTTTCGGTTGTCAAAATGATATTTTAGGTGCTATTTTTTACCTCAAACTTAAAAAAATTATAACTCTGGGTCTACTGATTGGATGTTTGTCATTTTGTTGTCAACTAATTTATTGAATTTTACTTTATTTTTCCAAATTGGTGTGGAAGTTTTCTTCCGATGTATTTGCACGTCATTGCTGTTTGTGTGCTGCATAAATACTGTACACATTGCCTCTAAGTTAAGCCTGACAGCTTTTGTGCCAAGATACCAGAGGGTTAAGCACAGGTTAATTTAGTGACTGTTGTGGTTCACCCTGACAGGGATTGTGGCTGTTGCTTGAGCAGGATTCACGCCCCGCTCAACCAATAACTCAATTTCTCACAGTATGAGATCCAAAAATTTCGAAAAACAATGTGATCAAGAAAGATTATATAGTATCCCTTCCGGAAAACTAATCAAGGATTTATAAAAAAAATATATATATAACATGTGTTTCCATTTACACTATTTATGTCTTACTATGTACTTAAATATTGTATTGCATACACTACTTATCCAGTCAATAAGAGAATACTGAAGCATTTACATTGTCATTAACAACATTGATAAAACGTACACTCTGGCCAAACAGTTTTCACAATTTCTTAATGATAGGATGGAATTGTTGCAATATTCTGGTGCTGATCAGATTGCACACTACATAAGGGGTGGTAATGGAGTGCTGCAATTTAGGAGACTGCAATCAAAGCATGTTATTAATGTACAAATAAAATTGTTATGCAGATGTAGATATTGACACAGAATTAGTGAAATATCTTTCAAGTTATTTATAAGCTAAATATTGTTCAGTCCTCACCACAACAGAAGTTACTGCTGATTTTCTGATGATTTTCTATTTAATAGATTCTATATATTCTATTCCTCTTTCTTTAGAAATTGATATTTCTCTTTCAGAGTAAGGGATTATAGTATTTTAACTTTTTGTTTTTCATTTGTCTCATGATATTAATTTGTTTGTTTCATTATCAGACGCAATCCATGTATTAATTGTTTACTGCTTTTTATTGTATATCTGTTTTTTTTTATTTTGATTGGCTTATGGATATACTTGGGCGTCGGCTCATTTGAGTTGAACCTCTTTTAGTAGTCCACATAAACAGTATAATGAACATATTGAAATGCATTATTTCCATTCCTGTTTATCTATGGATATTATCACTGAAATGGGACCACAATTGATTGAAATATTTATTCTCTGAAAAATTTGCAATTCTTTTTAATCAATCACTCAATCATGTTTCTTGTAAAGCGTGATTACTCACCCGTTAGGGTCTCAAGGCGCTAAAGGGGAGGGGGGTTAGTTGTAATTTTTAGTAATTTGTTTGGCATCAGACATAAATCTGCACCACCAGGGAATAACTAAAACTAAAGCACAACTATGGGAGCAGAACAACTAGTCGATGACTGTCAATACTGCCAAGTCAAGGGAGGAGGACCTGTTCAGCCCCGATAAATACAGAAGAGGCATGTACTGAGCCAGTGAAGACTTCTTCATTCTTCACAATTTGAGATATCTGTTAGTACTTATTGAAACTTGTACCAAGTATCACATCTCAGAAATCATCCAGTCTACAGACATTGCCAGGTGAGAACCAAGCTAGAAAAAGCGATGGCTAGATTTGACATTCCTGCATAAATAAAAACAAATAATACACCCCTTCCAAGTGAGAGAATTCCAAGAGAAACTAGGCATATCCTCTCATCCAATCACACCCAGGTGACCCAAGATCAATAACCTGCAATGTAGCTTTACTAAAAGGCTGAAAACACCATGCAGAAGCAAGGAGGGAGTTAATTTGAGACATGCAGAGAGAAACAATCAACAATATTCTGATCAAGAGGAAGGGTCTGACCCAGTTGTGACTTCAATATCTCTCAATTACATTAATGTAGCAGTATCTCAGGCACCTCAGGAAATCTGCTTGTCAAATGACTGAAGCAGTAACCCATCTTCAAGGGCAAACCAGTGGTACTGCTTTCAGCCACACCTACAGCCACTGCAAAGACCAAAGTGAGTACAACATTAGTTGTTGGCCCTGTTAGTCCCTAATTCTCATCTAAGGGGGAGAGTTATATGTACAGATTTACAAACGTATTGCACTGGGTTTGGGTCACACAAGTAACCCAAATCTGCACACATTTGTTTCTGTTGGATTTAATTTTCAGCACAAAAGCTGGTTTGCTGGAAAGCTGCCTGAAAGTAACGCAAAGCTGTGCAAAGTTCTGTTTTGCATTACTTTGCCTTAAGGAGATGTACCATGGCTTGTACACAGGTGTTTCCATGAAACCACCCATGAATTTTGGCATACAACTCTATCTACTAACAATAGTAGGCATGCTTTTGCACCAAACATGCGTTAAAAAGGAGAAGTGCTTTAATTTCTCCTAACCTTCCAAATTTGCATGTGTGCTGCATTGTACAGCATACATCCATAGTGGGAAAAGTTTTAAAGTTAGTCTAAGTATAGTATTTTGCACTGGAAGGGCACCATTCCAGTACAAAACTGTGTGAGACTCACACACAGCTTTGCACTATGCCTATAAACCATGCATGCATCTTGGCGCATGTGAACACATGCTTTTTGGACAAAAAGCTTTGGCAAACCATTTCAGAGTAGAAACATATTGCCTTTGCCAATTCTTAATTTCTGTAATTTCCATTCCAGAAAAAAAAGTCTCATTAGCTAGTGATCTGATGCTGGGTCTAAGGAAAAGGGTTCAGAATGTTTTCTTCCTAAATGCCCTAGAAATGTTCCTCCCTAGCATTCTCATCTATCCCTTCTCACTTGGAGGTTATGTCTTTCCACTGTATCTGAAAGTCTTGCTGTAATCAAATACTGAGCAAGGTGTATATGGTTTTGGTCATTTTGGCCATATCTGTTTACTTCATCAGTATTACAGAGAAAGATAACACTCAAAGCCTTTGTTAGCTGAATCCCCACTATGGATTACATCTTTGCTAACATTTCTTTAAAGATGACCTTGAAAAATTCCATTTCCCAATTGACATGCATCATTGTGCTGATCAACCTGCAATTCATCTAGCACAGTTCTCTTGCAAATCAACATATAGAATTAACGAGCACCGGTCTCAGATCTACACATTGAAGCACTAGTGACTGCAGTTGCCTCTCCTCCATCAAACCCAGATCATGGATATTCATGGTGACAGCTCCTAGTTTCCAATGACAAAAACAGATTGAACAATTAAAGCATAAAAATATTGATTGAAGAGATTTAATTTTTATGTAGTTTGTTTTTCATTTAACAGAGAGGAATATTTAGTGTCTTACAAGTTAGTAATGATGGAAACCTTTTGGCTCCTGATGGACTCCATGGAGCTGTGATGTAGATTTTAGAGCGGAATGCATTGAAGGCTGATTTAGAATGTTGAGATGCTGTTAAACGCAGACGAATAAAGATGTGTAATACTAAGCTCCATGTGACGTAATCATTTGCGGACAACCAGGCTGGGAAAGACACTACAAAACATAATTGCCTATGAGGGAATGTTCAATGGAGAATTGCTGCCCACAGAAACCTATTGAGATTCTGTTCCTGACCAGATAAAAGTGAACATCTTATTCTGTAATATAAAAGGGATAAAGACTTTTGCTGTCTGCACTAAATTTTGAGGTCAGGCTCACTCACAGCACTTCCAATAAGCCTCACATTCAGATCGGCGTATCATACCATGCTCTGATTTTAAATAAAAATTCATGAAGTTATTTTTTTTTCATTTATTTGATCTTGTAAGGCGCAACAGCTACTCAAAAAGGGTTTCCCGGCGCCGAGATACAGCAAGAAACATGTCAGGGACGAGTGCTAGCTAATCTAGTTATTGCTCGAATAGCCAGGTCTTAACATTTCTTCGAAACCTGTCATAGTTTTCCTCTTTTCGAATGAAAGGAGGGAGTGCGTTCCAGAGGGATGGCCCACGGTAGGCAAACGATCGGCCTCCCATCCTTGCCAATTTAAATCTCGGGATACAAAAATTGGAGAGTGATTGGGAGCGAAGACTACGCTTGGGGATGTATGGCTGGGCCAAAGATAAAAGATAATTTGGTGCCGTACCAGCCTTGATTCTGAACATATAGGTCAGAGCTTTAAAGCGTATTCTGCTTTCCACCTTGAGCCAGTGGAGTTCCCTGTGGTGACTTGAAACACCAGAATTTTTCGGGATTTTACAGAGTAGTCGGACTGCGGCGTTCTGAACAAGTTGCAGTCGACTGATTACCGCTTTATTTGACCCGAGATACAGAATATTACCGTAGTCAATCCGCGATGTAATGAGAGCATTGACTAGAGTCTTCTGAGTGGAAGGGGGCAGCATCCATATAATTTTCCTCAACCATTTGATAACGGTGAGGCAAAGACCAACAACTTTGTTGGCCTGTTTGGTCATGGAGAGGGTGCTGTCCAAAATGAAAGCAAGGTTGCGAACTTGCGTCACTGGGGTAGGAAAAGTGGCCAACTGGTCAGGCCAGTGAGAGGGATTCCAAAGTTCTTGCCGTTTTCCTAAAAGAAGAACCTCTGTCTTGTCTCCATTAAGTTTTAAATGGTTTCTAGTCATCCAATTCAGGATGTTCTGTAAACCAAGTTTGAGGGGAGAAGAAGAAGACGGACTAGGTTCAGATAGGGAGAAAATAATTTGGGAGTCATCGGCGTAGGTCATAAGGGAAAGTCCAGATTTTTCAGCTAAATCTGCTAGGGGTCTGAGATAAATATTAAAAAATAGTGGGCTCAGTATGGATCCCTGAGGCACGCCGTGGGGGGCTTTGAAAAAGTCAGAGCAAGCTGTGGGAGATGTTATTTGAAAGGTCCTGTCTCCCAGAAAGGAACGAATCCAATCAAGCGCTTTACCTCGGACACCATTCCGAAACAGTGCCTTGATGAGGATTTCATGGGATATGGTGTCAAAGGCCGCGCTCAGGTCAAGGAGCACGAGCGCGACCGTCTGACTTTTATCAAGCAGGTTATGAATGTGTTCTGTGACTCCAAGAAGAGTGGTTTCAGTCGAGAAACCAACGCGAAAACCAGATTGTGAGGGGTGCAAGAGTGAGTTATTGTCGACAAAGGTGGTTAAAGTCGTGTGGACATGTCTCTCCAGGCACTTAGAAAAGGCAGGGAGCAAGGAAATGGGTCTGTAGTTTGCCAAACATTCCGGGTCAGCTGTAGGCTTTTTTAATAATGGCGTAACCATTGCGTGTTTCCAAAGAGTAGGGACTGAAGAGAGTTCAAATGACGCATTAAGCGTATCAACAATGACCCCCAAGGACTGGTCATCAAGTTAGTGTTAAAGGTAAAACATTCTTTTGTCCAAGAGGAATATGTGCTACTCTGGGTGTTGTATGTACCTACTGGAATGGCAAGAGCCATATCATATTCTCCTAAAACATCATATTTCCAAGATCCCTATTAGATTCCAATTAACACATTCAATCAATCAATCTGTGCTTGTTAAGAGCCGCAACTCACTTGTGAGGGTCTCCTGGCGCTGGGGGGAGAAGGGGTTGCAGGTCTGACTGGGCGCTGTGGTTGATTTGAAGAGCCAGGTCTTGAGATCCTTCCTGAATTGTGTCAGAGACGGGGAGAGCCTGAGGTGGAGAGGCATGGTGCTCCAGGACTGGGCAGCGAGGTAGGATAAGGATTTTCCTCCGGTCCTAGTCTTGTGGATCCGAGGGACAGTGACGAGAGCCAGTTGGGTAGAGCTGAGGTGTCTGGTGGGTATATGGAAAGAGAGGCAGTGGTTCAGGTATGCTGGTCTGGCGTCATGGAGAGCTTTGTAGGTGTGTGTGAAGACCGTGACTCTTTTGTTGACTGAGAGACAGTGGAGTTCTTGCAGGTGATCGGACATGTGGCTGCAGCGGGGGATGTTGAGGGCCAGTCTGTATGTGGAGTTCTGCTGTTCTGAAATTTCCTAAGCAATTTCTGGGTGGCGGCTGAGTAGAGTGTGTTGCCATAGTCGAGTCTGCTGATGAGTGCATAAGTGACCGACTTTGTTGCCTCAGTGGGGATCCATCTGAAGGTCTTCCAAAGCAGGCGAGGAGTGTGGAAGAATGATGAGGTGACGGCGTTGATCTGGTGGTTCATGGTGAGTCAAGAGTCCAGTATGATGCAGAGGTTTTGTGAGTGGTTAGTGGGTGAGGGTGGGGTCTCCTAGCTCGGCAGGCCAACAGGTATCTTCCTAGGTGGAGGTGTTGCGCCCCAGGATGAGGACTTTGGTCTTGTGTGAGGCAGCTGTCTCTCATCCAATGGCAGCGACACATTGGCACAATGACAAGTTAGGCAGATTTGGTGTAGTTGAAATTTATGTTTTCAGCTAATTTGCCCACACCTACATCCAGCTAATATGAGTTATTGAGCCCAGATGTGAAATAACATGTAGATACTGTTTAATGGGTACCACCTGCTTTGAGCAAGTTATAAATGGGAGTGGGGGATGAGCTTCAGATAAGCAGCTGTGAATGAAAAAAAGCAGGACATCCATGTGGAGGTAGGAGGGTACCAGCCAGAGTCAATCATCCTGGTTCTCCAGTGCTATTGGAGGGGGTCTGTCTTGGCCAAGCTGCACTTGTCCAACTTACACTTGATTTTACCCACCAGAATTTCTGACTGTAAAACTGAGTCTGAATTTTTCACACCCTGTACCCCCAGGTGTAGGAACAGCCAATCTCTTGTGCTCTGGTGAACCTTTTGGTAATACCGCTCGAACCTTGCACCACTGCCTGCACTGCCACTGAGGGACCACTAGACCCGGTCTGCTTTGCGGCTCCCTTATGCCGCCGTCATCTTTGCACACCAGGATCTGCTTTAAATCCAGAGAAGGCCATGCAAAGTCCTCTCACCATTTTACAGGGTCCGACGCTTAGAAAGGGGAGTAGGCTGTCTGGGAAAAGATCCCCTGTTTCAATTATGACCCCCAATAAAAAAAGGCTGAAAAGAGGCATAAACAGGGTACGGATTCCTCAACTCAGAAGGGGGGTGAAGGACCTTTCACCCAGGAAGATCAGCTGATCACGCACCTTAGTGCAGCAGTAGAAGACCTTGTTCAAACTCGTTTGGAGACATTGTTTGGTATATTCAGGGAGGATTTGACCACATGTGTCAATAATGTATTAGAAGACATGATAGCAAATCTTTTAAAATAGAGACTCAACTAACTGAACTGTGAATAATGCTAATCTTAAAGCAAATGGTAACAAGGTAATGTTATAACCTGCCTAATAATACCCAAAATGTCTCTTATGCACATAAGGCAGTATCTACGAGGGGAGTGCAAAATAATGTCTCACATCCTGGGCCCCTAAAGCAAGACTTCGATACGCCAGGGAAAAATAAAGAAATAAGACAGGCGGTGGCCATTTCAAACCACATGAGGTCCAACCCGCAGCCAGAATCACCCTTCACGATAGAGTTAAGTAACCCCCCCTCGCATCGGGTGAGTAACAGACGTAGTCTACAATTACCACCAGAAGCTACCCCTCTAGTAGCAGTCCTAGTAGGGGTACCACCCCTTAAAGATAATACAACAGAAACCACAGAAGACCTTACCTGTAAAGTAACATTCTGGTGTACGAAATTATCAGGTGGGGAGGTTATAGCATCATCAAGCATTATAATGGCCAGGCAGGTTGGATGGGTTGGTTGGGGTGCAAAGTCTGAAGAGGGTGATTGTATTGTTGTAAATTTCGACCAGATGAATGTAGCTGGTTGGCTCTTTCAAGAAGGAAGTAACCAAGGTTTGGGTGGTATAAAAGTACTCCCCTTGGCTATTTCTATCACCCAGTAATGGAGAATCAGGCCATAGACCCCAGATCCACGTCCAGATGTCCTCTAGGGCTAGTTATTAATGGGTTAGGTACCAGTTATAAGAACCGGCATGGTCGCCCCCTTTTTCCAAGCCCCTCTCATCTATCCATGCCCCTTTCAAACACAGCTCACGTAACCAGAGAGAGGGTAGCAGGAAATGACCTTGAATTAGTGAATAGATTTCTTCCCTTGAGTCAGTTAGATACTAATGACTTACTAACAAATCACTTGCCTATGCATGGTTCACCTATGGTTAATCAGAATATTGCCATTATGAGAACAAAAATGGAGGAGGAAGCTAAAATAAAGGACATTTCTAAGGTACTCAGCTGGAACATAGCGAGAATAAAGAATAAGAGAGATGATGTCAGGTGGCTTGATTTGATAAGGAAGTATGATGTGGTGGCGCTCCAAGAAACATGAGATACGAGAATAATTTCTGGCTTGATGGCTACACAACTTTGAGCCAGCTCGGTTTTCCGTAGCTGGTAGACCAAAAGGTGGCCTAATAACCTTAATCTCTTTAAAGTTTAGAAGCAACCACTGCAAACTGGACTCTGGGTCTGATAATTGTCTTGTGGTTCAGATTATGCCCACAAATGCGCCTAAAGTACTTGTTGTTAATTTTTATAATTCATTTGAAAAATCTCATGTGAATGAACATTTATGTAGTCTGAATCCCTGTTTTGATTCATTTAGGAAAAAACGAACCTCACCTTATTCGGTTATTTTATTGGGTGATTTTAATATACATCTGTGTAAAAAGAATTGCCAGTTCTCTGATAATCTTGGCCCAGGTAATCATCAAGAGATACATTTTGAACACACACAACAAGGCGGCTATCTAGAGGATAACTTAGCAGAATTTGGACTGTTACATCCTGATCATACGAATGAAGAACCTGGAATCTCTTCCTTTAATGGAAGAGATGCCAATTCAACAATTGATTACCTATTTAGTAACGCAGCCTTGTTACCTTTGATATCTGCCTATGCAACCCTATGGTCACCTTTCAGCGACCATAACCCCATATATCTTATATTATCAGAGTGTTTTAAGGACAGACCGAAAAAGGATAGTTTTGCCTTAGCTCCTAATTTAAAAAGGAAGGATCAAGGCCGCAGACTTAAATGGTGCAAAGTAGTCCCGGACCTCTTTTTAAAGGATCTATTAGATATTGTTGGAAATGAGATAGATTTATGCCAAGAGGGTGGGCAAATGGACGCGGAAATCCTTTTAGCTTATGATAGGATCTCCAATCAGGTGGCTAGCGCACTTACATATCCTAATAGAATTTGTTCGAATCGTGATGAGAGGTGGTTCGATCATAACTGTTCAGCAGCCCATCAAATGTACTATAAGTGCTGAAATGAAAACTCCAAGAAAAAATCTTAATAGCTGTTACAAGGAAAGCCTACAAGCAGGCCTTATGCACCTGTAAAATAGAAATCAAACAGGAAGCCTGGAACGATCTGCTGTCCGTAAATGTTATAAAAAGTTTTGGGAAATAGTTAACCAACCATTTTTCTCTGGCCTTAGTAGTACGACTGTGGAAAGTAATGTACCGGAGGAGCAGTGGTTCATCCACTTTAAACCAATCTATGGTGACCAGATGGATCAGGGTTTCACAAGCACATCACCTATGGTCGAAATTTATAACCTGACCTTTTCCAAAAATGAAGTTGCTGTGGCTATCACTCAGATGACAAGCAATAAAACTCCTGGACCATATGGGGTCTCATCTGACCTTTTTTAAATGGATGTAACGCTATGGTCTAAAATACTAGTTCACGTTTTTAATATGGGCTGCCGAGATCTTGGTCAAGATGAATTATTGTCCCAGGTTTTAAAAAAGGGCAGAGGGGAGACCCAAGATTCTATAGGCAAATATCGGTGATTGATTTGGCGGTCAAAGTGTTAGGCCGAGTGATCCTTAGCAAACTGACAGATTGGATAAATGAGTGTAATGTTTTGTCCAAGCGGCAGGGAAAGGCAAGGGTACCATGAATCAGTTTCTTAACCTGCCTCTTTTAGCAGGAAAATACACCATCGCTAAGAAAGGGACACTACACCTGGCAATTATGGATCCGTCCTCGGCTTTTGACCGAGTGAATAGATCCAAACTTTGGGACTTACTGCTTTCATTGGGCATGGAGAAGCATATTGTATATTTTTTATAAAATTTGCATGGGGACCTTACAGCTACAATCAGGTTCGACCAAGGGGGAAATCAGACACAGGGGATAGACATTATCAGGGGAGTTACACAGGGCTGCATTTTAGCACCCCTATAGTTTACCCGCTATAATAATAAGTGAGATTCAGTCCTGGGTAGAGCCAGTAAAGATATTCCACACATGGGGGAACACCTAACACCAGCACAGGGGCGAAGCCCGTACGAGCAACGTTAAGCATAGGGGGGCATATCAACAAGGGCTTTATCTCTGCTTTTTTGGCTTTAAAAGCCAAAAAAGCAGAGATAAAACTAGCGCCCTATCAACAACAGGGTGCTAACACGCAAATTTGCATGTTAGCACCCTTTTACTCTACGCTTCCCCTTGCATCTCTAATGAGATGCAAAGGGGGCGTTCCAGAGTAAAATAATAGGAGAAATGTCGCTAAGCGACATTTCTCCTATTATCAAGAATGTCGCTAACCCTGTTAGAGACAAAAAAAGCAGCGCTAACCGCGGTTAACGCTGCTTTTTTACGTCTGCTAATTTTCAGACTTAGCCATGATATCCTATGGAAGAAGGATATCATGGCTAAGTTTGCCTGTCCCTATCAACAAGGTAACGTGTGATTATCGCTGGGTTTCCAGCGATAATCTCACGTTAGCCTGTTAGCGTGTAGATTTTTATCGCTATTGAGATAAGCGTTGCAAATAGCACGCTATCTCAGCGATAAAAATTCACGCTAGCCGGCGATAATTATCCTCACGCTAAGAGCGCTGAGCGATAATTATCGCCGGTTGTTGTTGATATGCTCCATACAGAGCGAAAAGTATCTCTATCTCATGCTATGGTTCTGAAATTTGGGGCTATAAGGATGCTGAAAATCTCCAAATAGTCGAAAATAATTTTTTTTTAAATTTGCTCTCAGTCCCACAGTCAACGCCTTCTTATATTATTCATCAAGAAACTGGTATTGGTTTTGTGTCAGATTTGATCAAAATCTTTACTTATATGGATTTCAATCTGGACAAATCCTGAGCTAGATATGAACCGGGAGATCATACGTGATTGGTAGATAGAGCAAGCAATATCCCCTGGCTGAGCTATGTCAAAGGGACAGCAATACAACTAGGACTTCCTGAGTTATTCAATGAGCCAGATAAATTACTCAAGAAAGATTTGGTGTGGGTTAGGATATCTTTTTTACACATGGCGCAAATAGAAAGAAAGGCCAGAGAACTGATGAAACTGACAGTACGGGCCTAGTAAGTAGTAAAAACGAAACACTCCTTGGAGCATCATTTAGATGTAGTCACTAAGCTCTATCATCTTTTTCTCTACAAGATTTAAGCTCAACTATCTGCACTTCCTACTGGCCAAACCTCAAGTTTGGAGAAAGGCAGAGAACTTTGGTCCCTGCACTCACGATAATTTCTCCACTCAAGACTCCTTGCACTTTGTTTTGTTTTGCGAGCATTATTTGCACATCTGTAAACGTTTTATATTACCAATTTTAAAGGGCAAAGGTTTCTTGCCGGCTAGGCCAGCCTTAATATATCTACAAATGTTGAATAATTCCTGGGGCATTTTTATTGTTGCTAGTTTTCTGGTAGTGGCAGTCAGAGAAAGGAAAGAAAGACTTGACTTGACACATCAATTCCCTCTTTGTTTTAATTTAAAATGTAATAAATGTTAACCTGGTTGATAGAAAAAAGAGTGTGTGTATGACTTGGTACATTAATTCCATCTTGTTTTAACCTAAAATTAATTGTATGTGAACTTGGCTGATGAATATTATACTTTGTACTTTTATTCGTCTTTTAAAATATTTTAATTTTGTACAGTTTGTGACCTGGATTTTATATCATTATTAGATTGATTTTGTCTGTTGATCATATTTTATTGTGTGTATACAACTGTTCTTTTTATTATGCTTTTATGGTTTTAATTAACCAAATAAAGTGTTTATGACTGATTGACTGACTGACTACCACTCCATGTGATTTACAATCGCGTTCAATGTAACACTGAGTCATTTCATGCCAAAGATCATATTTGCTTTCTTATGAACACTAAAGAGGATGTTCCCATAAAATTGAATCCAGCCCTCCTGTATTGGTCTGAGTATGAAGTAAGTATCTAGTCTGAGATCAGCAATTACCTAAATTCTGGTCTACTAATGATCTCATGTGTAGCTATCGGGCTTTGGATATGCAGTCAGATTTTCAATAGCATTGGTCACTTAAGTTGAGCTTAGGTGCACAAATACCTAATTATAAGCAAGTAAACCTACATTTTGTATTCACAAAAAATTAATTTACACTTGCAAATGTGATGTTCTGTGTTTTGCCCTTTTCCTGCTTTTTGAGCCATCAATGCAAATATTCATTAATATTAGATAAATATATTTTAAAATGCTTAGGGCCCCTTTATGATGGCGGGCGGACTTTCCGTAGCGGTGAACGGGACCGTTCGCCAGAGGTGCGGCGGTCCCACTGTGGCCATTAGGATGCCACGTCGCGGTGGCATCCCCCATTCACAACATTGTGGCGGGCGGTGCTCCGCCATCCTAAGGGGCCCCTTAGTTTTTACAATACAGTGATGTTTTTGATATAAGTAGATAGTGCATCAATAGTATGTCTGTGTTGTATATCTCAACAATATGATTCATATAAAGAAACGAAACAGGTTTAGGCAAATGTGGAATAGAATTCACATGTTTCTTTACACACCTTACATCACTAATAATGAGGCCTGTTTTCTCATAATTATATTAGGAATCAGTATCAAATCGATTCATGGGATTTTTGGGGAGAGAGAAGCTTCATGAATTTGAGGGACAATTCAAGTCATAAATAGTCTGCTTGAAGGTCACACACTGCCAAAAGGCTGGTGCTATATGTCTTCATCCCATGAAAAGTAAGGCATACCAATGACAGAGAGTGGCATTTTGGTGCTAAAGTGGACATTAGTTAGTGGCTGAGAGGTAAGGGATTCCAAAGAATATTGTTTCCATCACTGATTTGATATAATCATTGCCATCTAGTATGTAGTTTTCATTGATTTTTTTATAAATTATATTTATCATTTTCACCATTATAATTATTATCTGCAATAACACTCATTCATGTTATCTGCAATAAACTTCTTTTTTTAGTATTAAATGAAGCCTTTTAGAAATATATAGAACCTTTTTCATATAGGAAACTTCACTTTTGAGTAATTACACTTTTCAGTAAGTTTACTACTTTTGGCTATTCACAACTCAGAGTGTAAGTTTCTACCAAAAAACATAGAGTAGTAATCCCAGGACCACACATGGCCAACCACCGGTACTGAAAGCCCAGCCCATGGAAAATAAATGAGGTAGGGACATTATATAAAAGCCCACAAGAAATAAATGAGGAATTAAATTAAATTATTTCATATAACTAAAAATATAAATAGCATAATATGAAAAATGTAAAACAGTACATATGTTTTATTTAATTTTCAAATATTTTATCATCCATTTTTGTAAGTAAGAAGTAATGTAATTTTTTAGAAAATGTATAATGAAATTACTTAATTATATGCATCACTTTTAAAAGTTATTAAAAACATTAAAATATATGGTTTTTCTTCTTTATGGGAAATTTATCATTAACTTTTAATTTCAGAAAGAATAAGCTTAAAGAATGATTTTAAAATACTTTGGCAGCAGTAACATATTAGTAAATTAGCTCTCCTCCGTTTTCAGAGGCTGGAGACATGTAAGTTACACGCTTTGTTATAACTTTAGACTCATATTTTATGAATAGCTAAAAAGTAGTCAAAATACTCAAAAGTGCACATTACCCACATGTGTAGCTACATTTATGAATCGGTCCCATGTGTGGATTTTTTTGTGTGTCTATATTTTGGGGAAAGATGTTCAAGAACCCCCTAATTTATAAGTATATCGCTGGTAGTCTCTGATGGGATTGATTGATAAATGATGCACATTGTCTCCAGTTAAGGTGTGGAAGATGCGTGGACACAGCCTGTCTGTTTTCCTGGTTCCAGTTGGTAAGTTAGTTCCAAACTGCTATTGAAAGAGAGCCTTGGGAAGTTTAACTAAGCTATGTTTACAGGCAGAAAAATATATCAGTGCTCCAAGGGATATAAGGGCATTCCGGAGTTAAGGTTACTGCTGCTCTATGTTTCTGGGTATTTAAATAATTTTCTCAGGCATATTTCTACTCTGGATATCATCAGAAATGTACTCTTGTTACCAGTGGTAAAAGGGAGGAGGCACCCCCAAACTTTGTGGGGTGTAATGAAAAACTTTTCAATTGCAAAAGGGATCTCTGACACAATACACAATATTGTGGTAAAAAAGTATAATTGACAAAATTATTGTGCCAAAAATATTGTTAACCACAATATTGTCATCCCATATTAATAACGGTTGGTAACACAGGTATCAAAAACATATTTTTCTTTATCTATTAATTTAATGTGTTCCATATTTTTGATTTAATACTTTATATGTATATCAACTATCCGAAACGATGAGGGTCAAATATATGTGCAATGATGAATATGCAATTAATACAAATAATACTAAACATATATGTTCCACTCCACCTCCAGTGGCCCACCGTTAAAACCACTCACATACAAATAATATATCAATCAATGGAAGGAGTGGGTAAGTAATCAATAAACAATCAATTATTGTAGTCCAAAAAATATTATTTGTAGTCCAAGAGGTTTCTTCCAAATAGATTCCTTTATTCTTTCAAATTATTTTCAATATGATGCTCCAGCACATTCTTAGAAGTCCAAACAAAACTTTTTTTACATACACACAGCCAACGCATTTCGTCCCCCTTGGGACCTCATCAGGGCTGTAAGAATAGAAAAGGGAATATCACTAGTACATACATTATACATCTCTATTCCCAAGAGTCATGCTGACATCAAATATATATTGTTTAATACATATACAATACCCATAACCTACCTATATAACAATCTAGAATATAAAACATTTACCCAAAAACATAATCACACAATGCTAAAAAAAGATGACATGACAGTTTGCACCATGTATAAAAAATATAATCTCACCCCTATAATTTTACCACTAGTTCGCCTATTAATTATCACAGGACAAAATATATCCACTGTTCTTGAGCATTATTATAATTGACCGTCTAATTTTGGTAATAATGTCTCTAATTATAATTATGTATAATAACCTCTCACATACCTCCTAAATAATGACGCGGTAGTATAAAATGTCAGTCATAGAGGGATGCTGATTTCATTGAATATCCAGTCTCATCAAGGTCTTTTTTCAAATATCATTATATGTTTTCTAAATAAATAAAGCATAACAGTTGATTAGTCCCCTATTTTAAATCCAAGTTACTATTAACTTTTGCATTCTTCATAACAAATTATTTGTCCTCACCTAAATCTATATCCGTTCTAATCTTCTATATAATGTCCTCCACGTATCGAGTCCTAAGCGCTAGAGACCCCTGTCTCAATGCAAGTCTAAAAAACAACAACATAACACGGAAGGACCGAGTCAATATTCCTTCCTGAACCTAATTGTCAAAACACTGTCAAATTATGAACTGAACACTCGTTTATATCAACATACCTTGTCCTCTACATCGATGAGTTCCTAGTCGCCTCCACTGCCATTTGGGTATCACCGCTTTACTTTGTGTATTTCCCATTTCATTTTTAAATGTTAGATTAACAAATCACATTCCCCGCTTGCCAGCTCCTTAATTAACATAAATTGCTTTCTATCCCGTCCGTACGCTACCAACCAATCAAGTTCAACATTTAGCCTGTCCCCTTCTTGCGTAAAGACACATTTATCCTGTCCAATCCAAGGCATTTCTCAAGTATTCCATTAACCAATCCTGTTCTCAACTAGCTAGCCCTTCAATTTACTTTCTGGTCCGCTCAATGTCGACCAATCAGATTTGAGATGTTACATATGCAATTCTTTCAATTTATTTATTTCATTTATTTATTTAAGCGATTTATAAAGCGCACGATTACCAAAAATATGGCGTCCTGACGCTGACTACTTTCCCAAGGAAGAACCGGTCATAGAGCGATTAATTCACAAAAAGCCAGGTCTTCAGCGCCTTTCTGAAGCAAAGCAGGTTGTTACTGTTCCTTAGTTGCAGAGGTAACTTATTCCATAACTTAGTCACACCAAAAGAAAAACTGCGTCCACCCCAACAAGCCTTTTTTATCAGGGGACAGAGATCAGTTTAGCGTCAGATGAACGCAGCAAGCGTGGTTGTGAATACCATTGGATTTGGTGTTTTAAGAATTCCGGGCCATCGTCGTGTAATGCCTTAAAGATCAGAGAGCTGTAAACTGGACCCTGTTCTTTACAGGAAGCCAGTGCAGGCCTTTAATAACATTAGAAATCAGAGCAAATTTGGGGATACCCATAAGGAGTCTTGCCGCAGCATTTTGAAGCATCTGTAGTTTGTGCAGCAGATTTTGCTGCAGGTTTAATATAGGCCATTACAATAATCCGACCTGGATAAAACCAGGGCCGTAACCACTGTTTTACGGCTGTCAAATGGTAGCAGAAACAAGATTTTTTTCAACATTTTTAACATAAACCATGTTTTGGAGGCTACTGCCTTAACCTGTGCATCCATCGATAGTTTTGCATCAACCAAAATCCCTAGGTTTTTAACGTTTGCGTTTTCGTAATAAAAGTATAAATAAAAGTAATTGCCTCCGTGTTGGTAGACAATGAAGTATGTCTAATAGATAGCTTAGGAGTTTCAAACGAAAGATATATACGCCTACGATAGAAAGAGAGGGGATAATATGTTTGTTTCATTGAAAGAATTGCATATGTAACATGTCAAATCTGATTGGTCGACATTGAGCGGACCAGAAAGGAAGCAATCGTAAATTAAGTAAATTGAAGGGCTAGCTAGTTGAGAGCAGGATTGGTTAATGGAATACTTGAGAAACGCCTTGGATTGGACAGGATACATTTATCTTTACGCAAGAAGGGGACAGGCTAAATGTTGAACTTGATTGGTTGGTAGCGTACGGACCGGATAGAAAGCAATGTATGTTAATTATGGAGCTGGCAAGCAGGGAATGTGATTGGTTAATCTAACATTTAAAAATGAAATGGGAAATACACGAAGTAAAGCGGTCATACCTAAATGGCAGTGGAGGCGACTAGGAACTCATCGATGTAGAGGACAAGGTATGTTGATATAAACGAGTGTTCAGTTCATAATTTGACAGTGTTTTGACAATTAGGTTCAGGAAGGAATATTGACTCGGTCCTTCCGTGTTATGTTGTTGTTTTTTAGACTTGCATTGAGACAGGGGTCTCTAGTGCTTAGGACTCGATACGTGGAGGACATTATATAGAAGAGGAGAACGGATATAGATTTAGGTGAGGACAAATAATTTGTTATGAAGAATGCAAAAGTTAATAGTAACTTGGATATAAAATAGGGGACTAATCAACTGTTATGCTTTATTTATTTAGAAAACTCATAATGATATTTGAAATAAATACCTTGATGAGACTGGATATTCAATGAAATCAGCATCCCTCCATGACTGACATTTTATACTACCGCGTCAATATTTAGGAGGTATGTGAGAGGTTATTATACATAATTATAATTAGAGACATTAATTCCAAAATTAGACGGTCAATTATAATAATGCTCAAGAACAGTGGATATATTTTGTCCTGTGATAATTAATAGGCGAACTAGTGGTAAAATTATAGGGGTGAGATTATATTTTTTATACATGGTGCAAACTGTCATGTCATCTTTTTTTAGCATTGTGTGATTATGTTTTTGGGTAAATGTTTTATATTCTAGATTGTTATATAGGTAGGTTATGGGTATTGTATATGTATTAAACAATATATGTTTGATGTCAGCATGACTCTTGGGAATAGAGATGTATAATGTATGTACTAGTGATATTCTCTTTTCTATTCTTAAGCCCTGATGAGGTCCCAAGGGGGATGAAACGCATTGGCTGTGTTTATTTAAAAAAAAAAATTGTTTGGACTGCTAAGAATGTGTTAGAGCATCATATTGAAAATAATTTGAAAGAATAAAGGAATCTATTTGGAAGAAACCTCTTGGACTACAAATAATAATTTTTGGATTACAATAATTGATTGTTTATTGATTACTTACCCACTCCTTCCATTGATTTATACACTATATATATATATATATATATATATATATATATATATATTCACTGAAAAAACCATAGGTTTCACACATGTTATAGTTAGCTGGACATTTCACTCGTAAAACACCATTGAAATTCCCCCGTTATAGTTAGTTAAGCTAACTATAACTCGCACGACCGCAATCCACTGCTGATGACGTCACATATTACATCACCGTATTCACTAAGATACTGTTAATAAGTCAGTTATACAATTAATTTTACAAAAAAAACATCCATTTAGACACTTATTTACCCATTTATTCTTCCATTAACCTTTAGATATACATATATAAAAAAAAATTATTTTTCAGAAAGACACATATTCACTGGATGATGTCACCAGTGATGTCATCAGTGATGTAATTTGAGATGTCATCAGTGATGTCATGAGTGATGTCACTGACCATGTCATGAGTGATGTAATATGTGACGTCATCAGCAGTGGATTGCGGTCGCGAGTTATAGTTAGCTAAACTAACTATAACAGGGGAATTTCAATGGTTTTTTACGAGTGAAATGTCCAGCTAACTATAACATGTGTGAAAGCTATGGTTTATTAAGTGAATTTGCAAGGTTTTTTAAATGCTGATTTCTAAATATAACGTGTGTGAAACCTTTGTTTTTTTTTAGTGAATTTGTAAGGTTTTTTAAATGCTAATTTATGTATGTATTATTATATTTTTTTATATATTTTACAATAAACTACCTATGTATATAGTTATAGATTGACTGTATCCTGTAATATGGAATGGCTCAGCTCTTTTTTTTTTTATTTGGATAAAGTTGAACAGCATAGTTAATATCTTCTATAAACTTATAAACAGTTAAAAAAATTATTTATTTTTTTTAAGGGTTTTTCAGCGGGCGCGCACCGTGTGCGCACCCCGCAATTTTTTGAAAGAAAATAAAATGTTTTTTTCACCCTTCGGGTTCCTTCAGGGACCCCCTGACAAAGGCTAGGGGGTCAGGAACTCTCTACCCTGCCCCCTTTTCACATTCTCCACCTTTCTTTTTCACTGTCACACACAAAATGGCGTCCGACACTTCCTGATTTCGACTGATTCGAATGTTGACTGATATCTAACCACCAATCAGAATTACGCTTGTGGACATTTGGTGCGCGCCCCGTGCGAGCACCGTGCGCGCATATAGATATTTATGTACTTTTAACTGCAATTTTCTCAGGAACTACTGAACAGATTGACACAATATATGCAAAAGGCACATGCCTGACTTGAGGACTACCTCTTTGCCAAATTTCAAGTAATTCTGTTCAGTCGTTTGGGCTGTACCTTCGACTAAAGGTCCTATGGGAAAATGCATGGGGAAAACGCGTTTTGGGACCCCCCCTTTTTTCTCAGCCCCCGCTTGACGAATCACCCCGAGACTTTCAGGGTAGGAGCTGAGCAGAGCGCCTAATTAGTTTTGAAAATTTCACAAAGATAAGTCAACCGGCGCCAAAGTTATTCAAAATAGAATTTTCAGATTTCCTATGGGAACTCGGTCCTAACTATAACTATCTACTGGCGACCGCCAGTAGATAATATATATATATATATATATATATATTCACTTAAAAAAACATAGGTTTCACACATGTTATAGTTAGCTGGACATTTCACTCGTGAAAAACCATTGAAATTCCCCCGTTATAGTTAGTGCAGGCAACTATAACTCATGCGACCGCAATCCTCTGCTGATGACGTCAGATATTACATCACTGTATTTAGACACTTATTTACCCATGTCTTCTTCCATTAATTTTTAGCTATACATATATTACAAATATTTTTTTTTCAGAAAGACACATGTCATCAGTGATGTAATATCTGACGTCATCAGCAGAGGATTGCGGTCGCGTGAGTTATAGTTGCCTGCACTAACTATAACGGGGGAATTTCAATGGTTTTTCACGAGTGAAATGTCCAGCTAACTATAACATGTGTGAAACCTATGGTTTTTTAAGTGAATTTGCAAGGTTTTTTAAATGCTAATTCCTAACTATAACATGTGTGAAACCTATGGTTTTTTCTGTGAATTTGTACGGTTTTTTAAATGCTAAGTTATGTATTTTCTTCTTTTTTTTTAAGGTTTTTCACCGAGCGCGTACCGTACGCGCACGGTGCGCTTCGCGCACCGTGCGCGCGCTGTGGGCGCGCAGTGCGCTTCGCGCACAGCGCACCCAAGTTAGGCAGTTTGCGAAATTTTTCCGTTTCTACCGTACGCGCACGCTACGCGTACTTCGCGATTTTTCGCAAAAAAATTAAAGGAAATTTTGGCCCTTGGGGGTCCTTCTGGGACCCCCTGACAAAGGCTAGGGGGTCAGGAACTGTCCACCCTGCCCCCTTTTCATGTTCTCCACCTTTGTTTTTCACCCCCTCAGACTGCGAGAGACAAAATGGCGGCCGACACTTCCTGGTTTCGACCGATTCGAATGTTTACTAAGATCTAACAACCAATCAGAATTGCGCTCGCGCACGGCAGCGTGCGCGTACGGTAAGTTTTACCGTACGCGCACGGTGGGCGCTTATAGATATATATATGCTTTTAAATGCTATTTTCTCAGGAAATACTGAACAGATTTACACCAGACCTGCAAAAGGCACATCCCTGACCTGAGGACTACCTCTCTGCCAAATTTCAAGTAATTCTGTTCAGCCGTTCGGGCTGTAGCTTGGACTAAAGGTCCTATGGAAAAATGCATGGGGAAAACGCGTTTTGGGACCCCCCCCTTTTTCTCAGCCCCCACTTGACGAATCCCCCTGAGACTTTCAGGGAAGGAGCGGAGCGCCCCAATTATTTTGAAAATTTTGCGAGGATTCGTCAATCGGCGCCAAATTTATTCCAAATAGAATGTTGCGGATTTCCTATGGAAACACGACCACCAGTAGATAATATATATATATATATATATATATATATATATATATATATATATATATTCACTGAAAAAAACATGGGTTTCACACACGTTATAGTTAGGAATTAGCATTTAAAAAACCTTAGAAATTCAATGAAAAAACCAAAGGTTTCACACATGTTATAGTTAGCTGGACATTTCACTCGTAAAAAACCAATGAAATTCCCCCGTTATAGTTAGTTCAGCTAACTATAACTCGCGCGCCCGCAATGCACTACTGATGACGTCACATATTACATCACTCATGACATGGTCAGTGACATCACTCATGACATCACTGATGACATCTCAAATGACATCACTGATGACATTATCCTTGTGACAGAGTGGTAGACCTCCTCTCACCCTAATATAACCTTTGATACAAACATTCAAAAATAGAGACTAAAATTTTCAAAAAAATGGACATACCAATAACAGTTACAACAACCTATTCAGTAATTCTAAGATCCACATACACATCCACTCATCCACCAACAATCCTATACAGTCACTCATACATGTACTCACACATCATATGTACTCATACACCTAAACATCCTGTAACACTATGCCACTCATCCATAGAGTTACTCACACATAGTCACTCATGCTAATAAAGAATCAAACATCCATTTACTTGCATATACAGTTATACACACCCCACCACACTTACTTTTACAGAAACTTACACATACTTAGTCTTTTAAACAATCACTTATAGAAACACATACTTATTCATACAGGAAGTCTACCAATCTCTCACTCTCACATATACTCACTTATAAACACCAATAGTCACATATACTAGTTTAAAACATATGTAGTTACTTATGAAGACACTATTGAGACAGTCATTCACTCACTAACACACCCATGCACACACTCATCCACCCATACAGTCCTGCACACATGCGGTCTTCAACACATACAAACAGTGAGTCACTCATTCATGCATCTATGCACTACGTAATACCCCCCACCGCACCATGAAGACACTCAGACACTCATACTGATACTCAAAAAACCAACTATTAACCTATATAGACACTCATGTAGCTACTCACCAACCCATGCAGCCACTTATATACAAAGTGAGAGACTGATACAGGTATTTACACATTTAAACATTACTCACTTAGCCATGTATTCAAAAAGATACACTTAATCAGTCAGTAATACAATTAATTTTTCAAAAACAAATCATCAATTTAGACACTTATATACTCATTTATTCTTCCATCGACCTTGAGATATACATATATAAAACATATTTAATTTTCAGAAAAACACACATTCACTGGATGATGTCATCAGTGATGTCATTTGAGATGTCATCAGTGATGTCATGAGTGATGTCACTGACCATGTCATGAGTGATGTAATATGTGACGTCATCAGTAGTGCATTGCGGGCGCGCGAGTTATAGCTAGCTGAACTAACTATAACGGGGGAATTTCATTGGTTTTTTACGAGTGAAATGTCCAGCTAACTATAACATGTGTGAAACCTTTGGTTTTTTCATTGAATTTCTAAGGTTTTTTAAATGCTAATTTCTAACTATAACGTGTGTGAAACCCATGGTTTTTTCAGTGAATATATATATATATATATATATATATATATATCTTCAGTTGTCAGCCCAGATTGTAACGCTGGCGCTAGATTTCAGGGGGTGGTGCGTTTCTTTCCCGGCAGAGCCACGCCGGTATTCATGAATAAAGTATTGTCCGAGGGCGAAGTAAAGACGCACTCACTTGTTCTTCAGAAGTAATTAGATCATCAAATTGCTTTTTTTAATTACCGTCTATTTAATTCTGCAAACTCTATTAGCATGTCCATAAGTTCCCTACTGGTCTAATTAAGTTTGGCCTCCCATTTATCTGCCTTGTCTTCATCTAACTCATCCACTGTGGGTAAGATATTTATCCTTAATTCCCTAGGGATGCAATTTGACCTCCAATTTGTTTTTCAGTGTCATGGCTTACTACCATTTTGAAAATTCTTTCTTATGTAGCCTTTCTAATTTAATAAAGAGGTCCTTAAGACTTTTGACATTGGTCTCCCCTCTGATCTGGGACCGCCAGCATGTACTATTTAGAATGAGGTACTAGCAAGAGCCTCTTTCTTTGCAGATTGTTTGGACATCATTAAACATATAATATGGAGTAGTATCAACAAATTGTCAGCTAAGTAGCTGAGCCTCTTTAGCAATATTAGGTTCTCAGAAAAAGGAAAAAATAGAGATAATGCCCGGGGCTAAATCTCATTTCCCTGTTTTCCTCTCAGGGAGTATTCTGATATTAGGTCCTGTACTGAGAAAAAACACAGTCCAACAAAAGTCGAACGTGAGGATATAACGTAAAAATCCAGACCAAGAGCAATTAAGATCTATAGAATGGATCTTCTCAAATAAAAAATTAAGATTCTTTTTGTTTCTCAGAACACTAATCAGGATGTAAGTTTCATCACTACATATATATATAGAGGGCGATAAGGAGATTTATAATAGCCTGTTGAAACATTGGGCTATTTTATGTTGTGATAAAGATCTTCATAGGATACTTCCTGCCAAACCCCTTATTACATATAGGAAGGCGCTTACCTTACGCAATATCCTTAGCTCAAGTTACACTGCTATTTACCCCCCTTCGAAAAATTTGTCAGCAACACATTGATTGAGTTCTTTTCCAGTGGGATGGTACAAATGTTCCAAATGTATTTGTTGTAAATATGTGATCAACAACACAATCCTTTTTTATGACTTTGTGGGAGCAAAATAGTTGAAAGTTAATTCCTTTATCAACTGTAACATGACACACTGTGTGCATTTTATGTATTGTGTCTATAAAAAGCAATATGTTGGCTCAACTACACGTACGCTCAAACAAAGATGGACTGAACATATTAGGGCTACTAAGAAAATAGACTCTAAATACCCTGTGGCTGTACACTTAAATTTAGAACATAAGATAGACGATCTTCAGGAGATAGGATTTATTTGCATTGAATTAGTCAAGACTAATAGGAGAGGAGGAGACGGGGAGAAAAGAGTCTGCATTAGGAAAACCTATTGAATTAAGAAATTGAAAACTGTATTGGCCAGCCTTAACTAGGACAGGGCATTATATACTCTGGTGCAAGTGTCTTTGCCTGTAGATGATTGGAGCAGAAAATACCACCATGTGACATATGTGACTGATTTCTGTATTGAAAGGTCTTTTGGACTAGCTCACCCGAGCTGTCAATATGGTCTTACAAAGTATTAGACATAGGTTCGAGACTCCTGTTTCTCTTTTGCTTTTACATTTTTCTTTTACTTTTTTCTTATTGTATTTATTTCCTCTTTGTGCTTCAATTGGCTCAACTACACGTACGCTCAAACAAAGATGGAAGGAACATGTTAGGGCTATTAAGAAAAAGAGACTCTAAATACCCTGTGGCTGTACACTTACATTTGGAACATAAGATAGAAGATCTTCAGGAGATAGGATTGATTTGCATTGACTTCAAAATAGAGGATCACCTTACTTGCTGGGGGACCTGCCTGCTGTGCCTGTGTTGCTGCCGCCGCTACTGGGCCCCTCACGCTGCGTGTCTCCCCCGCCGCCGCCACTACATCTCGCGGCCGAGAGCGGGGGGAGACTACAGCTCCCAGGCTCCTTTGCGGCCGCTGACGCCACCCACGCGCCCGGAGGCGCATAAAAGAACGCGGCTCCCTCGGGGGAGTGGGAACTTCAAAATGGAGGATCGCCTTACTTGCTGGGGGACCTGCCTGCTGTCCTGCTGTGCCTGTGTTGCTGCCGCCGCTCCTGGGCCCCTCACGCTGCGTGTCTCCCCCACCGCCGCCACTACATCTTGCGGCCGAGAGCGGGGGGAGACTACAGCTCCCAGGCTCGTTTGCGGCCGCTGACGCCACCCACATGCCCGGAGGCGCATAAAAGAATGCGGCTCCCTCGGGGGAGCGGGAACTTCAAAATAGAGGATCGCCTTACTTGCTGGGGGACCTGCCTGCTGTCCTGCTGTGCCTGTGTTGCTGCCGCCGCTCCTGGGCCCCTCGCGCTGCGTGTCTCCCCCGCCGCAGCCACTACATCTCGTGGCCAAGAGCGGGGGGAGACTACAGCTCCCAGGCTCCTTTGCAACCGCTGACGCCACCCACGCGCCCGGAGGCGCATAAAAGAACGCGTCTCCCTCGGGGGAGCGGGAACTTCAAAATAGAGGATCGCCTTACTTGCTGGGGGACCTGCCTGCTGTCCTGCTGTGCCTGTGTTGCTGCCGCCGCTCCTGGGCCCCTCACGCTGCGTGTCTCCCCCGCCGCCGCCACTACATCTCGCGGCCGAGAGCGGGGGGAGACTACAGCTCCCAGGCTCCTTTGCGGCCGCTGACGCCACCCACGTGCCCGGAGGTGCATAAAAGAATGCGGCTCCCTCGGGGGAGTGGGTACTTCAAAATAGAGGATCGCCTTACTTTCTGGGGGACCTGCCTGCTGTCCTGCTGTGCCTGTGTTGCTGCCGCCGCTCCTGGGCCCCTCACGCTGCGTGTCTCCCCCGCCGCCGCCACTACATCTCGCGGCCGAGAGTGGGGGGAGACTACAGCTCCCAGGCTCCTTTGCGGCCGCTGACGCCACCCACGCGCCCGGAGGCGCAAAAAAGAACGCGGCTCCCTCGGGGGAGCGGGAACTTCAAAATAGAGGATCGCCTTACTTGCTGGGGGGACCTGCCTGCTGTCTTGCTGTGCCTGTGTTGCTGCCGCTGCTCCTGGGCCCCTCACGCTGGGTGTCTCCCCCGCCGCCGCCACTACATCTCGCGGCCGAGAGCGGGGGGAGACTACAGCTTCCAGGCTCCTTTGCGGCCGCTGATGCCACCCACGCGCCCGGAGGCGGATAAAAGAACGCGGCTCCCTCGGGGGAGTGGGAACTTCAAAATGGAGGATCGCCTTACTTGCTGGGGGACCTGCCTGCTGTCCTGCTGTGCCTGTGTTGCTGCCGCCGCTCCTGGGCCCCTCACGCTGCGTGTCTCCCCCGCCGCCGCCACTACATCTCGCGGCCGAGAGTGGGGGGAGACTACAGCTCCCAAGCTAGTTTGCGGCCGCTGACGCCACCCACACGCCCGGAGGCGCATAAAAGAATGCGGCTCCCTCGGGGGAGCGGGAACTTCAAAATAGAGGATCGCCTTACTTGCTGGGGGACCTGCCTGCTGTCCTGCTGTGCCTGTGTTGCTGCCGCCGCTCCTGGGCCCCTCGCGCTGCGTGTCTCCCCCGCCGCTGCCACTACATCTCGTGGCCGAGAGCGGGGGGATACTACAGCTCCCAGGCTCCTTTGCAGCCGCTGACGCCACCCACGCGCCCGGAGGCGCATAAAAGAACGCGTCTCCCTCGGGGGAGCGGGAACTTCAAAATAGAGGATCGCCTTACTTGCTGGGGGACCTGCCTGCTGTCCTGCTGTGCCTGTGTTGCTGCCGCCGCTCCTGGGCCCCTCACGCTGCATGTCTCCCCCGCCACCGCCACTACATCTCGCGGCCGAGAGCTGGGGGAGACTACAGCTCCCAGGCTCCTTTGCGACCGCTGATGCCACCCACGCGCCCGGAGGCGCATAAAAGAACGCGGCTCCCTTGGGGGAGCGGGAACTTCAAAATAGAGGATCGCCTTACTTGCTGGGGGACCTGCCTGCTGTGCCTGTGTTGCTGCCGCCGCTCCTGGGCCCCTCACGCTGCATGTCTCCCCCGCCGCCGCCACTACATCTCGCGGCCGAGAGCGGGGGGAGACTACAGCTCCCAGGCTCCTTTGCGGCCGCTGACGCCACCCACGCGCCCGGAGGCGCATAAAAGAACGCGGCTCCCTCGGGGGAGTGGGAACTTCAAAATAGAGGATCGCCTTACTTGCTGGGGGACCTGCCTGCTGTCCTGCTGTGCCTGTGTTGCTGCTGCCGCTCCTGGGCCCCTCACGCTGCGTGTCTCCCCCGCCGCCGCCACTACATCTCGCGGCCGAGAGCGGGGGGAGACTACAGCTCCCAGGCTCCTTTGCGGCCGCTGACGCCACCCACGCACCCAGAGGCGCATAAAAACGCGGCTCCCTCGGGGGAGCGGGAACTTCAAAATAGAGGATTTCCTTACTTGCTGGGGGACCTGCCTGCTGTCCTGCTGTGCCTGTGTTGCTGCCGCAGCTCCTGGGCCCCTCACGCTGCGTGTCTCCCCGCCGCCACCACTACATCTCGCGGCCGAGAGCGGGGGGAGACTACAGCTCCCAGGCTACAGCTCCCAGGCTCCTTTGCGGCCGCTGACGCCACCCACGCGCCCGGAGGCGCATAACAGAACACGGCTCCCTCGGGGGAGCGGGAACTTCAAAATAGAGGATCGCCTTACTTGCTGGGGGACCTGCCTGCTGTCCTGCTGTGCCTGTGTTGCTGCCGCCGCTCCTGGGCCCCTCACGCTGTGTGTCTCCCTCGCCGCCGCCACTACATCTCGCGGCCGAGAGCGGGGGGAGACTACAGCTTCCAGGCTCCTTTGCGGCCGCTGACACCACCCACGTGCCCAGAGGTGCATAAAAGAACGCGGCTCCCTCGGGGGAGTGGGTACTTCAAAATAGAGGATCGCCTTACTTGCTGGGGGACCTGCCTGCTGTCCTGCTGTGCCTGTGTTGCTGCCGCTGCTCCTGGGCCCCTCACGCTGCGTGTCTCCCCCGCCGCCGCCACTACATCTCGCGGCCGAGAGCGGGGGGAGACTACAGCTCCCAGGCTCCTTTGCGGCCGCTGACCCCACCCACGCGCCCGGAGGCGCAAAAAAGAACGCGGCTCCCTCGGGGGAGCGGGAACCTCAAAATAGAGGATTGCCTTACTTGCTGGGGGACCTGCCTGCTGTCCTGCTGTGCCTGTGTTGCTGCCGCCGCTCCTGGGCCCCTCACGCTGCGTGTCTCCCCCACCGCCGCCACTACATCTCGCGGCCGAGAGCGGGGGGAGACTACAGCTCCCAGGCTCCTTTGCGGCCGCTGACACCACCCACGCGCCCGGAGGCGGATAAAAGAACGCGGCTCCCTCGGGGGAGTGGGAACTTTAAAATAGAGGATCGCCTTACTTGCTGGGGGACCTGCCTGCTGTCCTGCTGTGCCTGTGTTGCTGCTGCCGCTCCTGGGCCCCTCACGCTGCGTGTCTCCCCCGCCGCCGCCACTACATCTCGCGGCCGAGAGCGGGGGGAGACTACAGCTCCCAGGCTCCTTTGCGGCCGCTGACGCCACCCACGCGCCCGGAGGTGCATAAAAGAACGCGGCTCCCTCCGCGTCACGGGATGCGCGCGGACGGCGCCGGGCTAGGCCCGGGCGAAGGGCGGGCCGTCTGTGGCCATCGGGGGCTGCCAGAGGCTGGTCTGGGCCACATTATTTCCATCTTCCCCAAGACACCCCTGGAACCGGAGAAGACTGGAGAAGACCGGTTGGATTATATATGAAGGTACCTTGCGTGGACCATTGAAACCACACCTGTGGTTGATGTGGCTCTCATAGATTCGCCCATATTTCTGGTTTGTTCTATTTCGCATTGGATTCCTTCTGATACTGTAGATATTATTCCGGAAATACAATGAGTAAATTGGGCAGGGTATCAGAGTCTGCTGCTCCCCGCCCTAATACTAGACTACATGCAGCTACGCCCCAGCCTTTACCGACACTTACGGCCATTGATAAAATGCTGCAACAGACTATTAGAGTTGTGGCCACTGCAATAGAAAATACAGAAAGGAGACTATCTATTACTCCCACATTATGTCTACAAGACTATGGGGGGGACTGCTCTGTAATTACTATTGACCCTATGGTTTCGGATTCTTATCTTGTCCCTACTTATGCTGAGCTCCCATGTTCCCAGATGCCTTTAGAATCTTTGAGGAATGAGGAATTAGTTCAGGTTCCCGTGATATCTCCTAATAATGTTGAAGACCCTCACTCTATCCCGTCTTCTTCCTCCCCTATAGTGATTGCAAAATCTGGGAAGCCAGCCCTCAAGTCGAGAAAATTGTCCCCCCAAAAAAATTAGGAAACTAGGGAAAAAAGTGCAGCCAAACCATAATTTGGTGACCCCACTGGATAGTACATTGCCACCTCAAGCGGGGGTGCCATGTTGGGTCACTAACATGGTGGCTGATCTACAGGCATGCTTGGAGCAGATTATTGCCTCCCATATTAAACCCCTTGTCTCTAAATTAGAGAGAATTGTTTCCATTCTAAATAAGAAGGAGGGGGGCATACCAAAGTCTATAATTCCTAAGGACAAGATATTATCACCTGTAACTGGTAGTCCGAGGGTAGTAACTGATGTTACTCCAGTAGTACCGAATTCAAACCTGGAAGCTCCAATAAGCACTCATGAGCATATAAATCCCATGCCTCCACTCCCTCCTGCACCAACGGTAGTGAGTTATGTTATGTTAATATGTTTTTGTAGCGCGCACAGCTACTCCTGGGAGTGTCCCGGCGCGAGCCTGTGAGGATCCAAAAGAGGAGAAGAGTTAAAATAGGAAGGTTTTAAGCTGCTTTTTAAACTGATTAGTCTCTTTGATGGCCCGTAGAGAGACGGGGAGTGAGTTCCAAGCCAACGCTGCCTTAACCGTAAAGGATCTGCCCCCCATTCTCTGAAGGCGCACCCGAGGAATCTTTGCAAGCAGCAGAGAAGATGATCTTAGAAGCCGGGTTGGTACATAAAAATCAAAACGTTTCCTGAGATATAACGGACCACCAGCATATAAAGCGCGATGGATTATCACCAAAGCCTTAAACTCCACGCGCTTCCTAACCGGGAGCCAAAGAAGCGTGCGTAAATGATGAGCCATGCTGGACCTCAACGGGATGTTCAAAACCAAACGAGCTGCCGCATTCTGGACTACCTGCAGTTTATTAAAAATATATTCAGGGAGGCCCAGATACAGCCCGTTGGCATAATCCACCCGGGAGAGGATCAGCGCCCGCACTACTGATTCCTTAGCTGGTCTTGGCAGCAGAGAAAAACTTCTTAAGGGACTTTAGAATCCCAAAGCAGCTTCCCGTCAGTCTTTTAATCTGGGATGAAAAAGACAGCTGCTCATCGAACCAGACCCCCAAATTTTTTGCTGGGAGTCCTGAACACAGGGGTAGGGGAAAATCAGAAGGCCAGAGGGATTCCCGAAAACAGGGGGGAAAATTACCGTAAAGAAGGATCTCGGTCTTTTCCTCATTGCATTTAAGTTGAGCCGCCATAAGCCAATGAAAGACAGCTCTCAGGCAGTCCTGCACCTTTGTGGTGGAGAAATCCGATTTAATCCAGGTAAACAAGAACTGGGTGTCGTCGGCATATGCCACAACCTTTGCGCCCCACGCCTCTGCTAGAAGAACCAGAGGGGTGACATAAATATTAAACAACAGGGGACTCAAAGAGGACCCCTGTGGAACACCTGTGGTAACTGTCTGCGGAAGAGATGAAAAGTTCTACCTCCCAGCCCCCAAGGACCTCACTCGCTAATCATTGACCACACTCTAAGGAGAATATGATGCTGCCAAAAACTGCTTCATGTATGGCAAAGAGACCCGAGGAACCTAGGGTAGCCCCTTCCCAGTTGTCTTCCATAAATTTGCCTCCAGAGGCACAACCTTATGTGGTAGTCCTAGTAGGTTTTCCGGCCCTTACAGAGGGGAAAAAAGAATATGAGAGTGACCTGAAAAATAAATGTATTCAGTGGTTAAGCAAAAATAGACCTCCCCCCCCCCCCCCCCCCCCAATATTTTAGGGGAAATTTTAGCGGTAAGAAGAATTGATTGGATAGGAAGGGGTCCCAAAACAGTGACAGGAGATGCCATAATAATAAACTTTAGGGACCCTGTCGCAGTGGAATATATCTGTAGAATCCCTTCTTGGTGGAATTCCCAGATATTTCCCCTGCATTTGTCTTATTTTTACCCCACCCTAAGCTCAAATCCAATTTGTACACAGAGGCCCCAACATGATAGGAATCAGTTTGTGCCACCTAATAGGACCTGCCAGTGGAAGTCATTCATGGAATGTACCTCAAATCCTATTCTGCCCCTTCAGTCATATGCCCATAGGAACAGGTTCAGCGTTCTAGAGGAGGTAGATTGACTGATTTATGATGAAACCCCTAGTCCAGAGTCAAATAACAGTGATTATAAGGATGGTTCTGGACCAGTGGCAAATATTACACCTTTGTCCTCTGGCGCTGATTCCTGCCTTATTGGTGCTAGGAGGGCACAAAAGAGAATCGAGAACATCCCAGTTAAAGTACCTTTAAAAGAACAGGGGAAGGAGCAAGGTTCTGACAAAAGGAAACAGGGATGCTTAAAGATTCTATCATGGAACATAGCTGGATTAAGGAATAAATTATTAGAACCGGAATGGTTTACCTTTATGGCAAACCATGATATCTGTTTGATGCAAGAAACTTGGGCCCTGGTAGGGAGTGTATGTCATGGTTTTGCGACCTTCGACATCCCTGCAGTTTCTACAGGCAAGGGCCGCCCTTCTGGTGGCTTATCTATTTGGGTAGGAACACATTTGGGTATTCAGGCCATTGAGCTGGGAACAAACTCTTTAGATATCCAATGTGTTCTATTAATCCTTTCTGATGAGTGGCCATTATAAATATATATTCCAGGCCCACCTTGAACGGAAATGAGTCAAACACTATTACTATGCTTGACTCCTTCATCCAGTCTCTTGACCCTACTATAACGATAATCTTGGGTGGTGATTTTAATTGCCAGTATGAACCTCCTTGCATCCCTGACCATGGTAATCCTGATGAAGTGGATTCGCTAGGGTGCATTCCAGCCCCCGCGATAGCCCCAGTAAGGGCTTGGACCAAGCTGGTACTGCAAATCAAATCCCTTACACTCGCAATGTCCTTATGGGCATGCAATGGAAGGTTTGATAATGCTTGCACTGGTCTACCAACATTTAATAGGTCTAATAGCACTTCTATGTTAGACTATATCCTAATAGAAGCTAAACACTGGGATAAGCTAAAAGATTTCATGGTTGTAAACAGACATGATAGTGACCATAATGCCCTGGTTTTGACGCTCAAGCCAGGAGCTTTTGGCCTATCTAACCCAGACCCAAGTACATCGACGTTTCCTATACCGCATATTTTATCTAATAATAGGAGAAGGGTCAAATGGCCAACATGTCTGGACTCACCAATACGTCTTGCAGCAATTTATCAGATCGCTACTCCACTTATTAGTGAAATGGGGGACCTTGCTTCCCCTAGCCAGGCTTTAGAGATACACAGGAAATTGACCACGAGTCTTGGTGAAATATTTTATCCAGTCGCCAGGGCCCGGTACTCAAGGGTCAAAACACATCACTGGTATGATCACGCCTGTAAAATTGCGAAGAGAGACATGCTTGCAGCAATTAAATCCAAGGTTACATCTAATATTAGAGCACTTAGGTTATCCTATAAGAAGGAATTGAATAGGGCCAGGAGAGAGTGGGAGGAATCCAGATGGAATGACATGAGACAAGCACTCCTTCTCAAGGATCATAAGAGTTTTTGGGCTATTGTCTCTTTTTCATTAAGAGGCGATCAGGAGGAGGGGGTACCTAATATTGCTCCATTAGTGTGTGAGGCACATTTTAAAGAACTTTATTCCAGCCCCGATTTGGGGGCCACTGTCTATCTGGCACAGGATAATATACCATCTCAAGGGACTGCTGTACTTGCAGACCCCCTCTTTCTCCATAGCCATTTAGGATTAGGGATGAGCCTACAGGACGTTTGCGTTGGGAATGAGGCTGACTATTATTCTGATCCAATTTCTCTGAAAGAAGTTGAATCTGCAATCGAGGGATTGCCCCTAAATAAAGCACCAGGCCTTGATAAGCTCCCGGGGGACCTTTTCCGTTCCCAACCCAAAATCTGGGCTCCATACCTGACTGTCCTGTTCAATGCGGTCCTGCAAGGTTCAGCGTTGCCAGAGACATGGCTTGGAGCCGAGATCGTTCCAATATTTAAGAAGGGCTGTCCACTTGCCCCATCCAATTACAGACCCATCAGTTTACTGGATACCACTCAAAAACTGATGGGCAGAATACTTCTGAATAGAGTATTAGATTGGATGGAGGCGAACAAAATATTGACTCCCTTGCAAGCCGGTTTTCGAACGGGAATTTCTACTCTTGACCAGATCTTCCGGCTGCAGGTCCTCTACTGGAAAACCACAAGAGTGGAGGGTGGCAGCCTCTACCTCATTTCGTGGACCTGCGGGCCGCATTTGATCTGGTCCCCAGGGAGAAACTATGGACGGTGTTGAAGGAACTTGGTCTCCCAATCTCCTTACTCGACGTGTTGGTCCGCTTTCATACAGGGAACTTCGCACAGGTGAGGTGTGGGAAGAATGGGGAGCTATCAGCTCATTTCCCTGTAACCCGTGGGGTTCGCCAGGGTTGTGTACTGGCTCCCACACTGTTCAGTTTATATGTAAATGGTCTGAATAATGAATTAAATAGTCTTAGGGATAGTGACGCCCCGTTTTTGGCTTCTGGTCGGGTCCCCGCTCTGATGTTTGCGGACGACACATTGTTGTTGTCGCGGACATCAACGGGTATCCAGCGGGTCCTGGACGGCTTCATGATCTTTTGTGCCTCGAGGGGATTGGAGATCAATCTGGGGAAAACTAAGTTTATGATCTTCAATCCCCCGAGGCACACCCGCCCGAACCCTGCACTAGCTGGTGTCCCCCTAGAAAGAGTTAAGACCTTTATTTATTTGGGAGTCACACTGACTGAGCACTTTGTGTGGGATGCTCAAGTAGCTAAATCCTCCCTGAGACTATCGCAGATAACGGGAGGAATTGGAAGATTCCATAGAACCTCCATATTTAAACCAGTCACTCCTGTACTAGAGATCTACAAAATACAGGTGAGGTCAGCGGCTTTGTATGCTGCTGAACTGTGGGGCCATACAAACACATCCAACTTACAGAAAGTAGAACATGCTTTTATGCGTGGTTTGGTTGGTCTTCCCCAGAGCACACCTCTAACACCACTGCGTTTGGATATGGATCTATAATCCGTTAGTGACCTGGCGGCTGTACGACCACTACTATTCTGGAGAAGGCTATGGTCTGTCCCCGAACTTGCAACTTTCAGAGGGGAATTTATTGCAGTTTGGAGACAGCTAAACTATAAGAAAATACCATGGCTACTCCATATAAAGACTTCCCTCTACCAAGTTGGTTTGCCCCATCTTTGGGATACCCCGGCCATTACCTGTGTGAGGACTCAAAAATCAGAGATATTGGCGGCTGTCAGATCTCATTATTTTAAAAATTTATGCTGCTCGACCACTTTGGGGAAGTTGACTTCTGAGTTCTTAATGGTGAAAACTGATTCTGGCTTCGAGGTATTCTTGGACTTAGTACAGCCTCCTTTAGCTAGAAAATTATATATCCAGTTGAGGCATGGTTCCCTGCCAATCGGGGCGTTAACATCTAGATGGGATAAAATGAAGGAGGGCATCTGCCCAGCCTGTAAAATCTGTAATGAAGACACTATTCATATTATGTTCTTCTGCCCAGCTTATAGTATGACCCGAAAATGTTGGCTTGTCCCTTTGTGCAAAAATTTGGGGCTCAGACAGTGTGCACAAGCATGCAGAGTTTTGACGTATGACACTAATCCCCTCATTGTTTATGCAGTTTCCCGCTTTTTATATGGCATGTGGCAGAGAAGGATGAGTTTTATTTGATGAAATGCTCTGCTTTAATTTCTTTTCTTCTTTTTTCCTTTAACCATGATAACTCATTGTTTAATAATTTTCTTAAACACTTCCTCTATTTATGGTCTTATCTTTGTACTTGTATATATTTTATTGTCCTTTTATGGTCTGATGACCGAAATAAAGTTATTCATGGCATTGACTTAGTCCAGACTGATAGGATAGTAGGAGACAGAGAGAAAAGAGTCTGCATTAGGAAAACCTATTAGATTAACAAATTGAAAACTGTACTGGTCGGCCTTAACCAGGACATGGCATTATATACTCTGGTGCAAGTGTCTTTGCCTGTAGATGATTCGAGCAGAAAATACCACCATGCCACATATGTGACTGATTTCTGTATTGAAAGATCTTTTGGATTAGCTCAACTGAGTATCAGTATGGTCTTCCTAGTATTAGACAAACGTTCGAGACTCCTGCTTATCTTTTGCTTTTACGTTTTTCTTTTACTTTTTTCTTATTATATTTATTTCCTCTTTGTGCTTCATTGTCTACTTTATACTTCCCATAACTAATGAGTCTGCTTGAATAACATGCTGTTTTTTTCTGTATAGCCTTTACATTAGGGGCCAGACTTTTGAGACTCCTGCTCTCACAGATTAATTATTATTATTTTTCTGTCTACTTTACACTTTTTGTTTATTTACTATTTGGTTGTGTATCCTATAACAATGAGATTTATCTTAGATCATGGTTTATTGCTCATTAATTAATCAGGATGGTCAGTGTAAACGAGCCGGCACAAATAGCACAGCGCAACTTTCCATCGAGTCTTTGCAATAGGAGGCAGAGGTTCGAGACTCTCTCTCTTCAATATACTCCCTCTGTGTAGCAGGTTTTTGTAGTACGCAGCAGTTTATTTGGCTCGCCAATGTGAAAGAGATGACCGACGTGTCATAATTTAGAGGCATTAATAATTTCATTAGGTTGGTCACTGTAATTTATTATAACCACTTGTTATAGGTTTCAGTTTGAATTTGAATTCAATTATCAATTAATTACCAATGGTTTTTTGCAATTAGCGATTTATAGAGTTTATGTAGTGTGGCTTTTTCGTGGGTCAACGGAGATGATTTTCATTCACGGATGTGAGGATACTGCCGGATCTTTATGGTTTGGTAGGGAATTGGTGAAGGGGTTAACTGTATCAGCGTTCTTACGAGCTGTTAGTAGTCTGGAATTTCCTTGTGCTAAGCATCTGCTCTTTTTACCCCTACTCGATGCTTTAAAGCCATCTGTATTTTCCCGATGTCCTAACTTCCCTTTGTAATTTTGTCAGGTAGGCTGGCTTATTAATAGGATTTCGTTAGCAATTGTCATAGTTCAGTGAGTAGGATGCCCTTGAAGTTTTCTCTTATATCATGAGTTAAAGTGATTTCCATGTACATTATGTTCAGTTTCCCATTTCTATTTCGGGAGGGAGTGCACACTAGCATCTTTTCTGTTAGCAGTGTCAGACAGGCAAAATACTAGTAGGATCTCTATAGGTATTTTCCAGAATGATTGTCTTCTTACTTAATTGTATCATACATTTTTATTTTATTTATTTTTCTATTTTTCTCTATCTATATAGTTATTGGAAACTAATATTAGACACCATATATTGCCATGAAGAATCTCTGGGAACCTCTTATCAAGATTGTAGATCTATACTTCTCTATGAAGAAGTGTATTCTCGAAGGTAGCTTTAAAGTATTGAAAACAAGAACTTACTGAGTGACACTATTTGTCCGATACTTTGTGTTTGTTTTCTTGCTTTCTAAATTCATGAGGCTAATCATGTTAAACGTTATAGATATAAGAAAATGTTATTAATATTGAGGTGTTTCTCAACAATGGACTTATTGTACATATGACACTGTTTTAGAAATGAGAATGTGTATGTTTTGTTCAGGTCTTCCCCACTCTAAGTTAACTATTATCAGCATTATTATCATTACCATTATTGTCATATTCTACTCTGTTAGTATTGTATGCATCTGTACTATATGATATTACCTGATAAGCAGTATGGTTTAGCTCTAAGAAACAGTTGTGTCTTAATTTTACCTCCAGTCATCTTTGTTTATTAGTGTTCAATTTATGTTGCTAATAGTTATGTGTCTTATTATCAACAGCCCTGAAGAAGCAAAACTATTTCACGAAACACATGTTGGCTGGCTGTCCAATTGACTACATGTTGATGAATAATTGTTAACCTATTTATGATGTTCTCTGGAAATAATCAGTAATTGAAGATGAATGACTTTTCATATTCATGAAAAGGATGCACAAAAAATGTGCAAGGACACTCAAGATTTGGACTGTGTTTTTTCTCAGTGCATGACCTAATATGTATGTGTGTATATATATATATAAATATATATATATATATATATATATATATGTATATTCACTGAAAAAACCATAGGTTTCACACATGTTATAGTTAGCGGAAATTTTACTGATAAAAAACCAATGAAATTCCCCCGTTATAGTTAGTGCAGGCAACTATAACTCACGCGACCGCAATCCTCTGCTGATGCTAATACTGTATTTAGACACTTATTTGCCTATGTCTTCTTCCATACATTTTTAGCTATACATATATTACAAATATTTTTTTTTCATAAAGACACATATGTCATCAGCAGAAGATTGCGGTCGCGTGAGTTATAGTTGCCTGCACTAACTATAACGGGGGAATTTCATTGGTTTTTTATCAGTAAAATTTCCGCTAACTATAACATGTGTGAAACCTATGGTTTTTTCAGTGAATTTGCAAGGTTTTTTAAATGCTAAGTTACTTTACGCCATTCGTGGCGTGCGCGCCCACTTAACGCAGTTCGTTCCGTGCGCGCACGGTGCGCTTCGCGCACCGCGTGCCCACTTTACGCAGTTAGTGCCGTGCACGCACGGTGGGCACGCGGTGCGCTACGCGCACCGCGTGCACACGTTACGCTAGATGGGCCATGTACACACGATGCGCTTCGCGCACCGTGCGCACATGGAGGGATATGATGCACTTCGTTTTGAAAGGTAATATTTTAATTTTTCGTATGTGTTATAAGCCATGCACAAATGGTGCCCTTCGGGCACCATTTGCACACGGGGTAGAGAGAGTGTGGATAATTTTTTTTTTTATTATTTTTTTTTTAAATATTTTAGTTTATCTCAAGACTAATAAGCCATGCACATTTGGTGCCCTTCGGCCACCAATTGCATACGGGGTGGGGAGAGTGTGGATAATTTTTTTTTTTTTTAATAATTTTTTACAGTACGCGTACGGTAAGCGTAATCGGCGAAATTAGCGAAAAAATAAAAATTCGGATTTTGGCCTTGGGGGATCTTTGGGGACTCCCTCAACATGGCTATGTGTGTGGGAGCTGTCTAAACAGCCCCTTTACATGTTTTTGAGCTTTATATTTTAAACATCACTCTCAGTGCGAGAGAGAAAATGGCGGCCGCCGCTTCCTAGTTTCGGCCGATTCGAATGTTTACTAAGATCTAAGAGCCAATCAGAATCGCGCACGCCACCGTACGCGTACGGTAAGCGTACCGTAAGCGCACCGTAAGCTGGCTCAGATATATATATTGATTTAAAGGCTATTTTCTCAGAATCTACTGAACAGATTTACACCAAACCTACAAAAGGCACTTCCTTGACCTGAGGACTACCTCTCTGCCAAATTTCTAGTAATTCTGTTCAGCCGTTCGGGCTGTAGCCCTGTCTAAAGGTCCTATGGAAAAATGCATGGGAAAAACGCGTTTTGGGACCCCCTTTTATCTCAGCCCCCGCTTGACGAATCCCCCCGAGACTTTCAGGGTAGGAGCGGAGCGTAGCGCCCCACCTATTTTGAAAAATTCGCGAGGATTCGTCGACCGGCGCAAAAGTTATTCAAAATAGAATGTTGCGGATTTCCTATGGAAACGTGGTCCTAACTATAACTACCTACTGGCGACCGCCAGTAGGTAATATATATATATATATATATATATATATATTACTGCTCCCTTCGCACCTCTATATATATATATGTATATATATATATATTTACAGAAAAAAACAAAGGTTATATGGCCATCAAGGACCCTTAGCAGCCAAGGCCAAGGGGGCATCATCCTGCAACCAGTAGCGCACCAGGATGCACGTTTGCACAGTGGTGGGGCAAGGGGACATTGCCTTCGATGACCTGTCAGCAATCCAGCTCGATGGGACTTATTGGGGGTAACAGGAGGGTTTGTTGGCCCCAAAGGACCCTCTGCATCCAATGGGACTTGATCCCTCAACCAGTACTGCACCAGGAGGCATGTTTGCAGAGAGGTGTAGAAAGGGGGTGGGGCCTCCGGTGACCTCCTTGGGCTGGCAGTTTTTGTTTCTTAGTTTTTCTTTTATTAGGGGAGGGGGCCACTTGGCCACCCTTCCCCAGGTCGATTTCAGCACCGGGGGCCCCGTCCTCTGAGATCATGCCTTTTATGGAATGGTGGCATTCGGCCCCCCTCCCTGGGACGATTTTAGACCTGGAGACCACATCCCCCGGGGCCTGGACTATTTGTAATAAGGGAGGGGGGCCGCACGGCCCCCTCCATGGGACGCTTTCAGCCCTGAGGACCACATCCCCCGGGGCCTGGCCTTTTATTTTACATATACAGAATTGAGGAGGGGGGCCGAATGGCCTGGCCAATTTTGGCCCCAGGGACAAAATCCCTTGGGCCCGAACATGTCCGCTGTGTGCCCCCAGGGCACCCAGTCTCCACTGGGACCACAGGGGAACCTGGATGCTCCCTGCGGTCTCTGACGGTTTCCTGCCTCCTGCGGGAGCCGGCATTACTTTCAGACATAGGGAGCTGCTGAAGAGAGCTCCCTTTGTCTGAAATCAATTCTGCTCTGCTTCAAGCAAGTGAGAGCATTTTCAATGCTCTCACTTGCTGGAAGTGGAGCATTTGCTTTTGCTTGGTGTGAGAGTTAAAGCTCCCACCATGCCACAGTAGGAGCCAGCCCTGTGGGGTGGTGGGCCCCAGAGCCATCTATGGTTCCAGGAGGGGGGCCACACAGGCCCCTTCCTTTATTTTTGTAGGGCCTGCTTCCAGGAAGTGGTGGTCCCCAGAGCTGAGAACAGCCCCGGGTAGGTGGTGGCTCTGGGGCTTAGGGGGGATCTCTAAAGCCCAGATCTACAAATTGTTTATGGCCCCGGGAAGGTGGTGGTCCCCGGAGCCAGGGGTTTCGAGAGGTGCCCCATAACAATGCATAAGCTCCGGGAAGTGGTGATCCCTGGGGCATGGGGAGGTCCATGAAGTCCCTCAATTTAATTTTGGAATGTGGCCCCGGGAAGGTGGTGATGGTCCTTAGGGCCCGGGGTGTCCGAGAAGCCCCCATTTTAACAATAAATATGCCATTGAGTGGTGGTGGTCCCTGAGGCATTAATACGACCCTGGAAGGTCTTTGCCCCCTTCATTTATTTTGAAAATGCCCCTGGGATCTGGCTCACCCAGGGGCCAATTTCCCAAAAAAAAATTCATTTGTGGCAGGAGCCATGGATTCAACACAGCTCCCACCAAAAATTACACTAAAAAAATATTTTTGGACCCAAGAGGCTGAGGGGGTCAGGTTATTCCTACCTTGCACCCTTTTCTTTTTTTATAAACATTTTTGTGGGGCTTGGCTCAAGCCGAGTTCCAAGATAGCTGCCAACACTTCCTGGTTTTAAGTGTTGGCAGCCAATCAGATGCTTGGAGAATTTGCATCTCTATAAATACAATTGGAGATTTTCCTTAATAACTTCACAACTACTGAACGGATTTACACCAAATTACAACAAGGCACTTCCTTGGACCAATATCTACCTTCCTAACAAAATTGGTTTAATTCAATACAGCAATTCGGGCTGTAGCTGTGTCTAAAGGTCCTATGGGAATTAACATAGAAAACGCACATTATTGGACCCCCTTTTTCTCAGCCCGTGCTTGAAGGATCACCCCAAAAGTTTCCGTGCTCGACAAGAATCATCGGGGCACTTTTTGGGAAATGTTTGTGAAGATTCGTCAAAGGATGCCAAAGATATGGACAAGTCAAAACGCTTTTCTTATGGAAAATATAACTACCTACGGGCAACTGCCAGTAGGATATATATCAAACCAAGTCATCAAAAAAGGAGACGCCATCTATACAAGGCAGTATGAAGAGCAAGTCCAGAGATTTATCTGTGGCAAAACGTCATCTTCATGATACTTTTCAGCCACACGTTCATGATCCTATGACCCACTATGCTCCTCAAACATGTGATATGCTCTCCTGTCAGTAATAGACATCAAACAAAGGTTCAAAGGGTATAAATGTTGTAGTTATCATGGGCACCATCTTAGAGTGGCAGAAGTTAGTATACATACACTAATTTGATGCAGTGCCTTCAATTAAATGTGCTTAACAAGATATAGCACCACAAATAAATCAAACAATTCAATGCCCCTTCTTTGCAGATTATGAAACATGGTATATAGCCCAAGTGGGCATAGTAAGGAAAAAAGGGACAGTAGATCAAAACAAACATCAACATGCCATCACATGATACCTCCTGCTGCCACGCCCAGCAAAATAAATCAAGCCCAAGTGGGCACTGGAAAAATTTCAATGCACAAATTCCAGGCATGAATGTAGCAAACAAGATAAAGCTAATAAAGTGGTCCCAAGTAACATAGACAGAAAAGTCTTTCCCAGGAGAAGAGAAAGAAAAATTCCCAAAAGAAACTATAAATGTAGTCTGTAGAACACCCCATATCTAACCCACAGTAACAATGACAACAAAATGTCCAATCATATTAACTAGAAAGTCTCTTATCTGTACAGCATTGTTCCAAACTACAATTGTGGTAGAAGAAGAAAAGTTAAGGGCACCTCCCCACCAGAAGAAAGGGTCTCTACCTTTCCTCCTGTGAATAAAATAAAAGAAAAAACATAGCAGAACATATAAAAACATGAAATATAAGCACAGAGAACATTGTAAAAAACTGTAGAAAATGAGTCAAAAGGCACCTAGACATACTGCACTTTGAGTTTTTCCTCTGTGCTCCAACCCCCCAGGGTTTTTTGATGATTCAGTGACAGATCACAAGTAAAGGGCCAGGACACATCTCAGGAAGAGGGAGGTCAGTCTTATAAGAGAATCATAAAGCTCCTGGATTAACCTTTGATGCACAGATCACTGTGGCTGACATCCAGGTGTGAAATTTGGTCACTCCCATGAATCTTGTTCTGGGCTAATCAGCTTCAGAGTCATATCTGCTGTGATGGATATCTTTTTAAAAGGAAGGCTGAACAGAAGATATGTCCATATATAAGAAGCAGAACCCCAACATAACACTTTAAAAGTCAAGGCCCTAAATCACATTTGGTGTCTGGAAAACAACTATCAGTAGGGGTGTCTCAGACCCCTTACTTTGTCATCTGCCAAGCAGCCATCTGTGATCCCTTAGGAGGGGAATCTCTGCAAAAATTCTGTCTGTGACCAGGACTAGAGGGCTAGCCTGATAGTATCCCTGCTGAGCGAGAGGACATCACCCAGGGAAACCAAAATCATCTGCCCTGTAGTATGGAACACTAGCCCTTGCCTGCTCTCCAAGACCAGTATGGCCCTGAGTTAGAGGAGCACATTGGGGGAAGAGAAATCCAGCGAGGAGCCCTAACATGTGGGACTCACTGATCAGGCCGTTGCCCGTGCACTGCGTTGTGAACTTTGGTGAGCCTGTATGCCAGGAGGGGCTGCCGAACTTGAAGGACAGTGCTGCATTGATTGGGCCATTGCCTGTGTGCAGCATTGTGGAAGTGGTGACCCCGTATGCCAGGTGGGGCGGCCATGTGCCGAGAAAGATTGGGCCATCGCCTGTGTGTGGGAAGTTGCCATGACCCCGTGTGCCAGGGGGGCTGTGGAAGAGATAACCTGAGGCCAGCTTGACCAGACAGTAAGGTTCATTGCAGTGACTCTGTATGCCAGGAGGGGCCACTCAGATCCCTGAGGTCACTGCCCGCGACTCAAATTATTGCTACAACTAAGACAAGCAAGGCTTTGTATCCAAGGAGGTCTGAGGACAGAGGAGATGCCATCAGAGCCCTGCCATAACAAGGAGACTACCCCATCCCCAAGCAAGGAAGAATAAAATGTACCGCATTTGGCTAGAGATGGAGCAACTCCAATCGTCAGGACTCCGGTAAGGATTGCTCAGGAGAGAGAGCTGGCACCTACCAGGAACTGTGTGTGTGAATGCATGCAGCTTGACTAAGCCGATCTGGGCAAGGAACACACTGTACGGCTGCCAGGGCTTGTACCACCAGAGCAGGTACGCTACTATCTAAGCCTACCAGGCTCTAGGGGATATACCGTCCTTTTATATTTGCAACCCTACTTTACTGTAAGTAACTACACCTTATTGAGTGAGTCCAAGAGGGGGAAAGCCTGTGAACAGGTTCCAGTATTTCACATTCCTTAGATGTTGCCACATGTGAGCAGGACTTAACAGCACATCACTTACATGGTAACTTAGTAGCCTGGGGGTGGCCTGATGGCTACTAGGGTGCCTCCCTTTAGGGTGACTGAGTTATTGCATATTGAATGTTGTTTATCTTTGCATACTTACTATACAAAATAAGTATTTGACTGGATATTAATCCATTGTTTGTGCTGCAAGCACATTGAGTTATATCTCGTGTTCACCGAGCTGTATCTACCCTTCCCTCCGAGGGAGCCTTGACTGCTCGTGCTAAGTTACCGATTGAGAGTCAGGTGCAGAAGGAGGCACTTGATCCAATTCAGCAGCATCCATTGCATGGTGGGCCCCAGAACATCAGAAGTAAACCGTCCCAGCCACCTCGGCTGGGCCCAGTAACCCATGCCTGCCCTGCAGCCCTCTGAATGGGGTTCTGACAGTCCCCAAGGCTCTTCCCTCTCATATATGTGGAGCTAGGTCAGTGCATGCCCATTGGTGCACTTACATGCTCTGCACTAATTACTGCAAAGTATGTAAGGGTGCTGATATTTATGCACTGCGCTGGTTTATAAATGGGGCGCAAGAGGGAGTAGTCCCTTGATGTTGGACAAACAAATGCAGATTAAACATTAATAATTTTTAAACATAGAGGGACTGCTCACTCTTCCAGACTCTTTAAAAACAATTTACTGCAGATTAATTCAGTTGTCAGGCGGTGGAATTTATAAGTGATTCCTTGCTACAAGAATATCTTGGAAGCACCAAATTCCTCCGATTCCACTGGTGGAATTTAAAATTATGCCCAGGCCTAATTAAAATCAAACATAGAAACAGGTCCCTGGTGGGACCTATATTCATGTCCTTAACTTTTTTGGCGGGAACACTGATAGAGTTTGGAACATTGAATGTAAAAAATGTTAAGGTAAGCAATGTCAGTGATTTCATTTCTGTTGACATTTTGCATGTTTTATGTAATCTTGCATTTCCTGGGAGTGCTATCCATTTCTAGGATGTTGTGCTTATGTATTTTATGGGTAGTATTTTACTCATTCATAGTGCATACTTTGAAGTGAGTCGCCTCCAAATGTTTATAATGGGCCACAATTGAGAGTTCTTGAGCTGAGTGTGGAGGCAGTGCAAGTTTCTCATAGTGCGTCAAACGGTGTTCAGAAAACATTGTTATCCAGCCCTTGGCTTCTCTGCAGAGCGCACAGAACAAATATCTAGCTGTAATTATGACTCTATGCAAATGTGTGAGGAGGTATACAGTATTCAAATATATTAACAATGCAAAAGTAAAAGAAAATACACTGCTCACAGGTGAGTGGCTGTGTTGTGTCTTTGAGGGATGGTGAAATAAGGGGGGTGCTTGGTAGTGCATGAGGAAGAGAGTGAAAAGATGGAGCTGAAGAGGAAAGAGATGAGGTGTAAGATATGCGGACAGACGAGATGTGGAAAGAAAAAGGGTGCACATGTCTAACATAGAGCGAACATATCAGGAGTGCCTGAGACACTCTGAGGGCCACTAACCTTTCCTCAGGTCTCAGTACAACATGATGTAAACATTAAGCATCACTTATTGCACAGTCTCACCATTCCAGAATTGAAATATTTTAAGTATTAATTTTTTTAAACAAAATCATTATTATTAATCATGTATCTTAAACAGCTAACACCCAGTGACTGAGTCAATAGTCCCGTCTGTTTTAAGTGTGCCGTTTATTCTACTATAATACATGTGATTCTGTATTCCCTGTATTATTATACAGGCATTACAGTGTCTGTCTTTAATTTGTTTATAATTGGTGACTTGAGGCCAGAACTCCACTATTATAAGTTATTACAACTGAGTTCTGACATCACAATGCCCTCTGCCAGCAGTCAGATGAAAGGCAGGTCAGGTCACAGAACAGAATTGAAGCCGCTGTTTAGCAACAAAAACTGCAAGTTGCTTTCTTTCCTCTGCTCTCTTTTCTGCCTTACCATAACAAGTAGGAGAACATGTTTATTGTTGCACTCCTTAGAGAAAACCTAGAATGTTTCTGCATGTTGCGAACTACTGCAGCTTTAGTTTTTAACTGACTTGTATTGAACTGTTTCTAATATCTATATGCAACAATTATCCAACAGGTTTTTGATGTGTTTAATTTTGTACTACAGCCTTTGTTTGTATTCTCCATGTTTGTAAATAATGCTTTCTCTTTCATATGAAAGAGCTATGCTCCAAGCTTTTAAGTAGTTTAGTGGAAAGGTGATGGTATGGCCATATATTATATGGGATAAACTACCCCCTGAAGCACATGATAAGGATATTGCAAGTCCCCTCGGAGTTCCATAAGCTTATAAAGGAACTCACCTTCTTCCTCAGTCCTCTATATGGTTATGAAACTCCTGTGTGACTTGCAATATCCTTGTACTGTACAGCAGGGGGTACTTTATTCCTTATATATAGCTAGATGCAATAACAAAGCTCATAGGAACCAAAATACTGACTGCATGGCACACTATGGGAATCACAGACATCCAGTTTACGTGTTTAAGCCACGCCCTTATTTGCATATGCCACGCTCCTATCAGAGACCCCCACTTTTTCATTCCACTTAAACATCTGAGTATAGCCCACTCAGATCGTCACAGCTAACATGTTCAAAATTAATTTCAAAACCAAACGTCTCTTTTAGACAATAAAAAAGCTGGACCCTTGTCTATGGTGTGTGATACACGGTCTTTGTGATTGGGGCTGAGAAACGGTAGAGAATGAATATCAAATTCTAACCGGGTGCACACAATGAATACCAAACGACCTCCCCACACATGTACTATATGGTATGTTCCTGCTTCCTGGGCCTTACGGCCACTCTGTAAAACGTTCCGTAATGTTCCAAATGGGTGGGTTAGGATCGCAAAGGCAGTGATCTCAATAGATGTTTACAAAGCGCCAGAAAGAAAAGGGGGGGCCAATCGGCCCCCACGCAGGCATGGCGGGGCCCGGCCCCTCCCATATCCCGTCTTCTTCGTGGTGGCTGGTCCCGCCCCCTTGCCCCGGAAGTAGTTGTGTGCTTCCGGGCCGGGGGGGCGGGGCCGCGACCACGAAGGGGTTAAGAGCCTGGGGAGCGCGGGAAGCGGCCTCTTTGTGCCCGCGCTCCCCGGGCTCGCTCCTCGCCCTACCGTGGGGCTCTTTAATTTTCCCCACCCTCCATCCCCTTGGTTAGCGAATTGGGTGATGACAATGGTGTGCCTCGTAGCAGGACTGCAGTGGATACCCGGATCCGACGCGTTGCTGAAGTGGATCGGGGGACTTTCTGGACAAGCGGGCGTACCCTAGCTGCGGAGGACGGCGGTGATCTCGTGGAACTTAGGACGACGGAAGCGGAGTGGGGCGAGTTTGCCGAGTCGACCGTTCGAGTCCAGGAAGTTTTCCGGGCTCGTCTGGAGGCCGCTTGCGCACTGCGGGGACGTCTGCGTTTTTTGCATCAGGACACGAGGTATTTTGTGGGGCGGGCGAGGGGGGCTGCAGAGCGCCTCAGCGAACGTACAGGAAAAAGCCGGGTGGCGAAAGTGAACAGTTTCGTTTGTTTTTACAAGCGTGTTATGTTAGAAGGCTTGTGCTACTTGCATTTGCGCTCATCTAATCGGTTTGTTTAGGTTCTGCGTTGCAAATATAAAAGCCAGATTGCGGGGTGGGAGCGGCTCGGGTATTCTCGGGCTGCACAATAGCGCAATTGACTGGACCTGAAGCACGGCCGCGTGTGTACAAAAGGGTTGTGAGTTCGAGATCGAGAACCAACGCTTCATACCTTTCAGAACGAAGACTAAGCTAAGCAGGGACAGCTAGGGCAGAGGGCGGATGGGTGACCAAGAAGGTTTTTTCATGAATGAACGTTTTGTTTTGAATTAACGAAGGGCTAGGGTGGTTTGAAAACAAGTTAAATGCAAGTCACTCCTTTTACAATCTAACAGGTATATTGCCCGATGTGTGTATTGTTTAAGAGTGGTAAATGATCTTCGTATTAGACGACTGGTGCTAGATAAGGGGCTCTGTTACAATTTGAACACTTATTTACAATAACTTAAAGAGGTACATGATCTGAGGTGTGTGCATAGCAAAGCGGTTTAGTGTCAAGCCACCCAGGGCAATTTTTCATTTTGCCTTTTTCACATAAGGAAGTGGTCAGGTACGGTCAGGTACGGAGCACGGTGTGCTCATAAGTATGTCTGCAAGAAGGGGGCACGCGAATGCTAGCATGGGTTGGATGTTTCAGAAAATGATGCGCAGAATGTCGGCTATGGAAAAACGACTGGGGAAGGTTGACAAACTGGGTAGGACAGTAGTGGAATTGGGAGCGAAGGTAGGAGCGCAGGCCGGCCCATCGGGAAGACCGAAGCGAACTATAGTGCCGCCCAAACCAAGGGGCGAATTTGCGACACCGCCCAAGCGGGCGAGATCTAAGAAGGTGGGGGGGTCGTCCACAGAGTCCAACTCCCATGGTACCGCCGGCGGCACCTGTCCCGCCACCTCAGGCACCCTTGGCATCCCGGCACCGGTGCCCCAGCTACCAGTGGCTGTGCCAGTAGCGCCGGCCATCCCGATGGCAGCACCTTTAGCACCAGTGGCGCCACCGCCCACCCCGGTTCCCGTGGGGGGCTCGGTACCGAGTGGGGTCCCTCCTCTCCTGCCCGCGTCTGGTCCAATGCCAGCAGATTTAGCAGCCCAGGTAGCAGTCGTTCTCCCCTGGTTAGGTAAGGGCACGTTGCCGGACATCACGAACCTCACGGCAGAACAACGAACATTAGTTGCGCAGATATTGTTGGCTAGTGGTCAGGGCAGCCCGCCACTCGCACCAGTTTCTCCCCAAACAGGTCCAGCGAACACCGGGGGCCCAGCCAAGACCGTGGAGGTGGCGTCATCCAACGACAATGGTAAGGAGGTTGCCCTGCCACTGTTGGGCGAGGGCGCGATGCCCTCCAGAGGGGAGTGCCTGGCGCAACATGTGTCACAAAGTGTGAAAGAGTTGATTTGGGCTGATAAATACGTTAATATCTTTTCATTGTTGATAGACAACAGGGAATGGGAATATGCGAAATCACAGAAAGATATGATGTTGCCTAGTGAATGGAGATCAAAATTGTACAAATTTAGGGTTGAAGAAACCATCCTCAATTGGGTGAGGGCCTTTGCTGTGTACAGTGCAATAATTGGGGAACGTTTTCCAGGGATGCAATCAGTCATGAGCTGCTATCAGAGTAGGATCACAATGTACCATGATAATCATGCGGGGGATGTCTGGAAAGAGTACGATATAGCCTTCAGAAAATCTAGGGAGTTCAACAAGTCTTTGACATGGGACAAGGTAGATTCTATTTCTTGGCATTCTCAATTTGAGAAGGGGCAGGGGGCAAGCACTAGCTCTGCCTGGAACAAAAGTTATTCTCCCAGGCCACAACAGCCATTTCAGCAGCCCTTTCGGCCAGCGCAGGGCGGGGAGACAAACCAAAAGACTAGAAGCGGTGGAAGTGCAAAAGGGGTGTGTTGGGACTTCAACAAACGGACATGCAACAGGGCACCGGGCACTTGTAAGTTCAGGCACGCGTGCAACATATGCGGCCATCCTTCCCACCCAGAAGCGACATGCAGGAACAAGGGCAGTGGGGCAGGGAATAGGGGAAGGAAGAAACCAGAGTAACAAGATCCATCCCATTATAGCACATTCGCCCATTCTTCTGTCGGCTATGATCCCTTGGCTTAACAGGTACCCCAATCACACTTCTGCGAGATTATTGCAAGAGGGGTTCACTCATGGTTTCCGAATTCCAGCTGGGGGTTATGTCGGGACACCGCAGTGCAGGAATCAGCTGTCAGTGCTATCCAATCCCACGCTGGTGGCTAGCAAAATAGAAAAAGAGTTGCGCTTGGGTAGGGTAGCGGGTCCTTTTCATGTCATTCCTACTAAGAATTTTGTATGCTCCCCTTTGGGCATAGTTCCAAAAAAGGAGAAGGGTGAGTATAGGCTTATCCACAACTTATCTGCACCTAGGGGCCTATCCTTGAATGATGCTATTGATGAATCAATCTGCAGCGTTAAATATGCATCTTTTGATCAGGCGGCGGACATGCTGAGGGACTTAGGCGCGGGTGCACTGATGGCCAAATCAGATATTGAGTCAGCCTTTAGACTACTCCCTGTTCACCCTGAGGATCAGCGCCTCTTAGGTTTCTCCTTTGAAGGGAAGTACTACATGGATAAGTGTATGCCCATGGGCTGTTCCATTTCATGTGCATATTTCGAACAGTTCAGCTCCTTCCTGGAATGGGCCCTAAGGCAATCTACAGGGCACCAGTGTGTCATGCATTATCTGGATGACTTTCTTTTCCTGGGTCCGGCGGGGTCACGGGAGTGTGCGTCAGCATTGCAGGAATTTTGCGCGCTCATGCGCTCTTTCGGGGTACCCCTGGCACAGGGAAAGACGGTCGGGCCAGTGGCATGCTTGGAATTCTTAGGCATTGAACTGGATTCAGTGGAGGGTTGCTTTAGATTACCAATGGAGAAGATACAAAGATTCAAGAATACCCTAGGATCATGCATACAGGCTAAGGTTACTCTACAAATGTTACAGCAGACAGTGGGTCAGTTAAACTTTGCATTGAGAGTAATACCCATGGCGCGCCCTTTTTCACGCTCTATTGCACAGGCCATGAAGGGTCTTCGGGAGAAACATCACCGGACACGGCTATCTGCAGAGGTTCGCCAGGATATGCGGATATGGATTGCATTCCTGGAGGATTTCAATGGCAGAGTGCTGTGGGGTGCACCCACGTTGTCCTCGGAGGACTTGGGTTTATGGACTGCTGCTGCAGGAAGTGTAGGTTTTGGTGCAATCCTTGGTAGGAAATGGGTGGCACAGAAGTGGCCCGCCTGGTGGGAGGAGAGCGGGCTGACGATGAACATTGGTTTCCTCAAGCTCTTCCCAATCTGGGTGGCACTGAAAGTGTGGCCTCAGGATCTGGCCAACCAATCAGTAATCTTCTGGTCAGACAATATGACAGTGGCAGTGGTGGAATGTATCAACCAACAAGCTGCAAGGTGTCCATTCATACTGTGCCTGATGAAGGAGATTGTGCTGTGTTGCATGACATTAAACATACTTTTCAGGGCAAAACATGTCCCAGGGGTGTTGAACAATGCAGCTGATGCTCTTTCTCGCTTTAAGATGCAGGTGTTCAGGGATCACCTGCCGGACGCGGAGACCACCCCGGCCCCTTTCCCGTCGACTCTCTGGCAGATTGGTGCCCCCAACTACATGACCTCGTGGCAGCCAGCCTAGCACCCAAGACAAGAAAAACTTATGAAAGGGCGTTCAGGTCTTACTGTCACTTTCTGGGCCAGGGCTGGGAGAGCGGGTGGTTTGTGGAGGCTAGCTTTAATAACTACATGAGCGCGTTACACAGGGAAGGGCGCACGGCAGCAACAGCTGGCAGGCACAAGGCTGCAATCTCCTTTTTTGCACGTGCTAAAGGGGTGAGGGATCCCACGAACAGTTTCTTAGCGCAGAGGGCATTGAAGGGATGGCGGCGCATGCAGGCACCGGCCACAGATACTAGGAAACCGATAGGTTTTGAGCGCTTGTCGGCAGTGCTCCTCGCGCTGCCTGACACATGTAGCTCCGCGGCCGAGGTATGTCTGTTTAAAGCGGCATTTTCCTTAGCCTTTTATGGGGCATTCAGGGTAAGCGAACTGGTGGCGGCCAACAAATGCGATAGGGTAGGCGGCCTTCAGCTACATGATGTCAGCCTGAGGGGTGACACAATGTGGATTACCATCAGGAAATCAAAGACTGATCAAGAAGCTAGGGGCCAAACCTTGGCGTTACACCGGGCACGGAGCAATCTCTGCTGCCCGGTGGCACTAGTGGAGGAGCTCTTGAGACAGCGGGCGCAGGAATGTAGGGGGCCACTGCTGCTGCATGGGGACGGAACACCTTTGACTAAGTTTCAGTTCCAGAGGGTGCTAGCCATGAGTATAGCCAGGGCTGGTTATAACCACAAAGAGTTTGGGACGCACTCCTTTCGGATAGGGGCAGCCACAGAAGCAACTGCCAGGGGGTTGAACTCAACCAGTGTGCAAAGGATTGGGAGATGGTACTCTAATGAGTACAAACGTTACGTGCGGTTGCACATGTTGTGAGAACTGTTGCCATTTTTAGTTTTTGACACTTGTCCTTTTTGTCTGGTTATTTACAGTTTCACGGGCCTGCGACGCAGGACGGAAACTTCCTATGGATCATCTCATCAACTCAGCAACATCAAGGAATTGCCCAGAGGACAAAAAGAAGACAAGGGTAGTTTGGGTAGTAGGACATTCATTTGTGAAGCGCGCTAACACAATTTTTCTTGCAGGTTTGGGTAGACGGGGGGCGGAGAGTGGGGGGTGCACGGTCTCCTTCCACGGCAGGGGGGGGGCTTCGCCTTAGTCAGTTCAGGGATTATATGTCGGATTTACTAAGATGACATACTGCACCTCCCTCGGCGGTGATCCTTCATCTAGGGGGGAATGATCTGGCAGGCCTGGGTAGGAGGGTCCTCCTGGAAGAGATTATAGCAGCAGCAGGGTGGCTGGCAAAGCGGTTACCGGGGTCTGTGATTGTATGGTCACAATTGATACCAAGAATGCAATGGAGAGGGGGGGGACTCTGTTAGCGCCCTGAATCACTCAGTAAAGAGGATTAACAACAAGCTGGACAGGTTATTTAGAACCCCGGTCTTACAGACCATACCTCATGGGTGCATCTGGGGGGAGCACTTCTACCTGCGGGACGGGGTCCATTTAACTGAGGCAGGGAATGCTCTTTTTATAAGGAATATCCTGGCGTGGGTTGAGGTCTTTGGAGGTAGGTTATGACCTTTCTATAGGTAGGTGTGCGGGGGGGGGCCAGATAGTCGGTCAACTATGCTGGCCTGTGGCGGTAAGGTCATAATCGGTGAGCAGCATTTTAAGGTCCTTAGGGGGGGCGGGCCCATTCACGAAAGGGGCCGCCCATCGGGAGGGGCCATTGGTCTCTCCCAGAACTTCAGGGGCAGGATATGATATCCATTACTTAGAAGGGTGCGGGGGAGGGAGTCCACGCTTTCCTCAGGCTGGTAGCCACCCCTCACAGACACTATGACGTCATCAAGGTGCGCAAGTGTGGGCCCTCCTGTTATGGTTTAATGGAGTTCAGAGCGCACGGGGTGAAACGTGCCCTGGGTTGCGCATGCGCATCTCGAACGTGAGAGCGTAGATGTAAAGGATCAGACACCGGTTAGCGACCTTGCCGTCCGACTTTAGAGTGCTTAATTTTCAGGATGTTTAGATTCGGTTAGGAAACACGCTGTACTAGATATTTGTTAAGGTTAGCCCATCTTACAATGTCAAAAATGGATGTAATCTAATGTTCTGAAATGTGCATTCTATAATTGTCAAAAATGTTTATTTTATTAAAATTTTCATTTTATTTTCATATTTTAATAAATACGGCCAGGGGTCCCTTGACCCCTGCCTTCCAAAGACCCATGTGTTGACTTGCTGAATTAAGTAATGCAATTTGTGTAGTAAGGAGGGGGGTGGCCGGTAGTCCCAGACCATGAGAAAAGGGGGGGCCAATCGGCCCCCACGCAGGCATGGCGGGGCCCGGCCCCTCCCATATCCCGTCCCCTTCGTGGTGGCTGGTCCCGCCCCCTTGCCCCGGAAGTAGTTGTGTGCTTCCGGGCCGGGGGTCGGGGCCACGACCACGAAGGGGTTAAGAGCCTGGGGAGCGCGGGAAGCGGCCTCTTTGTGCCCGCGCTCCCCGGGCTCGCTCCTCGCCCTACCGTGGGGCTCTTTAATTTTCCCCACCCTCCATCCCCTTGGTTAGCGAATTGGGTGATGACAATGGTAGGTATACTGTTTAATGTTGTCGCTTGATCATAAGAATGGTATGATTGCTGCCTCGGGCGTTCCCCCCGCTCACAGGTGGGATATGCAGGTATATATGCTTGGTGCTTCGCTGGGGTGTTAACTTATTCTCTCCTTAGGCCTTGTTTCCCGTCTACAGGAGAATGTGCAGATGTAAATGTTGTGTGCTTTGCTGTGGTTTTTTAACTAATTCTCTCCTTAGGCCTTTTTTCCCGTTTTACAGGAAATGTACAAATGTAGATGTTTTTGTGTGTTGCTGTGGTTTTTTAACTAACTTTCTCCTTAGCCCCCTTTTTTCCCTTTTAGAATAGCAATGTCGTATTTATTATGTGGGTCTGGCGGTAAGGTCATAATCGGTGAGCAGCATTTTAAGGTCCTTAGGGGGGGGCGGGCCCATTCACGAAAGGGGCCGCCCATCGGGAGGGGCCATTGGTCTCTCCCAGAACTTCAGGGGCAGGATATGATATCCATTACTTAGAAGGGTGCGGGGGAGGGAGTCCACGCTTTCCTCAGGCTGGTAGCCACCCCTCACAGACACTATGACGTCATCAAGGTGCGCAAGTGTGGGCCCTCCTGTTATGGTTTAATGGAGTTCAGAGCGCACGGGGTGAAACGTGCCCTGGGTTGCGCATGCGCATCTCGAACGTGAGAGCGTAGCTGTAAAGGATCTGACACCGGTTAGCGACCTTGCTGTCCGACTTAATTATTAGAGTGCTTAATTTTCAGGATGTTTAGATTCGGTTAGGAAACACGCTGTACTAGATATTTGTTAAGGTTAGCCCATCTTACAATGTCAAAAATGGATGTAATCTAATGTTCTGAAATGTGCATTCTATAATTGTCAAAAATGTTTATTTTATTAAAATTTTCATTTTATTTTCATATTTTAATAAATACGGCCAGGGGTCCCTTGACCCCTGCCTTCCAAAGACCCATGTGTTGACTTGCTGAATTAAGTAATGCAATTTGTGTAGTAAGGAGGGGGGTGGCCGGTAGTCCCAGACCATGCGGACATCCTCGTGGCGCTGCTTTGAGCAGGATGCCGGTGCATCGCTGTGCTGGACGGAGGTCGGTGAGGTGGCCCGCAGTGTCTTCTCAGCGCGCTCCTTACCTTGCCCGCTCCCAGAATTGACCTGTTATATTTGTAAGCGCTTTGAATACAATAAAAAAGGCCAGTTTACAGTAGCTTGGTTTGTGTGGCTGTACTGTCGATTTTTGTCAGCTTTGTTTCCAAAGATAAAAATGTTACCTCAAACAGAAATGAAGAAAGCGGTAAGAAATCCTCAAAGGAGGCGCCCTCTCAATCTTGAATGTTTGCACCGCGTTGACATATTTTAATCGCTGTCATTTCGTGCTCCGTCTTTGCACCGTGCTTTAGTACTGCCCGTGTACGGACCTCCAAGGACCACACTAGCCGGGCTCAACACGCTACAAACACAGGCAATGCAGAGTGAGGTATTTACCACAAGCGGGAAATACTTCCTATTGAAAGCTGACTCTCAGCCAATGGGGAATAACATGTGAAAGTCTGTGCTTACCGCACCATATTCTCTGTGGGAAACGGCCACTACAACGCGGCCGTTTCAACGCATAACCTTAACCACGCATGCATTACAATGCATAAGTGGTTAACACGAATAGCCTTTACCACGCATACCTTTGCTACGAGATACGTGCGTTGCAATGGAATGCGTTGTAACATCATACAACCAGTATTTCGAAATGTATTATGAAGTCTAGAAGTACACACAAGCTAGCGTGATTCGAGTGAATACTTTGAGTAGGTAAAAGGAAATAACATTCATTTCAGGTGGTGTGATGTACATAGGACTAAAACTACTTTCATTTGAAATTATGGTATTTTTTAAAATATGTATCTCTCCAGGGAAAGTGACACAATTGCAGACTCACTAGTCAGTGTATTTTATTTATTACATCATTGACAGGTCTAGTATTATTTCATGTTAGCATAATGTTATCTGTGACACTGATAGTTTACCATTCGTGAGGTGTTTAGTGTTCATAGCAGGCACATGAACCAACTAAGCTATAATTGCGTATTACTTGTCTGCTTCTGGTCTACATATTATATTCCTACAGTGTATGACACACAATGGTCCCTTATATTGTGTGGAATGTCAAAAACGTTATAATATACGTGAAAGGAATATATTGCCTGTATTCAAAATATATTTTAGGTGCAAACCTTCGAAATGAAGACTTTAATGAGCAGAGATAAGGAGTATGACTAGACTTTCTGAAAGGGGTTTGGACATTCCACACTTTTAAGTGACCATTTCTGAGATTTCCAAAAGAGTGCAAGAGAAATGACTCTTGCAAATATGATGCCTACAGAGTGCCAGAGGGCTGTCAATAGACACAAATAAGCTCAGTGTCTTCCCCACATTAATCTGTGGTTCTAACTTCTAAACAGCACCATCAATCAACCAATAGGGAGGGCTGTTTTAAGTGTTGGCACATGCACCGGTTATGTTGGCGAAAGGATAGCCTTTTCATTGAAAGAGGAAACAATATCGAGGACAGGACATATGTAGCCTAACGCATTTTCCAAACTGTTTTCCATGCAACTTTTTTCTTTCCCTTTGGCACCAGATATTCCATAGACAATGGTACACTTTGCTGCACTTTAAGACACTTCCTGCATCACGTAAGACTGGGTCATATAGGTGTAAGTTACAAAGTGCCTGCAAGATACTCACAGGATATGTGAGGAAACATTTCAAAGAGAAGGAAAACAATCTTTTACATCTACCCTCCCTACTCCTTTCAGCTACCTGGACAGTCTGGTCAAGTCTTGGCTCGTGAAGTGATTTGTGTCTGCGAGGGATCTGTCTGGCAGTGGCTGTCTCTGCATTTACATGCTTTATGTTCTATGCAAGGGGGCGGGACATTCTGCTGATGGACCACTAGAATGTGTCTAGGGTTGAGCGGGCCACAGCCTGACGCCCTGCGCTTGGTGGCTCGAGCTCTGATGAAGAGCGAATGCCTGAGTGAGTGACGAGTGACTTCATATAACCTGAGGGAGATCTCTGTGGGACTGCAGCTCCTGCCAGGACTAATGTGAGGAGTGAGCCTCTTACTGAAGGAAGAACTCCGAATGACTGAGTGACTTCACATAACCTGAGGGAGATCTCTGTGGGACTCCAGCTCCTGCCAGGACTAATGTGAGGAGTGAGCCTCTTACAGAAGGAAGAACTCCGAATGACTGAGTGACTTCACATAACCTGAGGGAGATCTCTGTGGGACTGCAGCTCCTGCCAGGACTAATGTGAGGAGTGAGCCTCTTACAGAAGGAAGAACTCCGAATGACTGAGTGACTTCACATAACCTGAGGGAGTTCTCTGTGGGACTCCAGCTCCTGCCAGGGCTAATGTGAGGAGTGAGCCTCTTACTGAAAGAAGAACTCCGAATGACTGAGTGACTTCACATAACCTGAGGGAGATCTCTGTGGGACGGCAGCTCCTGCCAGGACTAATGTGTGGAGTGAGCCTCTTACTGAAGGAAGAACTCTGAATGCCTGAGTGAGCGACGAGTGATTTCATATAACCTGAGGGAGATCTCTGTGGGACTGCAGCTCCTGCCAGGACTAATGTGTGGAGTGAGCCTCCTACTGAAGGAAGAACTCCGAATGACTGAGTGACTTCACATAACCTGAGGGAGATCTCTGTGGGACTGCAGCTCCTGCCAGGACTAATGTGTGGAGTGAGCCTCCTACTGAAGGAAGAACTCCGAATGACTGAGTGACTTCACATAACCTGAGGGAGATCTCTGTGGGACTGCAGCTCCTGCCAGGACTAATGTGAGGAGTGAGACTCTTACTAAAGGAAGAACTCCGAATGACTGAGTGACTTCACATAACCTGAGGGAGATCTCTGTGGGACTGCAGCTCCTGCCAGGACTAATGTGTGGAGTGAGCCTCCTACTGAAGGAAGAACTCCGAATGACTGAGTGACTTCACATAACCTGAGGGAGTTCTCTGTGGGACTCCAGCTCCTGCCACGGCTAATGTGAGGAGTGAGCCTCTTACTGAAGGAAGAACTCCGAATGACTGAGTGACTTCACATAACCTGAGGGAGATCTCTGTGGGACTGCAGCTCCTGCCAGGACTAATGTGAGGAGTGAGCCTCCTACTGAAGGAAGAACTCCGAATGACTGAGTGACTTCACATAACCTGAGGGAGATCTCTGTGGGACTGCAGCTCCTGCCAGGACTAATGTGTGGAGTGAGCCTCTTACTGAAGGAAGAACTCTGAATGCCTGAGTGAGCGACGAGTGACATCATATAACCTGAGGGAGATCTCTGTGGGACTGCAGCTCCTGCCAGGACTAATGTGTGGAGTGAGCCTCCTACTGAAGGAAGAACTCCGAATGACTGAGTGACTTCACATAACCTGAGGGAGATCTCTGTGGGACTGCTGCTCCTGCCAGGACTAATGTGTGGAGTGAGCCTCCTACTGAAGGAAGAACTCCGAATGACTGAGTGACTTCACATAACCTGAGGGAGATCTCTGTGGGACTGCAGCTCCTGCCAGGGCTAATGTGAGGAGTGAGCCCCCTACTGAAGGAAGAACTCCGAATGACTGAGTGACTTCACATAACCTGAGGGAGATCTCTGTGGGACTGCAGCTCCTGCCAGGGCTAATGTGAGGAGTGAGCCTCCTACTGAAGGAAGAACTCCGAATGACTGAGTGACTTCACATAACCTGAGGGAGATCTCTGTGGGACTGCAGCTCCTGCCAGGGCTAATGTGAGGAGTGAGCCTCTTACTGAAGGAAGAACTCCGAATGACTGAGTGCAACCAAGAGAGGAGCTTTGAGTGAGACAATGGTGAAGAAGAATTGAGTCTGGCTCATCCTATGTTTTAACAGTAATATCACTTACAAAACTGTGAATTATTTTGGGAATTACCAATGAAAGACCTCGACAGGTTCTAGATATTAACAAGAGAAGCACTTTCAATGTATGTTATCATTTTAAAGATCAGACCTCTGAAAGGATAAATCTGTAATGTTTCATGAGCTGAACTCTATGGTCTCATAACAACAATTCTGCAATTACTGATAGCATCAGTATCAATAATACTTGAATGTGAAATTATTTTGCGATTACGGGTAATACCCTATGTAACCATTATGGTGTTTGAAATAATTCAACATTGTGTTTCTACACTGATTTCCAGAAGTTCTTTCCATATCCTGTGTCATTTCCTAGTGGTTACTTTCACCGGGTCTGACCTGACAGATGCATTCAGGGAAGTACCCGCTAATATTCCATGCAATGACACAGCACGCGGGATTACTGCATCGCTTATAAAACTAATCTTGACGGAAACTTTTGTTTCAGTTCCACTCAGCATCAAGAGATCATTTCTAATGAAGGCCTCAGAGATTTAGGACTTGTTTTAGAGTTCGGTGAACGGGTTGCTCTTTCTCAAACGTGACAGATATCTAGTGCGCCATGTAATAAGTCCCATAGGGTCGAATTCCCTTGTAATACAGTGGATGGGATATTCATTGCATATGTGATGGAGCATCCCATTCACCAAAATCTCTCAGGCACTTGGTTACTTGTAAGCGTAAACCCTGAGTTAATCTGAGTTTTATGAAGAGCTCCCGCTCTTCTAATAGCAAGAGTAGAGGGTTGAGTACTCGGAGCATTATCAGCAGGAGAGTAGTATTATCTGAAACAGGACACTGAAGGTCCGTGGGATTCTGAGTGAGTATCAGAACCAATATTGACAGTGGGCCCGATTCACAAAGAGCCGCCGCACTCATCACGGAGGGTCTGCAGTTGTGGCGGGGGCCCCGCAGTCATGGTGGAGGTCCTGCACTCGTGGCGGGACCTCTGCAATGGGTAACTACAGTACGGAGGACCCACCACGAGCACAGGGGTCCACGCCGCGGCTGCGGGGCCTCCGCTACAAGCATGGAGGTCCACGCTGCTGCTGCGGGGCCTCTGCTAAGACCATGGAGGTCCGCTCTGCGGCTGCGGGGCCTCCGCTACGAGCACGGGGGTCCCCGCTGTGGCTGTGGGGCCTACGCTACGAGCATGGGGGTCCACGCCACGACTGCGGGGCCTCTGCTACGAGCATGGGGGTCCATGCCGCGGCTGTGAGGCCTCAGCTATGAGCATGGGTGTCCAAGCCACGGCTGTGGGGCCTCTGCTACTAGCATGGAGGTCCACGCCGCGGCTGCGGAGCTTCTGCTTCGAGCACGGGGGTCCATGCCACGGCTGCGGGGACTCTGCTATGAGCACGGGGGTCCCCACTGCAGCTGTGGGGCCTCCGCTATGAGCATGGGGGTCCACACCGCGTCTGCGGAGCATCTGCCACAAGTGCGGAGATCCTTTGTAAATCGGGCCCTGTGTGTATTACGACAAAAGCTGTTACATTTTAGCCAATAAGAACGCAGTACTAATATAATCTGAGAATAGTCTTTTCATCTGTGATCAAATAAGGAAGCACCAATTAAAACAGAGTTCTGGCACATCTTCACCGAGCAGGGCAATGTTTCCTCTCACTGTAAATGCCTTGAAATACCAAGGATGGAAAGGTGAGGTCTTTGCTACTAATAATCGAATGAAAATATATTTATTCATTAGATAATCATGGTGAGTTCTTAATTTCACCACACAATAATTTCATGCTGAATTCCATGGCCTAGTAGTTTGTGGTGATGTCCTGCCCGAGTATGCATAGGTGCGGTGATGCATGGCACCGTAATCTGGGGGGCAGCACTGAAAAAGGGGTACACAAGATCCAGGCACAGTATTTCTCATGATTTAAAGTGAAGCACAGCAAGTGCAATCAGACCACTTTCGACCAATAGAGGAAGGAGTCTGTGTGACCACAGAGCAGGTTGTCTCACAACTTGTCTTTGGTAGACCATCACAGTATCCAGCTGCCTGGCTTCACCTTATTTGCTACACTACATTGTTCTGTGACAGGGTTTTTCTTTTTTCAGAATCCAGAAGATTTTACTGAGCTGGCACCTGTCCAGCCACCCCCCCCCCCCCCCGAACATTGTTTCAGCCCCAATTGGGTCAATATAGCTAGGGTAGGCGCACCTCCCAGCATGCATGCTTCACCTGCAGGATTGTATACTGCCTGGCTTCATTCATAGTCAGGCGGAACACGGATCATGGCAGTGACATTAAGAGGAAACTGGCACATGAGAGGAGCAGACACCTTTTGACAACATGCACCCTTAAAACTAAACACCGGCTGGACACTGACCCACTCTACCACAGTTATTGGTAAATTATCTATTCCATGAAAACGCAAGAACTATATGGCATGAGTTTGTAGTTGGAATTATTTTCTGGAGCTGCGCCTTACAGAGGAGAAGTCCAGACCTTGCCACGGGATCTCACCTGATTCTGCGGAGCTGGGGTCCTTGTCGCCGATTGATGACGCCGTCCATCAGCAGTCGCCCATCTCAAGCTCAGCCAGGGGGTGTATTTATAATGCCGCTGTGCCACAGAGCCCCAGCGGGCTTTGCCAAGCTCTTCCTTAGGTCTCCAAAGACCATTTGCCGAGGCTTTCCTAATGAGCCTCTGGCGCAGCCAGGAGGGACCCTGGTGCTAATTAAGCATCCCCGGAGCGGCCTCTTGACCCTTGTTATCAAGCTCGCGACTCGATGCAGCTCTTCTATGGACAATTATCACCTCCATTGACCAAGCAGCCCATCCCTGCACCCCTCCACACACGGTCCGAGCAGGACCCAGCAGTGACCTCTGCCCTGAGCCTGCAGCAGGAATGCTTCTCGTTGTCCTCGAGGATATTTTGGGCACGTGCTCTCTGATAACACCAATTCCCTGGACTGTTTCTCTTTCCGAACAGTTTATTGAAATACTCAACAGGTGAACACTCTCGCAGAACTGTCGTCATTCGTTTTTATCCGTGGCTACTGTAATAATGATTGACGTGGGGAGATGACAGGCCCTGATAGCAGGCATCAGCCACAATGAAACTGTCTGTTTTATAAATTCGGACACGTAGCTTGGAGATGAACTCATTTAGTAAAGCTAAACATTCTGCAAAGACCCCCCAATTCACCTGTGAGATAAGAGAATGTAAAGGGTTTCAAACCACCAGTAAAGGCAGGTGCTACGTCAGCTTGGCTGAAATCACATTTGCGCCGATGCTCCTGGGGTTATTGCACTGAATTTTCTGAGTGCGACAAAGATGGGAAACAGTGTTTGTGCCAATTTTGTGCCGGTTCATATCCGTGGTGCACTGGTTTGCACAAGCAATTATCACTCGTAGTATATGGTGGAACATACCCGATGACTGAGAATTCCATCCAGCTCCAGACAGGCACTGAAGTAAAAATTGCTACAAATATCACTCACGCTCAATATTTAATACCAGCGCCCGATGGTAATGGCTGCATTAGATGCAGTATTAACGGAAGTCTGTATGGTAGCACCACTCTGAGGTACAAGACATGCCCATTTAATCATCCGGGATACAGTGCCAGGTGTGACGTCACAACACACTATGGAAAATTACGCCTCCATGAATGCCCCGGAAACATAATGGATATTTGTTTTCAATCAGATGGAAGGTGCACCCAGAAGCATGCGGTAATGGCAACACCGCATAATTTGAAAACAATAACACATCTAGGTCAAGATGTAGAAAGTTTTGGCATCAGGCTTGCATTACTTTTTGAATGCGAACCCGATGCAAAACCTTTTTGGGGATTCACAAACCAACGCAGATTGATATTCGCCTTTGTCTGCCGTGAAGCACTGCTTTGTGCTACTTAGCGTCAAAGGGCGTCCCATGTATGGCCGGCTTTAGCGCTGGTGGCGCCCAGTGCGAAAACCACGTTTACGACCACCCACGTCCAATGACCGCCTCCTCGGGTTCTCGCACTATCACAGGGCAAAAGTGCTCCTCATCTCTCCAATCATAAGATATTACTAAATACAGTGCCCCCCTGAGATAGGCGCCCCCTTCCACAGGTCAGCACCCTGGGCAACCACAACAGTCGCACTGCCCTTAAAGACGGCCCTGGTCCCATGGGTGAAACATGGGCATTCCCATGCAACTATCCATGCTTTTTGACACAAAACCCTAGCTGCTAACATTAGTAGACAGGGTTTTATGCCACAAAATAATGCTGCCGGAAACCAGGCATTAAAAGGAGTAACGTTTTCATTTCTCCTTTTCTTTCTGACTTTGCAAGTGTGCTGCACTGTACAATACACATACACAGTAGGAAAAGTTTTTAAACTTGTCTAGTCATGGTATTTTGTAACTGAGGGGTACACTTTAAGTACAAAACCTATACTAGACTCATGCCCACACCTTTACACTATGGCGCAAAGGTGTGTCTGTGGCATGGGGCATCAAAATTCTCTGCGGGGGCTAGGGAGATGGCGCTCCTGTTCTCTCTTTGTCACACAACACAGCACAGCATCTTTAGGTGTTCCTAGGATAGTTGGCCAACTTTGAGATCAAAAAATATTTTACTACACTATTGGGACAGAAATAATTAGTGTAATAATCTGCATACACAACATGGGATTTGAAGTGTGTTAAGAAAATTGATTTACAACAAATATAAATACAGCAAACTAGCAAAAGATAAAGACAGAGTGATTTAATAAAAAAGAAATGAAAGATAATAAACAAAATAAATATACAGAGGACAATAGAACATTTTAGGAAATAGGTCAGTGCTTTAAATGGGCCGGTACTCTCCGGCACGGATGCGGTACCGGTACTTTTATATTTTGAGGAGGAGAGTACCGGCACTTCTCAAGAAAAATGCAATACTTTTAATTGGAGAGTACCGGCACTTCTCAGAAAAAAGCAGGTACTCTGCTACAGAGTACCTGCACTTTTATTTTTCCATTTCAAGCACTGAAATAGGTATGGCAAATGTAAGAATATCAGCAAGAGCATTGACGAGGTACTCATTGAGGGCGTGCGCACTGAATCCAAGGAAGTCCGTGCCAGAGCAGATTGTAAGACAAACATTCGCAAATCCAACAGGTCTGCTTGCATTTTTGGTTATGAGGCAAAGGTGTCAGCCTAACAAATTCTTGCGGGTAGATGTCATTTCAATAAGACAAGTTCTGCAATTTGTAAAGTAATCAGTATGGTTACCAGCCTTAAGAATGTTGGAGGCATTAACACTGATAAATAACTAATCACATTGGTAATATATATTTTTAAGTTCATCCACCTTGGCTCTGTCATGATAAGCTTCACACTGATCCAGAAAGTAGGAGTCCTGAAGAAGGCAGGTCCCTAAATATTGGCCTCCCATGTTAATTCCCATTGGAAACTTTGCTCACTGATACAGAAAAAAACTGTGAAACGGAATTACACCAAATTTGGAAGAAAGCAAGATTTCTGTGTTTTGGTGTAATTGTTTAAGCCATTTTTTAAACATTATTGTTTCAAAGGGGGCACGAGTTGGGCTTTTACAGGTTAAAAAGTTGGGTGTAACTAGTCAGTGGGTCCTGCGGGAGCATTGCTCTGCAAACAAGAAATTGGGCCCTTTGGTTATTTCAGTATTGAACTGGTGCCTGTACTGCAGTACTGCCCAATCTGCTTAGAGGGTTGCAACTCGGAAGAAAATGTTGCGACAGCCATTGCAAGACTCAGAGACACAGTCCTTGTGTCATGAAAACTGTTGTGAAAAAGAGGCATAAGGGGGAAGGGTAGCGACAACCGGACCCCTAGGCACTTGTGGGAGGATCCAGAGGGACCCCCCAGAGTTTAGAGTAAAAAACAACATATAGGCTTGAAGTACTGTGGTGTCCCAGGGAACCAGGTGCACCTCCCCTGGGAGGTACCACGATCCTCCTGCCGGAGCTGCTGCTCAACCTGCCCCCCCCCCATGGTACCATGGTACAATGCAAACTTCCCAGAAGAAGTTGGGATGATTCTGTTTTACCATGGGGTATAAGCTTGCATGGCACGTACTCCAGTATCTGAAAAAATTGAAAGAGAACAGATAAGAAAACTAAGGTTGACAATGTTGGTTTTTCTTCTCTGGTGGGGTTAGCTGGCTGCGGCACGGTTAGGTGCAAGACCTCGCTGGAGCTGCTTATGGCCTCACATATTACAGCACTCATGAGGTGTTAATTTTCAAAAAGGGACAAGAATGGGGGTCGAGCATGATGGGCACACGTTACAGTTAGCTCAGTGAACTAATCTCCGCCACTGGTAATCACTAGGAGCCGCATCCCAGTCCATCGCTATTTGCACACCATGCCACCTCAGTTTGGATCCAGCCAGATGCAAACCCGTCTTGACCCTACTCCAATGGACTGAACCTAAGTGGTCAAGGGCATGCTGAGACATGGCCCTGTGCTCACTGTGCCCCCCCAACCCAGCTACACCCAACCAAAGAGCCCCAATCAGGGTGAAGCCTCTCTCGGGTTGCTTGTGAGGACCAGGCGTGGCAGTTCTGGTTGTAGTGTTCCTGTTGTCCCAGGTGATTTCCAGTGACTGAGGTTAATTCAAGCATTCCACCCACTTTTTGTATCCTACAGAAGTCCAAGAGGGAGGGAGCACATGGGATCTATATCGGTAATCGTCCATAGTTTTCTTTTTAGTACAGATTTCGGCATTACCTTGGCTGTTGAGAATGGAATATTGTGTCTCAAACGTAGAATCCTTAGTCTAGACTACCGCAGTCTGTAAAACATTTTCGGGGTTGGGGCCGGGACTTAAATCTGGCTTATTTTAACCTTTCTGATGCCTGTAAACAGCCTAATGTAGATCGAATCTCTGAATCTCCCAGCCTCCATTCTAAAACGGTAACAGCCTGGAGGAGCCAGCCCTACTGTAATGCAGCACAGAAGCAACAGCAATGGAGAGACTCTTGCATGCATGATGAGTGATTGAATGCATGGCATGTGGGTGAGTGAGTGCACAAATGCAAGCAATCATTCATCCACCCTTTTACTCATTCCTGCCTTCAGCCTCATGCCAATCCACAATAGCATAGAAGTGCACTTTGATGCTCACCAAGCAATGTAAAGGCACTGTCAGCTGTGACACAGGCCTACGGACTTTGTTAATTCTTCTCTGTCGAAAAGTTGATAGCAAATAAAAAAAAGAACAGAACTAAATACTCTTATTACTAAGCAAGTTCACTTAGACTCTGACATCACACTAGTTCTGCCCACTGCTGGGAGAATTTTAAAACCAAGCCTTAATGTCAGATACTCGAACATGTGAATAAAGATGTGTTTGCAGCGAGATTGTGTGAATTCTACCCATTCCCCAAGATTGCTGAAAGGGCCGCAATATTACTTAAACTGCACATGCACTTGCTGACTGGATGGAGTCTCTAAAGGAAAGACATTTATTTTCGACGGTGCAGCCTCACGTCTGTCCGGCTCTAACCCTGGCTCACTACAGTCGAGTGTTCACACCTGTGGGGCTTAGAGTGAGTGCCCTTTCACCTGTTTGGGTATGCCTCCTGAACTGCTGCACTCCGCGGATTATTGTCAGGAGGCAACATGGGCTAATCTCTGTGGCGCGGCCATTGGTCCTGCGATAGCAATGTGGGGATACACATTGTTTGCGGAGCTGCTCGCCATATCTTGCACCTGTCCCCTATTTCTATAGGGCCCATGAACATTCATTTGCAAATGTTGCCTACTTTTATTGAATTTAGGCTGCTTGCTTTGTTTCCCTCTGCTGTGTATGTTTTATATATATTTGTGGGAGCGCAGCAGTGGGGTGAGCTGGTATGGAGACCCAACGCTATGTGCCTGAAGGGATGCTCCCGCCTCTCTTCAGAGGTCTCAAAGGCAAGCACAAGGCCCCAAACCAGGTCCGGCTTTCTAATGACTCACAGCCAAGAGCTGGGGCCACACACAGGAGCTGGAGCCAGGAGAAGTCACACGCGCAAGGAGAGAGCTGTGGACCGAGCGGACCTTCAGACCGTGCTTCGCCCTTGGCCACTGGGACCAGGGTATGAATAATCACTTACTCTATCGTGGCCCAGAATATGAGATGCTGTTTTAGGGAGCAGCCTGCCCTTATGCTCTCAGAGGCGCCGGCTGCTGGCTCTGTGGCGTGTGGAGGGCTGTGCTCAGTAAGAGCTTCTGATTGAAAGCCACTGAAGTGGTCGAGTGTAGGCCAGGAGGTGCTCGTCACCTCTCACTGCACATATGAGGAGGGGGGATGGTATGTCACTTGCAACGTCTGTCTGCTCTTAGGAAGTCACAGCAGAGGCTGAGTTGGGGACTCTGGCTACGAGTCATACATCACCTGGGTGTGGTATCACCCTTCCCAGATATACCCCTGCAGAGCAGTAAACAGGCCGTGGAGCCATTGAAACCATTGATGTAGCGCTTAAAAGTTTGAAAATTGTAGGGGTGCATTATACTCACTGTTAGTCGGCACCCGCATATAATCATATGTGTACTCAGGTATTTTGTGTGCAATGTATTATGAATTGTAGAACCTATATCGATTTCCATAGAAGTGTTAGCTATGTACAAGCATCTTATGTATATATTGAAGCAATGCATAGAGCTTAGTCCTTTTTTTTTTAACAATGTGGTGTTAGAAATGTGTAACTTAGACTTCGTGTCTGTGGACTGTTTAGTTTGACTACACATGAAAGAAAGACGTAAATGTCAATACTGTGATTTAAACCTGCTTGTGTAACCGAAGTAGTGGCCAGAATTCGCATATATCGTTGAGGCGAAAGGCCTGGTATTTTCTTATGTTAGCCAAGGGCAATAGGCCAAAAGGGATTTATTCCAGTAGAGGTTTTAGGCTGTAGTAAATTGCAACTTAAAAGATGTGAAGAATGTCTGCTTTGCATGATCTCACCCCAGGTGCAAGGACAGTTGCTCGTTAGTAGAGAAGCTCTTTGTTCACAAATTGACTTATGTAGTAAAAGCCAGACATGGGAGTGTATTGGAATGTGCCAATCGTAACTCCTAGTGCGGATGGCGTCTGGGACTCAAGGCCAAGCGATGGACGATGGAACTGGACAGCGCTCTGTGGAAATTTACTGAAAGACGACCCCGCAGAAGAGGAGGCGCAAAGGGCGTGTTCTGGGATTTGGGGTTCTGTATTAGGGACAGCGCCCCGAGGGTGGAGGCAGATCAGAGCAGCCCAGAGCAGAGGAAGGCTAGGCGAAGGGATAGAGGGGGCAACTTAGACCAAGCTCTAAGTGAAGACTTCTTATGAAGTTTCACTCTGACACCTTTTATTCGATGAGGGTCTCAAGGGATTGCTAAGTAGGGATGTCATCTAGTGCAGAGTAGGGACAGAGATGGTATGGTTCAGTGTCCCTAGTATCGACATTTGCTTGGTGGTGTTCTACCTCATGCTTTTAGAGATTGTACTCTTAGTTATTTTTAGCCGTATGCGGATTCTCCGTAGAGTAGCTTTTGTGTTAGTGCCTATGTACTTGTTGTGCCTCGTACTGAGGACTTTGTATCTGCAAATCTTTATGCTGATAATAAAAACCAGAGAGCCAAGAGATTAAGTCTCGAGTCCTTGATTATGGCAAATTGCGGACAGTAATTTTGATAATTGTGTTGTTTTCCCTCCACGCTATTGGGCAAGTAAAAAGGTCCATCTGACCAGAGTGGGTTCCAGTAGATGATTGCGAGATACTAAAATGGGCCGGAGCAGTTGGTAGCAAACGAGGATGGTTTCTTACTGATAGCGAGGGAAGATTAGATAAGGATAAGTGACCCTTGAGGCCCAAGAGACGATAAGTGATGCTGAATCATCAGATGGCGAGCAGCAGACGGCAGCAGATGAGCATCGACGGCGAGTAGCAGCACGGCCGAAAGCAGCAGTTCCAGGAGTGAGTATGAAAATGAGATGTTGTAGATTGCGGTGTTGATTTGTTGTGTGATGTCTTGCGGAGTTGTTGTGTATGTCGTGTGATTGTGAGATCAGGCTGTGAGCGCGCGCAGCCCGGGAATTGTGGTGTAGAAGACACCTGAGATAGATTTTGTTGACCACCCAAAGGAGATCGTGAGGTACCATCGATCACCTGGACCGAGATAGGGGGAGCGAATGCGTGTGTGTATGGCAACTTAACGCTGGTCGTGGGTTGTGGTGTGCAGATCGGAGTGTTAGTAACCTATCAGAGGCAATCTGTCTGGCCGGACGGGGGCAGACGGGCGCCAATTGAGGTCAACAAGGTCGAGAGACTGTGGACGAACAGTCAGAGGCTGTGGACGGACAGCCAGAGAAGTAACTTAATTGGTTATTTCAGTGTGTGAATGGGACGTGAGTAAGCGTGAAACGAGTTTGGAGAAGGGAACTGCTGCGAGCGAAGGAAGGTGACGTCAGAGAGTGTCGCGCTGTGATAGGCCGGTTGGTGTGAGTCGCGCTGTTATTGGAGGAGTCGAGAACAAGAAGTAAATAGAGCGCGAGATCGAATTTGCTCATTATGAAGTGCCTTAGGGCTTTGCGAGAGTTGTGTAGAGGCGATAAGCATGTGGTTGTTCGTGGGGGAGAAGAAGCCCCTCCCGAGGATACCCCGGCACATTACATGGCACAGAATGTGGGGTTACATACTATAGTTTGGATCGAGAATTGGCACAAGGTTACACAAGGTGAAGGGGAATTAGCTTTCCCGAGGTACGGCTCATTTAGACTAGCAGTGCTGTACCAACTGAAGACGGTGATGGGGTCCTTAAAACCCTTGCCAAGACCAGCACAGTTTGAAGCATTACATGCGTGGATTAGAGCAGCGCATGATAAGGAAAAGGGAAGAAGTCAGGAGAGAATGAGGAAGTCGATTAGGGCATTTCAGGATGCCAAGTGGGACGCAGCGGAGAAAAGATGGAGAGTGCAGACAATTGAGGAAGCGAAACTGTATCCCGCGCTAATGGAGGAGACTGGGATAAGGCATGGGAGAGCACAGAAAGAGGAAGATAGTGATTCCGATGATGGGGTATTGCAAAGATTGCTAGACGAAAGACCACCCCCTTATAATCCAGATGAAGAGGATGATAGGTGGGGTGAGAGGGGAGACTCTAGGAGGGTAACAATCCAGCCTGAGACCCGAGTGGAAGGGTTGGTTTCGTTTGAAACAGCGAGTTCACAGGGTCAGTCGGAGACCAGTGGAAGGATTGGAAGAGAGATGAGGTTACCGGATGCCTTGAGGGTACCGGTCACCATTGGACCGATTGTGTCGATATACAGTCCGGAATCAGAGGAAAGAGAGAGGTCAGAACGAGTGGCAGAAAGAACGAGGAGAGAAAGCGGGGAAAGTGAGTTGGAAGGGGCAACGGCCCGACCTCCAAGCCCTGTACAATGGAGTACACCATTAGCAGCGGTGTCGGACACATCTAGGGGCGAAGAGGACGAGAGACCGGTGAGGCCGAGGACTCTGATGGAGTCGAGATCAGATTCAGGGTCATGGGTACCGCCAAAGAAGCAAATGAGCTGGAATATGGGCCGAGCGGGGACAACCCCAGTTGCCTTTACGAGCCATTCTGCTCCCATAGAACTACCAGAAGAAAGGAGAGAGCAGGAACCGGAATGCGAGTATGATGAGGGACGTGGAGCAAGTTGTCAGGTGTTGAAAGGAGCCTTGAAGGCAGGAATGATAGATGTAGTAAGACTTAAAGCAGAGGCGGATGAAATAATATATGGGAATCTACCTCTTGAGAGAGTAGTGACATATACTCCAGATGAGTTGCTTTTTGTAGCAAAAGATGTGACTCGTAAAGCGCGAGTGGCACATGAGAAACTGGCGGGTCTAGCTAGAGAATATGGGGTGGATCTGTCCAAGACTAGAGCATTACAAGGGAACCATAGGATGCATTGTACCGAGCGGGAATTGGAAGAGAAAAGAGTTGTTGGTCTAAGGTCACATACTAAGGAACTGATTGTAGCTATGAGAATATGGCTGATGCTTGACAAATGGCAAGAGAAATGGGCTAGGAAAAAGAATTCTAGGGGAGCGAAAGGAGGGAGCTCTGAAGGAGATTTGCAGGAGGTGAAGATCCTTCCCTTGAGAGAGGTGGCGAATGGAGGATATGTGCATGTACCATGGAGCAGGGGGGATTTGGCATCATTTACGAACGATTTTCCCAGGCTCAGGGAGAAGCCTGCAGAGTGGTACAAGCAAGTTGAGCGTTTCGTTAAGATCTCGAAGGTGTTGTGGATAGATCTGAACACCTTATTCGATATCGTGGTTCCGGGAGATCTGTGGAACGCATGTAAAATTGCTGTTGATTGGCCGGACTATGAGCCTGATAGGAACATAGTTACAAATGGTCCGTCGCCCGTGGTAATGAGGCTGTACGATAAGGTAATTACCTGGTTGAAATCGAAGGTTTCACCCCAAGACATCGATTGGGTGAAGATAGACAGGACAGTGCAGGAGCCAAAGGAGACAGTACATGAATTTTATGAGAGACTCTTGAAGGCTTTTAAGCAGTACAGTGGTTTAGATGAGCTGGAAACGAAGGACATGGGACAGTTTGTGTCTAAGTTCGTGCTGGGTTTGAAGCCCGAGGTCAGTCTTATGATACAGCAGCATCTGATCTGTTGGCAGAATAAGCCTGTAGATGAGATCTTGCGGTACGCCAGGTACTGCACGGATGAGATTGAGTCCAAGCACAAGAAGATGAAGGATAACTTATTGCTCATTCAGATGCAAGCTGCTCAGGGACCGCCGAATGGGGGTCCAGTGGTGCGGAGACAGGGAAATTATCAGACAGGGAATCAGAACGCGCAGGGTCAGGGAAGGCCGAGGCCCGTTGACCCTAGGACAGGCATAGATGTAGCGATCTTGAAGAAGACGACTGCTTGTCACCAGTGTCACCAGGTGGGACATTGGAGGCGCGAGTGCCCCTTGAACCCCTATAATCAGCCGCAGATGGAGGGAGGAATGGGCCAGGTCCCTGGGGCAGAACAGGTACAGACGGTGACTGTACCGAGAATGATGCAAGGGGGGACCGGCGTCTCGCAGGTGCAGGTTCCCCAGCCACCCAGGATGCAGAACATACAGCAGGGAGCTCGGACTTATTTGCAGATGCCCATGTTCGAAGTAGGAGAGGAGAGGGATGCAGATTTGCTGGCGCAGCTAAGTTTAGGTCAGGATGATGATTGCCTACTTAGGGCTATTCTAGAGGTAGATCAGAGAGGACCCTTTGTGGAAGCAGAACTCGATGGACACCCTACTACCTTTTTGGTAGATACGGGGGCTACCAGGTCAACTATAAGGTCAGCAGTAATTCCGGGGGTAGCCCTTTCGGGGGAATGCATACAAGTGGTCGGAGTGGCGAATAAGAGGCTAGTGAGCCCCTTAACGGAACCGATTCCAGTCAGGATAGGAAACTTTAGGGATCGACATCAGTTCGTGGTGTGCGATTCTAGTCCTGTTTGTCTGTTGGGAAGAGATTTATTGTGTAAGCTCAATTGCACAATCTACTGTACCCCGAAAGGAGTAGAGGTACAGACAAGGGATGATGACGCGACCTTTAAGGTTGCAAATCAGCGGGTGTGCGTGGAAATGTACCCGGCTTTGACAGTGGAGGAGCTTCCACCGGATTTGAGGGAGTCTGTATCGACCGATGTGTGGGATCTAAGCGGAGAGGAGATCGGCTTAGTCAGGGGAGTGGAACCAGTGAAGATACAGGTTAAGCCAAACGCGGAATTCCCGAGAACACCCCAGTATAAACTGTCGCCTGAAACAATTGCAGGGATCAAACCTGTGATTGAGTCTATGATTAGGCAGGGAATACTGGTGGAGATCATGGGTAGTCCATGTAACTCACCCATTATGGGATTGCAGAAACCAAGTGGGAAGTTCAGAATAGTGCAAGATCTGCGGAAAATAAACGACATAGTTGTTCCATGTTGTCCAGTGGTACCGAATCCATCTGTGATACTGTTCCAGATCCCATGCGAAGCTGGATGGTTCACGGTGATTGACTTGTGTCAGGCATTCTTTTCGATTCCCCTACATGAAGAGAGTAGATTTCTTTTTGCATTTAGGCTAGAGAATCGGATATTAACATGGTGTCGTATCCCACAGGGGTATACGGAGAGCCCGTCAATTTTTAATCAGCTCTTAAAGAAGAATCTTGAAGGTCTTGTGTTGCCGAAAAACTCTGTTTTGGTGCAATACATTGACGACCTGCTTGTTGCGTCAGAGACAGAAGACGCTTGCAGGGTCGATACCATTGCGTTGTTGAATTTCCTGGGAGAGAACGGTCACAAGGTGTCTCCAAACAAGCTGCAATACTGTTTACCTGAGGTACAGTATTTGGGGCACAGAATTGAGAAGGGTAAAAGGAAAGTGTCTCCAGATCGCATTGATGCGATCCTGAGGATGCCAGTTCCCTCGACACAGAGGGAAGTTAGAATGTTTTTGGGAATGGTGGGCTATTGCCGCCAGTGGATCCCAAACTTTTCCTTTGAAGCGAAGCCTTTACAGCGGCTGACGCGAAAGGATGTAAGTGATCCGGTACCATGGGACGACGACTGTTTGAAATCATTTCTGAGGCTGAGAGAAGCCTTATGTAGCGCTCCTGCGTTGGGAATGCTGGATTACAACAAGGCATTTGCATTGTTCTGCTGCGAAAGAGAAGGTTGCGCATTAGCAGTGTTAACCCAGAATCATGGAGGTGTCCGTAGACCAGTTGCTTATTTCTCAGCTACTTTAGATCCAGTAGCTTCTGCGTTGCCCGGATGTCTCAGATCCGTTGCGGCAACAGGTGTCAGCATCGAGAGATGTGAGAGCATTGTGATGGGTCATCCTCTTACTGTACATGTGCCACATTCTGTTGAATTGTTGATGACCAGGACTAAAACACAGCACCTCACGAATAATAGGCTGACTCGTTATGAGCAAGTTATCCTTGCAGCCGATAATGTGACATTGAAGAGGTGTGCTGTTTTAAATCCTGCTACATTGTTACCTGTTCCAATTATAGATGAGAATGAAGATTGTGAGGACCATGATTGTCTCGACGTTACGGAACTATGCACCAAACCGAGGCCTGACATTGTCGATGAACCGCTCCCAGTGTCAGATGAGATTTTCTTTGTAGACGGTTCATGTTTAAGAGACAGTGTCGGTCGACTGAGAGCAGCATTTGCTGTATGCACCATCACGGGTGTGGTTGAAGCCGCTTGTTTAGAAGGAGTACACTCCGCGCAGGTGGCTGAGCTCATTGCCTTGACTCGTGCCTGTTTGGCAGCCGACAAGATCCGTGTAACTATTTACACGGACAGCCAGTATGGGTTTGGTGTGGTTCACGACTTCGGACAGCTATGGTCCCAGAGAGGGTTTATGACGTCTTCAGGTTCTCCTATAAGAAATGGTGAACATGTACGGAAACTGTTAAAAGCATTGCAAGGTCCAGATGAAATTGCTGTTGTTAAATGTGCTGCCCACACAAAGGGAAATGATTTCGTCTCGTTGGGAAATAACTACGCTGATGAAGTAGCCCGATTTTGTGCAGAACAGGGATGCAACTTCACTGAGACCCACGTCGAGGAAATTGGGGAGGAGGTGGTGTACGGTCAGATGTTAGCAATGGCCGACTCATGGGAGGAACTGAAACAGCTTCAGGAAGGGGTCTCGGATCAGGAACGTGACAGCTGGATACGAGCTGGATGTGAGAAGGGAGATGTGGATATATGGGTTTCGAATGATGGACGAGCGGTGTTGCCGGAAAGTTTGTTGAACCCCATGGCGAGGTTGATACATGGTGCTGTACATCTGGGTAGGGATGCCATGATGAGAGTGTTTCGTCAGACTTGGTACAACCCGAAGTTTCGTGCAGTGGCTGAAACTGTGTGTCAGAGGTGTGTCACTTGTCAACAGATGAATGTAGGGAAAAGAACTGCTGTGACGTTGAGCCACATAGGGAGGTCAGGGGGACCTTTCAATAGGATGCAGTTGGATTTTGTCGAAATGCCGAAGTGTAATGGGTTGAGGTACATATTAGTGATAGTATGTGTCTTTTCCAGGTGGGTGGAGGCATACCCTACACGCAGATGTGACACACTCACAGTAGCGAAACTATTATTGAGAGAACTCATTCCAAGGTACGGGTTCCCGACGTCCTTTGAATCGGACAGAGGAACTCATTTCCACAGCGAAGTTATGAAGTTGCTTTGTGCTGCTCTGAATATAGACCAGAAGTTACACTGTAGCTATAGACCAGAAGCTTCAGGGATAGTGGAGCAGGTGAATGGAACTCTGAAGGCTCGGATGGCGAAAGTGTGTTCGTCTACGTCTCTGAAATGGCCTGACGCATTACCTTTGGTCCTTATGAGCCTCCGAAGTGTGCCTGATAGAAGGACTGGGTTGTCACCCCATGAGATCCTCATGGGAAGAGCGATGCGTTTGCCTGCAATACCTGCTACTGCTCTGATAAATATCACTGATGATATGATCCTGGACTATTGTAAAGGCCTTGCTGACGTGGTCCGTTCTGTGTCTCAGCAGGTGCAGACAGCAACGGTTCCAGCTGCGAGTGACCGGTGCCACGACTTGGACCCAGGCGATTGGGTCCTAGTCCGAAAGCACGTGAGGAAGAGTTGTTTGGATGCTAGGTGGCGCGGCCCTTTCCAAGTGATCCTTGTCACGAACACAGCTGTCAAGTGTGGAGGTTTACCGAACTGGGTGCATGCTTCTCATACCCGTAGAGTCCCAGCACCCTTGGAAGATACAGCCCCTCTCGAGAACAAAGATCCCAGTGAGCCGACAGAGCCTCCTGAGAGGGCCAGTCAAGCTGTAAGGGTTGCTGAAGCGGCTGGTGGTGCACTGAATCGATTTGGGGAAGAACGTGAAAGGAGTACTGACCCAGAAACCGGCGAAAGAGCAAGAGGTGCAGTGGGTAGTACAGAATCAAGTTCTGCCGAAGAAGAGGAGGTCAGTGCACAGGGTATCGAAGAGAAGACCGGAGGTACTACCGAAGCAGAAAGGGTTTGGCCCGCAAGACAGAACCGGGTAAACCTGAGGTTGGCTCCGGACATAGACCTTGCACCAGTTCCGGAAGAACCAGAAGAAGAATCAGGTGACGAGGAGAATCCTCAAGGTGGTGTGAGAAGGTCCAAGAGAACTCGAGTGCCAAGTCGGAAGTACGCTTCACCAGAGTGGGCATATCAAGTGACTGATGCCAGGGTTACCGAGCACGGGAAGGTTGAGGTCGATGACATTGGTCAACAGTGTCCCGCTCCAGAGGGTGGAAGTACTGCTGAAGGTTCCGGGATTGGAGATCGAAGGAATTTTGACGATTCATATTCCGAGTCCGCCATTCCTGAGTGTCATTCGAGGTATGATCTTGGACAATTTAGAGTTCCCGACGTTCACGACTGTGCCTGACCCACAAGAACTGATCATTCTTAAGCTTGAAATATTGCAAGGAGTCTTGGAACTGTTGGGACCAGCGCTTATGTTAGATTGATTTGAGAAGGTTGCAAGCAGAGAAGAAGATAACCTAGATCCGAGCGGAAGAAGAACAAAATTAGGGATTTTTCCGTTATAGAACGAAGAAAAGTTAGGGAGGTTTGCCTAAAGTTCACGAAAGAGACACTGATGAGAAAGAGACATACCCTTTCAGAGACTGTATTGGACACTGAGTACATTCCGAAGATGGCAGATCCTGCAAACCCACATCGTAGGGCTAAATTGATAATAGGCACATTGGTAGGAGTTGTGATAGTCACCATATTTGCGGTAGTGATAAGTTCATACATGGTGGCTCACAGGCAAGAGGGGAAGGTTCAGGGAGCACCCACACCTATTACCCCAGGGCAGAGAGGTGTCAGTATCAGAGAACAGGAAATATCGAAGTTGAGGGATGATCGCAGACTCCACATGGATTTATCGAGGGGTGATTTTAAGCTTAATGCGTATGCAAGGCTGCTGTATGAGTATGTTGATGCGATGGATGTGAAGGACTGCTATGTGTGCATGCAGTTGCCTGCTTCAGTGGATGAGGGTATCAAGTATCATCATCTCCCATTGACATATGGGATTTCTTGTAGTTTATTACTCAGTTTATTTTATGACAGGAGACAGTTCGAGTATTTCTTTTCAAATTTTGACACGGTACTTCCTGAAGTTCCAGCAATCAAGCATTTGAACAAATATGATTCTAGCAAGAAAGAGGACAGACTCCTGAAGTATTTTAGACCGACTATGAAGTTGGATACGGCGCATGCTCACAGGAATAACCTGACATGTGCGTTATCTGAGATAGAGAAGAAATTCATAGACCAGGTAGAGGACAGATACAGACAGTTGACCCAGACACGACACACCGGAGATAGCCCAGTAGATTGGACAGACGAGGAGAGAGCTCACAGATCCAAGGGAAGTTATGGACCAATAGCGTTAGATGAGGTACAGAGAGGGAATTTGTGTATTGGAAGGCCTCAATCCGATACGGATAAGGTCGCAGTAGGACATAGCACTTGTTCTCAGACCTTCACAGTGGAAGCTTCTGCTAAGAATTTTATGGTAGGTCCGGTAGAGGTAATTCCGACAGTATATTATGTATGTGGGAAGAATGCTTATGTCAGGCTACCTGCGAATTGGTATGGCATATGCTATTTGGCTATCATATTCCCGAAGATTTATCACACAGAGGACTTGGAGTTGTTAGAGACGAAGCGACAGTCTAGGAAACGTAGGGCTACAAACGCCGGTGCAGTGATTGGGGACATATACGGAGCAATGATACCTAGTATGGGTATAGTGTTGAATGATGTGAAGATTAGGAGGTTGGCGACTGTGGTTGATGAGTTGTCTATGAACACGGCGAGATCTTTGTTGTTGGTGGCTGGAGAGATGTTGTCGATACGGAATATGGTTATGCAGAATCGCCTTGCTTTAGACGTATTATTAGCCAAAGAGGGCGGAGTCTGCAAATTATTGAAGGTTCAGGAATGCTGCACATATATTCCAGACAACACGAAGGAGATAGGGAAGTACATAGATAACATCACGACTATTCACAAGGAGATTATGGATTTGACGGAGGAGAATGTGTGGGAGAAGATTGGATTAGGATTTGGAAGAGTGGGAACTTGGTTTGCGAATTTGGGAAGAGGATTTCTGGGATCAGTGTTGAAGCCGATTATCATTGCTGTGGTTTGCGTGATTTGTTTGTGGGGATGCGTGAAGGCATGGAAGTGGTATCAAGGAGGCAAGGTTGACAGGGCTCTTAAGGCAAACGAGAAAAGGATGGCGAAGCTCCAGGAGCAGCAATATGAGAGTCTTAAGAGACTGGAGGGAGTTCGACATGGCAAAGTCATGACTAGCGCGGTCTAAATCAGTTCTAAAGAAGAGAAATGTAATGGTGTGATGACGGATGTCATCAAAGGGGGGAACTGATGTAGCGCTTAAAAGTTTGAAAATTGTAGGGGTGCATTATACTCACTGTTAGTCGGCACCCGCATATAATCATATGTGTACTCAGGTATTTTGTGTGCAATGTATTATGAATTGTATAACCTATATCGATTTCCATAGAAGTGTTAGCTATGTACAAGCATCTTATGTATATATTGAAGCAATGCATAGAGCTTAGTCCTTTTTTTTTTAACAATGTGGTGTTAGAAATGTGTAACTTAGACTTCGTGTCTGTGGACTGTTTAGTTTGACTACACATGAAAGAAAGACGTAAATGTCAATACTGTGATTTAAACCTGCTTGTGTAACCGAAGTAGTGGCCAGAATTCGCATATATCGTTGAGGCGAAAGGCCTGGTATTTTCTTATGTTAGCCAAGGGCAATAGGCCAAAAGGGATTTATTCCAGTAGAGGTTTTAGGCTGTAGTAAATTGCAACTTAAAAGATGTGAAGAATGTCTGCTTTGCATGATCTCACCCCAGGTGCAAGGACAGTTGCTCGTTAGTAGAGAAGCTCTTTGTTCACAAATTGACTTATGTAGTAAAAGCCAGACATGGGAGTGTATTGGAATGTGCCAATCGTAACTCCTAGTGCGGATGGCGTCTGGGACTCAAGGCCAAGCGATGGACGATGGAACTGGACAGCGCTCTGTGGAAATTTACTGAAAGACGACCCCGCAGAAGAGGAGGCGCAAAGGGCGTGTTCTGGGATTTGGGGTTCTGTATTAGGGACAGCGCCCCGAGGGTGGAGGCAGATCAGAGCAGCCCAGAGCAGAGGAAGGCTAGGCGAAGGGATAGAGGGGGCAACTTAGACCAAGCTCTAAGTGAAGACTTCTTATGAAGTTTCACTCTGACACCTTTTATTCGATGAGGGTCTCAAGGGATTGCTAAGTAGGGATGTCATCTAGTGCAGAGTAGGGACAGAGATGGTATGGTTCAGTGTCCCTAGTATCGACATTTGCTTGGTGGTGTTCTACCTCATGCTTTTAGAGATTGTACTCTTAGTTATTTTTAGCCGTATGCGGATTCTCCGTAGAGTAGCTTTTGTGTTAGTGCCTATGTACTTGTTGTGCCTCGTACTGAGGACTTTGTATCTGCAAATCTTTATGCTGATAATAAAAACCAGAGAGCCAAGAGATTAAGTCTCGAGTCCTTGATTATGGCAAATTGCGGACAGTAATTTTGATAATTGTGTTGTTTTCCCTCCACGCTATTGGGCAAGTAAAAAGGTCCATCTGACCAGAGTGGGTTCCAGTAGATGATTGCGAGATACTAAAATGGGCCGGAGCACCATTGTTTATCAGGTCTGGCCGGATTGGATGCACCAGTCATAAATTCCACAGGAGCTGTTTCTTCATGCAGTCCTAATGTGTGAAAACTTCCTTCAGCTATTGCCATACAAAAAAATTGCGCATGCGCAGAAAATGCCGGTCGACAACAAATGAGATGGACAGACAGGAAATATGTAATATTCGGCTGCTTTCGTTGTTCCATTTGCGTCACAGAGAGCCTATATGTGTTTTGCACCGGATAGGTTTTTCAGCTTCTGCTGTTCATATTTGGTTCTCATTTTTGGGATTGTAGTTGCAAATTATCTGTCAACACTCATGGCCTCTGAATGACTGAAGAAACCGAAATGTATAGCAGCAGAGCTGTGAGAACCAGCTGGAGATTTTGTGAAGGAAGAGTCAAGACTGAGTGGACACCGAGACCTCATTTACGAGTTTGTGGTGCAGGGCAGCACAGCAAGGCACTTTGCAGCGCTGCCCTGCCCTGCGTCAAAAGCAAATGGCAGGAATGTGCCCTTTTAATGATTTACTGTGCCTTCCTGTCCTTTCCCACTGAGCTGGCGCCATTTTGACTGCCTTGGCCAACGCAGGCCTGCGTTGTTGTATGATCGTTTTTGAGCAGGAAGGGTCAGCTTCCTGCACAAAAACAATCACAAGAGACACTTTCCTCGTTCTATACGTGCTGCAGAATGCTGCACACATGCAAAGAGGAAAATGAGGAGAAATGAAAACATTTCTCCTTGTTACGACTGGTCTGGGGAGGCGTAAGGTTTTGGAGATGCCCCTGCTTTACGTGATTTTGTAAATCTGGGGCAGCATCAAAATCCATAGGTGTTGCATGGGAACACCCACCGCAGTGCCCACGGAATGCCTCCTTGAAAAAAGTAATTCTCCGGCAGCGCAGGCCTCTTGTAAATAAGCTCCTTAGTACACAAATCTAGTGCGAGAAGTCGAATCTGGCAGCAGATTACAAAGTCAATTCTGCTTCTTCACATCCCACACATTGTATGGCTGTGAAAAGAGATTTCAAGCGATAAATGTCAAGTGAGCCATTTACTCTGTAAACACTGACAAGACTGACTGGCTGAAGTGGCAGATCCACCACCACAACATTTAATGAGTGTGAGAAATTGGGTTACTGGTTGAGGGGGTGAAACTCTGCTCAAGCAGCAGCTGTAAGTTCTGTGACGGTGAACGCAAGTAAACTCCAAATGAATCTGTGCTGAAGCCTCAAACAGCGTGGAACATAATAGTTGAGCTTAACTTAGAGGAAATATGTAAATTATTTATGCAGCATCTCAAACAGTAATTCAGCGAAAACACATGAGAAAAACCTCCATACCATTTTGAATATTAGAGTCAAATGTAACACATTATTCAACACCAAAATGAAAGAAATCCATTGGTCGAACCATAGATATGTAATCTTAAGTATTTAAGTAAAAATAGTCTCCAGAATCACAAAGCCTCAATTGTGGTTTTTTGGTTGCGCTGGACTGGGTCAAAGTCACCAGTGCAGGCTGACCGTGATGTAGCGTGGGCCGACTACAGGGATCAATTTAGGCCAGCTGAACAAGAGTACCTTAAATTCTGGTTGCGGAGCATTGTGACATCCCATGTCAAGAATGCATTGCGCAGCTGCGGGTCCAAGGAGCTGCAAGGTTGTGATGGAAGAACCTGCGTCGTCGATGAGGATGCCGTCGGTGAAGGGCTTGCATGCACATTGCTGCATCGAAGTTGCATCTCGCACCACCTGGCTCTAAAGACGTTGCGGGGCTTGCAATGCACAGTCTTGTGTCATCGATAAGGGCAGTGGTGGCTGGTGACATTTGAAAGTGGTGCGCATAAATGTTTGGTATGAGTGCCCTGTGGCGAGCGACATAAGGGGTGTGCTCTTCCCTGGGAAAATTTTGAAAAACGAGTAGGCAAATGGTGCATTTTCAAGCACATTTGAGAAAGCAGGAAGATTAGTAAAGCAATTGCAACTATTGTTCTTTGTGCACTCCACCCGGCTTCCTGAAATACCCTAACCTGGTACTGCATCAACACAACATTTCAAGGCAGAATCTGGAACCACTGGATGATAAAGTGCTGGGATTTACTAGTGGGATATCAACTGAAACTTTATCATCCAGTTCCTAACACATGCATTTTAATGACATGCTTAAGGTCATACAATGCTCATTAGGTCGAGCCTAGAGTCCGCACGCAAGCGCTGCTCTGGTGAAGATCTGCTGTAATTCAGTATGTGAGGGAAGCCACACCCATATTTTTCATTGGCTTGTGTCTTTGTCCTTCATAAATGTTGCCTTCGGATTCGTTTATAGGCTTTTTAGTCCCTCCTTATTATGGCCGTACCGTCATTTGTATCCTGCCATGGCTACTGGCCCCTTTACTTTGAGTGTTACACGGTATGTGTATTTTAGACTGTGAGCACTTTTTTCTCTAATGAGGTTCTCCTACTGCCTTCTCTACTACCCCCTCCCTCCTGTTGTCTGTGCCTTCTCCCTCCCTCCCCCGGCCCACAATCCCGTTGTACATGCCTTCTCCCCCGCCTGATGTCCGTACCTTAACCCCCACCTCCCTCCCATTGTCCGTGATGACTACCATTTGCAACGCAATAGGTCTCACATAAATACAAGTCCTATTGCATTGCAAATGCTTGTTTGACATTTCTGTTGCCACCCTGTGCAGTGCAGTGGCTGAGCCGTGTCCCTCAATTCTGCGTTGGTCACGGCTGAGGGAAGCGCCTCCAGAGGAGGGGCAGTGCTGAACGGGCACGGAGGACGAGTAGCCTCAAACAGAGGAGGCCCCAGATACCAACAGCAGTGGCACAGGGCTTAGCTGAAGGTGGATTTCCCTCCATAGCTCTCATGTCCAGACCGGCCCGGAATGCTTTTTGAAGTTCTTTGGTGCACTGATGGTAGTAGGAGGCCCTGTGTTGGGAGTCTTGGATCTATGAGGCCCTGTATTGAGAGGCTTCATTTGGGATGTTTTAGGCTATGAGGGGCTAGCAAGGAGAATTAGTGGGGATGGAAACACCGGATGGGCATGGTAGATTGAGAGGTTCAGATTGGGGCGTTCAGGTTTAAGAGGCTTCAGTGTTACAACGATCTGCTTGGACCGGGAGATTTGGCATTGCATGGTGAAGGCTTAGCAAGCTCGTGTAGGTTTGATGACTCTGCTCCCAGAGTGGTATTGCCCCCTGTACATGGATGTACCGAACAAGTTTAGATTTATTTTTGGAAGTTTATATAAAAGCAGAGAAAGCCTCAGGTGGTGTCAGAGCCCTCACATCTGCACAGTTTATAATACATTCTATAACATGGAATATATATGAAAGAGATTATCACAGAAGCCAACTGTGTGTACCAGAGTTAGCTTTTAGTCACAGCTTTCCAAATCATCTTGATCAAGAATATCAAAGGTCGAAATAAAGAGTTAAATAGTTTACAACCCTCTAAAAACAGGTCTTTTATAAATAGATACTTGCTCAGAAAACACAACAAGGGTGCATCAGCTATATACGTAAGGATATCAAGTATCAAATTATTTCACAAGCAAGTGAAACTTAAGGGAAACTAGAACAAATTGAAAGAGTTGAAGAGTCAAATGAACACTGAGAATGAGATCCATATCTTGGGTGCATGCCCCTAAAAGGAGTGGGCAGTAGACAAGATTTTCTTAAATTATTTGATGAATAGTTGATAGTTAATTTTAATTCTAACATTGCTGGAGTCCCTGGAGCTGACATGTTTCTGAATGAGATATTTAGCGGCATTTAGGTATAAAACCTTGTAAGTTAAACAGGCAGTTACATAAACTGTTCCTGACTCATTTGGGGACCATGATAAAGATAAGGTAACCCGTTTGACACGGTCATATTTGTGGAAATTTGAAACAAGCCTGGCTGAAGTATGTACGCAAGACCGCCTTTAATGGTGCAAGCGTTTTTTTCCGTGGTAAAGAGTATTGCCTTAGTCGAGAGATAGTACTAAAGCGTACTTAATTAAATCCATGGTAGGAAGGATTTGCAGTTATGGAGAAATGAGAGTTGGAGAAACAAATACGGCCCATTGCCAGATTCTGAAAATGGCATTCAAGTTTGATTTTCCTGTAATCTGACTCCTAACAATTTAGCAAATTCAGCAATTTGGGACAGTAAGTCCACCCATAGGAATCCATGAATACAGTTTCTATTCAGATGCTACTATTAGCATCTTATTCATTGGTGTATGATCTTCTGGAATGTGTAAAGGCAACAGGGTTGGCTCAGACTGTTCTCAAACTTGGCTGGGAAGTTAATTCCTAGGAGATGGGTTAGCTTGGCATTGGTGGGCGGGTCAGTGTTGGGACAACCTGGCTTTAAAAGGTTAGTGTTGGGTCATCCTTCTTTGGAGAGTCAGTTTTGGAGTGGGAAGCTTCACTTGTTATAACTTGGCAGACAAAGTGCTGTGGTTAGGACAAGCGTGGCAGGTTCTGTGATTGAGTTGGGTCAGGCATGCTTAGTGGTGGAAGTGGAGATGGGCCTGGCCTTGCGGGCTCAGTGTTGGATGTGTCAAATGCAAACAGAACAATTGATGAACATAATATTGAACAAAGTCTAACATTCACCCCAGTACAGAGATCTGGGCCTACATCTATTGTTATTTTTGCTCCCCATCCCATTCCAGTTTAAACCCAGCCATATGCAAATCAGTCTTGAACCTGTTCCCCGTGGGAACAGTCCAGCCAAAACGGCCGGGTCAGGTCCTCCTTGGACCGGAAACAAGCATCCTGGGACCAGTTTCAGGGTATCACCCCTCATCAGCCAGTCTAGCTTGACTCCAGTGGCATGGTGGGCAGTTTTGGAATGGCCGGCTTCACTGGTTCGGACCTGGCAGACTCAGTGTTGGTGTTAGGCCTAGCTTGGCAGGCTGGGTGATTGAGTTTGGTCAGGCAGGCTTAGTGGTGGAGGTGGAGATGGGCCTGGCCTTGCGGGCACAGTGTTGGGTGTGAGCACTGGGTTTGTGGTGGGCCTGGCATTCTCAGAGTTAGGGTGGGCTTGGGGAACTCAGGGTTGGGAGGTTATTATAAGTATAACTTGGGCTGGGTACTCAGTTTCAGCATTCATAGAACCATTGCTGAGAGACTCGGTGCTCATTGGTCCTGTGTTCAGATGACTGAGGTTAAGTGGTGCTGTGCTGCAAGACTTGGATTAAGGGGTTTTGGTGCTACTATGCTGATATGCTTGGTGTCAAAAAGTGCTTATGCTGTTATGCTTGGTGTGAGGGGATCCATTTAAATCTTGGTCTGGGAGGTTCAGTGTTTGGAGGACATTGTCGGGGAGGTCTTGGCCGGGAGGCTTGATGTCAGGACCGGAGCGGGGGTTGAGCTGTTTGACTTTATAAGTCCTGACCTGGTGGTGTCTGGGAGGGTTAGTACAGGGCTGTTCTTGGGCAGAGAGTTTCAGTGTTAGGATTTGCTCAGTTAGGTGGGGGTTGTGGAGTGCGATGTCATTAGGCCCTGTACTGGGATGCACAGATGTTTGAAGGATCTAGTCAGTTTATGTTTTGGGTAACCTGTTAGGATCAAAAGAAGTACCTGACCACTAGGAAATGTACTGTGCGCAGGTCAAGGCCAAACATTGTTCGGTGTCATTGTGCTCATTTATAGCTTTGGGGACTATAATACGCTCAGATCTAGAGGAAGATTATTTTAGCATTGCTTGGGTGCTTTAAAATTAACAGAGTCATTTTACATAGCCCTTCCTACTGCACAAGTGCGGTAGGTAACAAATGTTACTATAACTGAGCTTATGGTACCCCGTTTACCAACCTTGGAAACATGCACGTTTGAGTGTGTCTGGTTCATATTCGAACTAGCTCAGGGAGGTCATTGACTGCAAGGCAGTGTTCTGGGCTGCTCATTAAGGTCCTCAGTTGGGAAGCTGTATTGAAAGTTCCTGCGCTTGGGGTAGGATATATGTCTTCGGTGGTGAGAGACGAGTCCGCATTCTGTGGTGACTGGTGAATCCATGATGTGGTGCAGTTGACTGAGTACAAAAGGCCTCAAGCAAATGGTGTTGCGAGCCGCAAGAGCCAAAGGGAAGATTCTGGTCTTGTAAATCTTCAAGATCAGATGGGGTGCATAATGGTAGGGCCACCAAGGCAATTTGTAGATGCCTTTGGGGCTTTTAAGTAATGCCAGATGGAAGTAGAAATGAGTTTAAATGTTAGCAGCAATATGACGGCTTTTTGAAGAGGCACATGGAGTACTGCAGCTTTCTTCCTGATTGTATCTGAGAGGTTTGGAAATAAACAGTCACAAAGAAGCTTGCGCTCCTTCAATTTACCAAAACTCAAAGAATCTTACCCTCTTTCATGGACCTCAAATTGACCACCACCAAATGTAATCATAAATACCTCAAGGGACATCTGAAAAACGCACTTCGAAAATTAACCCAACGATTTGAGAGAATTGGTTATAATTGTTAAGTTTGTGAATATAGGCTTTAAGGTAAATCTGAGTAGTTGAGTTTTTGTCTTTATGTTTAAACAATTGGTGTTCAATTGATCGACTTTAGATAATCATTTCCAGTCTTTGTGCTCAACAGGAAAAGGCTTGGTTGAATGTTGTAAACTTTTGTCGTTGTTGATATTTGGAGAAGTAGATGAAGCTTGCCTCTAGTTTATTTCAGACCTCCAGTGTTGCGCAGTATGTATTTCTGATAAATGAGTAGGCCCAGGCGAAGGGTGTTGTGGGTGGTACAGACCACTTTGACATAGGTTTTGGCTTCCAGGAGGAACCAATGCAGATCCATGCAGATCCTTCATTAAGAAGTGGAGGATATGGTCTGATTTACACAGACTTTTTGTTAGTTGTGCTTTGTCATGGAAAATGAGTGGGGGGTGGCTATCTGGGGCAGATTTGGAGAGCAGGGTAGTATGGCTACCATTTAGTATTAGATAATTTTTTAGGAGAAGTAGTTGGAATGGGGCTGGTTTAGATAATGGGGAGATGTGTGTGTGTGTGTATGTCTACTTAAGTTTTATCGTTTCTTTTGATGTTTTTCTCTTCAGTTCCCCACAGTTATTGTGTACTTACCTCCATTCTATTTAAGGCTCCCAGTTTTCAGACAGAAACCCATCTATTTTCCTTGCTGCATTTATTTTTAGGTATGGAAAAATATGGCAAATATGTTTTCTTTTACATGAAAGTACTGTCACTCATAAGTGTGAGGTCAATAGCTGTGCAGATGGACAGGTAGAGGAGTTTTAAAAAAATGCAAAAAATTAGCTAGTGAAGCTTAAATAACTGCAACAATCCAGCTATTTAAGCTGTTCTACAATGAAAATGGTTTCAGATTGTGTTTTACTTTTACTTTAAATGGCTAAACTGTACTCTACATTCAAACATGAGTAAGCATGTGTCGGTTATATAAATGTGGAAATATACCTATGGCAGCTTCATTGTTTACAAACAACAAACAACACAAAACAAAATTAAAAAGCGTAATTGGCCTTTGACATAATAGATACTACCAAGATTACTAAAAAGCAGGCCAACATGTTTCTGCCCAACTGACCATACTAGCCTCTGATTGTGGCCCTGGATGCCGGGAGCAACCGACGGAGAGAGCGATGCTTCACGCCTCGTGATGCAATAAGTGAGGTGAGGCACACACCCTAGCAGAGCAGGGTGACAACTCTCCTGTGTTCGTATCTAAGGATTAACAGGAATTGTATGATCACTTTTCTCTTGTTTTTCACGATTTTCTCATAGTGTATAGATGTCTACTTATGGTCCTGACGAATGCCCGATCTAGTTGCCTTAGACTTTGTTATTGCGGATCGTGGTGGAGTGTGCAGATTGATCGGGTCAAGTTGCTGTATTTTCATACCTGATGACGCTCTGACAGTATACCAAGCTATCTCTAAATTACATATAATCTCTGAGTCGTTTCACCAGGACGAAGGAGATTGGTCATTATTGTTAACTAAGGGGCAGATTTACAACTTCTGGCGCATCCCTGCAAATCAGCAGGGATGTGCCCAGAAAGATGCGTCACGCAAAACTACCCGTGCCCCACCATGGATGCGTCGCATTTACAATCCGGCGCGCCGTGGCACACAGATAGGCAGATGCGTGATGTATCTGCCAGCGTAAGGTTGGCGCAGTGCGAGAGTCGTGTCGCGGGCGCGACGCAACTCCAGCACTGTTCCAACCCGGCCTATCTCCAACATGCTGCGTCACGCCTTACGCCTGCTTCAATCTTGTAGATTTCACTGCGTCACTTTTCCGAGGTTTTCCTCCGACGGAACGCCCACACTGAGATGGAACGCCCACTTGAAACCTGCGTCAGATTTCATGTGGCGCAGTGCTTTACAATGTAACACATCTGCCCAGATGCGTCACGTTGTAAATTAGTCGCATTGTGGCGCATGGTTTACGCTGCCGCTGCGTCACAAAAGTGACGCAACGGCGGCGTAAAAGTGTCGCAAGGGGATTGTAAATCTGCCCCGTAGTCTCTCTCTAGCATAAAAGCTAGACTCATATTCTCCTTCAAGCTTTGGCCAGAATGTCATGTTGTGGTAAAGGGTGGTGATCAATATTAGAAATACAGCTCAGTGAAAATACAATAAATATAGGCTGCCAATAGATCTCAAGTTCCTATATCAAACACACATAAAAACAGTGTCGTTTTTAATGAGCCTTCTAATTGTTCTAGAGTGACTTCTTTGTAGTGATGTTACTATTCCGAATGTAGGGGCAGATTTACAAGCCCTTTGCGCCACTTTTGCATCACTTTTCCCATGATATAAGTGACGCAAAAGTGGCTCAAGGGGCTTGTAAATCTGCCCCATAGTATTTATATAGAAATGGTGCATAGTAACTCTAGGTGGAATTATGGTCCCTGTACAGGCCATTGTTGCCTAAGTTCTGTGTCCTGTTTCAGGCCCATACTTTAATTGGAATCAAATTGTACTTTGTGCACATTCTCTTGCCTGCAATACGCAACACCTATTCAAAGGAAGTGCTCGAGGGCAAATCCACTGCTCTCACCTGAACATAGGTATATGCTAACTCACCAAACCCCGCAACCTCTGTCTAACCTTAGCAGAAAACATGGACCTCTAAAATCAGACCCTGTTTTAGAGAGTGCCCTCTTTGTGACTGTTATGGGATCTACTGGATCTATCCCAACACAGCTGATATTACAAAGAGTATACAATGTAACAAAATAAGCGTTGAGGTAAAAGGGACAAAAGGGACAAAAGGAAAAATAACCAAAACAAAAGCAAATGATGGCTTTATTTCACATGATTACATACAATCACCCAACACATTCCAATGGGACTGGTATTTATTGTTTCCTAGAACCTTCACAGACTCCTAGCCTGTTTGGTTATAGGTCTAGTCAGAGATACACGAGAAGGCTCCAAAAGTACATAATAGAGGGCAGGGAGACATATTCCTACAAGTGTACCTAATTACAGTGAGCATGCAGCATCAACAAGTGCATGTGAGATCACAGAGATGTGCTGTTGAACTTGTCACTTTCTGGAGCGTCATCCCCAAACGTTTTGCAATCACAGTCCTATTTTCTATACCCGCTTTTGATGGCTTTTAGGACTTTGCACACTTTACCTCTGCTAACCAGTGATATAGTGCTTGTGCTCTTTCCTTAACACATGGAAGAACTGGCTTACACACAATTGGTCTATTTAATTTACTTGTAAATCCCTAGTAAAGTGGTACTACTCGTGCCCAGGGCCTGTAATTTAAATTCTACTAGAAGGCCTGGAGCACTGACTGTGTCACCCACTTAAGTAGTCCCTTAAATCCTGTTCCAGGCCTGCCAATGCAGCCTGTGTGTGCAGTGGTAAGCTGCAATTTAAACCTGCAAAATAAACCTTTTGCCAGGTATAAACTTTCCTTTTTAATACTACAAGTCCTGGTAGTGAAAAACTCCTAAAATGGTTTTTCATTATTGTACAGCCTACCTCTCCTATGAAATAACTTTGATGTTACCTTATTACTTTTCAATACGCTGTAACTTCTAATTGGGAGCAGGTAGACAGGTCAAGTCTGGTGTCCAAAGAATTGCAATTAGATGCCCTCTTTAATGGCGAAGTTGGATTTTTTATCATAATTATGAATATGCCACTTTTAGAAAATTTGAATTATCTTGTCCCAACAATGTGTTGCCTGATGCCTGTATCCTGGGTAACATGACTAGGTATACTTGTTAGTTGGTCTTTTTGTATTGCTTCCAGATAGTGAGACATAAGGAAGATAGGTGTTGGCAGGATGGGCCACTCTGAGTTAAAGAGTGGGAGGCGCTGTCACCTAACACACTTGTACATCACAAAGGCCCTGCCTGAGCACTCCCACTAAGGGATTTTACACTAGTCTTTTGTGACCCAAGACAATCTGTGGCCAGGGCAGGGAGGTAGGAAAGTCCAGGCACTTCTGGAAGGTTGAATTCTCTGGAAGCTTTTCCCACTTCAAAGTGGGCACTAATTATAAATGTTGGACCTCAGACAACAACTCTTCAATACACTTCTGGAAATGTTGACTGTGCAAGGAAGAAGGACTGCCGTGCTGCTGAAAGGACTGCCACTCAGCTGGACTGTTGTTCTGAAGTACTGCTGCCCTGCTGTGCTGACCTGCTGCCCTCTTGCCTGGGTAAGAAGTACTGGGCCTGCATCTCTAAACTAAGTAAACCAGAGGGAAGTCAAGGGCAAGTTGGCTAGTTTCCTGATCAGAAGCCTCAGGGTCATAACAGGCTTCAAACAACCTAACACGACTCTGCCATCTGTGTATCCTACTGTGCCAAGTAGTGCCACTCCAAACCTGGATGCTTGGAAGTGGACCTGAAGGTGCTATTCCAGCCCATCCGTGGACCTAGCAGAACTAACATAACCCAAAGCAGAACTGATGCATCGCCTCTGCTTCATGGACTTTCCTGGCACAAAGACTTCCCATCACCCTCTCAGTCCACAGCAGAACCCCCACTGCACGATGCATCACTGATCCAGTCCCTCCTATCGCAAGCCGCTCTTTCAACACCATTCTTGATGATGATGCAGGACCTCACATACCAGGCTTGCAGCTCCTCGGAGCCAACACTGTGCAACGCATCTCTGACCAGGACCTCACAACCCCTTGGTTGCGAGGAACTCTGCAACTCTTTGCAGCCAGGATTTCAGGTACTCTTGTTCAGTGGGCCCAACTGGGCCGCTGTAGCCAGCCCAACTCATCAATTGTCCTGAACTTGTGAATTTGTCACCCTGTAGCGCAACCAGATATCCGCAAGTGGTACTTTGTGCTTTTTGGCGCTATTTTCACTTAAATCTTCGAAATTGCATATCTCCAGTTCTACTGTTTGAATTTTGACGCTTTGGATTTAAATTATTTATTAGATTTTACTCTATTTTTTTAAACTGGTGTAGGATTTTTCTTGTGTTGTGTTTCACTTTACTACTATTTAAAGAGCTACAAAGAAATACTTTTCACATTGCTTCTAAGTTGTAGTCTCACACTCCTAATTGGGGTGCTCAACAGTATGACTGAAGAAAAGGCAGCTAGCAGAATAGGGTTGGTTTCTGTTGGATTTCAGGCAACACAATGGCAGATTACCAAAGATGTAAATTTACTGTTGAATATGATTTTTGATAAAACATGGAAAATACCTTTTATTCCGGTTTCCTGCATTTCTGCAGGTTGAATTTGTAAGCTTCAACTTTTATTCAAAATTGTACATGCTCAAGAAAATGCAGTTTACCCTACACAATGACAAACAGCATTTAGCAACCTTTATAGTGTGCCAAACCTTTTTATAATATTTTGAATATCCCACATTTATTCACTAAGCTGGTCTTCGGGCTGACAGTCAGTCGATCAAATGCTTATTGATTTTACACAGCAACAGAGAACAAGCAGATCAAAATCACATTCATAACTGATACACATAGCATAGGTATTTAATTAAGACATGAAATCCATTTTCACCTAGCATTAACACAAAGGGAACGCCTATTAGAAAAATAAAAAATATTAAACCAATGATCTCATTTTTTGTGGATTGTACAAAAGTCTGTGTTTCTTTTGAAAAGAAGACACCGAATCTGAGAAAGAGTAGGCATAGAATTCTTCTTCTTTGGGAGTTGAGGACAGGGAAAATTAGAAGAACAGGAGTAAATCTTGTACTCCACTGTTACATAAAGTGCAGGTGTGTACCTCATAAGCTATTCTTCCAAACCTCTCTTTGCGATTCCTACCATGAGAGTACTTGCATTTAATAATAGAAAGAGTTGGCCTAACGACTAGGGTGCTCGACCTCGGACCTGGGGAACTAAGTTTGAGTCTCGGTAATGACGCTGAACATCCTGTGATTCTGGGCAAATCACTTAATCTCCCCGTGCCTAACAAAGAATGAATGTGTGCCCTCATGTAACGTAACTGGTGCTATGTAAAGCGCTCTGATACCTGATTGGATTCGGGTCAAATTCCCGCTATATAAAACTCTGCAAAAAAAAAAGAAACATTCATCTAACCTCATGTTCTAGGGGAAATTCTAAGCATGGTTAAAGTATTTGATCTGTGCAGACGTCATGCTTGTTTTATATTTGAGGAACCATCAAGTTGAAAACAAACTAACCTGGTAAACTAAGGGGGTCATTAGGATGACGGATGGACTGGAGTCATCTGACAGAGACCGTCCGCGATGCATGCTGCGGTCCCGCACACCAAATTAGGATGCGTCCGCCAGCATGGCGGTCGCATCTTGCTATTTAACATTGCAGTGGGTGCTGCTGACTGCAGCACCCACCGCGATGCCAAAAAGGCCTGCCACGTAGTGCTGTGAAATGTGGGGGGGTACCATGGGTACCCGCCAGTGCACCCACACCTCCCCGAACACAAGGGGGCCCGCAATAGGCCCCCTTAACAAATCCTCACCAGCTGTTCCATGGTGGTATCCCTGCCATTGAAAGGCGGGCTGCAGCCAGCATCCTAATCTGGTGGACGGTGCCGCTAGGCACTGCCACCATTTAGGTTACCTGGACCGTCCGCCAGGCAATCTGTATGATTGCTTGTGGTAGTCCCATGGCGGACGGTCTTTGCGTCCGCCACAGTCCGAGCGCAATTCCCTCCGCCATCGTAATGTGGCGGAGGGAATATCGCAGTCCGATTGAGAAGGACCGCTACCGCATGGCTGGTGGTGACGGGCCTTCTGCAATCATAATCGGCCCTCTAGTCTTTTCAGTTTAAATTTTAATTGACTGAGACCAGCTAGCAAGGGTTGCATGAGAGAGCTCAAACTGTTGAAAAGCATGGAGAAAATTCTTGCAGAAGGAACTGCATGTCCCCTCACGCTCTAAAATCGTGATATATGGCAGCTCTCTCAGTGAATTCTCCAGAAAATGAATTAGCCAAAATCCCCAATGAACTGATGCAGCAAGACTTACAAAGTATTCACTGGAGATCCCATACTTTAGTCCTGTTGCTTGCACTGCTATTGGCGAGTTTAGTCATTTTTTCTTGTTTTAGATTAGGCCAGAGGGTAATCAGGACATTTTCAAGCTCATAGGTCAGTGTGTGAGAGATTTTTCATTCATAAATTGAAATCAAGTGTTTAAAAAGCCTGCAACCTACTGAACTATAAAATGATGCCAGCTCTTTAATACTTACATAGTAAATTCAGGGGAGACTTATCTAAAGTATTAAAAGTAGGTTTCCTACAAGGAAAAACACTTTTAATGTAATGTGTCACTGCACTGGTTGGAAATCAGTAGCCTAGCCCAGACACATGCTATGTAGTTCATTAGTTCATGTATGTGGGTGATGTGCATACAATTTGCAGCTCACTTATGCTATTAAACTTGCATTCCACAGGTGCAGTTCCTGTCCCAACTTACCATGGACTTACTGGAAAGTTAAATATGGCAACTGAGTGTAACCAGTTTTACAGCACATTTTAGGGGAAATCACAGACATTGTGACACTGAATGGTAGTGTTATATTAGACAGTCTAAATACCAGCAATCATAATTTCATAAAAGACAAACAATATGGAGAGACCCGATGCTTAGAGTAATGTGTCACATAATGCGAACAATCTAAAAGTGCAGCACCTCCCCAGTCCTTCTGTTAGTATAGAAGTAATTAGTGAAGGTTTCCAAAGAATCCTGAATCTGATGAAAGCCACACTGATCCTGAAGATGTGTTGCACTGCACTTCCTCAAAAGCCCTCAAGGCTACCTGGAGGTCCAGCTTTGTAGCCTTTTTGTCTGCTTTAAAACCCTTTTGCAAGCAGAGCTTCAGAAGCTCAGTCCCAATGTGGGTGTCAAAGTTGCAGGCATCCAAATCCATGGTAAAAAAAAAGGAGTTTAGGGCAATTAAATTTAGAAAAGAGAAAAATCAGCCAATTAAAAAAAGTAAGGAAGCATTTAAAAAGGGGTCGCTCTGATCTCAAATTATATATTTACACAAATCACTGTATGGTATTGCACAAACATAAATCATGATCCACACCGCTGAACACCAAAGCGATAAACTAGGCTGTTGGTTTACTTGGGTGTGAGCCCAAGTAAACCAGCAACAGACAGAGTCCCCTGCACGTGAACCACTAAAACTCACTACACTAACCTCTGCTCAACCCTGGGTTGCTTGGCACACAAGCAGTCATGCCTAACTTAGAGGCAATGTGTAAAGTATGTATGCAGCACACAAGCAGTAATAAAGTGAAAAGACAACACAAGAAAAATCCCAAACCAATTTGGAAAAACAATTATATTTTAATAAATTATCTGACACCAAACAACATAAATCCAGTGAATAAAACTGGAGATATTGATTTTTAAACAACTAAGTAAATAGAGCACCAAAAAGAATCCATCACCAACAAGGGATATCTGGTGGTGCTGGACTGTGACAAAGTAAAAAGTTCAGGGTGACGGTGATGGAACGCGGGCCGGCTGCAAGGACCAGACATAGTCTGCTGAGCAAAAGTACCATAGTACAGGTTGCATCAACATTGAGGATCCAGTCAAAAATGAGGAGTTGGAGGGCAGACAAAACAATGTGCTGGTGTCAATCCACACAACAATGCACTGGTCCTGGTCGTGCAGCAGTGGCAATGCATTGGCTCCGATCAGAGTGTTGCAGTGATGAGTATTTTCAGCATCGATGTCAGGACTGTCATCGGTGGGGATGCAAGGACCATGCTTTGAGTAGAGCGCACTCAGTAGTGTTTCTGAAGGTGAAGCGTTAATCTACACGCCATGCAACAGCAATGATGCACCGGTTTTGGTCTACGCAACATGACTGATGTGCTGGTTCTGATCTGCGCAGCTGCGGCGGCCCTGACCCACTGAGATGATGTGTTGGTTCTGTTACAGCAGGCACTTCAAGTGGTCCAGCGCTGGAGTGGCTCCACTTGGCAGGGTAGACTCAGAGAGGGCAAAGTCCAGGTGCAAAAGTAGAATAAATGGAAGTCTTTTATGTCCCTGAGACTTCAGATCAGGAAGTTAGCCAGCTCACGATGGAGTCCTTCAGGGCTCTGGTGTTCAAGCATTCCAGGTTCTGATATTTGTACCCAGACCTGGAGAACAGCAGGCAATAGGTCAGAATAGCAAGAAAGCAATTCTTCTAGAGCAGCAGTACAGCAGAGTAGCAGTCCTTCAACCAGACATGAACACAGCAGCTCTTCTTCCTGGGAAAGTATCCACAGGTGCAGAAGTGTACTGAAGTGACAGGGTCTGAGGCCCAGTTCGTATATATATAAAAAAAAGGGACTGGGAGCCATATTTTAAGAGGTCCTGCACACTAGTTCCCGGAAGGGACCGTATATCAGAAGGGTGTGCAGTTCCTAACTGGACTTGTGGGAAAAGGAAGGTCTTCCTTCCTGATGCCCTCACACACCCCGGAGGATGTCATGCTTCTTCATTGGACCTTGCTCCTCGTCAAGCCGGCGCTGCAATGTCCGATGGGCTCCCGTAAACGGGGCTCTTTATCAGAGATCTTTTGAAGAAGCCGTTGGGTGCGTGCGGGTGTGAGGGCTGGGTAGTGGACGGGTAAGTGAAAAAAAATAGCTCAGGAGCAATCGCTCTCTGGTCTGGTTTTAATGTTTAGGTAGCTCGAGCCTGATTAAAAAGGTGTGGGTGTCCTAAGCGGATTTAATGTTCCTAAAGGTCTGCCAAGGTGAAGTAGGTCAACATGTTTCGTACCCCATTAGCCCCTAACGGGTCAAGTGCCACTTCATCAGGACTGAAAGAAACTAAAGTGTGAATGGTGCACTACCGTCTGGTACTACAATTTGTTTGACTAGTTACCAGACACGGTAGGGGTTACCCTAGTAGGCTTGTACTGGGGTATTGTAGACCTTGTGAGAAGGGTAGAAAAGGGTGAAAAAGGGAGAAAAAATGGGACAACCAAGTAGTCATTAAAAACAAGAGCGTGTGTCATTGCGCTCAATCAACAGTGATAAGAACAGCTTGAATTAAACTGTGATGGGACATGTACATGCATGTGCAACTTTGTGGTGTAATTTCACTTGTTGAAGATCATACTGCTCCAGTAAATAAAGAGCTAACGGGCATTAATTGTAATGCTCTATAATAATCAAAATGCGGTAGTGAGGAGAACATATGCGTTATGCATCAGACTTAGTGCCAGTGCCAGTCCGAGCATGGTTGTGGGAAAGAGCAATTAAAAATTGGCCCCTAGTGGTAACTGGCGTGATGTGATGAGTAGGAGCGATCACGCACGTATTTCGGTGTTCATGCAGGGCGATCGTGCACTCAGAGTAAAACGTGGCTGAGCTAGTACAGGTTGTAAATAAAGTAAGCCTGTACATCAAATTACTGTAGTGGCTTGATTTAAAACCACATCGCAGTTGGAGAACATATATACTTCGTACGAGCGGGTACTAGATTACAGAATGCCGGTATTTGGCGATTTTGTGCAAAATGGTATGCGTCGCTTGCAAGGGTGCCAGGAACGGCGTGCCAATACAGGCTATTGCTGACATTTGTTTCATGTGCAGATAGTGACTGTGCCAAGTGGTTAACAATTGCTACATGCACGTAATGGGAAGCGGTTGGTAGTGAGTTTGAAAAGTTGTTTTTTGTATCAATGCCTAGAAAGGAAACACTCACCCCTAGTACAGAAACCTAGGGCTGACAGGAGAGGCAGAGCATGTCGATGCTCTAGAGCTGTGGAAAAGAGTAAGCATTTAATCAAGAACGTGCGTGAGGTTTTTTGCTTACCGGGTTTGCAGATGTCAATAGGAGAATATATGACGATACTTAGCATGCCATTACTCTGCATGCTTTTAGTGCGATGTTTTTACATTGCAAATGCCTTTACTTCGCATATTTTTACTGCGCATTCCATTACTTTGCAAAATCATTAATAATATAATAATTTACTTTTACAGCGCATATCCTTACTACGGATACCACTAATTCACGCACATTGTCAATATTTAATATTTTAAATTAAAAGTAACCTACCCCCTGGGACGGGATGCCAGGGAAATGGGGGTTTTGGGTGGGGGAGTAATTTTATCAATACTTTTTTAAAATTAACACTCGTGTATGAAATTAAATACACCTCATATTTTAACATCGCATTTTGTCTTTTTTAAACACCCCAACACTTAGAAACGTAATTAAATATTTTTCATACATTAAATAAATAAATAAACACCCCAACACTATGCAAAATACTAAATGCATATACACAACAGTACACAACACAAACTTCACAACACTACTCCCAGCACAACCCTACCCTGTGCCCCGTCCTGCCCCTACACGCAAACACTTCCCTACACGACCCCCTGACACTACCCTAAACTCTAAAACACTACCCTACACTACACAAACACTACAACACTACCCTAAACCCTAAAACACTATCCCCAGCACAACCCTACCCCTACCCCCTGTCCGTTCCCTACACTGAAACACTTCCCTACACGACCCCCTGACAGCACCCAAAACCCTAAAATACTACCGTACACTACACACACACTACAACACTACCCTAAACCCTAAAACACTACCCCCGGCATGACCCTACACCTACCCCCAGTCTGTCCCCTACACTGAAGCACTACCCTGGACAACCCACCGACACTACCCTAATCCCTAAAACACTACCCTATACTACACAAACACTACAACACTACCCTGAACCCTCAAACACTACCCCCAGCATGACCCTACCCCTACCCAAAGTCCATCCCCTACACTGAAACACTACCCTACACGACCCCCTGACATTACCCTCAAACCTAAAACACTACCCTACACTACACAAACACTACAACACTACCCTAAACCCTAAAACACTAACCCAAGCATGACCCTACCCCTACCCCCAGTTCATCCCCTACACTGAACCGCTACCCTTCACAATCCCCCAACACTACCCTAAACCCTATAACACTACCCTACACTACACTAACACTACCCTAAACCCTAAAACACTACCCCAAGCATGACCCTGCCCCTACCCCCAGTCCACTCCCTACACTGTAACACTACCCTGCACCACTCCCAACACTACCCTAACACCAAATACACTACTCTACTCTACACTACACAAATACAACTACAGCAGCCTAAAACCTAAAACAACTACCCCCTGCACGACCCTCCCCGTAGGACAACACCCTGGCTTACCTCTCCTGATTTGCTCCTTGTATGTTTTGAACCCTATGCGTGACTTCTTTGTGCACATGGTCCCTCACTCCATGACAACGGGGGCAGCTATCCCTATTCCTTTATCCGCCGCTCCCTTTCACCTCCCCCTGCCCGGGGTCACTCTCCTGTGAAATCAAATCCCATGTGCCCGTGGTGCATGACTGTAGACGAAGTCCCGGCGGCGACATGAGAGGCTCGGCGACCTAGAGGGAGCTCCCTGCGCCATGCTCCGCTTCCTTCTCACCCTCCTCCCAATTGGGCAGTTTATCCATTACCAGGCATGCGTGAAAAGCATGTGAAAATGAAAAAGATTCTTGTAGTTCAGGCACAAGCGGCATTGTTTAGACATTACATCGCATGCTTTGTTACAACGCATGCGATGTCACAACTTGCGTAGTAAAGGCTATGCGTTGTTACATCACATGCATTGTAACGCTTGTGAAGTAATGGTATGTGGAGAAAAGCCTCCGTAGTAATGGGTGTCCACCGTCAATAGGATACTCACATCGGAAGGCAGACGACTAGCGTTCATCCTACCCATAGCTCGGGGCCCCGTACTGATTGCTTCCAGGTTCTGGCTTTTTATTCGAGTGTCTGAGGCGTGCATAGGCTGGTGAGTAAACCGCAGCGACCATCTTTGGTATGAATTTGTCAAGTGAGCTTTATTAAACAGACTAGGCGAACACTGTGTGGGGAATCTACAGAGAGTGTATAACATTTTAAAGCGCTATGGGTGTTGAATGTGTAATTCATGGTTTATTAAACACTTGTGTAACCGTAGCGAACTCTGTGTGGGCAAATATTTGGATTGTGTCTAATACCATTATTAAAGCATTAATGAAAGTGTAATTCATGGTTAGTTGAAATAAACACTTATGTAAGGGCCAACCGTGGCGAACATTGTGTGGGCAATAATTTGGATAGTGTCTAATACCATTATTAGGCATATAAGGTATTAAGAACAGGCGGGTATTTAAACCAATTCTTTGATCTATTATTTACTGCAATAGATGTTTGTGTATGAATTGATTCGGAAAGCCACCAGTTCTGGTTACTTGTCTATGTAGTGCCTTACCTACTGTCTTAGTCAGGGGACCTGAATGATGGAACTCTACGTGACGCACGATGAATTACTGTTCGAGTAGTAAATCAGTCTGCTAAAGCCTCTGGGGTTCATGGCTGTGCGTGTAATGAGGAACTCGTCTGTGTGTAAATGTATCGGTGGCACTAGTTACTGGCTCCAGTGAAGCTTAAATAAACAGCCCAGGGTTACATGTCTTGGTGAAAAATGTTTCTTTTAGTAGGGATATAAAAGTACAGTGCCCGGGATACTGGGAAAGTGAGGATGGTTGGTGTAATCATCCTTAATGATTCAGTTCTGCCCATGGGATTTGCCCACATATCGTCATTCAGTCCTCTGATGTGCGCTCCCAGTTCGTATACCCAGTGGTACCTTTCAAGTGTGGGTGACTTCAAAGAAGGGCCTTTGAAATGCACAGAGATCCTCCCTTCCTGCTCTGGCTCCATTTTCACTACAGGGTATATGCAGCTCTTTGAGTGGAGACAGGACACAGCCTATTCAGGTGTAAGTGTGTCAGGATCCCTAATGTGAGTCCTAAAGCGAAGCGCAAGGAACTTAGTTCAATAGGCGTTTCGGTTTCGAATGGGCTTCAATGGTCGAGTTTGTGGCATGCCCGCAATTGAAAGATGGCCACTCAGGCGCTGGGGTCTGCGGTCTAGTTGTTTACAAATCCAGAGAGACGATGTGACGCGCGCACGCCTGAAGTAATGCGCACTTCACCAAGACATTTCCTCAGAGAAGACGTGTTCGAGTGTGTTCCCAGTTCTGAAGTGAATTTTTGGAGTAAGAAGCTTTCCAGAGTAACACTTGAGAGTAGTTCCGAGTCAAGAAACCAATACTTACCGAAGAGGTCAGAGAAGCCGCTAGAGTCCACAGTGGGCTATTTAACGGGAGTCGAGTACGGAGTCACCTCGTTTCTACAGGGAGAAAACTAGTGAAGACTTCAGCCGCACCTGAAAAGTAAACCGAAGAAAGCTAAGTGAATTACTGATAGATAATTCGTTCACATTAAAAAGCAAGCAGTGTTTGGTGACGCAATAAGTAAAACACCTACCTAGGTCAGCAGAGATCAGCATACAGAGTCCTGTAACAGAAAATGAAGAACATTATAGGATTTACTGAGGAAAGGTTCCTAAGGAAAAATTAATAGACAATACCAACGGTTAACTAGGAAAGTAAGGAGAAAGACTTACCAGAGTTATAGCAGCTCCGCAGTAACCTAAGGAGAGGAAGCAAACAGGAAAAGTTAAAGGCACAAAAGGCTTAATTTAGAAGACGACAGTTTTTAGAAAAGCAAGAGGCAAGAAAAGAAAGAAGAGAAATCAGGAGAAGAAAGAGAAGGCCACACACAGAAACATTAATGGTAGGTTTAAAAGAGAAAGAGTTAGAAGATGTTTAGAAACAAAGAATAAATAGGTGTAATAAAAAGATATATGTTTTACAGATAATTAGTGACATCTATAACAAGAAAGAAGAAAAGGCAGAGTTGAACAGGAAGAGAGGCACAGAGTTCAGGATTCTGGGTAGGTAGAAAAATCATAAGAGAAGAGAAGAAAAGAGACAGAATAGAGTAGAGAAGGAATAATATTTTGTTGTGTGCTTAGTTACCCTTAGGAGTCTTCAGAAGGCAGAGCGATAGCTGAAGAAGAATTCCAGATAGGAAAACCAGAAGGTCCAGAACCAGTCTCTTCTATCGTTTATTATTTTATCCAATTTCCCCCTTCCCCCTTGCTGATCAGTAAGAGCCAAAGACATTTCTTGGGGCTGAGTGATTAGTAGTGGGAGTCAGGAAGCTAGCGACTTCTGTTCCTGTGCAAGACAACGGTAACCAGCGAGAAGCTGAAGGTGAGCTCTGACAGAGTGAAGTGCCCACGTATTAATCTTGCACCCGAACAGAAAAGAAATGGTTGAGGGAATAAATTTACAGACCTTAGGGTCAGTCCTAGAGGCGATACAAAAGGAATTGGTAGGAGTTAAGGAAGAGAATCAAAGTCTAAGGCAGGAGGTCATGAATTCTAGGAAAGAGACGGCAGAATTAGCACAGAGGATAAGACAACCGTATTCAACTGGAAGGGAGAGTCCCACCACATCAATGGGAGACACAAAAAGCTAACAACACAAGTAATCCATTCCTTATCGCCAGTGATACCGTTGGCAGTGCCAGAGAGATTCAGTGGGGACCCACAAAAGGCGCAGGTGTTTATTACACAATGTTCACTTCATTTCTTGTGTCGCCCTTCTATCTTTCCTGATGCACAATCTAAGGTAGCCTTCATTTTGTCATATTTAAGTGGAGATGCAGCGGCATGGTCGATGCCGATAGTCTCACGAGATGATCCATTATTGCAGAATTTTGATGAGTTCAAGAACGAATTTCTGAGAATCTTTGACCGAAGACGGATCTCTCAAGCAGTAGATAACGAACTCTTGGAATTGAAGCAGGGAAATAGAGACTTAGTGGCTTATCTAGCTCAATTCAACAAACTTGTAATGGAGACTGATTGGCCAGAGAACAAGAGGACAGCAATATTTTATCAAGGCCTGCGAGATGAACTAAAAGATGGTTTGGCTCAAATACCGAATCGTCCAACTGAAATTTCCGCTCTGATAGACCTAGTGCTAGAACTGGATTTCCGGCAAGGAGAGCGAAGGGGAGAGAGAAGACAAGAGTACAGAAGTACGGTTCCGCGATTTGACCGAGCTAAGGCTGAAACAGGAAGGAGTACAGAAGGAACCACAGGATCTGAACCTATGCAAATAGGAACAATTCGGGGACCGCTCACAAAAGAGGAGAAGGAAAAAAGACGAGCCAACAACTTATGTATGTATTGTGGATCTAATGGACATTTTGTGCGAAATTGTCCAAGAAAGCCAAGGGGTCCATTTAAGCCGAAGGAAAACTCGCAGCACCACCTGTAGAAGGAGTTGTGCAGGTGGATGCAAATCAGAAATCAACTCCACAGGAACATCGGCTGGCGAATACATTACAGTCGTCTTCGCCCCATTTGATTTTATCTTTGACAATCCGATTTCGTGAAAAAATAATGAAAGGAGTGACTGTGATGGTGGACTCAGGAGCCACAGGTAATTTCTGTGATCTGAAATTTGCGGCAAAGATTGGGCTGCAAGCAATTGCCAAGGCTAGAAGTGAACCAGTTCGAGCAATCGATGGTACCAATCTATCCTCAGGGCCAATCACGAGTCACACAGAGTTAGTAGAGCTGATTCGAGAAGATGGGCATAGAGAAGCAATACACTTTAACTTAATTGATGCCCCCCAATTTGAACTCATATTGGGACTTCCTTGGCTCACAGAGCACAATCCTTCAATCAATTGGAACAACAGAACAATTGAAATGAGCTCAGCATATTGTAGAGAGAACTGTTTTGGGGCTTACGAGGCAATGAGTAAACAGAACCCGGCTCACGCCTTATGTTCAGCTGGAGTCTCCGTGTGCGTAATAAATACGCAAACAATTCCACAAGAATATCAAGATTTTGAGGAAGTTTTCAATGAACAGGAAGCTGAGCAACTGCCGCCTCATCGAGTTTACGATTGCAAAATAGACTTGGAGCCAGGGGTGAATTTGCCTTGCAGTCGAGTGTACGCCTTGACGGAACAAGAGAATCATCACCTGAGGGAGTATATTGACAAGTACCTGGCCAATGGATTTATACGTCCTTCCCAATCGCCAGTGTCCTCGCCACTATTTTTTGTGCCTCAGAAGGAGCAGGGTGAGTTGAGAACGTGCATTGATTATAGAGCCATAAATCGAATAACAAAGAAGAACAGGTATCCTCTTCCCCTTATCTCCGTCTTGTTGGACCAGATCAAAGGAGCACAGATGTTCACGAAGTTGGATTTAAGGGTAGCTTATCACCTTATTCAAGTGAGAGAGGGAGACGAGTGGAAGACGGCCTTCAGGACACGCTTGGGCCTATTTGAATACCAGGTGATGCCCTATGGGTTGTGTAATGCACCTGCAGCGTTTCAACACTTCATAAATGATGTGCTCAGTGACTTCATAGATCAATGTGCAATTGTGTAAATTGATGATATAATAATCTACTCAAAGGATACGCAGGAGCATCAAACACAGGTTCGAGAGTTTTACAAAAACTGCGAGAGAACAAACTATTTGTCAAGTTGGAGAAATGTGCTTTTGGAGTTTCACAGGTAGAGTTCTTGGGCTTTGTAATCTTGCCAGCAGGAATTCATATGGACAAACGGAAGATTCAAGCCGTACAAGAATGGAAGTCACCCACTTGTGTGAAAGAAGTCCAAGCGTTCATAGGGTTTGCAAATTTCTATCGGAGATTCATTGGAGAATTTTCCCGACGAATACTACCCTTGACACGACTACTGAAGAAAGGGACACGATTCGAATGGTCGGAGGATGCAGAGCAAGCCTTTAAAGATTTGAAGATCGAGTTCACCACTGCGCCTATCCTCCTTCATGCCGATCCGATGTAGCCCTTTTATGTCGAGACAGATGCCTCGGACCTTGCGATTGGTGGAGTTCTTTCTCAAAGGAATAAGGTAACGGGCCAGTTACACCCGGTGGCTTATCGATCCAGGAAATTGACACCAGCGGAAATCAATTATACGATTACGGAAAAAGAGTTGCTGGCAATAAAAGACGCCTTCAAGGAGTGGAGACATTATCTAATGGGGGCCCACCATGTGGTAACAGTCTACACGGAGCATCGAAACTTAAAATTCCTGAAGTCAGCCAGAACCTTGACACCTCGCCAACTCCGTTGGTCACTGTACTTTGCCGATTACGATTTTGTGATAACCTATCAGCCGGGTGCACAGAATGGAAAGGCGGATGCTTTGTCTAGGTTGGGAACCGGAGAAGAAAGAAGTCCACTAAGCGTTCAAGTGATCATACCGGATACCAAGATTATAGGCGCCACAGATATATTGAACTTTAAGGAAAAAGTAATCCAAGCTCTAACCCCAGAAGAAATGCAGCAATGGACGCAACTAGAACCAGGAAGAGAAATTCGTGATGAATTACCATTTAAAGAAGGTGCATTGTATCTGCCGACTACAGCATTGCAGAAGCAAGCCCTGCAGGAATGCCATGATCACCTGTTGGCTGGCCACAAGGGAGAGTTCAAGACAGCAGATCTAATTAAAAGAAAATATTGGTGGCCACAGATGAGCAAAGACATAGAACAATATGTAAAGACTTGTGAGATATGCGCTCAGGGAAAATCAGAACGGCACGCTCCTCAAGGGCTGTTGCAACCCCTGCCCATTCCTCCTCATCCTTGGCATACAATCACCCTAGACTTAATTACAGACTTACCATCCTGTCAAGGGACAAATACAATACTAGTAATAGTAGATGCATACACGAAAATGACACACTTCTTGGCCTTAAAGGGAATCCCTACAGCAAAACAGTTAGCAAGGCACTTTAGTACCCAGATTATCAGATTACATGGAATACCCAAGATCGTAATATCAGACCGGGGAACCCAATTTGTTTCGCATTTCTGGAAGGTTTTTATGAAAGGGTTAGGAGTAGAAACTCGTTTTTCCACCAGTTTCCATCCGGAGACGGATGGACAAACGGAAAGGGTGAACCAGAAATTGGAGCAATATTTACGGCTGTTCTTGGTGAAACAGGATGGAGAATGGCCGGACTACTTGTGGACAGCAGAATTTGCTCATAATAACGCGAAGAATGTGTCCACTGGATATTCCCCGTTCTACTTAAACTATGGTAGACATCCAAATTCAGCAGTACAAGATGTAGAGCTCACAGTCCCAGCAGTCAAGGATTTGGTAGCTCATTTAAATTCGGTACATGAAATAGCATCGAAGAATCTAGTGCAGGCTAAGGAACAGTATAAGAAGTATGCAGATAAGAAAAGAAAGAAACCTCCTCTACTAGGAATAGGAAATAAAGTCTGGTTGAATACAAAAAATTTAAGGCTGAAAGGGAACCGAAAATTTCAGCCACGATTTATCGGCCCTTACCCAATTGCAGAGCAGACCGGTCCAGTGACCTATAAATTGACTTTACCCTCCCAATTCAAAATTCACCCAGTGTTTCATGTTTCCCTTTTGAAGAAGGCAGTTCCTAATTTGAGAAAAGAATCGATTCCAAACCCAATTCAGCTAGATACAGGAGTGGAGTTTGAGGTGAAAGAAATTCTGGACTCAAAATTAGTGAGAGGTAAATTGTATTATTTAGTAGATTGGAAAGGCTACGGTCCAGAGGAGCGGTCTTGGGAATTAGATTCAGATGTTCATGCTCCTAGGCTAATAAAACTTTTTTATCAGCGCAATCCAACCAAGCCCAGAGTGGAAGGACTACCCTTGGTGGGGGGTACTGTCAGGATCCCAAATGTGAGTCCTAAAGCGAAGCGCAAGGAACTTAGTTCAATAGGCGTTTCGGTTTTGAATGGGCTTCAATGGTCGAGTTTGTGGCATGCCCGCAATTCCAAGATGGCCGCTCAGGCACTGGGGTCTGCGGTCTAGTTGTTTACAAATCCAGAGAGACGATGTGACGCGCGCACGCCTGAAGTAATGCGCACTTCACCAAGACATTTCCTCAGAGAAGACGTGTTCGAGTGTGTTCCCAGTTCTGAAGTGAATTTTTGGAGTAAGAAGCTTTCCAGAGTAACGCTTGAGAGTAGTTCCGAGTCAAGAAACCGATACTTACCGAAGAGGTCAGAGAAGCCGCTAGAGTCCACAGTGGGCTATTTAACGGGAGTCGAGTACGGAGTCACCTCATCTCTACAGGGAGAAAACTAGTGAAGACTTCAGCCGCACCTGAAAAGTAAACCGAAGAAAGCTAAGTGAATTACTGATTGATAATTCGTTCACATTAAAAAGCAAGCAGTGTTTGGTGACGCAATAAGTAAAACACTTACCTAGGTCAGCAGAGATCAGCATACAGAGTCCTGTAACAGAAAATGAAGAACATTATAGGATTTACTGAGGAAAGGTTCCTAAGGAAAAATTAATAGACAATACCAACAGTTAACTAGGAAAGTAAGGAGAAAGACTTACCAGAGTTATAGCAGCTCCGCAGTAACCTAAAGAGAGGAAGCAAACAGGAAAAGTTAAAGGCACAAAAGGCTTAATTTAGAAGACGACAGTTTTTAGAAAAGCAAGAGGCAAGAAAAGAAAGAAGAGAAATCACGAGAAGAAAGAGAAGGCCACACACAGAAACATTAATGGTAGGTTTAAAAGAAAAAGAGTTAGAAGATGTTTAGAAACAAAGAATAAATAGGTGTAATAAAAAGATATATGTTTTACAGATAATTAGTGACATCTATAACAAGAAAGAAGAAAAGGCAGAGTTGAACAGGAAGAGAGGCACAGAGTTCAGGATTCTGGGTAGGTAGAAAAATCATAAGAGAAGAGAAGAAAAGAGACCCAATAGAGTAGAGAAGGAATAATATTTTGTTGTGTGCTTAGTTACCCTTAGGAGTCTTCAGAAGGCAGAGCGATAGCTGAAGAAGAATTCCAGATAGGAAAACCAGAAGGTCCAGAACCAGTCTCTTCTATCGTTTATTACTTTATCCAATTTCCCCCTTCCCCCTTGCTAATCAGTTAGAGCCAAAGACATTTCTTGGGGCTGAGTGATTAGTAGTGGGAGTCGGGAAGCTAGCGACTTCTGTTCCTGTGCAAGACAACGGTAACCAGCGAGAAGCTGAAGGTGAGCTCTGACAAAGTGTGAGGCTGTGCACAGCTCCACCCTCCCATCCTTCCAGGATGGCCCATCAACTCACGCCTAAGCTCCTGTTGTGTGTGTCATGGAGGAATACAAAATGTCCAGCTGTCACCATCCCTAGACATCTATCAGGCACAAAAGGATAAGAGCAGAAAAATGCTTAATTTCTAAAAGTGGCCTATCCAAAATTGTACTAATAAATCTGACTTTGCCATTAAAGAGGATTTATCATTACAAGTCCATAGGTACCAAACATGATACATTTGCACCCTCTCAGTTAGAGATTGTGGCTTATTAAATGTAATGAGAAATCCCCAATGTAATCCTTTTAGAGGGGTATGCCCACAGAGTAGTGAAAAATGAGGTTTAGAGATTTTCACTAGCAGAACATGTAAACCTTAAAAGTACATGCCATAACTTTTAATTACACTGCACCCTTCCCTTTGGGCTACCTAAGGCCAACCTTAGAGGTGACTTATATGTAATATAAGGGGATTGTAAGGCTTGGAAAGGGGTGTTAAATTACAGGTCGACATGGCAGTGTGATACTGCATTCAGGCCACAATAGCAGGCCTGGCACAAGTTTTAGAGTGATACGTAAATCGATGGCATTGTAGCATTTTATTTACAGGCCCTGGTATTTGGTGTACAGAAAGGGCTTTTAAGTAAATTAAATTTGCCAATTAGGTATATACCAATAAAACCATGTTTAGGGGAGTGAGCACAAGCACTTTAGTGCTGGTTAGCAGTGGTAAGTTCCAAGGCCAACAAAAATAAAATCAGCAAAATGGGAAGCGAACAGGCAAAAGGTTTGTGGGAATACCAACTTGTGTCTGACAGAACTAATAGTGGTCCAACATCTTCAAGCTGAGACTGGGTTGTTTTGTGAGGAAATTGTCTTCATGACAATTACTGGATAAAGATCCAACAGGAATGATAGGTTCTCTAGGGTGTTGATGTCCTTGATAGTTTCCTCGAAATGAGAATACTTCCCAAACATAGTGCACTCCTCGTGGTGACATAATGTCAAGGCATATAGCCAAAAACCAGGCAGTCACAATTAAGATTTTCAGTGGGTAGAAACTCTCATGCGATATGAGGTACCCTCCGAACCACTGTTAGCTATTTGTAAAAGTGGACCTGGGATTTTGAGCTGGGGCCTATCCATTAATTCAACTGTTATATACGTAATCTTATGCACTATTCAAATGGTTCTGTAACAAACACATTCAGCCTCTGACAATGTGATACTTCTCAAAGGGCACAGCTCTATATATTAAACTCCATTCCCCACCAAATGAGTAGACACAGTCTTTCCTAAAGTTAGGGATGTATAAAGTGGGACAGAGAAGACAAAGCTCCAGGAAATCACTGCTGACCACCATGTTTAATAATGTGGTAATGAGGTGAAATTGGTAAAGATAATTAGTCTTGGAAAGGGTTACATATTCAAACTATTTATAAAAGGATTTTCATGATTCACCCATTTTTTTTTCATTTGATTGTATTAATAGTTGTCAAAGGCAAATATTTAGCGGTGTTTTTCCCGGGAAAACCGGAGTGTTGGGCACATGTGAATAATCTAATACACTTAACAGAGACTGGTCTAGATGCCATTTTTCAAGCTTCGACATATAACAGCCCTCACTTTCATGGTGTACAAAATGTAGTTGTTGGTTACTCAACATCCCTGTGAAAGTGAACCACTAAAGTAACTGAATTAATGTCTGCTTAATCATATTGAACCATCTGGTAGCTTGGCAAGCAAACAATCAGGATTAACTTAGGAAATGTGTTATGTTTTAACGCAGCACACAAACGGTAATAAAGTGAAAATACAACACAAGAAAAATCCCCACCAGTTTAGAAAAACTGAGTACATTTTTATACATTTTTTACCCTAGAATGACAAAAATCTGTCAATAAAACTGGAGTTATGTTTTTTTTTTTAAGTTTATGGTAAAAACTAGCACTTAAATGATCAAAGCACCAACAGCATACATTTAGTCTTGCAAGACTGTGTCAAAAAGTATGTCCTACCACGTTGGAGCGAGACTTGGATAGATAAAGTGGATTGGGCCCAGTCGACGCTTAGAAGAAATTTGAAGAAAAAGTCTCTGAGAAGGTAGAAGTTCAGCGGGGCGAGGCTGAAGGCGTTGTTGTCAGGGAGCTGCTGGACGAAGTCGCTGTGATGATTTCCACATTCTATCTCTAGTTTGGAAATCAAAAATCTTTAGGGGAACAAAGCTGGAAGCTATAGTTGATGGCAGTTCCATGAGGCCAAATATCCCTTTAGCGAATGACTGCTGAACAGTATTTGCTGTTGTTGAGAAGAATGTAGTGGAAGCTGTTGCAGAGTTAGACCGACCGGTGATGCACTTTCGATGGAAAGACAAGCAGGTTAGTACTGAGCTCCTCTTGGTTCTCATAGCCTTTTATAGTAAAAAAAAAATGTAAGTCCCAGGTTTTGCATTTTGGCTATTTGGGCACCTTTAGCACCACCACCATGGGTCCAAGGATGGAGAATACCCACTTGGAGGTTAGGACTCACTCCGACTGTGTCCAGATACAGGTTCAAGATAGTTGGAGCCTTTTTTTTGCCCATGAGGCTCTGATGAGATGCCAGCCAACTAGTCCTTAGAGTCATTCTGACAGTTATGGGTGCAGCAGTAGAACAGGGCTAAAAAAAAAAGGGCAGACATCTGAGGGTTCAAGACAGGCTTCAGGCAGCAAAGCACTCCTTCCAGGAAAAGCAAGGCAGGCTTCAGGAGTACACAGCCAGCCACAGCAGCAAGCAGGCCTCACAGAGTTCTTCAGCAGGTCCAGAAAGTGAACTGAAGAGTGGGTCTGAGAGTCTATTTTTATACCTGGTGCCGTCCAAGGCATTCATCAGGGTGCGTTTGCTTTACAAATCCTCCCCTATTAATGTATTATTTAAAACATTCAATCAGACAGGAACTTGACTCTTAGTAGGTATACAGATGGTTAGGGATCCTTGATGAAAGTGTGACTACATGGCCAACCTTCCTGTGCTCCCCTGGGGCCTATAATAAAAAAAAACAGGGGTACCTCTAATTAGGCAAGTATTCACTGCCTGCTGCAATCCTAATAATTTTATCGTGCATGTATGATTTAATGTTTCAAATAATATGTTGATGGGGGAGTATTAGCAAAGCAAAGCCACCCTGACAAATGCCTCTGACCGTGTCGCCTAGTAGAGTAGGCAGAAACGTGCTGGCACCATAAGAGTGATAGGACCATTAGATTCCAATTGACCCTTAACATAGTCTATTGTTACCTTTCAAATCCACCCCACTAATAAAGGGAAACATTGGGAGTGGATGAGGAATTTTTAACATTATCTCCCCCTACTATTCATATACAAAGAGCTCCCTGGAATTCAGTCGAGCTGATCCTGACCTTTAGGAGTCAGGATGAACACAATGATAAAGCATGTCACTACTAAAGTGAGTGAAAGTTGTAAATAATTATATTTTTTTCCTTTTTCCCACTTTTCTTTGAAGTGGAGTATAGTTGTGACACACACCCCATCTAACCTTCTGTCATTTGGCAGAGAGATACTACATGTTTTAATTTGCATTGCCCCAGGAGAACGTATCCCCGACATCCTTTGTTTTACATAGGGTCTCCTGATCGTTCAGATCAACAGGTCTTCCAACCTGTACACCTTAGTTTAAAGGTAAAGTATTTGTGCAACACAGCACAAACAAAATCCAACACCGGCTTAAGAAAATAGAGCTTAGTATGATAGATAAAACACAACCAAAATGACAAACTTCCAATTAGTAGAAGAGAAGATATTGAATTTTACAGTTTTTAGAGAAAATAGCTCCAAAAGTCTTAAGAGTCATTTGTGGATATCTGGTCACGCCAGACCAGGACAAAGTCACAACTTCAGGCTGACCACAGAAGAGCCCTGGCTGGTTACAGGGACCCAGTATAAAACACTTGAAAAAGTACCTTAAGTCCTGGGTTGCAGCACGTTGTATACATCTGCAATGGAGATGTGCTGCGCAGTAAAAGTGATGCATCAGTTCTGAAATGGGGTGAGGCTGAGGTGTGAGGGCCTGCATGGAGGATCTTGATGATGGGGCATTGTGGATGCGGCATGCAGTCGTAGTGATGCACCATTTCAGAGGAGCTGTGAGATGAAGTCCGGCTGCCATCGACAAAAGATGCAAGGGCCTGCGCTGAGCATGTGTAGGACAGTGGTGGTTCTAAAGGCGCTGCGTGTTGCAGTGGTGATGGGGGTCTTTGTGACCGTTCCAATCCATGCATCAGCGGAGGTGCATTGGTTCTGCTTGGGGTTGGCCACGTAACAGATGTTCTGCTGAATCCACAGAGGCTGGCAAAGCACCTTACGCCCACCTTCAAGAGTCCAGGACTGGGGTGGCACCAGTTGGCAGGACAGACTCACAAGTGGCAGAGTCCAGGTGCAGATGCAAGGTTGTTGGGAGCCTGTTGTGTGCTTGAGACTTCAGATCAGGAGGTCAATCAGCTAGCCCTTGGAGTCACTCTAGGTTCTGGATTCAAGAGATGCAGGTCCAGCCCTTCTCACCCAAGCAGGAGGGCAGTAGATGGCAGGCCAGGACAGCAAAGCAGGGGTCCAGCAGAGTGCAGTCCAGAAGGGTGGCAGTGCTTCAGCAGCACAGTAAGCCATCTTCCTGGCAGAGTATCCACAGGTCCGGAAGTGTACTGATGTGGTAATGTCTGAGGTAAAGTATGTATACCCAGTTGTACATTTGAAGTGAGGGAGACGCTTCTGGAGGTTTCCATTTGAAGTCCCCAGGCATCTTGCCTCCCCTGCCCTGGCTCCAAACTAACTACAGGGGGTATGCAGCCCTTTGTGTGGATGCAGGACACAGTTTAATCTGGCATAAGCAGTGCTGTGACCAGCTCCTCCGCCCCATCCTACCAGTGATGACCCATCCAGACACACCTAAGCTCCCTATTGTGTGTGGCTCTCTAGGAGGAAATCTCAAAGCCCAAGTGTCAGCTACATCCAGTTTTGCGACCAGAGACAGGGTACAGGCACTAAATGGATAAGGCAGAAAAACTCCAACTTTAAAAGTGGCATTTTCAGAATTGTATTTTAAAATCCGACTTCATCATAAATTAGGATTTTAAATTGTGAATTCAGAGACACCAACTCCAATGTTATCAAATGGGAGAGATAGGAGTTGCACTAGTGAAAAATGAATTGGAGAGTTTTTCACTACCAAGACATGCAAAACGTTCATGTTTATGGTTACATTGCCCCCTGACATCTGGGATGTCCAGGGCCTACCCTATGGCTGACTTTTATGTATTAAAAAGAAAGTTTTGGCCTGAAAAAAGGTTTCTTTTGCCATGTTGAAATGGCAATTTAAACCACACACACAGAGTCTGCAATGGTAGGCTTGAGACTTGTTTAAAGGCTACTTAGGCTGGTGGCACAATCAGTGCTGCAGGCCCACTAGAAGCATTTAGTTTATAGGCACTGGACATACATAGTGTCACTTTCCTAGGGTCTTACAAGCAAATTAAATATGCCAATTGGAGATCAGCCAAAGGAGTTAGCACATGCACTTTAGAACTGGTTAGCAGTAGTGAAGTGTGCAGAGTCCTAAGGCCAGCAAAAACGAGATCAGAAAAAATGGAGGAGGAAGAAAACAATTAGGAGGGAAGACCACCCAAAGCCTGACCAGTTTGACATGGTTTGTATGGCTCACACCCCAAAAGAGATAGGTTTCTGCCCTATACGTCTAAACAGTGACATCATTCCCTAAGAGACAATATAGTGGGTTTATATCATTCAGAGTGTGAAAAGATGTTCATTGGCATACATACTGAGCTTGTTGTGGGGATTCTGCTCATGCACAGAACTATGCACAGGAAACCAGGACCTCAGTGAATTGTGGTGTACCAAAAAACTCACCTCAGTACCCAGAACCGATATCCGACTAGCATCAGTGTCTCATTCGTTCTCCGTATCATCTCGAAGCTACCAATGATTAGACAACCCAGAACAAGCGACTTACAGTACTCAGGAATGGTGGGAATCAGAAACACCTTTCCGTTATTATTCTCATATCAATCCACAACAGAGTAATCAGAGACACGGAAAAGTTTAAAATGTTTATTTTTAACTACGTGCTCTAAGGTGCAGTACTTTGGCTAATATAAGCAGGCAAATGATTAAAAACAAAACCATCAGCATTGTTACAATACCATAGAAAATGAAGGGAGAAATCATAGTAAAAATGATAATGGAAAACAAGTCCTATAATACTTAGTGAACCACCCTCCCTTTGTGGTAAATATTTCATTACCGGTACTATTTTTTATGCGGTAAAGTCTAGTAAGAATAACTCAGTAAATATAAGAGGCAGAATCCGTGGTATTAGAGGTTCTAAAAGGCTTTATTCCTCTACAAAGGAATTACAATTCGAACTGCAGGCTTCCAATTCCATCACCATGGGGGTTCAGGAAGGAAGGCGATACATTATTGACAGATAATCAGTTTTATAAGAAATGCATTACAGTGAAACAGATGCAGGAGGCGTAACAGTTGATAAGATAGATAAAATATGCATACGTAACTAAAAAAGGCGGACATATAGGCGTAACTTAGAAAACGTCATTATACATGATGTCACAAGTGGGTGGATCCATAAGAGAATCCTGCAATGTCAGCAGAAATATTTGGCAGAGATGCGCGCGCAGCCGCATGACGTGTGATTGACGTGCAACTAGAGGGTGAAGGGGACTTGACATTTAGCTCTACATGTGGAGACAGAAGTCTGGGGGGTCATGTCAACCTAATCCCAAATCATATCTAATATCTTATGTTTAAAGAACTGTATTATCCAAAAGGAAAGGTCTCTCGGACAGAATCTATTCTATACTGACTGTTAGTGCGTGTACAAGCGTCTAAGTGTCTACATGAGATGCGAGGAGGCAGGAATCTTCCATGGTAACAGGGGCTATGAATTACTTGCACGAGGACAGCGAGGCCTGGCCCTTAGCACGGTAGCTGGAAGAATGTTTACCTAAACTACTAGACAGGAATGCATCGGATGAGGAGCGGAGCAGATAATCTTGAAGGTGAAATACAGTTTTTGGCAGGCAACAGGCTGGATCAGGCACCGTTAGCCACGCAGGGAGTAGGACAAAGTTCATGGATACAGATGCAGGCTCGGACTGGAGCTTTCAGAGGCAGAAGGCAGGAAAAGGCTTGATGGCAGAATTCAGGGCCTACTCGCCTGAATCTGTAAAATGTGGAAAGTGAACCACATAAAGTCGGTGGCCTTTCATACTTAGGAATGGAATATCTGACCCATTCATGGAGGATCTGAAAGAGGACATGTTGACGGTGGACGCACATGTATTTGCGTCTTCAAAACTGGAACTGGAGGGAACATACATGTACTTATAGCATGCACATGGAGCCGTTGGGGTCTACGATAGGGGACATAACTGATCACAAAATTCATATTTCCTCATTCCCTCCTTGTCCCCTACGGACCCTCAGGAGATATCGATCTTCATCAATCCATCGATCTGTTCTTATAGCATCATTTGTTCTTCTTTCTTCTTCCGGGATTTTGAACGAAAACTTGGAGGTGGGATACACGATGTGGCACACAGGCCGCAAATCGCTGGCCCACATTGTAGACATAAGCAGCAACTGAATAGTATGAGGAAGCCAATACCTAGGGAGGATAGGATCCTCCATCCCCAGGCGGACAACACGCCCCAGAACCAACCGGACCAAGTCCAGGTGCCTGGACTCTGGTGTATCTGGCTTATAATCTTATGAAGGCGGGTTATGGCTTTATATACTGACGGCGAATTTTCTGGTATGAAAATGCAGCAACTTGATCCGATGACCCTACAAGCTCCGCCCCTATCGGCCAGGATGACGTCAAGGACAAGACGATTTTGAAGCACAACAATCCGCATAGCAGACTGCTCTTCTGTTAAATTGCCTAAGGCGGAAGTAGTCTCGTTCACTACTGCTTCAAGGGTTCTAGTTAATCTACGTATCAGCTTACTATTAGTGACTGTACCTATATAGGGAAAGAAACCTTTATTGAAATCTGTGTATTGCTCCCATGCCGTTTCAGTGTAATCGACAATCGGGAGATCTCTCTGCTGTCTATTGTGTACTAAATGGGTATTTCTATGATAATCAGGAGGAGCTAGGAAAACAGGTGGCAGAAGGAATGCTATGTAACAGGTACCATCCCAATCTAGAGGTAGACGTATATATGCGGTCTGGCCACATATGAAGTAGGAATGACGGGAAGCTCTGAATGTAGACTTGCCTTGATCACTGAAATGTATTACAGTGGTGCATTTACTATGGCCCATGTGTATGGAACCATTTTTTTAAACACATAATTCCCCTTTAACTGGGAATACTGACATGGCGGGCAAGATTGGTGTAGCTTCAGATTCAACGTTCAGGATCATGAGGTTAAGTGTAAAATTACCTAATCCATATACTTCATTTTCTAGATCAGTTCCTGTTCTTTTGGGAAGTCCCTCCTTGTTAGGGTAGCAGACTTTAAGCAAAACTAGGTTCAGGTTTCCCCATACCCAGTTGTCTTGATAAACTGCGGAATTTGAATCTAGGGAATTAATCAAACTAAACCATGCTCCACAGGAGCCATTGTGTGTGAACGGATATGGAAATAGGGGCAAAACTCCCTTATAGTTCTGATAGGGAGGGAGTCGGCCACATATCCAACAATTTGTAGCATTGCTGGTCTGATGGGAATGATGTAACATACTAATGAATGTGTTGTTGCGCAGCGCAAATCTATAGGACAACTCATGCGGAGGTAATTCACTAAAAGAATGTTCAGCAGTAACATTGTAAGCACGTTTAGAAATAGGGTAATACATATGCAGCAATATACTAGAAATGATGATCAGAAGACTTAGAAAAAACAAAATTAATAATGTTACTGTGCAGTGACTACGAAGTGATTTACAATACGCATGCTTTTTAAGTTGCATCTGTCGATTTCTTTCTCTATTCCGGTCTAGAGGATACATGTCAGAGACAAATTCAACCGATTCACCTTGGAGAGGACTTAAACAATCAAATTGTCTGACTTGCTAGACCTTAATTTCAGTTTATAAAGTTTGTGTTTTGTCAGTTCAACCAAGGGGAGCTTTGAGTCTGTCTGTGAGGGCATGCAGGGCTGAGTGTTCACACTGGACGGTAGTCCATAAAATTTCTTGATATGACTCGAGTGCAACCACCCTTTACGTCCCTCGATCTTCACGGCTGTCCTTGTTGTTAGTAGAACGAGTTTAGGCGACCTCCACCTAGGCTCCAGTTGGGTCTTCCGGTCGAAATTCCGTACCAGAACCAAGTCACCTGGAACCACGTCATGGGGCTTCACCTCAGTGTTATCGGGTAAAGCTGCAGCTACCTGTGAACGACAAGATTGTAGTGCAGACATCAAGGAAGCCAGGTAATCTGTCAGCATATTACAGTCAACATCAGTGATTTTGCGAGGTATAGGTGTCCCCCACATATTTGGTGGTCTACCGAAGATCACCTCGTACGGGGATAGCCCTGTTCGAGAATGTGCTACCATTCTCATGTAAAAGAGCGCAACTGGTAAGGCTACTATCCAATCGACACCTTTTTCTCTACATATTTTGGACAATCTAATTTTCAGAGTTTGATTATGGCGTTCCACGAGACCTGCTGCCTCGGGATGTCGGACACAGTGGAATTTCCATTGGTAGCCTAACAAAAGGGAAACGTGTTTCATTAGTTCGGATGAGAATGGCTGGCCATTATCTGAGTAGACAACACGTGGCAAACCATACCGTGGGAAGAATTCTCGAACTAACTGTTTGGCAGTAGTCGGGGCAGTGTAATCTGAAACCGGGTAGGCTTCTGTCCAACGGGAAAGAGCACAAACAACTACGAGAACATATTTGAATCCTTGACATCGTTCCATCTGGATATAATCCATCTGGAGGGCTTCAAAAGCATGGTCGGGAGGTTGAAATCCACCCTGCTCTACGGGGATGCTTTTACCTGGATTAAACTGACAACATATCATACAGGTACGTACTTTCTGTTTGGCTGCTGCTCGCAAGTGTTTGTTGAACCAAATGTGTTGAATACTGTCTAGCATAGCTTTTTCTCCTAGGTGCGCTGGACTATGTATTGTGTTAATGATGACTTGAACCATGGAGTCGGGAAGAAACCATATAGATTTTTCCTTCGTCATCCATCCTTGATCCGTTTGGATCCCTCCTAATTCAGTCCATTTCTTTATTTCTTCTGGTGTAGCATGTGTCTGTATGTCAATTACATCAAGGGCGGGATCCTTAACCATCATGCAATGTGTTGGTGTCGGAACTATTGTCTTTGTCGTGTCAGTTGTATGAGTCTGATTCTGAGCAGTCTGTTTAGCTGTTCTGTCAGCTAAGTCGTTACCCTGAGAAATGATATCGGTAACTTTTGTATGGGCTTTGCATTTCATAATCGATATTGCAGTAGGTAAATGAATCGCGTCTAATAGGGCTTGAATGAGGGGTCCGTGTTGGATGTGGGCACCGTGAGAAGTTAAATAACCTCTCTCTCGCCACAGTACGCCGAAGTCATGGACGACTCCGAATGCATAACGTGAATCTGTGTATATGTTGACTTTCTTATTTTTGGCTTGAATACAAGCTTGTGTCAGAGCGATGAGCTCTGCTGCTTGAGCTGACAAAGTGTTAATACAATTTGTTTCAATGACTTCAGTGTCTGTTGTGACTGCGTAAGCGGCCACTAACTCTCCTGTACTTGTTCTCATACATGAACCATCTACATACAATGTCAGGTGTGGATCTGATAAAGGGATGTCTGTCAAGTCTTGTCTGGGTTTCGTCGTGATAGTAATGACTTCAATACAATCATGTGCTAATGGATCTGTTCCATTTACTGGCAAAAGTGTGGCAGGATTTAACGTATTACAACGTCTGATTTCTATGTGTGGCTGAAACAATGTCAATTCGTAACCGGTGAGTCTCGCTATAGTCAAGTGTTGTGTTTGTGTGCGGTTCAAGAGAACCTCTACTGCGTGTGGTACTTGTACTGTCAATTGATGTCCTAACACTATGGCATCGCTTTGTCTGATTGCTAAAGCTGTTGCTGCCACTGATTTCAGGCACGCAGGAAGAGCCTGAGCTACTGGGTCTAATGTACTAGAGAAATAAGCACATGGTTTGTGTGATCCTGCTTGTTCCTGAGTGAGTACTGACAAGGCAGTACCATCGCGTTCTGTAACAAAGAGTGTAAACTGTTTACTGTAACATGGTGTTGCTAAAACAGGTGATTGGCATAAAGCTTTCTTTAAGCTTTCAAAGGCATGTGTATGTTCTTGAGTCCAAGGGAGGACAGTCGATGTGGCTGCCTCCTGTGTTGTCAACTGGATGAGTGGTTTTGCTAGAAATGCATATTGAGGGATCCACTGCCTACAGTATGAAGTGAGACCTATAAAAGCCCGCACCTCCTTTTGTGTCTTGGGTGGTGACATGTTAGCAATTAACTGGATGCGGTCGGGTGTAAGCTGTCTTCCCTCCTTGGACAGCGAGTGCCCAAGGTAAACAACTCGCTGGACACAGAATTGCAGCTTAGAAGGGGACACCTTGTGCCCCTTGTCGGCCAAAAATTTTAAAACCGTCAGTGACGCTGTTTCACATTCAGGTTCGCTTCGGGCGGTGATCAGCAGATCATCGACATATTGAAGCAAGGCAGTGTTAACTGGCATGTGGATACTGTCAAGTTCTCGTTTCAGTGCTTGGCTATAGATGCTGGGGCTTTCTGTAAATCCTTGAGGTGCGCGTGTGAATTTAAAACTTCGTCCATTTAAACTGAATCCGAACAGATATTGACTTTCCGGATCTATTGGGACGCTAAAGAAAGCATTCTTGAGATCAATTACAGTGAAGAATGTTGCTTCTGAGTCAATAGCTGTTAGTAATGAAGAGATATCTGGGACCACAGGGTATTGTGGTACAATACATTTATTCAATTCGCGCAGATCAATAACTAATCGATATACTGGTGGTGCTTTTGGATCCGTTCTTTTAAGAATCGGAATTATCGGGGAATTGCATACATTGGAGTCGGTTTCGACAACCACTCCTTGTGCAATGAGCTCGTCAATGATTTGCAGCAAAGCCACAACAGCATCTGGTGGTAACTTGTATTGTCGCATTCGTGGTAGTACTACTCCTGTTTTTAGTGTGACACGATATGGTGTAATGTTCATGCAACCAACATCAGTGGGGCCTTGTGCCCATAAATGTGTAGGTAAATTCTGCAGCCGGTGATCCATGTCTCTGGACACGTAGTGACCTTTAAAGTCACGTAAAAATAGTCGTACTCCTTCCGGAGAACAACATATTATAGCTCCTAGAGCTTTCAATGTTTTTATGCCTAACAAGTTTTCTGGACATGATTTAGTAAGCAATAAATCTGTAGTTCGTGTCAATGGACCAACCGTAAGTGGAAGGGGTTGCGTTACTTCATTAATTATAGGTTTTCCTGAGAATCCAAGGGAAATATTTTGTGAGCCTGAGAGGGGTGCCCCTGGAACTTCACTGCGTCGTATAGTTGTTCTGCTTGCCCCTGTATCAAGTAAAAACTTTCTGTCTTCCCCTAATAGTTCACTATGTACATAAGGTCCCTCTTGGTCTACAGGAACCTCAATAAGGGGTAAGCCAACTTCCCTCTCTAGGCTATTTCATGTGTATCGCTGATAATCGGGATAATCTGCTTGTGCATACTGATACATCTGTTGTGTTGTTGCTTGTGTGGCAGCAATAGGCTGCGCTTGTGGTGGTGCTACGGTCTGTTGTGGAGCTGCCTGTTGCGGAGCTAGTTGTTGTGGAGCTGACCTAGGTTGTGCATGCTGAGGGATTTGTTGTTGATTCTGATCCTGTCTAGGTGGACGTGGTCTTTCCTGGGTTCTACCTGTGGCAATATTATGTTTCAGGACTGGACAATCGTGTATATAATGACCTTGTTGTTTACAATAGTTGCATGTCCCTTTCGTCGGACCTGTGGAATCACCCGTTTTATGACCATCAGCTGGAACTGACTGAGCAACAAGCATTTTCATTTTTGTATCTTTCATACGTCTTTGTTCATGTTCTTGTTCTTCTCTAATTCTATTGTGGTGATATTGTAACATCTGTAACATCTGTGACGGGGTGTTACCTTGCCAGGTACTCTCAAATTTCAGTACTCTATTCTTAACTTGCGGCAGGGAATTTTCAACTAATTTTGTCACAAACAGATGTGGATATGACTCGCTACTTGCTTTTATGCCACTATTTATACCAAAACATTTTTCAAATCGGGAATAGAAATCACTAGTGTCTTCATCTTGCTTTTGTTTACAGGCTGAGATTGCACCCCAGTCCTCCTTTTTCGTAGTTAATAAACGTGGCAGTACCTGCACTAGTAATCCTGGTAGTGCTGTAGTCTTTTCCCCAAGCCCTGCTCCTGCAGCTCGGGCCTTTTCTTCGTTTTCTAATGCTGTCCAATCTATCTTTTGGTCTCCCACCTCCCATTCCTTTTCTTTCAGTTTCTCGTAAACACCGGCAGGCATTAATACTTTTAATATTTTCATAATGTCGGGGTAGGTATACTCTCCCATGAGTAACATGTCTTTTATCTCACGGTGGAAACCTGCTGGATCTTTGTCATGGCTGGGTACTACTTTCTTCATTTCTAATAATTCAATTTTGGTTATAGGCGTGTACACAAACACGCGTGTAAAGTTATTACCTTCACCTCTTATTGGGTGTACTTCGCGTAACGGATTCTGTCTATCTATGTGATACAGTTTTCTTCCCATAATGGGAACCGGAACATGTTCTGGGCATACGAAAGTTATATACTGGTTTCGAAATTCTAGAATTTCTTTAATCAAATCAGTACCTGACCCTCTCCATTTATTCGTGAGTAGTTCGGTCAATATGTCAGGTAAGGGTCCTGGATCGGAGTGTTGGCTTTTATATAATATAAGGAGGTGTTGAATCATGTATATACTAGCTAAACGCTGTTCGTATGGGGCAAGATTCAGAAACGTGTGTGCTAGTGCATCATCATTGTATTCGCTGGGACTGTCAGCCCATTGTACTGCTGACCTGGCTAATTCTTGTTCGTCCATGGAATCGAGCATATGGTACCCCCTTCGATCTCGGAGTAATTTATCAGCGGCTTGGAATAGGTGTTCAGGGGACCTTGTATTTAACATAGGGGTTTGAAAATGTCTGTTACATTCTGGACGTATCGGACGTATCGGATCATTAAAGCCCCTAGCATTATTATGGGGTCTTCCTCTACCTACGTAAGCTATCGTTTCTAATTGTTCTGATTCTTGCTCCTCCTCTTCCTCTGATTCAATTCTGTCTGCTTCTCGTCTTTCTTTATGTATTCGTTCTACTTCCTTGCGGATTTTTCGATACATGGCGATTATACACGCCTGTTTATCATGTTTCTCGTCTGATATGTTCTGACCCCATTTGGCAAGTTTTTGCATGGTATCATGATCTGCCCCAGGCCTGTCTTGGTTCCTAATCACGCAATTTATGAAGAAACGTAGTAGTTGTCTTTGTACATCCACTTTCTGGTATTCCATAGCTTCGTTAATACTCTCTGGACCTCGCCCTGTTTGGACAAAATGATATATATTGTCTAGGTGTTCAACCATTCCTGGTATCGTCATTAAATACAATGTAGCTCGTCGTATACGTAGTGATGATATTAGTAATCTGTCCTGTTTACCTGGCACTGGATCGTATCTACAATCCACAAGATGTTCTTTAAACATGTCGGATGTCGCTAGTTGGGGTGTACGTTGGAGTGCTAAATCTCTAAGGGTCTGTTTATTTCGCGGCGGTGTGGCAAACATGTCTGTCGTACCTCCTGTAGCACCATCTGAGGTGCTGGGCAAGAAAGGATTCGTTGGACGTAAGATAGAAATTGTAGATGCGGGAAAAACAGTAGAAACGGATGGACCTGTTGGAACTTGTGTAGGAGTTTGTTGTTGCGGGGATACAGACGGATGCTCTTGATGTTGAACACCATCGGCAAGCGGTGTGTGTGGTATGGTATTAGCATACACGGGAGCTACGTCATCTAAATAGGAAGAAAGGAAAACGTCCTTTGCCGTTTTAGGATGTGTTTTGGGATGTGCTTTTATCGGGAGCAGTGGGGGAGTCAAGTCTTTTGGTATTTCCGGGGTAGCCTTAGGTAACCCTTCGGCCAGAAGAGGATACATACCATTAATAAGAGTGTTTCTTTGTCTATCTACTTGTTCTGTTTTTACTCGGGTACCTTCCTCAATTAATAGATTTTCTCGGGCTTTATTTGAATTCTCCCAACCTTTCTCTTCCTGTCTGAGCGCTTTTTCTGTACGTCTATATGATTCTTTACGCCATAATTCAATGGCATCTTTCTGTGACTGTCTGGCTTTCTTTTTCCATAATTCTTCTTCTACTCACATGATGCAATCGGCATCCCAGGTCCCCGCTGCGGGCCATCTCTGACTTTCTGGCAAAACCTTGGTGTAGTCCACCCATAAATTAAGAAATAATACGGCATCTAGGCCATGCTTATGATACATAAAGTATCCTGGGGTATCCCTAGGTGGAATGGGAACAGCTTCTTCGAGTACCCCTTTTCTAGTTTTGATCTGTCTTAATTTCGAAAAGAGCGGCATTTTTAGATCTGGTTACTTAATCTTAAACACACTTAATACAGTAAACACAATAATGAACAGTCATTCACACCACAATGTATAGAACGTATTAAAACATTTAACACTTAACATTTAACGAACGATGATAACTAATAGAAAACTAGTTACTGACATAATACTGACATTAGATAATTCTTATTTATCTGCAAGACATACTAGATATACTGCTAAACAGTACAGATACACTGCTGAAACAGTGCAGACCGGATTTGTGTACCCAAACCCGTCTTGACCGGCACAGACTATGTGCACGTTAAATGCCTCCCCGGCAATGGTACTCACCGGGTAGCTCGGAACGGAAGGCCTCGGAACTGAACTGAAACTGGACCGGACTGGACTCGACTCGACTGGACTCGGAACTTCGGAACCTGGTGGGCCTCTGTATACCTCGGATCTTGCTCTCTCAACTAGGCTCTGGTCGGGATACTTCGCACTTCTCACCGCCTCGTCTGGGTGTTGATCGCAGCCTCAGTCACCCCCGCTTGGCCGGAGGGAGATACAGGAAATCCTGCAGGTACGCGTTTTTGTCCGTTCAGCTGTGGCAGGAGACCGGGCCTGCAACGCACCTCCGGCGCGTGAGATGAGAAAGTGTCCCTGTTCGGGTGCCAATTTATGTGGTAAATATTTCATTACCGGTACTATTTTTTATGCGGTAAAGTCTAGTAATAATAACTCAGTAAATATAAGAGGCAGAATCCGTGGTATTAGAGGTTCTAAAAGGCTTTATTCCTCTACAAAGGAATTACAATTCGAACTGCAGGCTTCCAATTCCATCACCATGGGGGTTCAGGAAGGAAGGCGATACATTATTGACAGATAATCAGTTTTATAAGAAATGCATTACAGTGAAACAGATGCAGGAGGCGTAACAGTTGATAAGATAGATAAAATATGCATACGTAACTAAAAAAGGCGGACATATAGGCGTAACTTAGAAAACGTCATTATACATGATGTCACAAGTGGGTGGATCCATAAGAGAATCCTGCAATGTCAGCAGAAATATTTGGCAGAGATGCGCGCGCAGCCGCATGACGTGTGATTGACGTGCAACTAGAGGGTGAAGGGGACTTGACATTTAGCTCTACATGTGGAGACAGAAGTCTGGGGGGTCATGTCAACCTAATCCCAAATCATATCTAATATCTTATGTTTAAAGAACTGTATTATCCAAAAGGAAAGGTCTCTCGGACAGAATCTATTCTATACTGACTGTTAGTGCGTGTACAAGCGTCTAAGTGTCTACATGAGATGCGAGGAGGCAGGAATCTTCCATGGTAACAGGGGCTATGAATTACTTGCACGAGGACAGCGAGGCCTGGCCCTTAGCACGGTAGCTGGAAGAATGTTTACCTAAACTACTAGACAGGAATGCATCGGATGAGGAGCGGAGCAGATAATCTTGAAGGTGAAATACAGTTTTTGGCAGGCAACAGGCTGGATCAGGCACCGTTAGCCGCGCAGGGAGTAGGACAAAGTTCATGGATACAGATGCAGGCTCGGACTGGAGCTTTCAGAGGCAGAAGGCAGGAAAAGGCTTGATGGCAGAATTCAGGGCCTACTCGCCTGAATCTGTAAAATGTGGAAAGTGAACCACATAAAGTCGGTGGCCTTTCATACTTAGGAATGGAATATCTGACCCATTCATGGCGGATCTGAAAGAGGACATGTTGACGGTGGACGCACATGTATTTGCGTCTTCAAAACTGGAACTGGAGGGAACATACATGTACTTATAGCATGCACATGGAGCCGTTGGGGTCTACGATAGGGGACATAACTGATCACAAAATTCATATTTCCTCACCTTGACTAGTAAGCTAGTTTTATAAACTAATAGAAGGTCTCTAGGTTTGGATTGGGAACCCTATACCCCAAAGATCAGCTTAGGTGAATCACATCACAGGATCAGCTCCGCTCTCTGTGTCTGGAAAGGTTTTCACCAAGTGTCCGAATCATGCATGCAAATGCAATATTAAAGGCACCCGAGTTTCAGATATTTGCAGCTGTGTACATGTTGTGTCTGTAGCGTGGGCCGATCAACCTGAATTCAACAGCATATATTGTTATTTGACCTTGACGGCTTCTGCACACAGTGTTCATACTAAGGTCCCGGGGCACATCTAGGGATGTGAACAACAGACCGTTTTCATGTGAAGAAAAAGCAAGCAAGCAGTTTTACTTGTAATAACAGCTACCTGTAGTGTTGTGTGCAAAAGCAGCAAAGCGCTTATGCTAACATAGCAATGTGTGCACATAAAACCCTATCTCCACTATAAGATTGCTGATTTAACCCAAAGTTTAGATGAAATCAGATTGGAATTTCGACAAATGACATGTTATATGTTGGTGGATACACTTTTATTACAAGCTAGAGGCATCTATTGTTAAGTCTTTCTTCCCTTATTTTTACAGCGTTTAAAAGAACACCACAGCTCCAGGAATCCTGCACCCCTCCGAAAGTAGTTACTAAAATAAATAAAAGAGATAAATAGCAGTAGTCCTTACTTTATTTTTTTTTTTTTTTTATACAGATATGTGTATTACAAAACTCTGGGCCTGATTCACAAAGGTAAAGTTACACTTTTGTGTAAGATTTTTTGCTATTCATAAAGTTTTTTACTAGTAGCATCTTTATGAATGCGGAGTGTCTGCACATAGAGATAAAAAACAACATATCCACCAAACCTGGATGAGACCTGTGTTTCTCTCAGGGCTGGTAGATATGGGAGTTGTTTCACCCACCTAGGAGACCTTCGATAGACCCTTCTGCCACCAGCACAATGGATACTCAAGGCCAACATCCTTCCCACAAAGAACGAGATTAGGATGATTCGCCATCAGCAGAGGCCAAGCAAAGGGAGTGGGGAACTCAAGGTAAGTGTAGTGTCCTCTCCCCGTTCGACAGTGGAAGGCAGGTTGACCCTTTTTGTTCAATGATTAGTTTATTTATCGAAAGACCAATGGGTATTACAGGCAGTTAGAGGGTTTCAAATAGAATTCAATGCATTCCCAACACTGATCAGGTGGCTTTGCCAATACATGTTTCTCAAGAAGCATGAAATCTGGTCACCACAGAGGTCTAGGAGTTGTTGCAGAAGGGGGCTATAGAAAATGTTGCTTACACCACAATGGTTTTGTCAGCGACATGTTCCTAGTGCACAATTTGAGGGAGCTCAACCAATGTGTTCTGCACTGCCATTTTATGTGCCTGAAGGACATCCTTCTTCCAAGAGACCGGATGGTGCATCTGGATTTAAATGACACAGATCTAACAGTGCCAATATTTCAACAGCACAAGACGTAAATGCAGCTCCTGTGGCAAGAAGTGGTGTTCAGTTCAAGTCCTTTGATGCTTCAGCAAGTTCATGAGGACTTAGGTAGTGCCCCACAGAGCACAGGGGCTGAGGATGACAATGTAGCTGGAAGAGATCATATTCCTAGGACAGGATAGAGGGAGGTTGGTGAGGCAAGTTCAGGCAGCTATAGAGTTGATTCAGTCATTAAGTTTGGGGAGAGGTTGTGGTGTAATGGCCAGAGCTGCCACCTTTGCAGCTGGGTAACCAGTTTTGAGTCTTGGCGTCAGCTCAACATTCTGTGATTCTGAAGAAATCACTTAATCTCCCCACGCCTACAAAAAAAAGTATGTGTACTTGTGTAATGTAGATGGTACTCATGCAAAGTCCTGTAATACCTTCAAGTCGAGTTTGACTACATAAAAATGCACAAAAAAGAAACATTTCATTATCTAAGTGGAATATATTCTTCTTTTGCAAGAAACTGAGGTAAAGGTGATACAGTAGGAGTTGAAGATCTTGCTGTCACAACATCGGATTTTTTTCTGCTAGTTGGCGAGGCTGGTGGGCCTGCTTCCACCATCAATTCAGGCATTTTTTACAGGACCTCTTTATTACCTAGCACCCCAGCAACAGATGATAAGACCCTTTATGAGAAGTTTAGAATACTGACAAACAGTCCCTTTAAATGAGGGTTCAATAGATGAGATAGGTTTGGGGGCTACATCATGTACGCGCATTGAATGGGTGAGCCATCTACATCATGTCCTCAAATCTTACCTTAGACTTAGATGCACGTCAATGGGGTCTGGAGCGCAAGATGTGACAGTTACTTGACATTGGGAGGATGGTCTTAAAGGAATGTTAGTGCACATACATTGTCTAGAGCTTTGTGCAGGCTCCTTTGCATTCCAGAGCTTTACGAAAAATATGATCAAATGCATTATCCTCCTTCACATGGTCAAGTTTTCAGTAGACGGGTACATAAACAGATGAAGAGGAATTAGGTCAACGTTACTGGAGGTCTAGCCAGGTCCCTTCCGGAATTTTATCTGAAGAGGAAAATATCTCTGATCTCAAAATACCTCCCAGCACCGAACAATGTAGTAGCTGATTGATATTCAAGGACCACATATGATGGTAGCAAGTAGTATCTGAATCTGCAAATTCTTAAGACTAAAACATGGGATCCTTTTAGTACAGCCCTTTTGGTCCTCCACTTGACACCTTAGCTAGGAAAAGATTACAGTTGGAGAATGGATCCCAAAGCTCCAGCAATAGATGCCTTTCTTAAAGATTGGCCCAATGGGAATCTTTATCATTTCTACCATTTTTCATGATTACAAGGTGTGTTTCCAAGGTCCGTAAACAATTGGAAATCACCACAATGGTATTTTCATTGTGGAGGTTGCAGCCTTGGTTCACTTCAGTCCTAAATTGTCAGTTGATTGCCAAATTCTTATTCCAACATTTATTCAACTGTTTAGGGATGCTCTGATGTTGTTTCAGAACCTGGTTTCAGAGGACAGGGTCACTCTGGTGGCATGGAGTGCTTTGGGGGGCTCATTGGCATGTTGGGCTTATCGGAATCAGCTTCTACTCAAGCGTAAGGTGCAATAAGGGCCTATAAGTCAGCATATGATACCCAGAGTAGCTGGTGTTTGAGAAGAGGTATCAATCCCTTTATCTGTGATGTCACAAGTGTTCTAAATTGTTTGGAATCCTTAGCAGCAGGACAAGCAGTCCTATATAAATATCAATGGGTATAGATGAGCTATATCAGCAGGACATGTGCAAGTTGCAGGTAAACTGGTTGTGGAGCACATGCTTGTTTGTAAAATAGTGAAGGGTATCAGATATATTAATCCAACTAAGCCTACATATTATACTTTTTTTTTATCGAGTTTTCTACAGCGCGAACTTGACCCAAATTGGGTATCAGAGTGCTTTATATAGCACCAGTTGCATTACATGAGGACACATTAATTTTTGTTAGGCACGGGGAGATTTAGTGATTTGCCCAGAACCACAGAATGTTCAGCGTCGTTGCCGAGACTCGAACCCAGTTTCCCAGATTCGAGGTTGATCGCCCTAGCCCTTAGGCCAACTCCTCTCCCCATGTAGAAGTGGTTCTACAGCTCTTTCACGGAGGTCTATCACGGAAGCACAATGACAGTTAATCCTTGAAACTATTGTCAGCTAAATTGTTATGTTTTATGTAATATCAGACGTTAGAGCACTGGATATTTCTCCTGTGGATTTTTCTCTTTTGGGTGTTTGTTTTACAGTCTCAAGACATACCAAAAACGCGTCTACTTCTCTGTAATTCCTCTGTAATCTCACTTGTATGTGGTCAGATGTCTCAAGTAGTAAGTACACATGACACAGAGTTTAAAGGCATCTGATACACAGCCTTTGATAGCTTTGTGCAAACCATGAAGCTTGTCTTCTACAAACTAGGGCTGGTGGATTAAACATATGATGGGCAGGGGTAGACAGTGCTTGTTTTGGCGCACCCTTGGCAAGGGGTACAAAGGCTTCTAGGATCTTTTGGTCCAGGGCAATGCAGGATGATTTTTTGAGATCTGCAGAATGGTCTAGTGTATTGTCGATTGCAGTCCTATAGAGGATGCTGCTTACGCAGTTGTTCAAAGACATTGAGCCTGCATAATAGAGCTTTCTGTCTCGTAATAAAATTGCAGGCTAATATATCTATTTGATTCCTTCTAGGACAATTCTTGACTAGCTGAGAAACAGGTTCAAGCATCTAACCACATTCTGGCTAGGCAGTGGCATGCAACTCAATTTGAACATTTGTCCTGGGAGGTGCAGGCCAAAGGAAAGAAACTCTGAGGCTGCTTGTCTGTTTTGTGTTACTCTTTGGGGTTTTTCACTTTTTTCATGAACTATAGACTCTGGCTCATCAAGGAAAGAGGGAATTGTGTATGACCTACTGCTATTTATAGGTGGGGGTGCGATTTGAGTAATCATCTTATTGCCCGAAGTAGCAGGATTATGAGAGTTGTAATCTATTTTTAAGCAAGAAAATTGACTGCATGATATTCATCTCCATTGTCTTTAAGAAAAACAGGACTCTCCTCCATTATCTATGAGAATCAACAATTCTGAACTAAATATCCTGTACATTTAAAGGATATCTTAAAGGAAACTGAGATGCCTGTTCCAATGGGATGGACGGACCACCATCTTGTTAAACTAACCATACTGGTCAAGGGTCCAATGTATAAAACCAATCCAACCCGCCACCTTAAAAGACCTTGGCACAAATGATTAACCAGTGACCTTCACGTCACTCTAGGAGAGTTCCATCGAGAAGATGACCAGGATATTGATATAACCTATGGTGCTTTTAACGACTGGATCACCAAAGGACTAGATGCTCTTATTCCACCCAAATGGGCTAAAGGGCGCACCTCACCCTCCAAGCCATGGTACAATGATACCCTTAAATCCTTGCGCAAGGAATGTAAAAAAGCCGAGCGCACGTGGAGGAAAGAGTACAATAATGGGGATAAAAGCAACTATTTATCGACACTAAAAAAGTACCATAAAGCCATTCGCGCCGCACGCGCGACTTTCTACGCAGACAAAATTAACTCGAGCCCTAACCCCGCCAAAATAGTTTTCAATCTGGTCCAAGAACTTCAGAGCAACAGATCTCCATCCCCCAGTATTACGTCTGCACAACATTGCGAGGATCTTGCTACATATTTCGTAGAGAAAGTTAAAAAAATCTACAGTTCCTTCCCACAGCACTCCCCCAATCCCATCAACCCTACCAATGCCATCCCTAAATGTACCCTCTTGACTCACATCCCAGAAATCTCTCATGATGATTTAAACAAACTATGTAGGAAAGTAAAGTCAGGCTCCCTTGCAGACCCTATGAGCCCCACCCACTTTATGGACTCACTGAATTTTTTTCTGCCGACCTTAGCTGCCATACTCAATCTGTCCTTTTCCTCTGCTAGTGTTCCGACAGCCTGGAAACAAGCTTGGGTCTCACCCATCATTAAAAAACCCGCTTTGGATCCATCAAAACCGGAGAATTTTCGTCCCGTATCTCTCTCTACCATGGTTGTCCAAGCTTGCAGAGGCCCATGTTAATGGCATCCTGTCCCAACATATGGACCAGAATACCATCCTGGACCCATCTCAAAATGGGTTCAGACCAGGTCATAGCACGGAGTCTGCCCTCCTGGCCACCTCCGAACATCTCCGGACGATTTTAGATTCCGGTCAAGGTGCTGCGCTGATTCTCCTTGATCTCAGCGCGGCCTTTGACACGGTATCCCATGACATCCTTCTTAATCGTCTGGAGATGGTCGGAGTCTCTGGCCTTGCACTGACATGGTTCGGCTCCTTCCTCAAAGATAGATCCTTTCGGGTGTCAGCCCCCCCATTCCTATCCAAACCCCACCCGATCGCACAGGGAGTTCCACAGGGCTCTGCTTTGAGCCCCTCCCTTTTTAACCTTTACGTGCAGCCACTTGCAGCAGTGGCTAAAGAGTGGGGCCTGACGCTGGTGTCCTATGCTGATGACACACATCTGGCCATCACTCTCACGGAAGGCCCTTCCATCTTGGCCTCTAGATTCAGAGATGGCCTTGCGGCAGTGGCCCAATGGATGACAGATAACTACCTACAGCTGAACGCCGGAAAAAACAGAAGTGCTGCTGCTGGAGCAGGGTTTTCTATTGAAAATCTATTGAGATTTAAACTCCAGTTTTGTTTGTATGCCATGATTAAAATTACTGATAATTAATCATTAATTACTAATTTTGTTAAAGTTCTTGACTAATCAACATTACTAATGAGAGAAATTACACGTGGGAATGCATTTTATGTTGCTTTAATTAATACGTGAACTAAGTTGGTGTGCAAATTAATTAAATAAGTGTCGCAAAAGTGCTGTTTGTTTTGTGTTTGCTCTTTAAAATAACGTGCTTTAATGCTTCTTTGTGTCGCAGAAGGCTAGATAATTGCATACACATAAGGGTATTAGTGGGTATTAACACTGTATTATCATTACAATGTATTAACATTGTTTTGTATTTCTTTTAATTAAGATGGTCCGTTGTGGCCTAATCCAAGATGGCCGCTATTTACAGCCTGCACTCGAGTGATTGAAATTTGACAAGAGGCCTCGCTGGACATGGTTGGAAGTCACCTGACCACAGCCTCTTTCTGTATTAAAAGTTTCCGTGAGGACAGCAGCTCCAGGCTCGCTGCCAATTGCCCTTGGAAAAGAATAAAGCCACAATGAACTCTGATAAACTTGCGGTGCCTTCACTATGGTTCCGAGGAGAGCATTCATGGATGTATTGTTTGTATCGTTTTCTAGCTTGAGCTTCCTTCTTCCGTGTTTTTATTTTTGTGATTTTTCTGAGCGGAGGTTTTCTAAATGTTGCAAAACAACATCCTTTCCTGCTCGCCCTGCTCAATGGCTCAACGGACGTTTAGAGATTGTTTGTTACTTTCAAATTGTTATTTTCCCTATAAATATTACTAGACTAGAAAGGGTCTGTTGCGATTGAGGCCACTTCTTCTTGAACCTATGCTCGAGAGGATCGATGCTGACTAAGAGGACGGCGACTCGGGAGACTTTACTGAGAAACCTGTCCTGACCCATTTAGCTAGAATAGGTAACTATGAGAATAATGATTTCGCTAATGATTGATTTTCCTTTGAACTAATTTAGATAAACAACCATTTTGTTTGAATTACAGTGTCGGGTGGTTATTTCTTTGTCATTTATTGAGTATTCGAATGTATTTCCTATGTTTTAAATCATGACTCAGGACAATTTCTTTAGGTTGCATTGACCTCACTTTAGATGCAGATGGTTTAGGATTTCTCCTATATATTCAGTGTGGATACGGTAATAGAATGAATGTCAGTGTGATGGGCCCTAGCGTATGATGAGTATGTGCGTGTGACTGTGGATTTACTCTGTCCGTGGAAGTAGGGAGAAATTATATGCGCCGATCTGCAGCAGTTTCCTGGTAGCAGTATGATGGTTAGATTATTGTCTTGATCAGATAGATTGCTTGTGAATAGGCTTTTGATTCATTGATTTATTGATTGATGTTGATATATGTACTAATACTATATGTTGAGGTCGTCGTATTGAGTTCTATGTAGTGTGTACGGCTTCTGGAACGTGGGGAGCTGGTGACAGTTCCGTAGTAGGGCAGAGGGAAGTGAGTGCTGCTCTCAGGAAAGACGGAATTGTTGGAATTACCTGTACGTATGCAGGAAAAACGTGTGACAATTGAAGTTGCGCGTCACATTGTCTGGGTTCGGAATCAGTGACATCGTCGTGTGTTACTATTAGGGACATATTTTCAGTATAAAAGGAGTGCGTATGGTAGCGAAGGTTATCTGTGAAACTCTGGCCTTAAGTCCCAGGGATCCGTAAGGTTTGCCGTTAAAGCTTACTGCTGGAGGAGTAATAGGTATTCTCTGAGCTTGTTTGAAGGACTGGGCAGAGGTAAGCGCTGCTTGGTTAATGTGTGTTATAATTCTGTAGTGGGACAGACTGTTCGCTGTTCCTGGGACAGGCAGGATTCTGTGTGGATGTGCTACATTTTTCTGGTGTGAAAGTGTGTGAATGTATGAGCATTTAGTTTATTGTGAGACTCTTTGGAGCATTCCTGGAGGAAACAGTAAATGGATGCATGTTAGAAGGGCAGAGTAGAGGGATGTGCTACTGTGTCAACGAAAGTAATAATTCCGTAGTGGAGCAGAGGTAAGCGCTGTTCTAGAGAGAAGCGGGATTCTTGTGTCAAAGAACTTTCTTTACTATTCTATGGTTAGCGAAGCAGACAATGGAGATGTTTATATGTTGTAACTAATAGATCTTGTAGAATCTGAAACGAAGTCTACTGAGAAGGTTTTGTAAAGGAGGGGTAGACGAGTGACAGGAGACAAGAGCAGAAGCGTCTGCAGCGACTACTGACGTCAGGGAATTAGAGACAGACCGCGCTGTGATTGGACAGTGGATCAGAACAGTGCTCGCGCTGGGATTGGTGCGTTGGTGTGAGCCGCGCAGGGATTGGAAGGAGTACAGAGTGACGTAGACGCTCCAGGATTGGTGCGTTAGTGTGAGTTGCGCTGTTATTGGAAAAAAGATCGTACAGTTGCGGCAGGGTCTAGAGAATAGTGGTAAACGCGAAAATGTATTATCAACCGGAGGAAAAGAAAAAGAAATCCTTGTTTGGTAAAATTAAAAGATGGTTCGACAAGGATAAAAACATAATAACTAGAGAAGGTGAATTGCTACCTCCGACAAGAACTCCTGCATCCTTTATGGTTGCGAAATATGGGTATCATACCTGTATATGGTTAAATAACTGGGCTAAGTACACTAAGGAGGATGGTGTTTTAGCGTTCCCGGAACATGGTTCATTTAATCTGGCCGTGTTGAGAAATTTACGGGAGAAAATGATGTGTCTAGAGCCTAGACCAAGGCCGACACAGTTCGAGGCGTTGGTAGAATGGGAAGATGAGGTACATGAGCGAGAAAAGCAGAGGAGTGGAGACAATTATAGGTATATGTTCGGGAGGAAATATGATCGTGAAACTCATCATGATCGAATGAGGAGATGGCGAGATGCTAGTATGTCAGAGGGATTATATCCTATGAGGACAGTTGAAGAAAAGGAAGAGAGGAAGGGTACGGAAAAGGTGCCTGATGCAGAAATGAGAAGGTATGGGGCTAATGATTATGAGGATGAGGTCTTGGATGACATGATTTACAAGAGACCACCTCCATATAGACCAGAACCAGAAGAGAGAACGCCAGTTGCTACTCCTATCAGAGATACTTTGCGAATTATTAAAACTGAGGTTGTGACACCTGATCTGAAAAGTGGTAGCTCTTTCACGGAAAGGGAAAGAGAGAGAGAGCGAGAGAGAGAGAATCGAATCGGTGATGAGAAAACAAGAGAATTAGCCAGAACTACATCTGAGCTGACTGAGAAAATTAGAGAGCTGACGAAAAATCTAGAAGCTGTTACAGTGCCTATAACCATAGGTCCGGTTGTGCCTATTTTTGATAAGCAAAGAATGGGTGAAAATGGTTTTCAGTTCCCTATGTTGGAAATGGTTTGGTTGGTTCTTGTTCTTTGGAGGAATCAGGAATGAGGACGGGAGAAAATAATTTGAGACAGTCAAGACATGACATATGTAGTGGAGGATCAGATGTACAGCCTAATACAGGATTGAATGCTGGTTGTTTAGGAGGATCGATTTTGGAACCACAGAGGATGGCAGAACAAGTGGGTGCAGTGAAAAAATCTACTGAAATAACAGCTGAAGATTTGAATGATTGGTTGAAAGTTCTTCAAAAGAAGGATAAAGATTCACAGGCAATTGATGTAGCCAGGTTGCGCATAGAATTGGAGGAGCTTATTGCAGGAACAATTCCAACAGAAATATTAAAAAACCATCATGATGGAGAGTTGTTATTCATGTGCAAGAGTATCACCTGGAGGGCTAAGAGTACACATGACAGGTTAAAAGCAATAGCGAGTGAACTAGGAGTTGACATGGATAAGGTGAAAGCTTTGCAGAAGTCCTACAGGATGGATTTCACAGATAAAGACATTGAAAATCTAAATGGTGTTGGCAGAACAGGGCAGATTAAGGAAATGATTGCCTTATTGCGAAAATGGGGTGATGTGGAAAAGTGGAAGGATAGATGGTACAAGAAAAGGGAAGATTCAGTGGACAGGACTTATTCAGCTTTCCCTATGAGAGAAAAAGAGAAAACAGTGGATGCTTATCCTATGAGAGAGATTCCTGGAGGAGGATATGTACATGTCCCATGGACTAGACAGGATATTTTGTCATTTACGAATGATTTCCCTCGACTGAGAGAAAAGCCCGTCGAGTGGTATAGGCAGGTAGACAGGTTTGTGAAATTGTCAAAAGTGCTGTGGATTGATCTGAATAGTCTGTTTGATATAATTGTTCCAGCAGACTTGTGGGTAGAGTGTAAAATAGTTGTAGATTGGCCTGCTAAGGAGTATCCAAGAGACCCGAAAACAGGAGCTCCAGACCCAGAGGTCATGAGGAAGTATGAGCAGGTTATTGTGTTTCTGAAGAATAAGGTACCCCCGAAAGAAACTGACTGGGTTAAGATAGATCGAACACATCAGGAAGCGAAAGAATCAGTTCATGCTTTTTATGAATGGCTGATACTGGCTTTTAAACAGTTCAGTGGAGATGAACACCTGGGTGATAAGGATTTGAGTCATTTTGTATACAGGTTTGTATATGGCTTGAGACCTGAAATCAGTGAAAGGATTCGTGAGCACACAGTTGACTGGCAGAGTATAAAGATTGATGAAATCTTGAGACATGCAAAATACTTCAGTGATGAAATTGAGGCAAAGCAGAGAAAGCTGAAAGAAAAGGCAATGTGGGCACAGGTGAAAGTTGCAGAAAGACAAGAAGCACAGCTGGTGGAACAAGCAAACAATCCAGGAAATAGGCCCAGATATGGCACAGGAAAGGGAAAGGGGAATCTAGAAGAAGCGAAGAAAAAGTTCCCTTGTCACAACTGTGGACAATTGGGGCATTGGAGATCCGAGTGTACCAATCCACCATTAGTGAGTAATGAGAATAAATCATTGAATCAACAGGTGCAGAACGAGGGGTGTAATCATCAGCAGCAACAACAGAAGGTTGTCAGACAGCAGAATCAAGAGCCAAAACCGCCCTTGCCGCAGAATAGAGGGTCCCAAAAGTATAACCAGGATTCGGGATTCTACAATGATGAGCAGGTAAACAAACCGAGACGTACTAACCCGGTACAGCAGTACTGGTTAAAGAATGAGGGGAGTGAGTCTGAAGGGGATTATTGACGGTGCCGAAGAGAGGAGGAAGAGTGCATACTTGGTGCAACTCTAGAAATAGACCAGGCAGGACCATTTGTAGATGGGAAAATAAATGGGGAGAGTGTTACTTTGTTGGTAGACACAGGAGCGACGAGATCAACTGTCAGGTCAGCAGATATAAGAAATCTTCCTCTCTCGGACGAAGCAATCCAAGTGTTTGGTGTAGCTAATACACAGATTAAGACTCGTCTTACTGAACCAGTAAGGGTAAGAATAGGGAAATTTTCAGACATGCACAGATTTGTAGTCTGTGACACTAGTCCAGTGAACTTGTTAGGTAGGGACTTATTGTGTAAGATGAACTGCACAATTTTCTGTACTCCAGATGGAATAGCCTTTGAGACACCAGATGAGGATGTTTTGTACAGGATGACTCTAGATAATAGAGAGAGTGAAATTGTTGGTACATATGCTGTGTTTAATCCAGATGATTTGCCTCAAGAGTTGAGACACACAGTAAAAACAGCAGTTTGGGATTTTACTGGAGAAGATGTGGGATTGATGAATAATGTAGATCCAGTGAAGATTTCAGTGAAAGAAGGGATTGTTTATCCTAATATCCCACAGTACAGATTGACACCAGAGATAATTGAGGGAATAACCCCTATAATTGACAAAATGATTCAACAGGGTGTTGTGAGAGAGTTACTGAGTAGCCCGTGTAATTCACCGATAATGGGGCTAAAGAAACCCAATGGAAAGTTCAGGATTGTACAAGATTTGAGAAAAGTTAACAAAATTGTGGTGGCATGTTGTCCCATTGTGCCAAATCCATCAGTGATCTTGTATCAGATTCCGCATGATGCTGAATGGTACACGGTGATTGATTTGTGTCATGCTTTCTTTTCAATCCCATTGCATCATGACAGCCAGCCGATTTTTGAATTTCGGTTTGGACAGCGTATTTTGGCATGGTGTCGTATCCCGCAGGGGTATACAGAGAGTCCTTCGATATTCAATCAGTTATTGAAGAAATCATTGGAGAGTTTGATCATGCCTGAAAGCTCAGTACTAGTGCAGTACATCGATGACCTACTTGTGGCATCGAAGACACGTGAAGCTTGTGAAGTAGATACCATAGCTTTACTGAATCATCTGGCAGATGGAGGGTTAAATGTATCTCCAGCCAAATTGCAATTTTGCAAGAAAGAGGTGCATTATCTTGGACACAATATTGAAAAGGGTCTGAGAAAGGTGACCGATGACAGGATCAAGATTATCAGAGGAATGAGAGCCCCAATGACCAAGAGAGAAGTGAGGATGTTTCTGGGGATGGTGGGTTATTGTCGTCAGTGGATAAGTAATTTCTCCCTGATAGCAAAGCCACTGATTAAATTGACCAAAAGTGAGGTGAGAGACCCATTGAAACTGAATGCAGAACAAATGGCAGCATTTGAAGAATTGAAGAGCAGAATGTGTGAAGCTCCTGCTTTAGGAATGCCAGACTATGAGAAGGAGTTTGAATTGTACTGCAGTGAGAGAAATGGTTGTGCACTTTCAGTGTTAATTCAGAAACATGGACAACTGAGGAGACCAATTGCGTACTTCTCATCAACACTTGACCCCATAGCTGTGGGTTTGCCAGGTTGCCTGAAAGCAGTAGCTGCTACATGCAGAAGCTTGGAACAGAGTGAGGGTATAATAATGGGATATCCTGTAAGGGTATTCGTACCTCATGATGTTGCAATTCTTTTGACAAGAAGCTGGACTCAATATATGTCACACAGTCGACTGACTAAATATGAGAAAATCATTCTGGGAGCATCAAATGTGACTCTTGAGAGATGTGTAAATGTGAATCCAGCTACTTTGTTGCCAGATGCTGAAATTGTGAATGTGGGAGATGATGTTGATCATGATTGTTTGGATGTGCTTGATTACTGTACGAAACCAAGACCAGACATAAGAGATCTGCCACTGCTTGAGAGTGATCATGTGCTGTTTGTGGATGGATCATGTCTGAGAACTGATGATGGTGTGCTGAGTGCAGCATATGCGGTGTGCAAGGTTTCAGAAGTTATGGAAGCTTCATCTTTGAAAGGAGTAAGGTCTGCTCAAGTGGCTGAATTGGTGGCATTGACGAAAGCTTGCAAAATTGGGAAGAATCTGAGAGTAACTGTGATGACTGATAGTCAGTATGGATTTGGAGTGGTTCATGATTTTGGCCAACTTTGGCTGCAGAGAGGTTTCTTGACATCGAGTGGGACTCCAATAAAGAATGCTGAAGTGATTGGGAAGTTGCTTGAGGTGATAGAGCTGCCTAAAGAACTAGCAGTTGTAAAATGTGCAGCTCATGGACAAGGAGATGATTTTGTTACTCTTGGTAATCGTTTTGCCAATGACATAGCACAGTATTGTGCAAAGAACAATCATTCGATTAACAGGGGACGAGAAAGGGAGATGTCTTTTTGTTCTGTGATGTTTACTAATGTCCTAGAAACGTGGGATGAAGTGAAACAGTTGCAGGATGAAGCAGGAGATGAGGAAATGAGAGATTGGATTAAGGCAGGTTGTGCCCCAAGAGAGACAGATCATGTTTGGATCTATAGAGATGGAAGACCAGTCATGCCAAATAGCATGTTGTCAACAATGGCAAGGATGTATCATGGTCAGGGACATCTGGGGAGGGACGCAATGATTAGGTCCTTTAAGCAAACCTGGTACAATGCAAAGTTCAGGTTAATTGCGGAAAGCATCTGTCAGAGATGTTTGATTTGTCAGCAGTTCAATACTGGAAAGAAAACAGTGGTGAGCCTAGGAACAATAGGCAGAGAAGGAGGTCCTTTTACCAGAATGCAAATAGATTTCATTGAAATGCCCCAAGTGAACAGATTGAGGTATGTTCTAGTGGTAGTCTGTTTGTTCTCAAGATGGGTGGAGGCCTATCCGACTAGGAGAAATGATGGAATAACAGTGGCAAAATTACTGTTGAGAGAGTTGATTCCTAGGTACGGGTTTCCAGTGACAATTGAGTCAGACAGAGGTGGACACTTCTATAATGAGCTCATGGGTTTAATTTGTGAAGCATTGAGCATACAGCAGAAGCTACATTGTGCATACAGACCAGAGGCTTCTGGTGTTGTTGAACAGATGAACGGCACAATCAAAAACCGAATTGGTAAGATGTGTTTAGCCACTGGAATGAAATGGCCTGATGTCTTGCCTCTAGTGCTAATGACTATTAGGTCTACTCCAGATAGAACCACAGGGTTGAGTCCACATGAAATATTGATGGGACGTGCCATGGGACATGCTTTCGTACCTGTCAACAAGTTGATGACAATAACTGATGACATGATTTTAGATTACTGTAAAGGCCTGGCTGACGCAGTTCATTCTGTGTTTCACCAGGTTGGAGAAGACGCCACAACACTTGAAAAGAAGCAAGCCCATGATCTGAGTCCAGGGGACTGGGCGAGGATAAAGGTGCACAGAAGAAGAAATTGCTTGGTTCCAAGGTGGGGAAGGCCAAGACAGGTTATTCTGACTACGACAACTGCAGTAAAGTGTGCTGGTGTGAAAAACTGGGTTCATGCAAGTCATACTCTGAGAGTTCCCAAATCCAAAGGATGGGACTGGGAAGGAGTATTTTGAAGAGTCAGATTCTAGTGATGATGCAGAGACTGAACCAGTAAGAAGGAAAAAGAATACTGAAAGGGGAGAAGGAGAAAGAGAAACAGGAGATTCTTTTTTCTTTCCAAGAGAGGCTTCAAGAGAAACATTGAGAGTCTCAGAGGAGAGATCGGATTCTGTAAGAGTGCCTGAAGTTCCAACAACGAGTGGTGAAGAAAGAAGAGAAAAGGGCAATTCCACAGAGACTACACCTGAATCAGATGAAGAGGTTGAAAATCCACCTGAGATTACTCCTGAAGAAGTAGGGTCAGTAGAAGATAGAGAGGGACAGATTGCGGAAGACCCCCGAGGAGGTGTAGGGAACATTCCTGATAAGCTAGGTGAAGGGACAAGTAGACAGAAAGAAGATTGCGTGTCGGAGACCCGAGGAGGGACAGAAGCAGGGAAATCTCAATCGGTGGTGGGAAAGAAGTCTGTGGAGCAAAAGAGAATTGTTGAAGAACAAGAGGCAAATGAAACAGAATCAGATGAAAGTGAGAATGAGAAATCAGAGGGTCGAGTTCTGAGAAAGAGAACTTGGATCGGAGAAAGAAATAATAAAGAAGTGAGACCAAAAAGGGTTGTAAGAGGGGATCTTTGGCCTAACAGGATAAAAAGGCTGAGGTACAGACGTACGAGCAAGTGCAAGTTCAAGTTCATCGAAAGCTGAACAGGTGAACGAGGTGTCCAGTCAGAATCAAGCAAAGGGTGAGAAACAAAATGTTTCAAAGGAACCAGAGGAGATCAAGAGAATAAGAAAACCTAACCAGAAGTATAGGTCACCGGAATGGACGTACGTGGCACTGTCTGAAGGTGAAGAGGCAGAAAGTCAAGGAAATCCAGAGGGGACCGTACAAGAAGTGGTTGAGGAGGAGAAAACTGTTGGAATCCTGAAAGTTAGCTTGACTGACATTGGAGAAGAGTCAGATGCTCAGGATGTTGAAGATCTGATACAATTTGATGTTGCTGAAGAAGAAGTGAAAAGTGATGAAAATCCAAATTGAGTGAACTGAAGGAGTCACTTGGAGAGGAGTGAAAAGAAGAAAATCTGAAATTAGCTGCTTGAAATAATCTAGAGTTCTAGTGATTCAGTAGTGGAGTAGTAGAGGCTAAGTCAAAAGACACTGCCGAAGTAATAAAATGGCTAACACAGAAAATAATCAAAGTAGATGCGCCTTTCTGAAAAGATGGTGTAGAATGTGCTGCTGCTGTACAGGATTATTAATGCTATTATGGGGTGTACTAGCTTTATTAATTACATTTAGAGTTACAATAGATACTTTTGGAATACATGCTGAGAATGTGACTAACATAGAGAAGAGTTCACAAAAAGTAGTTCCAACTAGAATTAGTAACATTTACATACATAAAGATAGGTCAATTAATGATTTTTCTAGCAATGTTTTCTCAAAGTTGTTGTACGAATACGTAAAGACAATGGAAGTTAGGGATTGCTACGTTTGTATGCAATTACCTGCATCCGTTTCGGAGGGTGTTACTTATCATCATTTACCAGCTACGTATGGAATTTCATGTAGTGTGTTAAGTAGTGTTTTTTATTTGTTAGGGAAAAAAGATTATGAGATGTATAACAAAGATAACATTTTTGGGCAATTGCCTATGAATAAGAAGCTGAATCCAGCTAAAGAAGCTAACATTTTTGGTGAGATTTTTATTGAGACAGAAGAATTAACATTAGATTAAATTTTTAGAAACAATTTAACTTGTAGTTTGAAAGAAGAAGAAAAAGGCTTTCCTAGACATGGTAGAGAAAAGGAGAGTGAGCATGCATGAAAAGGCAGGGAAATTTAAAATGAGTGAGACAATATGGGATATTGAGATGGGAAAGGAGTTGAGGAATGGGGCCAGTCCAACTTTGGCTTTAGATGCACCACAGAAGGGTAAACTGTGCATTACCAGAAGGAAATCCCAATATGATAGCTATTTTGTTGGGACTAGTGAGTGCCATGATACATACTTTATTGCAACAGGATGGGGTTTTAAAGGTGGAGAAGATCCAGTTTTCCCGGGAGTGTATTATATTTGTGGGAATAAGGCTTATTACAGGTTGCCTGACCATTGGCATGGCACGTGTTATGTTGGCCTGGTCTTTCCGAAGATTTTTCATATAGATAAGATAGAAGATGTAGAGCACATTAATCTGCTAACACGTTTTAAGAGAGAAACTTGGTCAGAAATTGTAGGTGATATTTTTGGAGTTTTAATTCCAGCAGTGGGAATTTCATTAAATGCATATGGAATTCGGAAACTGTCGACAGTGGTGGATCGCTTATCGACAAGTACCGCTGGAGGGTTTCTTTTGGTGAATACGGAGATGATTGCCGTACGTGCCATGTCTATGCAAAATCGACTTGCCCTTGATATTCTATTGGCCAAAGAGGGTGGAGTCTGTGGAATGCTGAAAGTTCAACATTGTTGCACTTACATTCCTGACGAAAGCAGATATCTAAAGGTCTATATCAAAAATATTACTGATTTGCATGAAGAATTAGTACCACTGGAAGCTGAAAGTATCTGGACTAAAATAGCTAATAAGATAGTTGCTGTTAAGAGTTTTATTGCTAAAATAGGTAGTACTATTGTTGGTCAGATATTATTTCCTTTGACATGTGTGATTGTTGCTTTATTGATACTTAGATTAGGGTGTTTGTGTTGTAAAAACAGGGGAGGGAAAAAGAAAATAATTAGGCAGAATACTGAAAAGAAACAGAAGAGGTCAAAGAGAGACCCACAAGAAATAGAATTAGAAGAATTGAGGGAGAGTGTTTATTTGGAGTCAAAGAGGGATGTTGAAAGAGAGTCTGGTGTGTAGTGTTATAAAGAAAAAAGACATTTCAATTTCTCCTAAAAATGGTACTAAATTTTTTTTGGGGGGTTGGTTAATGTGGTGATATATATCACCAAAGGGGGGATTCCTGGAGCAGGGTTTTTTATTGAAAATCTATTGAGATTTAAACTCCAGTTTTGTTTGTATGTCATGATTAAAATTACTGATAATTAATCATTAATTACTAATTTTGTTAAAGTTCTTGACTAATCAACATTACTAATGAGAGAAATTACACGTGGGAATGCATTTTATGTTGCTTTAATTAATACGTGAACTAAGTTGGTGTGCAAATTAATTAAATAAGTGTCGCAAAAGTGCTGTTTGTTTTGTGTTTGCGCTTTAAAATAACGTGCTTTAATGCTTCTTTGTGTCGCAGAAGGCTAGATAATTGCATACACATAAGGGTATTAGTGGGTATTAACACTGTATTATCATTACAATGTATTAACGTTGTTTTGTATTTCTTTTAATTAAGATGGTCCGTTGTGGCCTAATCCAAGATGGCCGCTATTTACAGCCTGCACTCGAGTGATTGAAATTTGACAAGAGGCCTCGCTGGACATGGTTGGAAGTCACCTGACCACAGCCTCTGTCTGTATTAAAAGTTTCCGTGAGGACAGCAGCTCCAGACTCGCTGCCAATTGCCCTTGGAAAAGAATAAAGCCACAATGAACTCTGATAAACTTGCGGTGGCTTCACTATGGTTCCGAGGAAGAGCATTCATGGATGTATCGTTTGTATCGTTTTCTAGCTTGAGCTTCCTTCTTCCGTGTTTTTATTTTTGTGATTTTTCTGAGCGGAGGTTTTCTAAATGTTGCAAAACAACATCCTTTCCTGCTCGCCCTGCTCAATGGCTCAACGGACGTTTAGAGATTATTTGTTACTTTCAAATTGTTATTTTCCCTATAAATATTACTGGACTAGACAGGGTCTGTTGCGATTGAGGCCACTTCTTCTTGAACCTATGCTCGAGAGGATCGATGCTGACTAAGAGGACGGCGACTCGGGAGACTTTACTGAGAGACCTGTCCTGACCCATTTAGCTAGAATAGGTAACTATGAGAATAATGATTTCGCTAATGATTGATTTTCCTTTGAACTAATTTGGATAAACAACCATTTTGTTTGAATTACAGTGTCGGGTGGTTATTTCTTTGTCATTTATTGAGTATTCGAATGTATTTCCTATGTTTTAAATCATGACTCAGGACAATTTCTTTAGGTTGCATTGACCTCACTTTAGATGCAGATGGTTTAGGATTTCTCCTTATATTCAGTGTGGATAGAGTAATAGAATGAATGTTAGTGTGATGGGCCCTAGCGTATGATGAGTGTATGTGCGTGTGACTGTGGATTTACTCTGTCCGTGGAAGTAGGGAGAAATTATATGCGCCAATCTGCAGCACTGCTCCTTGGTAAAAACACCTGCCACTGGAATGAGCACTGGTGGCCGTCATCCTTGGGCCCTACTCCCCCTCCCAAGTCCCTTGTAAAAAATCTGGGAGTCTGGATGGATGCCTCACTCAGCTACCAGACACACACTAAGAAAGTAGCTGCCACATGTGTTGGTCTGCTGAGAAGTCTCAGCCCTATACTAGGTTTTTTTAACGCTAAAGTTCGCCGACTTATCATCCAAGCGACCATTCTGTCTCGATTGGACTACGCAAATGTCCTGCTCCTTGGTGCAAATAAAGGAGAAATAGCACGACTGCAACGCGTGCAAAACGCGGCCGCATGAGCATTAGTTGGCCTTCCCCGCAGATGCTCGGTTAGAGCCACCATTCGCAAATTGCACTGGCTGCCCGTGAATTCTAGGATCCATTTCAAAACCCTTATCATGATCTTCAAAATTCTCAAACTCGGAAGCCCTATACTTCTACGACCTCTCCTCATTCCTTATGTTCCTCGACGTGATCTACGTTCCTCTAGCCAGCATCTTCTGAGCATCCCCCGTACAAAGCTCTGCCACATTGGCGGCCGCTCCTTTAGGACCATGGGAGCCAAGCTCTGGAATGCCCTTCCTCTAAACATTCGCTGTATAGAAAATCTCCCCACCTTTCGCAAGGCCATCAAGACACACCTGTTCCCCCGTTTTTAACCTTCCCTTCTTTTTCTAGCTCAGGATGGGGACTGTGACTCTCCCTAGCGCCGGGACGCCTCCTTGCTGGGGCAGCTGTTTGCGCTTTACCAAAACCTTAGAATAGAATAGAATATCGAAGTACAACTGCACCAAATGGACTAAGATGTCCAAGGAATGGAGTCCATAAAACTCATCACAAGTCGTGCACAGATTTTTATCTAATCCATTCTGTATTTGTAATGCGACCTATGTATTTATAGGTCGGTTCATAAAAAACAGAATAGTGGTTCGTCATTATTTGACTTAAATCATGAATATTAACCTCTTCGATGCGGCGCCGATTCCCGCTCAGCGCTGACCGTTTCTTGCGCGGGCGGGGTCATGACGGAACGGTTCCGTCATGAGCACAGCTCAACCGACGCTCATGACGAAACCGTTCCGTCATGAGCACCGAAAAGGTTAATGAGGTAGGTTGCAAATTACAACCCACTTTGATTTACTACTATAACAGGGATCGCAGCCTGCTTGGGTCAGCAGGCCACAATGTCCGTGATTTCTTTTAACTTTAAAATAAAGTTTGTGAATTTCTTACCACTACCTTTCAGTAATCTGTAAAACATTAATATTTTTCAAATTCTGTATGTATTTGTGAAGTCAAACTGCGAATTGGTAGCAAGTTACTTAATCACAATATCGGTTTCTTACATGCCAAAAGGCCTTTCTGCAGTTGCAAATACCCAGCTTTGAGAATTAGACCATTTGCAATAGGCTAAGAACTTCATACATCTGATTTCAATAGCCATCCTTGCCTTTTCTGAGGTGACTTCATGTTATGCTTCCCGTCTGCTTCAGCAGCTAATCTGTTATTGTTTTATATTCAATTCAAAAATCTTTATTCGATTCACAGAATCATCAAAGCATTTCTTAAATATTTTAAAACACACAACACATAATTTCCACTGATATGCACATTAAGAACTATCCTCACCAATGTATGCAGGATATTTATACAGATTGAGATTTTCAATTTATTTTAATTCTAAAAGTTATTTATCCATTTATAATAATTGTAAGGAAATACAGATAAAGTGTGAGTGCATATTCAATTGACCCTTCTGACAATACGCAATTAATAAAAATTATGCTAAAATAATTCATTAATATCAGTACAATAAATTTTTATAAAACTACTCTGCTTGAATTATATTGAGTCAAACCACTTAATTTATATTATATTAAGATACAGTAGTACAAAAATACAAAAATCTGGCCTAAATCTAGAGTTTGAAAATTCTGCCCTCTCTTTTTCCTTATATAGCTGATGGCCAATAAAAATCTGCTGACACCAAATACAATGAGTTGTGAGTTATCTGTTTTTAGTAGTGGCAACATCTCATTGTATTTCCTAACATTCAAGCTTCTGCCTAGCGGTTTTATCCATTTTCTTCTAGTCATTTCATATGCTGGGCAAAAAAATAAAACATGTGCAATATCCTCCTTTACTTCCAATTGACATAGATTGCACTTGGGATCCCCATCCTTAGATTGTAGCGTGGCCCATTTGGATGTAAAGGTATTTATCTGGAGTATTTCATATCTAAATTTCAGATTTAATGTCTTTGCTAGTTGAAGTTGAATTTCGTCCAAAAATGGCTCAAAGCATGGGATCGTCTTTAACAATAAGAATTGTGTAGTAAGCCTTCCTGATGTGCTATTTAAAGTGACTTTGTGCCAGATAAAATCCCCCAAAATGTGCTTGATCTCACGCTTTGATTCGGGTGTCAGCAACATCTGGTTTGTCCAGAATCTACTCAGGCCTAGATCAAGGAGCCATTTCGAATGTGGGCCGACCAGGGAAAAGTGACATGGACACTCAGGGTTTGTTTATAGGTTTCTAATTCCACTGTTGTCCAAATTCTGACCCAACATGACAATATTCTTCAGATGGCTAGATGCTCCAGACGTTTTATGCCCATATCATACGTCAGGGGTATCACTGAGGTATTTTGGGGAAGGGCAGAAAACATTCTCAGGATTTTGTTCTCCCCAACAATTAATGGGTAGATGGTTTCACAGCCCCATAGCTCTGAGCCATACAGGGCAGCGGTTTGAGCTCTGAATTTATATACTTCCAAGGTGGGTGTGGTAGCTTTTGACACAGCTGAATATTGTGTCTTTACGATGGGGATAGAATTTTGCATCAGAATGACTCTTGATTTCTTTATTTGTGGATTCCATGAGAGTTTAGAATCGAGGGTATCCCCCAGGTATACAAAGTTGGGAACACACTCCAAGGTCACCCCATTCAGAGTTATTTTGTTTTTAAAACATGTATGTGGTCTTATAGTCATATATTTAGTTTTAATGGGGTTTATTTCTAAACCTTTAGATTTACAGTATTTATTAAGACTATCAAGTAGGTTTTGTAAACCCCTTGGAGTTTGGGACAGCAAAATTGTGTTGTCTGCGAATGTTAAGGCGCTTGGGAGAATCATGAGAGGATTTTTGCAAATGGTGAACCAAGTCATTTACATATAAAAGAAACAAGGTAGGCGCCAGGACGTAGCCCTGGCGCACACCCCTCCTAACTGGAATCTCATTGAGAGCTCCCCTCCTTTGCCCCAGCGTTCGTTAGTAAAATTGCCCTTGTGTAACCTTATGATTTGGTTTAGAATCTCCTCTGGTACCCCCTATTAATGTAAATATTTCCACAGCAGATCCCTTGGAACCAAATCAAACGCTGCTTTAAGTAAATAAAAGCAATGTATAAATGACCAGCTCTTAACTTAGTGTGCTTTCAGGCTAGAATTGCAAGTCTAAAAACTTGATCAATTGTGCTTGTTTTCCTTCTAAAACCAGTCTGGCAAGGTGAAAGTACATCTTTTAACGATATCCAGTCATTTAACTTAGCCAGAATTTGCTTGACGTAGACGTTTTGCAGGATGTCTATCAGGCTTATCGGCTGGTAGTTTAGAGGATCATCCCTGCTGCCCTTTTTAGGGCATGCTTACGCAACGCACATGCGCTGCATAGGAAAGAGACCTGTAGCCATCGATTGCCTTCAGGCTAAAACGTGCACGCGTTCCATTGCCTTCAATGGCAACGTGTGCACGTGTGGCGATTTCCTTGCGGGAGCGAGAGCCGCCATATAGTAGCAATTATCGCTCTCGCAAGGGAATCGCGCAGCCCCCCTCCCCCTCCTGCTTCCGTGCGAGGCGCGCGCGCTCCTCCCCCTGCTGCCGGCAGCCTGCCTCGCTTGTGCTTGTTATTCCGTATCAGCAGTGTAGAGAACATCACTTTCCTCGTCTTTTGATTGAACCCACTGGAGCAGTCACTCGGGGACACGTTTTTTGGGACATGTCTCCGGAGAGGTTTAAGTATATTCTTTCCTTTCTTATTTACCAGCGGAATATTCCCTCTTGATTTTCAGAGAAGTATGCCTTTCTTTTTTTCGTAGCTTGGTATGTTAAAGAGACATTCAGATCGGCCACCATTTGTTTCATTGGGAACAGACATATTTCGACATATTTTTTTACTGTAACGCACAGGCAGCTACTTCCTAAACTTGCAAATGTCGTTCACTTTTCAAGCACCAGTGTATAACTTGCAAGATCATACCCGAGTGCATTTAATTCACAGTTTTCTTCCTAAAGAGATCTTTGATGCCTGCATACAATGACATGGAAATGTTCGTTCTGGCCTGGACTAGAGATCTCGGGTAGTAAGACTGTTTTCACAATAAGTAAAATCATAGCTGCTCTTGGAATTGTCAGTGTCCACAAATGCGCATGTTTTTGCGTATCCTAGTTATGATGGTTGTAGTTAATGTTTTTCATAAAGGCGCCAGAGAACATGCATGTGTGTTTCCTACCAGGTGGTTAGCCTAGGCTCACCTTAAGAGACCGATGGAATCCGATTTCACCATTAAGAGAATAGTCTGAAATAAATAAATGCACCTGAGACCGGTTAAGCATGCCTCTTACATTTCAGTCTGACTGCAGCACAAAGATGGCCCCTTAGAACTGGGCTGGTGCAAGCGTCGATGACGTCCTCGGTGCAGGCGAAGACACGGAAAGAGCTACCCCTGATTGCGGTTGTCCACACACTGGTAGTGACTTTCACCTAGCTGTATGTGAAGTATACATATGCTTACTGAGAACTGAGCTGGTGGCCGCATTTACCTAACTCACCTTCACCACCAGCAGGGTCTCAGAATAAATCATTATTGTTCATGCTGAGAAGCACAGAGTAGGGCGACCAGTTCACTCCACGATATTACAGATCAGCTCAATCCAAGTTATTACAGGCAATGAGCAAAATGTATCAAAAGGCTGCTTAAGTAAAGTGGCCATAAATGTCGTACTAACTTGGCAACCAGGCTTTAATATAGCAATGTGATACCAAAGGGGATGATGGACGGAGCGTTAGAGCAAATCAAACACTCACCCCCAGTCAACTGATCTGGGTTTAATCCATCATCATTCTCTAGCTCACTCCACCACCCCAGTTCAGACATGGCCATATGCAAATCAGTCTGACCCTGTGCCTCATGGGAACAGTCCAGCCCGAACTGCCAAGCCATGTCTTCCCTGGACCGGAAACAAGCATCCTGGGACCGGTTTCGGGTTAATAACCCTCGTCGGCCAGACTATTTTGAATCCAGTGGCAAAGTGAGCAAGGGACCCACGTCTGTGCATACCCTGCCAACTTAGGGCGAACAAAGCGATACCAAAGGGGATGATGGACGGAGCATTAGAGCAAATCAAACACTCACCCCCAGTCAACTGATCTGGGTTTAATCCATCATCATTCTTTAGCTCACTCCATCACCCCAGTTCAGACATGGCCATATGCAAATCAGTCTGTCCCTGTGCCTCATGGGAACAGTCCAGCCCGAACTGCCAAGCCATGTCTTCCCTGGACCGGAAACAAGCATCCTGGGACTGGTTTTCGGGTTCATAACAGTCGTCGGCCAGGCTATCTTGAATCCAGTGGCAAAGTGAGCAAGGGACCCACGTCTGGGCATACCCTGCCAACTTAGGGCAAACAAAGCGATACCAAAGGGGATGATGGATGGAGCGTTAGAGCAAATGAAACACTCACCCCCAGTCAACTGATCAGGGTTTAATCCATCATCATTCTTTAGCTCACTCTACCACCCCAGTTCAGGCATGGCCATATGCAAATCAGTCTAACCCTGTGCCTCATGGGAACAGTCCAGCCCGAACTGCCAAGCCATGTCTTCCCTTGAACGGCAACAAGCATCCTGAGACCGGTTTCGGGTTCATTACCCTCGTCGGCCAGGCTATCTTGAATCCAGTGGCAAAGTAAGCAAGGGACCCACGTCTGGGCATACCCTGCCAACTTAGGGCGAACAAAGCGATACCATAGGGGATGATGGACGGAGCGTTAGAGCAAATCAAACACTCACCCCCAGTCAACTGATCTGGGTTTAATCCATCATCATTCTTTAGCTCACTCCACTACCCCAGTTCAGACATGGCCATATGCAAATCAGTCTGACCCTGTGCCTCATGGGAACAGTCCAGCCCGAACTGCCAAGCCATGTCTTCCCTGGACCGGAAACAAGCATCCTGGGACCGGTTTCGGGTTCATAACCCTTGTCGGCCAGGCTATCTTGAATCTAGTGGAAAAGTGAGCAAGGGACCCACGTCTGGGCATACCCTGCCAACTTAGGGCGAACAAAGTGATACCAAAGGGGATGATGGACGGAGCGTTAGAGCCAATCAAACACTCACCCCCAGTCAACTGATCTGGGTTTAATCCATCATCATTCTTTAGCTCACTCTACCACCCCAGTTCAGGCATGGCCATATGCAAATCAGTCTGACCCTGTGCCTCATGGGAACAGTCCAGCCCGAACTGCCAAGCCATGTCTTCCCTGGACCGGAAACAAGCATCCTGGGACCGGTTTCGGGTTCATTACCCTCGTCGGCCAGGCTATCTTGAATCCAGTGGCAAAGTGAGCAAGGGACCAAAGTCTGGGCATACCCTGCCAACTTAGGGCGAACAAAGCGATACCAAAGGGGATGATGGATGGAGCGTTAGAGCAAATCAAACACTCACCCCCAGTCAACTGATCTGGGTTTAATCCATCATCATTCTTTAGCTCACTCCACCACCCCATTTCAGACATGGCCACATGCAAATCAGTCTGACCCTGTGCCTCATGAGAACAGTCCAGCCCAAACTGCCAAGCCATGTCTTCTCTGGACCGGAAACAAGCATCCTGGGACCGGTTTCGGGTTCAAAACCCTCGTCGGCCAGGCTATCTTGAATCCAGTGGCAAAGTGAGCAAGGGACCAAAGTCTGGGCATACCCTGCCAACTTAGGGCGAACAAAGCGATACCAAAAGGGATGATGGACGGAGCATTAGAGCAAATCAAACACTCACCCGCAGTCAACTGATCTGGGTTTAATCCATCAACATTCTTTAGCTCACTCCACCACCCCAGTTCAGACATGGCCATATGCAAATCAGTCTGACCCTGTGCCTCATGGGAACGGTCCAGCCCAAACTGCCAAGCCATGTCTTCCCTGGACCGGAAACAAGCATCCTGGGACCGGTTTCGGGTTCATAACCCTCATCGGCCAGGCTATCTTGAATCCAGTGGCAAAGTGAGCAAGGGACCCACGTCTGGGCATACCCTGCCAACTTAGGGCGAACAAAGCGATACCAAAGGGGATGATGGACGGAGCGCTAGAGCAAATCAACCACTCACCCCCAGTCAACTGATCTGGGTTTAATCCATCATCTTTCTTTAGCTCACTCCACCACCCCAGTTCAGACATGGCCATATGCAAATCAGTCTGAGCCTGTGCCTCATGGGAACAGTCCAGCCCGAACTGCCAAGCCATGTCTTCCCTGGATCAGTTGACTGGGGGTGAGTGTTTGATTTGCTCTAACGCTCTGTCCATCATCCCCTTTGGTATCGCTTTGTTTGCCAGTTAACCACATTAAGTATTGACACTTGTACTTGAAACATATGTACTTTCAGTACATATTTCTTTCAGTACACACAAATTTCCAGACAGACCTGCTCTCTCCTTGAACACAGGGAAGTGAAACACCATATACAGCATGATGGCAACATTTGGAAGCAAGAAAGAGGGACGTTTAAAATAAAAATCAGAGATATTTATTTGACTTGCATTGATTTGGAGGTACTTTCAGGGAGGAGACAGCTAAAATAACGCTGTATGTAGTTAAAAAATCATGAGTCACCCTGCTGAGACAGGTGTGTTGCCACGTATGACATGGATAGAAATGGAAGTGTCTGCAAAAATTCTTCCAGCGCAGAAAAACTTTAGCAATGGGGCCTACATGCATAGGGGTGCTATTTAGCACTGTAAGTGGGATAAGAAAGTTTGAGAGGGTACTCTAAGGCATGGGCAAAGAAGTGTAACTAGGAATATTTTATTAGAGGCGCCGCATTAGTAATACGAAACACCCTGCGTACTGCGTATATGACTATAATACCTTCATCAGCTTCATCCCAATTATTTTCAGGGAGAGAAATGCAAGTCCGGGCTTACATTACCAAACGGTCCACAAAAAGTTAAAGTGGGGAGCCATGGATAATGGCCAATGGGCCAAGGGAGTCGTGGGTCGAAAAAGTTTGGGAACCACTGTATTATGAGATCTTCGCAGCTAGCATCTTCCCAGTTTTTAGGGCTACCGTCTGTGTTTTTATACATTGTATTCTTTCGCGTCTGATCTCAGTTATGTTTTTGGCTTTTAGAGCCCTGATAACCTGTTGTTTGGCTAGTACACATTCCTTGTCAAACCAGGGATTCAACAGCTGTGTCAAGACCCTGAGGTTACATGTTCCTGTCTGGTTTAGTTAGACAAAATGTTATATTGTCTACCAATCTCTGGTGGATTTGGGTTATCTCTAAATGTGCAGGGACTGACTCCAAATAGGAAGTTAGAAGTTCACTAAAACCATTATATATATTGGTGAGGGGCTCAACTTGGTCCATTATGGTGGGCCACTTAACTGACCGCCAGTTATTGTTTACCAAAGGCTGCATAGTCTCTTCCCTCCAAACAGTTGGAAATGTTGGGTGGGTGGAAAACCATTTCCCAGATAGGTCTAAACATAATGGGAAATGGTCACTCTCTCCTCCTTTATCTACCTTGAAATCCTGTGCATATGCCCAATGGACTGTACTTATCCTCACATAATCTATTTGTGATGAGGAATTTCCTCTTGAGAAGGTGTTTGACCATTCAAAATCTGAAGGGAACTGGCCGGTGCATGCCCTTAGACCTCTCTCAATTGTGAGATGGAATATTTGCATGGCACCCCACCGTATCTTTTGCCGTGAGGAGGGGATCCCCCTAGCTAAGTCTTCCTTCTCGAAGATAGTGTCAAATCCTATCATTGGTTCATAGCAACAATTACATTTGCCCTCCACTAGAATAACCCCATTTGATTCAATAGGTTCAAGGACCTCTTTGAGTTGCTGTTGTGACGATGATTCTTTCGAGCACTCCCTTGGTCTTACACATATGTTAAAAAGATATATCTGTGTCGTGTTCGGGAACTTGAGTTTCAGTCCTAAAATATATTTTGAGCCAGTGGGCACCGTTTCTATTGTGGCATTTACATTAATTTTTATCCAGATTAGCCAGCCCACCCGACGATCTCACTCTTTTTGATTGTAGGGCTCCAGACTAAATGTTGTATACCCTAGCTTGTGTAGTGGCTCTCTTGCCAAAGTCTCCTGGAAAAGACATAAATCAAAATAGTCGACGTATTTCTGCCAATCTGGCTGAATACCTTTTAAATTGAGCCCGACTATGTTCCAGGAGACCATCTTCATGGATTCAGGGTCTGGGTCGACCAAGCCTGGTTATCCAGACACTCTCTTCTATTTCATGGGTATTAGTTACCCTAGTTTCTTCTTTTATATAAATATTGTTTCTGCAAAGGTGACTTCTGCTGTACTTTAAATCAGAACAGAAAAAACAGTGCATAAAAAAGCAGAAATATTTTATCTTGTAATCGAAGCAAAATTAAGACGTATTATTGGCATATTTTTTATGGTTTACTGCCTCCAGCCACTGTTTTTGAATGTGTTAATGTGTTTATAAGGTAATTCTAACGTGCAATGGTTCATTTATGTGTAATATGTAAAAATATGAGCCGTCAAGTTGCTTTCTCCCCCGTGAGCATTAATTAGCTTTAGTGTCCCTGAGCTGGGTTTGTGCTGAGCAAGGTACATGTTCAACTGAAATTCCCAAACCCATTCTCCACCACCAGGAGCCAGTGACATCACTGCGGCAGTATTATAAATGGTGCTGCTCCTTTGGGCGTCTGCTGGACTGTGAGGTGCATGGAACAACCTGCAGAAGAGGCTCACAGTTCAGAACACTTCAGTAGGGATTGTCTGTCCTCCTATGGGGGTTCCTGATGAGCTGTGTAACTGGGGTACTCAAAGCAAGTATCTGCACGGATAAACCTACCCGGCAGGAAGGAACAAATATTCAACCTTTTACTCCAGAAGGCGTTTGTGCTGATAAAGTGCGTATTTTATTGTGAGTGAGGTAAGTGGAGCATGGAACTTTCCGTAGCTCTGAAGCATTAACTGTTGTATTTAGAAATTGGTTTACCCTCGAATATTGAATCATTAATATTGGTGGAACAGAATATCAAGGATAAAATATTGACATATTGACAAGTAAGAGACAGGTAAGTTGAGACTTTCGATACCTAACTCTACATATTTGTACCTACGCGGAACATATGTCTTCAATGTATGCAAATGTGGGGTCAGAAATAGTAAGTTTCGAATCTCCTACAAGAACTTACTTGTCGATATTCTGAACCTCAATATTATGTTGTTGTTATTAGTGTGCCACGATATTTTTGGTCTTGATATTCAGTACTACAACTGTTGACATTTTAACCAATAAATGCATTTATTTCCTTGAACTAGTCCAATATATTAAGATTGGAGGGGATATATATGAGCCCCTTGCACTGCTGGAGCATCACGTTTTGTGACGCTCCGGCGGTGCAAACTGCAAAATCAAGTTTATGAGGTTACCTTGCGTGGCTTTGAATGGCCTCATAGATATGGAGTAAGGCAAGGCCGCACAAATATCTGCATTGCCTTACCCTGCGCCTGAGAGGCGTTCCATGGACGCTGCGGTGGGTGTTCCCACGCAACACCCAAGGATTTTGATGCTGCACCTGATTTACAAAACCAACTAAACCTGGAAATGTGCCAAAGCCTTACGTCTCCCCAGGAAAGGCAAAACGAGGAAAAATAACTTTATTCTCTTGTTTTGTGCATTCTGCAGCACACATAGATGGAAGAAGAGGCCTGCCAGGCTTGTTTCCGTGCAGGAAGATGCCCCTTCCTGCACAAAAACAACCCTGCCAACAACACAGGTGGTCTTGCACTTTGGTGCTAGGGTGCCTGTGTTGGTGCTAGGCTGCCAAACAGTGCCAGCACAGGTGGGACGGACAGGAATGGACCTTATTGGATAAATTTGGTGCATTCCTGCTATTTCAGTTTGATGTAGGGCAGTACAGCAAGGGGATTTGCTCACTGCCCTACGCCTAAACCCCATAAATGACGCCCCGTATGTGTAACATATATGTAAAATGTCAATTGTTCTTTTGAAAAATGAACCGACTGACATTTACTTTGCTTTGCTATGTGAATAGGCATGTTAAAAAGTTAGGGGTGCACACATTTTGAGTACCTTGATTGCCACCGTTAGGTCGCAACATGTGGGTTTCTGTTTTACAGTGAGATTTTTGCACCCCTTTTAAATTGTTGTGAGAAAAAGTTCACCGTGATCCACCAACTTTTAAAGTCGTAGTGAAAGTGCTTTTACGCATTACCTGCGAGAAAAGATCACATCCTCGTTTAGTGAGTGCCAAGACACAATTGTAACAAAATATTGCCAGTTTGTTTGCAAAAAGCTACACCAAGGTGTAGCCCAGGAAAAGCGGAAAACTCTGAAAACCACTGGAAGCATAAAATGTGATCCACGCAAGACTCCGCCACAAACGTTTCCACGCCTATAAAAGCACCTTCGCAGTATCATGAAAAGCTGCGCTGGTTGCGCCGAGGCGCTTAGAACCAGAGTATCAAAATACAGCACAAACCACGTGTTTCATGTCCTGCCTCAGAGATAAAATACAAAAGTAATTTTGGTTGAAATAGGTTCATATACAAAATACCTACTTGTTGCACTGGCATTGCTCTCAGTGACACACACAAGAAATGGACGCCGATCCACTAGATTTTTAATCCCTTTAATAATGGATAATTGTGCCAACCTTTCATCCACCCTCGTTTATGAAGGCAGCATGGAGTTACAGTGCGTCTGGAGGTACCTTTAGTGATGCAGTCACGCATATGAGCTAAAGGCATTTTTCAAATGAGCGGAATCTCACTTAATCCATATTTGTGACCGACACATAGGGGCAGATTTACAAGAAAGTGATGCATCTGTAGAGATGCGTCACTTTCCCTGCGCCAACATGCCAAATCCTTGTGTCAACGTGGATGCGCCGTATTTACAATACGGCGCACCATGGCGCAAGGATTGACAGATGCGTGAGAAATTCTGACGCATCTGTTGACGGAAAAGTCACGCATTGCTGGAGTCGTGTCGCCAGCACGACGCAACTCCAGCAATGCTCAGGGGTGCCCTATGCCTAACATGCTGCGTCGCTCCTTACATCTGCTTCGAGCAGGCGCAGGGTTTTGACGCAGCATGGACGTAAAAGTGACTCAGTGAAATCTTGTAGATTTCACTGCGTCACTTTTACGGGGCTTCCTGCGACGGAACGCCCACCCTACATTCATGAAACCTGACGCAGGTTTAATGTAGCGCAGGGCTTTACAACATGATGCATCTCCCTAGATGCGTCACGTTGTAAATGGGCCGCAACTTTTACGCTGCAGCTGCGTCACAAAAGTGACGCAACAACAGTGCAAAAGTGACGCAAGGGGCTTGTAAATCTGCCCCATAGTTTTCTGCAATCGTTTTTCACACAAACTGGCAATATTTTCTCAGGGGTGTTGGATGGCTCAGAAAATGGGCATTTTCAAGTTAACTTCAATTTTTTTTTAAATATTTGTTTTTTAAGAATGACATGGATAGATATTGGTGCTCTTTCATTTTTGGAACAACTTAAAAGAGGCAGCGAAGTACTGACTCTAACTGGAGGTACTGAAGGCAGAGTAGCTATATGTGTGGGGTTCAGGGTAGCGGATTCACACTAAAGGGAAATGGATCTCCATTTAGGGGCGGCAGGGGCCTGTGTGAATCCAGAGCTATTTTGCAGGCTCTGCGATCAGAGGGGGTGAGCAGCGGTGCAGGAGGAGCCTACTATAGCCAATCAGAGGGGACGTGTTGGACTTCAAGGTAAGCGACATGCAGTTTTAGTGCTGCCCCTGGAAGGCCAGGGAGTTAAGTGCCCTGGTTTCACTGAGGAGTGTGGTCGTGGCATGGGAGAGATTGAACAAACTGTGAGTATTTTCTGGAGTGATAAAAACAGAGGAGAGCGAAGGCAGCAGTAGCAATTCAGCCTAACAGGAACTACTGGTTGCTGAATTTTGTATCAGTTAGGCATAGCGGTGCTTATATTTTTACGAGGTGTATCAGTTTGCGTGTAGAGCTGGTGGGGTTTTGTAGAAGGTGGATTGCTTCATATCACTGTTATAGTCAACAACTAGTTTGTGGCACTTGGGCAAGGGAAGCTAGAGGCATGGGCAAGAAGTAGGGAGGAATAGTTGGTGCAACAGAAAGTAGAGAAGGGAAAACTGGATAATTTCCGTCTTTCTTGAGTTGAGCATGACACAACAATTGCCACCAAGCAGGTGATGGATCACAGCCATCTGGTGTTGTCGGAGAGGAGCAAATGGTTATATGAAAAACAGCATGCCCTAAATATCATGCTACAAAAATATTGTAGGAAGACTATTAACAAAAATACTGTGAAGGTAAGTATATATATGCATGCACAGAATTACTTTTCTTAACTCCACAGCTACATACTACCCGTGAAGCAAGGGCCAAGAAAAGGGGGATGTTACAAAACACATTTCCTATAGGAAATTTAGACACAGTTACAGTCCAAATGGCTGAAGGGATTTACATCAAATCTGGCAGAAAGCAAGATCTTAGTCTAAAAAGCATGCTTTTTGATTTTTGGTGTAAATCCATTTAGTATATTTTAAGAACATCACTGTCAAAATGTTTGTATATTTCACACTGAGGATCGTTCACAGATCCATTGCAGAGGATTCGCGGATGCTGCCGTACTCTGATTGTTGACGTGACTATTCACGAAGGATCCGTGAATTCACGAGCCCGACGGTGCGATCCCATTGGCAGGCTGCAACTTGAGGAAACATTTCAGCCACAATCTTAGGACTCGACCCTAAGTCCCGGAAAACCGTTATAAAAATGGTTTAAGTGCACAAGATAGGGCTACAACGACCCACCTAAATCACCTGTCTGTGGTTTCAGTGACTTTCCCAAGGTTTTTCATTTAAGTAAAATATATTTACAACTCATAAATATAACATCACTTTAAGAGTCAATATTCCCGTAGGCTACCGATCAAATTGCTGAAAGAGTAGGGGAGATGACATTAAGCATATTGACTGAAACAAGGCAATGGGAAACTCAGAATAAGAAAAGAATGCTGCCCAAGAAGGTTGTATACAGTAAGAAAATGAGAAGCAAAGAAAGCCTTGGAGCTCATTGACCGGTGAGGAAGAGAGTCAAAGTTAACTGAACAACAAGACTATGTGTTGGTGAAAACTTCAAAGGTATCAACTCACTGTGACTACTGATCACCCCATTGTTCAAAGCTATTTTCATGTAATACATGGGTTAGAGTTTCTTTTCACACTCTATGATAAGTTATTCTCACTATTGTAAACCACAAAAGTCTCTCATTATGAATTGCCTATTATTTGTGGCCTCCCTCAAGTCAGGTGATTATGCATTGTGTTTAAAGATATGGGAACTCCCCACTAAAATACCAGAAAGTAGGAGCGAGGGGTGAATGTGATTCAAGGTAATGGAGGTATTTCTCCAAAACATAAGGAGGAAAGATGGAGGAGGAAGAGAGAAGGATCAGGGGAGGTAAGATGTGCAGAGGAATGAGGGCAGAGGGTTTAAGGGTTAGACTTCCAAACAGCATTATGATTTAAATATGGAAACTCACCCCAGTGAGTGACAAAAAGCTCAATTTAATATTGTTTGTAGAAAAACTAGCAGAAAGAATCCAGTAATACCGCATTTACAGTTAAAATTAAACATAACGGGCCCGATACACAGAAGTAATCTAATACAAAATCCTAACTTTACGACTTTCGGTATTCCCAAAATGCATTTAGGAGTAGTAAAGTCCTAAACTGAGAAAAAATCCTAATTTTACGACTTTTGGTATTCACAAAAGGCATTTAGGAGTAGTAAAGTTAGGATTCCTAACTTTACTACTCCTAAATGCCTTTTGTAAATACCGAAAGTCGGAAAGTTAGGATTTTGTCTCAGTTTAGGAGTAGTACAGTTAGGATTCCTAACTTTACTACTCCTAAATGCCTTTTGTGAATACCGAAAGTCGGAAAGTTAGGATTTTGTCTCAGTTTAGGAGTAGTACAGTTAGGATTCCTAACTTTACTACTCCTAAATGCCTTTTGTGAATACCGAAAGTCGGAAGGTTAGGATTTCGTCTCAGTTTAGGAGTAGTAAAGTTAGGATTCCTAACTTTACTACTCCTAAATGCCTTTTGTGAATACCGAAAGTCGGAAAGTTAGGATTTTGTCTCAGTTTAGGAGCAGTAAAGTTAGGATTCCTAACTTTGCTACTCCTAAATGCCTTTAGTGAATACCGAAAGTCGTAAAGTTAGAATTTTGTCGCAGTTTAGGAGTAGTGCAGTTAGGAATCCTAACTTTTCTACTCCTACATGCCTTTTGTGAATACCGAAATTTGTAAAGTTAGGATTTTGTCACAGATTACTTCTGTGAATGGGGCCCAACAAAGGCAGTTACAAAAAAAAGGCAGATGGGGAGCCTTAATTCCTTACTTACGGCAGGAAATCCTCTCTCACGAGAGCAGGAATTAGCCCCTCCACTGACAATAATATCACAAAAGCAGCAGAAAGGGAGCCCAGGTGGACAAAGATCCCAACAGCGGATCTATGGAAGCCAGACGGGGGAAGAGAAGTGGGCTAGCAGACTAGTTGAAAGAGCTGTGGAAAAGTCAGAAAAAGAGCAGGAGGTGAGACTAGTGGCATTATTAGAGAATACGGCACAGTACAGTAGGTGTCGAGATTGCCAATAACCCTTTGTAACCCAGATGCTTTTGCCAGCCAGATCCCATGACCCTTGGTAAGGCTCGTGACCTGAGCCAAGTACTTGGATGGTGGCAGGATGGAAGGAAAGGGTAAGCTAATTACCATTGATAACTAAAATGGTCAGCAGAAGATGAAAGGCAGGAGAGGAGCACCAACCTGATTAAATGCCAGAGAGCTAGATAGAAGAAAAGGAATAAACAATGGCATTTTGGAGATGAGACTTTCACGTTAAAACACATGTATTTCCTGTGCAGGGCTGTGATATACTGTACAAGACTAATGGTAGACAATGGGTCTTTTCTCAAAGCCATTTTGAAGTATGTAAAGTAGTAGTACCACCCCATGTTGATGGAACACTGTCAGAGAGCTCTGTGTTGTTCAGGGCAAGGAAGGTTTAGTTTTAACATTTTCTAGTATCAATGGATTATGATTGTTGACATTGGCATTGAGCACGTCCTTGCGAATATTACGAATTATATTTACACTGCTTCTGGTTTTACTGCTGTTCAAAAGATGGACCGGTCTTGCTTGAGGGAGTTCACGTCTTTGATAGCGAGGCTCTTGTTCGTGGTTCTTTGTTGAGGATGGCGAATAGATGGAATGTAGTGGAGGGTGAATGCAATAGCGAAATGATCTGGTGACCACCAAAGTACTGGAAGAAGGATGTTTAATGATGTCATGAAAATAATGATAATGCACCAGAGTTTACTGTGATGGCGGCATGCAGTGATATACTAATAAATAGCTTATGTGGTTCCGGAAGTCAATGACTACGGATTGAAATGTCTAGGAGATTGAAAAAAATACACACACACACCCCAACCCCCTCCCCCACCCCCCAAAAGATAAGAAGACGATGAGGTTACGCTAACAAATGGCCTAGCATTGGCACTGCACGTGGTCATTGGCTCCTGTCTTAAATCCACACACCACTGACACCTCACAATCCAGAGCAGACAAATGTGGCACACCAAGGTAGGTATTAGCACCCATGTTTCATGCTCAGTACTGACGCATTTCGGCTTCACAGCAGCCTTTCTCAAAGTGACCAGAGTATGCTCCAATCCCTCTAGAAATAGAAAACTCAGGGGCAGATTTACAAGAAACTGACAGATCTTGTAGAGATGTGTCAGTTTCCCTGCGCCAGGCTGCAATACCTTTGCGCCACCATGGATGTGCCATATACAGCGCACCATGGCTCAAGGATTGACAGATGCATCAGAAATTCTGATGCATCTGTTGGCCCAAAAGTCACGCATTGCTGGAGTCATGTCGCAAGCACGACACAACTCCAGCAATGCATGTTGAAGCCTATACTTATTGTGCTGTGCCACTCCTTACGCCTGCCTCAAGCAGGCATAAGGTTTTGATGCAGTGACGTCCTTGAAGTGGCACCATGAACTCTTGTAGATTTTACTGCATCACTTTTACGAGGCTTTCCTGCGGAGGAACGCCCACCCTGCATACATTATACCTGATGCAGGTATAATGTGACACAGGGCTTTACAACTTGAGACATCTCCCTAGACGTGTCACTTTGTAAATTGGCTGCATTGTTTACGCTGCCATTGTGTCACAAAAGTTACGCAACAGCGGCGCAACAGTGTTGCAAGGGGCTTGTAAATCTGACCCTCAGTTCACGAAAAGCAACTGCATACTATAGAAGCACACTGCACTGTGAAATCTTGCATAGTTCTGTGGGATCTTATAATTATGTACTACAAATTGTCCATAATTATCTAAATCATCTTTTTGATATAGATCATCAAAACCAACGCCTTTTGTAGTGTAGTTCCTTTGAAGTTGATGTTCTATTGGGATTGTTGATCAACGCCGCAATGAGCCTGAGAATTGAAACGTGCGATTTCATAGAAAGTAAATGTGTAAAAACATGTTCCAAAGGCACATGAAAAAAATGGAAAACAAACCGAAAGCATAATATATAGTGCAGTCATGCAACACAAAAAAACAGCCCATATAAGTAAACTATTTACATATTTGTGTTTCAGATACATTCATGCACAGCAAAATACCAGTCAGTATCGTGATCGTATTTCATACATGGACCAGTGTCTACATATCTGTGAAGCCTATGTTGTGAAAATATGCAGTGGTATGATTCCATTGCATACAAGGACCAGTGAACCTATGTCTACAAGCCATGTACTGTGGGACCCTGTGCAAAGTTATTAACGGGGGGGGGGAATCCATCCAAAAGGATCTGACTATAAGCAAAATACTACGGAACCTCATCTTACAAATGTTTTGCATTAAACCCTTATGACAGACGTTCTCATAATACATCCTATTGATAGCAATATTAAATATTAGCAGGCCAGTGTACGGATCATTTACTTGTAGATGTGTGGGACTTAATTGTTGTGATGGATATCCCATAGATAGGTTGATGCATTGTTTCGATGCAGGTTAGTGTGTGCAGGAAGGGGGATATGCACTTCCATGGGCCACCATAACAGGTTTACTTGACCATGAAACCTGCTCTCATAATGAATATATATATATATATATATATATATATATATATATATATATATATATATATATATATATATATATATATATATATATATATATGTATATTACCTACTGGCAGTCGCCAGTAGGTAGTTATAGTTAGGACCTATTTTCCATAGGAAATCAGCAACATTCTATTTGGAATAACGTTGGCGCCGATTGACGAATCTTCGCGAAATTTTCCAAACTTTTGGCCAGCTCCGGTCTGCTCCTATCCTGAAAATTTCACGGTGATTTGTCAAGCGGGGGCCGAGAAAAAAGGGGGGGTCCCAAAACGTGTTTTCCCCATGCATTTTCCCATAGGACCTGTTGACGCAGCTACAGCCCAAACTGCTGAACGGAATTACACCAAATTTGGCAAAGAGGTAGTCCTCAGTTCAGACTCGTGCCTTTTGCTTAAATGGTGTAAATCCATTCAGTAGTTCCTGAGAAAATTAGAGTTAAAAAGATTGATATATCTGGGCGGAGCCTAACCACACATCTGACTTTCAAGAACGAAAAAAAATGTATTGCAACGAGGACTACGGCACTTTGTCCGCCCATCACTCCATCACTCCTCACCATTCGACAGTGTTGTTAAAAAGGAATGTCATTAATCTAATAATTAATTATTAATGATAGGCAGATTTGTTTTTTTTAAAGGAACCCACTCTTCAGCATGAACGAAATGGCAATGCAGAGAACAGGATGGCGGCTGGCAGGCAAGAAGGATTTCTCTACACACTCAACCAATCGGATTAGGAAGTGTTGCCTCCTGGCGGGTGGAATGTAAGGAGTGTGAGGAAGCAGAGAGATCTCATCATGGTTTCGTAGTGTGAAAAGCGTCTTAGGGAATGCTATGTCATTGAAAGGTAGGCAGAACTAGATTTTAAAAAAAAGATGAATTTACATTTTTTTTTTTAAAAGGAAAATTTGTTAGGGGGAAAATAAGAAAAAAAGACGCATTTAAGCTTTAAAAAAATAAATAAAATGTGTTATATTTTTAAAAAGAAGGACAAGGAAAAAAGGTATAATTAAAATAATGTTACTCAAGTAACATTTTCACACGCTTTAAAAAACAAAATAAGATTGAAAAATGTGTCCGTCTTCTATTTTTGATGAATCTGCTGATGTATGCACAAGGTAGATTTAAAATGTTTTCAAGACTGTAGTGCCTTCCGGAGAAGATGAGAAGACCGAGGATTTGAAGAAAGGTAAGATTTAAAAACTTTAATTTAAAGCTAAAAACATGGTAGATACCCATAATGTAAAGTAAAATATGAGGGAAGAGTTTTCATATGAAACGGGGTTAGTATTAGTGTTATGCAAAGTTTTCACGATTTAAAAAAAAAAATACAGGCTAATGTTTGCATTTCTAAAATAAGATTGGATAATAAAAAAAAAGTAATGTAAGGAATTTTCGTGATTAAGGAAGTCGAAGTTTAGAAAGTAGTGGTTTAGAAGTGATCGTTGTTTAGCCTTCATGGTTAAGGCAGTCGTGGTTTAGGAAGTAGTGGTTTAGTCATACAACCCTTTCAGAGACGTTATAGTTAGAAATTAGCATTTAAAAAAGCTTTGAAATTCACTGAAAAAAAACATAAGTTTCAGAGATGTTATAGTTAGAAATTAGCATTTAAAAAACCTTAGAAATTCACAGAAAAAAACATAGGTTTCAGGGGTGTTATAGTTAGCTGGCCATTTCACTCCTACAAAACCATATAAATTCCTCCGTTATAGTTAGTTCTACTAACTATAACACGCGAGTCCGCAATGCACTGCTGATGATGTCACATATTGCATCATTCATGACATGGTCAGTGACATCACTGATGACATCTCAAATGACATCACTGATGACATCACTGATGACATCAACCACGTGACAATCTGATACACCTCATCAATTTTAATTAACTTTAAACAATAAAGTCTTACCATGCATCTATCCTAACCATGTTCATTCTCTTTCTCTGCCAGCTGTGTGCAATTTTCACCTCTTCATTTCGGCACACTCACCAGCCACCTACCACACAGCTCAAACCATTTTGTGTTGAGTGTTCTTTTTGCAGAAGTTGATTGTGTGATGTTTAACAATTTACCACCTGTTTTTTCTCTGTTTTCTCCCATAATTGCATTTCTCTGGGTCCACTTTGCCTATTTACCCACCACCGTACTTAAGAGTTGCACCCTCACCTTCTTCGCTTCATCATTTCCTCTTAGCTGGATAAAGGCCATGTGGCAAAAATATAATTTTTCATGCCTGTGTTTCTTTTATTTGTGGTCCTGTCTGGGTGGCCAGACGCGTTACTCACAGCACACAATGACAAGGACCGTAATCTGCTGGGATTGAATTCAGTCTGAATGGCATCAAAACACACATTATTCAGAAGCTGCTGGATGAACTATGGACAGTTTGCTCTGTACAGTTTGTATTCAGCTTGATAATGACTTTTGTGAAGCATGAATTGATTGAATAAAAGAGACGTATTTCCAGTGCTTAATTTGTAAAATATTAAGTGCCAGGGCTCTGACCAGGAGGCCACTGCAGCTTGCACCACCCATCTCCCTTGTCATCGCTGCAAAAACAGCTACTAACCATCTCTCTTGCATGTAAATGCGACAGTTCAGATTATTCCAGGTCCCCAAAGCTAAAGGAATGGCTGGGGAGGCAGGTATTTTAATGCATATTGTATTCCTAAACTATCGTTGTTCTGCTAATCTCTAAATTAGATGAGTAGCGCAACCATGTGGTGGACTGTTTTAAGTATGGTGTTGACAATTAGGTGCCGGTGCCAAGCACCGGAAACTAATTAAGTGCCGGTGCTTAGCACCAGAAAGCTCCGGCTCAAATTAAGCACTGCGCATTTCGCATCAGAAGTGGCCCTTTCATAACAAGCTCAGAGAATGGACCCTAGGAGCAGCTTCTGGGAGTAAATACTAGAGAAGAAAATCAATCAGTTTCCTGAATTAAATTGCCAGTCTGGTGAAATAAGAAGCTCGAGAAAAATAATAATAAACCAAAATCGTACATGCTGTTCTCTCCACTGCAAGATATATCTTAGTAGTATTGTTTGGTGGCACCAAAGTGGCCTCCTGTTAGTGTGCACGTCATTTGTGTGCAATGAACATATTCACGTTTTTCCTACTACATTTTTAGGTCGAACTTGAACGAGCCCCCATGCTTTGCTCTGGCGATCTGCTGTGGTAGATTATGGAAGAGAAGCCCCGCTTTTATTTAGGCCTGATCAATTCATTTATCCAAGCATGGAAAAGATGAAGTAATTGAAGAAAAATACATTTTAAAGCAAACTTATGTAAAGGGCTCATAATAAAAAAATACAATATCTGGTTCGATCAAATGCAACTGCAATTCAGTGCAAAAAGCGTTCTGGAAAGTCAAACAAGAGAACAACACTATAAAGTTTCCTGTTTTATTTAAGATTTTAGTTTTAATTCTGAAGAAAGGGGTACATTTCCTTGGTTCAGTTTTAGCCACATGGTATAACCATGTTTGTCTATCTGTTATCTTTTCTTTTTTTGCACTCTTCATTTTCGGTCTTCAATACTGCACAGACATCCAGAAACTATAGGGTTTACTAATAGCTGCAGACTGTGTGTACATTCCTGATTATGTGGCTGTAATTCCAACACATTTCTGATGATGTTGTAGGTCACCCCTGAGGTTTAAGTGTACCAGGCATGCAATAGGTCCCGCATTTGCGAGAGTTCAACGTATTAGTATTGTAAATGACAATGCCTTTTATTTATGTTTGAAAACCCCAAACATAAATAAAAGGCATTGCCATTTACAATGCCAATAGCTCAAATTAACATGTATATGAGATCCATTTCATTGCAAATGCTTGTTAAGGAAGACAGCAGCGTCTTTATCAAACCCAACCCCTTTTACACCCAAGGAGGCCAGCCTTGATCCCTACCAGGTGCATACATCTGATAACGGACTTGGAGACACTCCAAAGGCTGTTTGCGACTACCACTGTTCCCTGAAAAGAACTTGTTAAGGGCAAATTAACTAGTCTAAGATCACACATTTTGTGCCCAATAATTTCATGTTTTACCAGCCTTACATCGAATGGTCGTTGAACCGACGCCTTTAGTGCATTAGTTAATTAAACCATGGCAATGAATTAAAGGTCAAACAATACATAAAAGTTCCAAAATGAATCCATTAAATATTACATACAATATTTAGCTAAAATTAATAACTTATACAATGCAGCACGCATGCAAGGTAGGAAAAGTTAGGAGAATTAAAAGGATGATCTTTTTAACGCCTATTTTCAAATGACGTTCGGTTGTGGTGAAACATCCTCGCTACAATTGTTAGTAAGTAGGGTGATGTGACAAAAGCCATGAGGTGGTACATGTTGCATGAGAAGGCCCACGTACCACCCATAATCACAGAACAATGGGGTAACCCAAAATTAACCCAAAGGACCCGGGTAACCTATGATACAGACAAACATGGTCATATTGGAAAAAGCAAAAAGAGGCATAGTAGTACTGGATATATCAAAAGATCTCTAACCACTGTATGGAAAAGAAGAACAATCTCATAGATTCAATTCACAGTTACGAGGTTAGGGTAGCAGACAAGATTTCAAAAACAGAAGATTGAGACACATACACATAATTGCATTTCTGGAAGTTTAGTTAAATCACATATAAGTCAGTCTCAAACCACATTCTTATTTACATATTGTATCTAAAACTCTTAGCTCCACAAATGGATAAAGTGATAAAGGTCAGTGCTCAAAGAATGTGCTTGTGTGGATAAGCAGTAGAAAAAAAAAACAAGCATTTGCAATGCAAATTGGTCTCGCATTTGCCAGAGTTTGAGCTATTGGAGGTGTAAATGACAATGTCTTTTACTGAGTTTGTGGCATGCTGTCCTTTGTTGGATTTTGTGGGAGACACCAGTAGTGGCATTGCGGTTCTGGAAGACACCCTGATGACTTGGAAAAAACTTTTTTAGGAAACAGCAGAAATAAAGTGAAAGAAATAGTGCATTATATGCTGATGGCCAGGGGTGTTCTTGTGTAGAGGGAGGCTGAAATGAAAGACAAGGAGGGGTTGCATAATGGGCCTGGATATATTTGTGGAGGAGCAGGTGAGGGGAGTGTAAGAATCAGTGGGCAGGGGGGACCAGTGGGTCACTAAGCTATGTTCACCCATAACACACCCTAGATCCTACCCCAAGCTCATCTTGCAGCCCTGCCAAAGGCCTCCTCCCAGAATGTACTGTCATACCTGCCAACAGCTTACAAACACAATAGGGGGACTTAGGGGGGGAAACAACCCCTGCAACAACTCTCCTCTGCATGGTATCCTCGTCCCCAATACGGTAAAGCACCCTACTACTTTATAGATCGAGAACTTACGCCAGTCTGGCCTATTTAGACAACAACCGAGGCTTGTAGGCTAACATCTTTTTAACGATGGGGCAAGATGCTGAAAATATACCAAAAAGGTAACAAAGGCTTGCTCATTAGACTACCACGCATTTCTCCAATGCTGTCATATTCAAATGTGGTAAGATCTCAGAATCGGGTGTCCATTCCCACCAGCCAGAAGCAAGCGTCATCCACACTGTGGCAAACTACTTACTGCACTAGGACATCAGCCTGGACTCAGCATTCATGTGTGAATGGGAGGACCACAAATACTAGCGACCACTTTGCAACACTGCCTCACAGAAATAAATGTCAAAATCCAAGACCTTTACAGTATCAAAGTTCTGACTGTGGTTTCCCTGGAGAGTCAAAAACAACCCCTGAATGCACATCCACAGCCTGCTTTTTGGTGGGGGGGAAACTCAATAAAAGCAGCAGCCTACGCTCTATACATATGACGTGTAAGAAGTGAAAGCAATCCTATTAATGCAGGTTTGCAGAAAGGAACTGCTAATCTCCATCTAAATGGTCCTTTGAGAAGGCGGGACTAACTGGAGACTACACAGGAAGGAAGCAACAGATAGGAGGGCGCTGCTTCTCAGAACAGAGTCTCACGCAAGGATTCTAGTCTGAAACTAAACAGCGTGCTCTGTACAGCTACTGGGAAAACAAGCATTTGCAATGCAACAGGTCTGGCATTTTCGCGAGTTTAAGCTATTGGCATTGTAAATGACTTTTATTTATGTTTTAAAAACAAAAACAAAAATAAAAGGCATTGTGATCTGCAATGTCAATAGCTTAAACTCGCGTAAATGCGAGACCTATTGTATTGCAAATGCTGGTTTGCATTCCTAACCACAATAATGGGCCTGTAAATCCAAGTAAACAGTGTTGTGATGTTGACTAAACACCAGGTCTGGGTAGAGATGACCCTACACAAGACAATGGGCTGCTGCCCTCACACTCAAAAGAAAGGAATCGTACGTGTGTGTGTGGGGGGGCAGGGACAATCTGGAGTAGGTGGTCAGATGCGAGTGGGGGGGTGGGAGGGATCTACTAGTAAAAGAGAAAACTTCTGGATGGAAACCACAAAGGAACACCTGACTGTTTGCCTCATTTAAAATTTCACAATGCAACATGATACATTTCGAATGTATGGACAAAACGTAAATAGCCTAGTAACTGTACTCCTCAAGCGTGAATCCTGTAATACTACTCCCGAACCAAAGAACAAAAACAGAAAAATGTATCACAAGCTGTTACTTTTTTGTTTTAAGGGTCACTGCTTTTTATTTGGCCCCAAAACATTGGTTAAATTTGATCCGAGTTGCAAAACTCTTTGGGACTGGGCAGTAGATTAAGATCTCCTGTGGGATATGCATAAACGTGTAAATACTCTTGTTGGGTATGGTAAGATCCTTGCAAAAGGTGGATGTGAGAGGTGTCTGCAGTACTGAAAGTGTGGAAGCTATTTTGCTTGCTTTGCATTACTGAAAGAATGAAGGTTATTTGGCTTGAGTTGAGGAATATTTTAGAAGACAAAGTTTAAATAAGGATGCGAAATATCTTGTGTAGGCGAAAAATGAAGTCTCTTGCGGCTTAACAGGAAACACTGACGTGGAAGCGTGGACTTGGACCAAAGTATTCATGGTGCAATGTTCTAGGGAGCCTTGTTAACGCTCACTCATACCCGGATCCCTCTTTGGCCTGAAGATGGAGGGACTGTGGTGCCGCCACGTCAGCAGCGAAACCCGAGCAAACTCCGGAGGGGTGTAGCCCCTGTTTTAATCTCAGGAGACTGAGGCACACACAGGTCACAGCCAGGCCTTTACCTTCAACTTTAACTAATCCTAAATTAATTAAATTTTAACGAGCTGAGTGAGCCCTTACCGGCGATCACACCAGCCGCGCGGCGCAGCCAGCCTGGCACAGAGCTCTGCTGAAGTGAGGCAGGCGTTCGGGTCTGAGCTGCAAGAAAGTGAAGTTCAATTGTTGGACTGGCAGTGGGCACCACAGTGGACAGCAGCTCACTAACCCAAACATGACTTAGTGCCCTGTTGGACTGTAACCAAAACATTAATATCAAAATAATCATTAGGGTAACAAACCGCACTCCACTTCTTTGCAGTGAACGGCGATTTCGATAAAGAGCCTGCTGATAACTGCAGTCCACACGATCTAAAGCTCCCAGCGGCATCTCCCCAACCCTCAGGGTATGATTGATTCTGAGTGTGAAATGAAAGAATCAGATCTTGCAGAAAATTCAGAAGGATGACGAGGCAGAGCATCCCTGCCTGCAGATTTTACTGAAATAATGGAGGATCAGATCTTCCAGTGCGTGCGTGCGACAAGATAACAACACTACTAAAGTCAGTGGCAGGCTGCCTGACGAAAAAAAAGTAGTGTGTACTGTACTTACTTGTGAAATATGTAGTCTCACAGACAATCCAGTCTGGCAGGCACTACTGTCTCTCTGAGCGCCGGGGCCAGAGCGGTGCATGCAGTCTTACCGCAGCACCCCGATGCCTCTCCTGCCGCGCGGCCGAATGCGGAGTGAGTCAAACCAACTCAGAAGCGAGAGCTACATTACGTGTCTCCTCTTGGATGTGCAGGTTAGACCCATTCTTCGTATACAGGTGAAACTCATTATCGGTAGGCAATACCGGTTTCCGCCTACTAAATTGGCGAGGGTCGTATTAAGGCGGACATGGTGGCGGGAAGGAACAAGGTTAGTAGTTAAAAGATATGAAGCTCCTACTACTGGAATGCCACCCCATATCTTGCCCGCAGGAGGAAGCTGAGACATCCATGGTCGGAACTGTGCGTGGACGGACATTGGCCGCTGCCAGCTCGCGGGACAAAATAAAAGTGGAAGTGGACACGTTGGAGAAAGGGTTGCCCAGTGTGGACCGGGTGCAACTGGAGTCTGCCTGGGCGCTCAAAAACTCACAGTATAGCGGGAAAAAACGCAGAGGCTTGACGACGGCCGGCAGCGGAAGGAGAGCTATGATGCAAGACAGGCCGTGTGGCTCACGGCTGCGGCTTGCAACACAGAAGCTGTTATGGTTCTCAGTCCGGTTTGCTTCAGGCGGATTGACCTAAAAATCCCCAGGTGAATGCTGCTACTCACAGAACAGCCTGACACGTCAAGAACCAGCCGCTGCCTTAATGATGGAACCCGGCGCGCACGCACAGAAATGCAGGAGAGGAGGGGTGATTGACAAGTGCAGCTCAGTGCCCGCCCATTCACAGAGCTGTCGGGCCTAAGAGGGCTGCTTTCCCACCGCTGTCACATAGGTAACAGGATCGCTTGCGGTTTCGGGATACAGAGAAAGGGTACAAAGACCTTCATACGCCTAGCCCTAGCATGCGTGCCACTAACACCCCTGCCCCCGCACTGAAGCCAACTAGAAAACAAGAAGTCACGGACTGCGGGAGGGAGGAGGAGGGACAGGAAGAAAGTAGTCTGTTAAGGAAAGGGGCTGATAGCCATGGAAGGACACAAATGACGACATGGCCGTCATGGGGAGGGACAAACAAGCCACAAACCAATCATAATGCACCATTTAGGATGTGAGCCAATCCAAAAGATCTGAGGAGAGTGGGCGGAGCTTAAACGAAGCTTTCCCATCATAGTATATACTGCATGTCTCAACGAGACAGTGCAAGCGCTGCCTAGGCGAGACCTAAAAAAAAGGAGGGGGTCCTTTAGACCTTTTCACAAACCATAATATTGTACATGGAAGCCTGTCCAGTATACAATTTCTATATAACATATGTCACATCTACAAGTGGTCCAGTTGTTAAGTTACTTTTGCCACTCTGCGCAGATATTCATACAATCCAGACTTAATGAAAGAGCATTGGAGTTTTGACCCAAAACGCTTTGTAGGGGGCCAATGAATGCCTCAAACGTGGTTCTTCATCATCCTAGTCCTGATGAAGACCCACGTTTGAGGCATTCAGTGGCCCCCTTTTTCTTCCCCTTCCCATTCCATTCAATTGAGGAGCTCTCTACATGAATTTCCAACCAAAGTCAAGTGCTTTTTCGTCATCCAATGTCACTGCTGAAAAAGGAAGCTTTTATTTAGAGTGTGTCTAATATATTTACACTCTAGCATTATCTGAATATAATCTTCTTTTGATAAAGTCATTTTACAATCTGAATTCATCAATGATATAGGTGTTAAGTTTTTGAACGGAAAAAATTCTTATCTAGCTTAGGCATTAGACAAATTTCAGCTTTACTAAAAAAAGTTATAGTTATTTCACGGAACTATAACTTGCGCCTCCGCCACGCACAGTGTTGTTGTCAAAGATATCAGTTCAGTTGTCATCAGTAATGTTATCAATGATGTCACAGAACATGTCATGAGTGTTTTAATATATGAGGTCATAAGCAGTGCATGGTGAAGGTGCATGTTATAGTTACTTAAAATAATCATAACAGTTGAATTTCAGTGTCTTTTTAAATTACACAATTTTACTGACATTTTCAACCTGACTATAATGTAAGTTTTTTTAATGCAAGGCAAGATATAATTACCATACCATTATAATGTGACTTTAACGTTAGGTGTTTTGAGAGAATTTAAATTATGTTTTTTAACATAAAGTAATATTTTATTTTAATACGTTAGGGCAACCTCTGAAATTAATGGCCTTCGGCATGCAGTGCAAGATTGGCAGCAGGGCCTGGCCAATGCCTCACAGGCAGCCAGCCCCCCTGCCATGCATAGCTTTCACCAACTCGTGGCAACTGACCGAATAATCACAGGCCCGTCCCTTTATAATAAATTGAGATCAAATCAAATTGAGACTCTCGCAGAAGGCAGCGTGGCCCCAGCACTCCCATGAGACTCAGGTGAGAGTCCAGGAAGCTGCGCTGGCAGATTTGTGGAAACAGTGGTTCCTGTGGTGGACATGAATCTGAAAGGATAATGGTATTCTAGTGCGCAATCGCTGTATATTATAGGGTTAATGGGCTGTCTGATGGAGAAGAGACCGCACACAACACAGTATAAGATAAAGAAAAATCAATATATATAATCCAAATGGAATACAATTCAGTTGTAAACAGTGTATTGTGTCCCCAGTGAAACAACAGAACCCATTTAAAATCGTGACACTTGGTGAACAAATATACAAAACAGTTTCCAATATTGTTATAAAGTCGACCCTCCAAAACAAAGTATAGTAAGAGCGGTTCGCTTTATTGTCGTTGACGGTGTTTCGACCCCTATGTGGATGGGAGGTCTCTTCAGGACCTAGCGATTTAGGGACTTCTGTTCTAGGTTAGAATCTCTGTCATCATAGGAATAGTGTGACACCCAACGTGAACAAGGAAGAAAAACTCACATGGGACCCGGCTGGGTGCCCTTTGAGTGGAGGAAGGATGACAGAGAGGCACTACTGTATTATATTCAGTAGGCAGGTCGATAGTTGAAAGATGTGGCAATGCGCGTGTTAAGATAACCAGTATGTAGTTTAGAATCTGGATATATCTTCTTAGTCTTGTGACCGTAATTGATTCTGTCTTCATGGAATGCTAAATGAATTAGCAGCTCGTGCAGCCGCTACGCGCTTGGGCGACCTGCTTCAGTCTGTCTCCCTCACATGTAGACAGAATCAATTTCAATCTACAATGTGGAGGTGTATGACAATAGACTTTACAACACTCTGATCCACTATACTGTATAACACTCCATATAAAAACTCTCCATTTGCAACACTAAACCCTACGATTTGAAACACATTTTTGTATTTTTTTTTAAAACATTGAAATTCAATGAAAAAAACAAAGGATAAAGCTTAGTTACAGTTATGAAAACCCTTATTCCCTATACAAATCAAATTGAAACTACCCAAATTTTAAAATTTCTAAAGGTATAGCTATAACGATAATTTACAATTTATCTACCACCTTCAAATTATTATAAGTCATAGACCTCGTTACACACTCTTTTCAGCTTGCTAACCAGACAATACAGCAAAAATGGTTGAACAGAAATACACCGAATTTAGCAAAAAGCTAGATCTTGGTCCAGAAAGTGTGCTTTTTAGGTCTCGCCTGACCCAGCGCATGCGCTGGTCTGGCCGAGACATTGTGTGTACGGGTTTTCAAAGTGCTGCCTGTGGCCTAAAGCTTGCGTGCACATGAGAGTGCACGCGCGCAGCCACCATGTGTCTTTCCTCGGCTGCGCTTGATCGCGACAACGATCACTTTCTCTTTCGCGGGCCGCGCGGCCGTGTCATTTTCACAGCCGCGCGGCCAATGCTTGTTAATATTGTCTGCCGTTTATGTTCTTTCCATGGCATTTTCCGTTTTTTTATTTTTTCACAACTATTTGTGCTTATCTACTTAGCCATGTTGCAGATACCCATTAGATTATATAAACGCCGTTTCTGGCTTCTCGCAGCACTGTTGTTTATAGACAACGTAGGTCCTGTTCGATACTGACCTGCGATGCCGTTTCCTGAAAATTCTAAACCTTTCCATCATGGCGGCTAAATTCTAGGCTTGATTTAGCCCTACAACCAGCTCTCCTGCCAAGTTCAATAAATAAAAAATGCTGCTTGAAACTGTCCTCTTTTGTCGAGTCTTATTAGAATTCAAGCAGTGGCCGCACGGTGCAGCATTCGGAGAGTTTCAGATGACGAGATGTCTAAACCCTTTCGAGGCACAGGCGCTCATTCCCACATCATCAGAGTTTAAATTCGAGGCAGACGCGGCGATGATTCCTCTTGATATGCGCCTTGCATAAGGCCCAGCTGCGCTCAGACACCTATGCGTGACCTTCAAATTAACAGGAGGCGCGTGCCTTCTAGCGAGCATGTTGTAAAGCAGCTCCCTCTAGGCCCTTTTCAAACCGCATTTTGATATGTTTTGCTTCCTGTGTTTCCACTGAAATATTTATCTTGGTTGATATTCTCTGCTTGAATTCCCAAATGATCTGCGCTGTGTACAGTTCCGGAATGTGGATTTCTACACAGCCAGCATGCCGTAAATGGGACACCAGCGTATGTTCTTTCAACGTCAGCGCTGGAATTGGAACAAAATAACCCTGGGAACCCCTACCACACACACAACCACACACACAACCACAACCACACACACAACCACGCACACAACCACACACACAACCACATACACATACAACCACACACACACAGCCACACACACAGCCACACACACACACAACCACACACACACAACCACCCAACCACAACCACACACACAACCACACACACAACCACAACCACACACACAACCCCCCACACACAACCCCACACACACAACCCCACACACACAACCACACACACACAACCACACACACACACACACTCACACACACACACAACCACACACACAACAATAACCACACACAACCACAACCACACACACAACCACAAACACAACACACAACCACACACAACCACAAACACAACACACAACCACAACCACACACAACCACACAAACACACACACAACACACACAACCACAACCACACACACAACCACACACACAACCATACACACACAAACACAACCCCACACACAACCACACACACACACAACCACATACCCACAACCACATACACACACAATCACACAAACAACTACACATACAACCACAACCACACACACACACACACACACACAACCACAACCACACACAGACCCACACACAACCACAACCACACACACAACCACACACACAACCACACACACAACCAGGCATACACAACCACACACACAACCACACATACACAACCACACACACAACCACACATACACAACCACACACACAACCACACACACACACACACACACACACAACCACACAGACACAGCCACACACAGCCACACACACACAAAACCACACCCAACCACAACCACACACACAACCACAACCACACAACCACAACCACACACAACCACAACCACACACACACACACAACCACACACAACCCCCACACACAACCCCACACACACAACCACACACACACAACCACATACAACCACACACACACACAAACACAACACACAACCACAACACACAACCACACACAACACACACACAACCACACACACAACACACACACAACCACACACACAACCACACACACAACCACACACACAACCACACACACACAACCACACACAACCACAACCACACACACAACCACACACACAACCACACACAACCACACACACACACTCACACAACCACACACACACACAACCACACACATACAACCATACACACTGTAGTGTGGGTTAACCACTCCTTATGTACAACGCTAAGTTAGCATAACCTCGATGGCTGTTAGAAAGCCAGCTTGCCGCTTCTGCTGCTTTTGCACGCGACACTGTTGTTACATGTTATTCATTCGAGAACTGTTGACTCGACTTTGCTTCATATGAGAACCGTCTGTTGTTTAACATCCTTAACAGTGAGCTGTGACCTTGGTCTGTACATCGTGTCAAGAACGAGTCTGGGTCACTAGACGGGGCAGGTTGTTGTGTTCAGGTTGATCGTACCACTTTTTAGCCATAACATACATACAGCTGCCAATACCTGAAAGACGAGCCCTTTAATATTACAGAGCAGCATGTTTTCTGTTACATTCGAAACGAAGAGCTGGTGCAGGAGAGAGCCTAGCTGACCCTGTGATGTGATTCCGCTAAGCTGATCTATAAGGTATGGGGTCCCCCATGCAAGCCTAAGAGACCTTCTATTAGTCTAATAATACCTTATTAGTTGCTAGAGAAAGGAGGGTGGTTGCTTTCCACTGTCGTTATTATTATGATTGCTCCTTTCATTTTCTATGGTATTGTAACAATGCTGATGGTGCTGATCCTAACCATTTGTCTGCTTGTGTTAGCCAAAGTACTGCATCTTAGGATGCGAGGTTTATAAAATAAACTCTTTAAACTTTACCGTGTCTTTGTTATTCTGTTGTGGACTGATATATATCTACCAACGGGTATTTCGGATTCCCACCACTCCTGAGAGTATCTAAGTCGCTTGTTCTGGGTTGTCTATACATTGGGACCGCCGAGCTAAATCTCGGATAACGAATGGGACACTAAGCTAGTCGGATAGGGGTTCTTGGTTCTGAGGGGAGTTTCTGGTACACCACAATTCTCTGAGGTCCTGGTTTCCTGCGCATAGTTCTGTGCATAAGCAGAATCCCTGCAACATGGCGCACCTAACGTTTGGTCTTTTGATCTGAAACGCCTTAGTAGTGCTTTTATTAGTCCACAACGCCCTCACTCTGGTTTCCGGACAAAGGGAGTGACGGCTTAACCTACCTAGGTTTCGACTAAAGGTTCTTTCAAGCTTGATAATTAAAAAGGTTTTCTTTTTCTGAACCCCAGTGCTACGGTATAGCTTTTTGTTGTTCGTCTGAGTGTCCCGATGGCGGTCAATGTTGCCGCGCATAGTCGGGTTCCCCTGACCGCACGTTTGAGGGTCTATGGGGTCCCGGATGATGGCTTGGCTGTTATTTTAGTGGTAGGCGCTGATGCGGCGTTCCCGTATGAGTTGTTTTACTCTTGGGTGACGTTTGAGAAGGTGGATGCAAACGACAATTTGTTCCACGAATATACTCACACCGCGGTGCCTGCAGCCTATGCCCCTTATCGGACACTTGAGATACCCCTCACTGCCTGGCAGCATACTATTTGGTTTAATGGCGCCCTTCCCCATGCGGTAGTGCCGGCGACTATGGGCCCGTTGTCAATTGCAGGGGCCACATGGCCGGTGCTGGCCGGTTATACACCCCATCCCCGCTACATGACTGTGGCGGTGGCGGAGTTACGAGTACTACACACTGCCCTGATTATGGTCCATAGGGCGTTAGTGCAGTACGTGTCTCGCAATGTACAGGTGGGGGCACCTGCAGTTGCGGGCCAAACGACTGACCATCACGCAATGGTCATCAGTCCTGTTATGGTTAATGCGGTTGTCGGCAAGCGCCCCCAAAATAGGGATGAATTTCCTTACTGGCTTGCTGAAAAATGTGATCAATTAGAAGCCGTGTTTCCGCATACTTCTCCTGTGGATAAACACAGGATACTCACTATTACTTTGCCGAAGGATCTGGTTCCGGATATTGTCGACTGTGACAATTGGGGCAAGGTCTTTGCTGCGACCTATGCGAAGTGCTATGGCACTCCGTCTATGTCTGTACTGCCCTCGGTCATCAAGAAGGTCCAAGACAATCATGGTGCAGAGGCAGCAATTGAGTTGGGATTGAGGCTTGTCGACAGCTTCGATGTGGTTTGTTCCATGGTTATGGGCAACCTCAAAGGAGATGCCATGCAATTCCAAGTGTGCAATATGTTGGCACTTGTGGATCCGGGCGACAGGCCAAAGGAATTCGCTAAAATTATAGCGAAAGCCTACAGAATGGTGGGTCGTAGCGCCTTGGGAGTAAAACCCGCCGTGATCATTCCTACTGTGGTGCAGCAGCCTAAAGTGAGTTCGTCTACCAAAGACGAGAAGCCCAACTTTCCAAAACAAAGTTGGCGAGCTAAAAAACAGGGGAAGCAGCAAGAGAAACGGAGGTCTCGTTCGGCGTTGCCGGTGCAGATACAAAGTGAACGCACTTATGATTTGTGCGATCGTTCTAATATTAAGTCACCTGATAGATTTCAGGTTCCTGAACAACGCTCTCCTCGTTCTTCACAGGAAACATCGGCTTTTCAATCCGGTGGCGGAGATCGTGGGAAGGGAAGGGGTGCTCAAGGTCGTGAGCAGCCCCGTCAGACTGACGGTAAAGGCAAACAGGACGAGTCTGCACGTCTAAGACCCCCGTTTCAAAAGAAGAAAGTTGCTGCTCTGACTGCGAGATATGCCTCAGATGGTACGGACACAGCTTCTGAACCAGACATGGGCGCTAACGCTGCTAGACAGCGCGGCGGAAGTTACAGTAGTGCGACAAGCGCTGCGTCCGTTTCTGGCGGCGACAGCAACTGATACATTTGTAAGTGTTGAAACTGCTGATACTCGCGTAGCTCCCCCTGAACGCATGTTTAAAATTGACCTTTTAATTGAGGGTGACATACAACGTAAAATTAAAGTGGTATTTTGGGATAATCTAACCTCCACCTATGATATCCTTTTGGCAGAGGCGGATTGGCCCCCGGCTTTCATGTTAGAGGCTCCTAGAGGGGTGGTGGTAATCCTCCCGTCCTTTGGGCACACAGTGCCACTGGAACATTCTAACAGGTTAGCCGGGGAGTGGGCGCAGGTGCTCGCGCCTGCGTTGTACCGTACTCAGGTGGGCTGGGACAAATTTTCTCCCAATCATACGATTCCGTTGCGGTCGGAACCCCAGCCACAACCCCAATACCCCATGCGTCGCGAGGCTCGATCTCACGTCGCGTCCATCCTTGAGCAATTGGAATATCAGGGAGTAATTGAAACATGTATGTCACCCATGAATAATCCTTTATTCACTGTGACGAAGCCTGACGGATCGTACCGCCTAGTTTTGGATTACCGGCACTTAAATTCGCACTGCCGGACATGTGCGGTACAGAATACACACAGTTCGGCTCTCGTCGATAGTCTCGTGAGAAAACAATTTAAAACTACTCTTGACATCTCCAATGGCTTTTAAAGCCACAACCTGTCTCCTCATAGCTATGAGTGGACGGCGTTTACCTCGGGTGGCAAACAAAAGAGGTTCAAAAGGCTCCCGATGGGCTATAAAAACAGCCCCAGGGTCTTCGCTGCTCGTGTGGTCTCACTTTTGGAGATGATTGACCCGGAAGCATATTCGTATGTAGATGACATCTACCTGACGGACGACGAGTTGCTTCCACACCTTGCTCGTGTGGATAACATAATAACTATGTTTGCTGACTTCGGTTACAAGTTCAACTTTGCCAAGTCCCACATTGCCGAGTTCACAGTGTTGTTCTTGGGGTACGAACTCAATCATGAGGGTCGAGGCTTGGCTCCGCAGTTCCCAGAGAAATGCGCGCGCCTTAGTACTCCTACGACACTGAAGAAATTACAATCTTTGCTGGGTTTTCTGAATTTCGGTCGTACCTACATTCCTGATTATGCCCAGCGTATCAAGTCGCTTTATGCCTTGGTACAACCTACTTTTACCAAATCTTGCTGGCTGCCTGAGCATTCGGCTGCATTGCAATCTTTGCAGTCTGATCTTCTTGCTTCAAAGTTCTTCCAAACTCGTGATAACCACACTAACCTAGTCATTAGAATCGTACCAGGTGCAGTGGGTTTCACCTACTTGACGTTCAATGAGGGCGACACCGTCCCCACTGCATACAAATCTCATCTGTACACTTCGGCTGAGCTGCGCTTCTCCGCTGTCGAGAAAGTACTGACAGCAGTTCAGATGGTGATCCTGAAAGAGCGAGCGCTATCACAGGGGAAGCACATGCTGGTGGTAACACCGTACCCTGCCCTTGAGGCGGTTACTAAAGCCAGTGTACCTAATTCTAAGGCTTTGCATCCAAGGTGGATACAATGGGCAACCTCCTTGACTTCGCCTGACGTCACATATATCTTTGACGCGGCATTACAGACACAGGAGTTCTTGGAGTATGAATTTGTTTATCCGGCTCCTCTGACTTTGCGCCCGCTCGAGGAGTACCATTGTGTCATTTACACTGATGGGTCTGCGCAACCCGCAACTGGATCAAAGCACGCCTATTCAGCGGCCTGCGCAATTGTAGTGGGTACTTTCGTGAACGGTGAGTTCCAGTCTGATGTCGTGCATACGCAGTCATTGGGTGATTGTGCCGCGCAGTTGCCAGAACTGAAAGCTCTGGTGCTTGCACTGGAGTTTGCTGATCCTCGAGTCACCACTCTTATAGTGAGTGACTCGTTCTATTGTGTTCAATCATACAACGAGAATCTACACTTTTGGAGTCACAATTACTTTTGTGATTCGAAAGGTAGCACAGTAAAGCACAAAACGCTTTGGGTTCGAGTGGTAGAACTTAAAGAAGGTCTGCCCCTCGTGAATGTAATTCACACTCTTGGTCACCAACGTGTTGGTGTCCATGCTGTCGGTAACAGTTTGGCTGACGAGGCAGCAAAAACCGCAGTGGCGACATATTTAGTAGCAGCAGTTACAAGATCCAAAACTAGGATTGATGATGACATCTTGGCAGCGATTGCTGCGTCCGAGACAGGGACGGGTTTTCCGAAAGGATTCCCTTCCCGCTACCATTATCGTTTAAGTCCTGATAACGTCCCGTTAGTGAGGATTAACGACGTTGGTGACAGATTGATTCCCAACGCGGACTGCAGACCATCTCTGATTACAGCTGCCCACGAAGGTGTTGCGTCTGCGCACGCCGGCGTTTCGGTAACTGTATCTCTTTTGCAGCAACATTACTGGTGGTACGGTTTGTACAAACAAGCGCGAGCTTATGTTCTTTTATGTGACATTTGCCAGCAGATTAAACCTTCTACTGTCGCGCGTCCGCCACAAACGCAGCTGTATATATCTAATCAACCACTTGCGTGTGTTTATTTAGATCACTTCGGTCCTTTTTCCTCTGATACTGCGTACAAGTACATCTTGGTTGCAGTGGATTCGTGCACACGTTTTCTGTGGGTGTGGCCGCAAAGGAGTACTGATGCCCAGACGGTCATCAAGGATTTGCGTGTCTTTATTGGGAGTTTTGCATGTGGTACCCTTCATTCTGACCAGGGCCCTGCGTTTGCCTCTAGGGCTTACAAATAAGCCATGAGAAGTTTGGGGGTCCAAGTCAAATTTTCGTCTCCATACCGGCCTGAGGGCAATAGTGTTGTGGAGCGAATGAACCGTGACCTAAAGCAATCTTTGACAGCAAGGGTTTTAGGTACAGGCCGAAGCTGGCTAACCCACTTGTATGACGTGCAACGTGCACTTAATAATCTCCCTAGAACGTCACTGGGTGGGCGGACCCCATACATGATGCTCTTTGGAGTAAGAATGTTTCCGGACCTTGAGGGACTAGACATGGCGGCGGCTGCCACGCCTTTTGACCTAGATGATCACTGTGCTGTATTGCAGAATCTTCAAGAAGCCAGAGACACTCTAGCGAAGGAACACGTACCCTCTACATGCAAAGCTGAGCTCAAGATTCCGGTAGTCGGCTGGCTACCTCGAGTTGGTGACCTGGTCCGTGAGAAGGTGGACAACAAGAAAGAGTTTGGCCCCTCTTATCGTGCACCAGTCCCGGTGCTTGGAGTCCAGGGTACACGTACAGTTATTTTACCACCACTTTCTGGTCGCAAGGATAATAGGTACATCTCGATTGACAATGTCAAGCTACAGCGAGTGGCCGATACTTCATAGTATGACACCTTCAGTTTCTTGCCCTTCCATTCTGCGAAATTCTGTTGTGATGCCGCCCTCGAACATCATGCCTGAGGTTGCCGTTGAGACGCATGCTGTTGCTGCCCCTCCTATACCGCCTACTGATGGTGGTTTGCCTGATGATCCTGAGTATGCTTATCCTGCAAGTGTCCCGTTGCCTCTATTACATTCAACAGCGATTAACCAGTCCCATTCTTCCTTTGACACTGAATCAATGACTTCCACTGCCCCTTCCAAAATTGCTATATTTTTTGCCTGGTTCAAGAGACATTTTTTAGTGGCACCATGGACTTACATCTGGCTGGGCTAATATGTATTTTTTTGTTCATGACAATTGGCTTTGTGGTAGTGTTTTTTAAACGGATGTATGTCGTTACAACGCACACTTTTACATTGCATGCGCTTACAACGCATTTTTTACAATGCAACATCCACTACAACGCATTCCATTATATAGCAGGACACTACAACGCATGTTTAAAAACTACCTTTACAACGCATTCCATTACATCGCATACTACCTTTACAACGCATACTATATTATGCTGCATTTGATGCTGAAGATTTGTATTTAAATTCTGCTAATTATGGTGAACAATTTTGTTATCAACATTATGGCACACATTTCCTACACAGAGCAAATACCTTTCGAAATTTTGTTAATTACACACAATGGAAACATTGTCCGGCCCCTTATCATGGCAGTTCGGCCACGTTAGTGAACAAGTTCACATACTTTTCGGATTTTAGTGTGTCTAAACCAGCCTCCTTTTATTTTAAAATGGCGCCTGAGACCGCCTCGAAGGTAAGGTTGACACATACCAAATTATTATATTCCAAGTCCTTTATGGACGAATTGGCTGTCGTAGGCTATGAGCGGTGGAAAGCTACTATTGATCTTAAATCGGTTTGGGGTACTAAACCATGGCAGGTTCAGGGAACAGAAGCTTTGCATCGCGCCTGTCTGATCCCAAACCATATTTTATTTTTGAATTCATCTATTTTTCAGACGACTTGTTTTGGTTTGGCAACGTCTAAAAAATTGAATTCCCCCACAATCCCGGATCTGGGTGCTTACCCTGGCTGGGGTAATTACACAGATCTTTCCCTTACTAAGTTGCAGTCCCTCATTTCCAACACCACCTTTAATGTTCCGGCGTTTAATCCTGAGGGTTGGTTGGTATGGCAAACTGGGTCAGATTCTTGTCAACGTCGATTTTTAGCCTTGGCACCTGGGTACACTCAAGTCAGGGTAGATCCTCGTTTTGAATCATCACACACTGTAACTACCTACTCTGTGGGTAAGTTGTGCCAGTCATGGCTGCAACATTCCACATTAGCATCTGTTAAACTTCATTTGTCACGTTTAGATGACAAAATTGATTTGAATGATTTTATTAGAGGTCCTGCAGATGGGTATATGCTATTTACAACGAAGTTTGGAAATTGTCACAAATTGAGGCTGCCTCCAGATTACGTGCTATTGACCAGGCCAATATGGAAAAAGTGTTGGCTGTGATTGATAATAGTATTAATACCTTGTCTTCTAGAATTTACACTTTAGATAATATTGTTTCATCTGTCGTAGACATTGTGCAGGATGATTGGTCAGTGTTGTACCATGGCCAGAATCAGTTGCGTTCTGTTATGCAGTTTGCATGGACTTTACAAACGTTAAAGGCAGGGAAGGTCCCATGGGATTGCATGAATGTTTCCTCTTTGTTCCTCCCTTTTAATTTAACTGCCAAACAGTTTATGTCTATGAAGGATGCGACTTATTCATTACTGCAGATTGAGAAATTAGAACCATTGCCTTTCTCTATTGCTGAGTTAAATTCAGCCGTGTGGCTTATCCACGGCGTAATCACTTTACCTTTTTCGCTTTTTAAATTTAGTTCGTGCATGAAACATTATGCTCTTGGCAGATATGAACAACTTGGTAGTGCGTTCCTGCACGAAGTTTGGTCGCTCCCGTTTACATATAGATGCATGCGGGAGGGCACAGAGGTTTATCTGAAGGGTGAGGAATGCACTTCTGCTCCTGATCATTCTGTGGTGTGTAGACACATACAATTACATGGTGCTTGCAATGTACACACTCCTAATTTGGCTTGTGTCCTGAAAGGTGTACCGGTGCCAGTTATAACCCCTTCATTTACACTGCTTGCTAACGGTAGTTATTTGCTTTTAAATAATGAAAATAGCTGTGGGATGCTAAAGGGCATACCATACATAGTCACTGTTTCACAGCGTGTAGTTTGCTGTAATAATGTCCTTTTCCCACCCCCGCATGGCCGGCTCGATGTTTCTATCTGGCCTTCAATTCCAACCTTGAGCGCAGAGTTCAACCAGATGAGCAAAATAAGGGCTCTTTTGTCTCAAAGGGAGGTCGCTTTGACTTCTTCCCGTGAAACCTTTCTTCTTCACGTGGCAAACACCCGCACGGAGGTGCAGGCGCTTTTGAATACTGACCTCCCCTTCCATTTTGGATCATTGATACAGACTATCTTTAATGCCTCGTCTACGACCGGCATAGTTCATTTTTTTAAACTAGTGGGCTCCGGCCTCGTGACCTCCTTTCAGACTATTTTTGGTGTGATTCCCGCATTTTTTCATTCTATTTTTTCCAGCGTCTTCAGAGGTCTTCCTTTGCTTCTCGCCCTTATAGCTGGAATACTTCTATTGGTTTGCGTCCTACGCAATGGCTGCGCAACTTGCGTACCGAGACAACATGCCCCGGCTGTTTCATCTGCGTAACCGGATGCTTGAATACTATGGCACGTTGCCCCTGGCGACTTTAAGTGTCGCATATGGATTTTCCTTCCGGTTTCCCTTCTTTACTTGTGTGCAACCCGTCTTTCACTGCCTGGATTATTATTATTATTAGGAAAGTTTATAAAGCGCATGGTTACGCAGAAGCTCTGGATTTATGCCTGTCAACCTCGGTGTCACCTGTACCGGATTTTGGTCAACTGATGGGCCCCTTAACGGCTCATGAGTATGAATGTTCTGGTGTTGGGTTTATGGCCTTGGGTGCGGCACATGGAGTCCTTGGAAATTGAGCCATTGAAGAGGCTGCGATTGACTTTCTGGAACGGAGTTATATTGAGGAACCTTCCTGTTGTCCCCGTGTGGTGCTGGAAGCGCCTATTGTGAGTGAACACGTGTGTTCCTTTCCCTTGCTGAACTGGATGGCAGATACTTTTGCGGAACGCTCCAATGATTTCCTCTTGGAGGCTGTTGCAACTTATTGTGCCTATACCTTTATGGATTGATATTTTTTACCTTGGTCGACCCATGAGGTATCGATCAATGTCGTTTTTTTTTTTCTCCCCATTTTTGTTGTGGTTTTTTTCTCCACCTGACGACATCTTTTTCTGTTTTTGAATTTTTTTCTTTTTTCGAACTTTACACTTACCTTATATGGACTTATAGTTCATGCCCTTGGTTCCGTTCTTTCTAACTTGAACTCTGCGTTCTTGATAAGTGCGCCCCTAGTGGTTAGTAGTCCGATCAAAGGGGGGTGTAGTGTGGGTTAACCACTCCCTATGTACAACGCTAAGTTAGCATAACCTCGATGGCTGTTAGAAAGCCAGCTTGCCGCTTCTGCTGCTTTTGCACGCGACACTGTTGTTACATGTTATTCATTTGAGAACTGCTGACTCGACTTTGCTTCACATGAGAACCGTCTGTTGTTTAACATCCTTAACAGCGAGCTGTGACCTTGGTCTGTACATCGTGTCAAGAACGAGTCTGGGTCACTAGACGGGGCAGGTTGTTGTGTTCAGGTTGATCGTACCACTTTTTAGCCATAACATACATACAGCTGCCAATACCTGAAAGACGAGCCCTTTAATATTACAGAGCAGCATGTTTTCTGTTACATTCGAAACGAAGAGCTGTTGCAGGAGAGAGCCTAGCTGACCCTGTGATGTGAATCCACTAAGCTGATCTATATGGTATGGGGTCCCCCATGCAAGCCTAAGAGACCTTCTATTAGTCTAATAATACCTTATTAGTTGCTAGAGAAAGGAGGGTGGTTGCTTTCCACTGTCATTATTATTATGATTGCTCCTTTCATTTTCTATGGTATTGTAACAATGCTGATGGTGCTGATCCTAACCATTTGTCTGCTTGTGTTAGCCAAAGTACTGCATCTTAGGACACGAGGTTTATAAAATAAACTCTTTAAACTTTACCGTGTCTTTGTTATTCTGTTGTGGACTGATATATAGCTACCAGCGGGTATTTCGGATTCCCACCACTCCTGAGAGTATCTAAGTCGCTTGTTCTGGGTTGTCTATACATTGGGACCGCCAAGCTAAATCTCGGATAACGAATGGGACACTAAGCTAGTTGGATAGGGGTTCTTGGTTCTGAGGGGAGTTTCTGGTACACCACAATTCTCTGAGGTCCTGGTTTCCTGCGCATAGTTCTGTGCATAAGCAGAATCCCTGCAACAACACAACCACAACCATGCACACACACACAACCCCACACAGAACCACAAACACAACCACAACCACACATACAACCACACACACAACCACATATACACAACCACACACACAACCACACATACACAATCACACAACCACACACACAACCACACACACACACAACCACACACACACCACAACCACACACACAACCACACACACACAACCACACACACAACCACACCCACACAACCACAAACACACACAACCACACACACACAACTACAACCACACACAGAACTGCACACACACAACCACAACCACACATAGAACCACACACACACAACCACACACACAACCACACACACACAGAACCACACACATACACACAACCACACACACAACCACACACACAACATACACAACCACACACACACAACCACACACACACACAACCACAACCACACACACAACCACACATACACAACCACACATATACAACCACACAACCACAACCACACACACAACCACACAACCACACACACAACCACACACACACACACAACCACACACACACACCCACACACACACAACCACACACAACCACACACACAACACACACACAACTACACACACACACAACCACACACACAACCACACACAGCAACCACAAACACACCCAACCACACCCAACCACACACCCACACACACACCCACAACCACACACATTCAACCACACACAACCACATCCACACACAACCACACACACACCCCCACACACACCACCACACACACAATCACACACACACACAACCACACACACAACCACAGACGCACACAACCACACACACACAACCACACACACACACACCCTGCCTCCAGCTACTCACTGCCTATCAGCCTCCTCTCAGCCAGGTAGCACGATCGCAATCATTTTCACTTTCACGCGATCACGATAAGTTTCACTTTCATGGCCGCGTTCGCCGTGAAAGTGTTAGCGTTTCTAGTTTTATTCGGCATTCACTCTTGTTTCCTAGTGCTTGACAATCCAATCTCTAAAATATTTAAGAAGCCTGCACGTCTCCTGTCAACCATACCACTCCATGCATTTTCTCCAATCCACATAGATATCAGTGGTACAGACAAAGGTAACCAGGTTTATTATCCTTCCTTCAAGCAGTAACCAGAATACTAAACTGCATTTGTGCCCCACTTAGTTTTAAACAGCAAACAGTTATTCTAATCGGTTTGTTTCACAGAGGTTGTGTCTTAGGAGAAGGGCAGTGGCACTGGCATGGCAGTGTTATGATAAATTGATTCTTTTCGAAATTTGGTTTCCACCAGATTCCGAGTCCTCCACAACACCCTGTTTTTTGGCTTTCAGCTGTGAAAAGGAGACCAATATTGCCCCCATTTTTATTATTCTGTATCCGCGGTTCAATTCTGGGGTTCTTTTTCAACTTGTTGCTAGTTCATTGCGAATCTTACCATTACTAATTCAAATTGTGTTAGCTTTGGCTTATTTGCAATGCAAACTTTATCTCAATAAGTTGCTGTAACAAGCTGCAAGTCCGCGACGGAAGCCTATTCATTTGCTAATTATTATCCACATAAGGTTGCAAGACCATAAAGTTGAGTTTTCAGGATTTTGAATAGTTTCTTGTTTGAAGATGTTACTCTCTCCTGCGCACCCCACTCCTGTACTAAGGTTACGGGTGACTTGGCACCCGCCTTTCAGAGGTTCTTGCATCCACCCAAGTCTGGCCTGACACCGGTGCATCCCAGCCTGGCACACACTGGGTGATGATCTCCACACCTCCTTCCAGACCCCAGCTCACTACTGTTTGCAGTCTGTCACTCACCCCTCACCTCCCTTGCGCTCACCCTTCACCACTCAGGCCTGGCAGTCACTCCTCACACCTGGCACTCACCCTTCTCCCTTTCTGACACTCAGCATTGACTCTCCGTGACACTCAACTGTCACCTCCCTGACACTCACCCTCGACCCTCCTGGTACTCATACTTCCCCTTCCTGGCACATATCCGTAACCTCCCTGACACTCACCCATGTCCCTCCTTGCATTCACTACTCACCCTCTTGGCACTCACCCTTCACCTCCATGGCACTAGCCCTTCATCCCCCCTGGCCTGGCAGCTACCCTTCACCCCTTGCACTCACCCTTCCCCTCCCTGGCACTCACCTTTGACCCTCCTGACTGTAACATCTCACCTCCATGGAACTCAACCTTTATCTCCCTGGCACTCACCCTTCATCCCCCTGACCTGGCACTCAACCTTCACCTCCGTGGCACTAGCCCTTCATCCCCCTGGCCTGGAAGCTACCCCTCACTCCAGGCACTCATACTTCTCCTTCTCAGCACTCACCCTTCCCCTCCCTGGCACTCATCCTTGACCCTCCTGACTCTTACATTTCATCTCCCTGGCACTCATTTCTCATCTCTCTGGCACTCACCCTTCACCCCATGGCCTGACAGTCACCCTTGTCCCTCCTGGCATTCACTCCTCACCTCCCTGCCACTCACCCTTGACCCTCCTGGCACTAGACCGGTTTCCCCCAAGAACAAAAAATAACAAGCATTGGCATAGCCAATAGGTCTTGCCTTTGGGACCTTATAAGTTTTTAGCCACACAACAGTTGATGTTGTTGCACCAAGGATATTGTGCATAACTCAATACTTAGAAGATCCCAAAAGCGAGACCTCGTGGCTATGCCAATGCTTGTTATGATTTGGTTTGAATACATTCAGTGGTTTGAGAAATTTAGGTTAAATGTGTATATGTGGATGATTGGGTGCACGGGTGGAAGGTGATAGTCCCATAATCACTCAACTTCAAATAAAAGAAAGATCTGATTGGCCAAAAGGGCTTGCTTCCCCTCGGTCACCTCGTTCTTAAGGGAGCAAAAGGCTCCTGTGAACTCACACAGTAGCTCACACTCTGAGTGGCTGGCCACAACATGAAGAGAAATATTTTGGCCACTATTTTAGAACACAGGGATACGAACAACTTGCCTGGAAACTAAAATAATATACAAAGGGTCCGGCTGGGGGTACTTACACTGCTGGGACCATTTGCGGGGTTGGTCCAGGGGGAACTCCTCCAGGGCCAAACTTATTAAACATTTTTTGGAATGCTTCCACAAATCTGCCGAACAAAGGTAACAAGGGAACCCTACTCACTCAGAACCAGAGTGTACATATTATATTCGGAAACAGTGGTTCCTGTGGTGGACATGAATCTGAAAGGATAATGGCATTCTAGTGCGCAATCGCTGTATATTATAGGGTTAATGGGATGTCTAATGGAGAAGGGACCGTACACAACACAGCATAAGATAAAGAAAAATCAATTTATATAATACAAATGGAATACAATTCAGTTGTAAACAGTGTATTGTGTCCCCAGTGAAACAACAGAACCCATTTAAAATCGTGACAACTGGTGAACAAATATACAAAACAGTTTCCAATATTGTTATAAAGTCGACCCTCCAAATCAATGTATAATAAGAGCAGTTTGCTTTATTGTCGTCGATGGTATTTCGACCCCTATGTGGATGGGGGGGTCTCTTTAGGACCCAGCGATTTAGGTTCTTCTGGTCTAGAAGATTGGAATTGAGTGGAGTAGAGTAGAGAGCAGTAGCATATCAGACACCATAGTAAAGTTTTATTTAGTATAGGGGCATGGTGTCTCATGTGTTGGAATCAAGCATCGTAGTGAGTAGTACAGCGGAATGGCGGATTGAGTGGTAAAGTAGGGTGTCATGGACTGTTGTATAGTGAAGTATAAAGTGCTTTTGAGCGGAGTAGGGTGAAGCAGAGAGTCATAGAGTGAAGTATCATGAAGTGGATTACATTGTAGAGAGAAGGTGAGTGGTGTTTTGTCGGTGTCATACAATGTAGTCCATAGAGTGGATTGGCATAGAGTGGAGCTGAGGGTCATAGAGTGGCATAGAGTAGAGAACAGTGTTGTACAGTGGAGTTGCACACAGGGGAGTACAGTGTCAGACAATGGAGCGATGTGCAGCAGAATATAGAATAGTGGTGTAGAGTGGTATAAAGTATAGTAGAGTGGAGTTTTGTGGAGCAAAGTGGAGTACACTGGAGTGGGGTAGTGTAAAGTTAAGTAAAGTGTTGTATAGTGGAGTGCCATGTCACAGACGATAGTGGGGTGAAGTGTGATACAGTCGAGTAAAGTGTCAAAAATTGAACAGTAGAGACTAGTGGGGTGTTTTCCAATATTGGAAAGTGATGTAAACTATAGTAGAGTAGAGTGACATACAGTCTAGTTGAGTTTTGTAGGGTGGGGTGGTGTACAGTACAGTGTTGTAGACTGTGGTACAGTGGATTGGCAAACAGTGTTGTAGACTATAATGGCATTGAGTGGCGCAAAGTGGAGTGGTGTACAGTGGAGTACTGTGTCAGAGTAGAGAGGAGTGAAATAGAGTGCAGTGGCATACAAAGAGTTGCGTAGTATGTCGTAGAGTGGAATAGCCTATACTGGAGTAACATATAGCAAAGTGGCATACAGCGGGGTAGTGTACACTGAAGACGCATAGAGTGGAGTTGCATACAGTGTAATAGTGTAGAGTGTAGTTTTGTTTAGGGGAGTTGTGTACAGTGAAATGACGTGGAGTGGCGTAGAAAGGAGTGTTGTACAGTGGAGTGGCATAGCGTGTAATAGTGTATAGTGGAGTAGCATATAGTTTAGTGTAGTTCCTATAGTACCCCTGCAGGACCTGTGCTTTTGGACAACATACACTGTGGGTCTGGTGGTAGACTGATTCTGTGCACCCCCACCACATATGTTCGCGTTGTTTGCATCAGCTAGTTCACAGTGCCACTAGAATTTCCTTTTATCAGAGAGATTAGTTTTTGGCAACCTCAGAACACACCAAACCTTGATTCCTCAGACTTGTGGAAACAATATACTACTTTTCACCCAGTCACTCGTGCTTGCTCATTTTGTCTCAGAGAGATACAGGGAAGAAACAGTTGAGCGTGTTTACAATAAGAATTTCTTGCACTATTGCTCTTCTAGTGTAAAATATATGTGCTGTTACAATTGTTAGACAGTAGCAGAGATATAGGATCAGCACTACAGTGAATAAAAAGGAATATTACAGTTCTACCATTTTGCAATAGTCATGAACATATACATGAATAAAAAATTAATTTATAAAATAAAGCACATACTCCTACGATGCCTGTCCAGATGTACCTAAGTGTACCTAGCATGTGAATAGGTGTGAAAGAGCTAATAAGCCTAGGAGCCAAGAATCCCGCTAGGATTTAGTCGAACCCCATTACCTGAATAATGAGAGTGTGGGATCTCGTCCTGATCTCAAGTTGGACACCCCGCAAGGGATGTTTAGACCACTGCCAGCTGGAGCGACTGCATGCAGGAGCATCAGCATTTCCGGTCAGTGTGTCGACCTTGAAGTCTCAGTTCCCTCTAACTACTGATAGAAAGAGGTGCTGTATTTATACAGAGTCCCTTTGCCCCTTGTGCGTGTGTTAGCCATTGTTTAGTATTAGGATGACGTATGGGATTAAACCTTGTGCGTAGATAGGAGAGGTGAAGTATACCCCCTAAGTAGTGTCCTCATAAATTATTTATACGTGCTAAGGATGACTTCTTAGAATTATTGGTTGGGAAAACCCCTCCCTCTGCATGGAACTAGGTGTAAGGTTTAGTCCATAAAAGGTGTCAATCCTTATAAAGCGTTTTGTCCCTATAAGGTGTTCTGTCCTTATTAGGAGTTATGTCCTTATAAGGCTAGTTCATGTGGAATGCAGGCGAGATGATGTAGGGAAAGGGTACGATGTTCCCTGGAACTATATTAGAGTACCTTTATGAAACATAACACCCACTCCTCCTAATACTCAACAATAATAATACACAATTGAGATACACATTTTAACTAGGTGACAGTGCATAAAATTATCAATGAGTCATTTAAAATGTTTCTAAAAACGTTAACAAATCATTTAAAAACTGTTTAAAAAACGAGGAGAGAAAAGCGTTCCTTTGAAATATGATTTCTGTTTTAAAGTTCCGCAAATCACAGTCCTAAATGAGTTCAATCATACACATTGAACTACTGCAAGCGTACTTAGAAGGCCATGCTTTGTTATTAAAAGTGTCAATTTGAGGAATTTTATTGAAATGAGAGGGGAAAAATCTGAATTAGTTCCCAGCACACGATGAGCCAGATTGAGATTAAATGTCCTGGCTGGGAGATGCACCATTATCGCTGCCTCCTGCCACAGGGGACAAACATTGTAATACCTCGCATAGCATGTCAAGGGTGCATAGATGAAATTCAGTGCTGCCAACAGCTGGTGGAGAGGCAGCCGGTGCTGTATTCAATACCTCGGTGCCAATGGTGAAGCTAAAGTTCAACTCGGTTGAAAAGGGCACCTGCGGATCCTCAAGGAATGCATTTGTCAAGATGGGAATACGCTGAGGACAGAGTCGAGCATGGAAGCGCAGCCCAGAAAACAGGTACGATGCAGTCTTCAAAGACTGGTGTGAACAATAGGAACCAAGAAGCACTTAGTTCACGAAGGCGATGGTGCACCCAGATGTTGTACCCTGTGCTCACGCTAATATAACTCCAGGAGAGCTTTTGCCAGCTTGCTGGTGGTTGGTCCACCCATTGCATAGCAGGTAAACGACAATCAGGATTCCAGCTTTTGCTAGCAGGATCAGAGGTAGACCGCCGAAAATGCTTCCAAATACGAAATGTATACAGTTAGGAATAACTCAGAGGATTGTTTGAAAGGTGCTAAGGAATCCTGACCCTATGGTCTTAAATAGGTGTACAATACCACTCGTATCTGACATATTAAAGATACAACCCACCATTTCTATGAAATCTAGGGGGCAGTTTGTACAAATAAACGCCTGTATCTCAGTCGAGGTCCTTGCGATTTGAAGTTCAAAGAAACATTCACTGAAGGCCATAGCGGTGCCTCCCTGACTGTATTTGTCAGAGGAAAGATTACTTGCATACAGCAAGTAACCCTGGTGTTTACGGTGCACAGATAGGCGATGCACGGAAGCATACCACATCAACCTTGATCATTCAGCATCAAGTAACTCCCATTTGAAAGTAACTTAAACACTGACATGACAGATTCACCATTGAACCATTACATGCTCCGTGCAAAACAATATCTTGGCACATGAGAGAACCACTTAAAGCGTTCTTGCTGTTTGTACCACTAAGAAACACTTCTCGATCCCCACTACGGCATCGAAATCTATATGGTAAATCCCAGGATTTCTTAATGTATTCTTTACCCAATTTCCCATATCTGCCTGCCTGCCTTTGCTCAATGCAATAGTGAAACTGAAAGGTCTTGACCAGGAGACTGATTTGGCCATTAAGTAGCCATTCTGTTGATGGTAATTCCGCCACTGTGAATGGTAGCCTATCCAGTTTTTCAATTTGCAGGCTTGTATATTTAGCTCCCCTTTGTGCAATTTCTATCTGTGTGTCAGTTAGATTGTATTCTGAAAACAGAGACGTACTGTTTATAAAACGCCAAGTCGCAAAGCCTGCACGCAAAGATTGCAGCGTCCAGCTCAATAACATAATAGAACCTAACTGAGATTGGCCGTGTTGTAATATGGCTAAATGCTGTTCCAGTATGTCAATAGCAGAAGATACAATGTTGCCCAATGAACATATCCTGGAGGTCAAAGTTGTTAACCCATTATCTACCACAGCTAAAGCTTTTTCTAAGTTTATACGGTCTATTCCCATATTCTCTCTGCAGCTTCTTGTTGGGAAATCTTCCAGTTTGCATATATGAAACGTTTTTGAAGTTGTTTCCTGGGTCCTGATAAAAAGTCCCTACGATCCATGTCATGTGAGACTAAAGATAAGTGTTGTTTCACTTCTGCAAGTGTTGAGGTTTTTTAGCGAATCGAGGCACAATTTCCCAAAACTATAGGATGTCACTACCCCTGGATGTTCTCTCTGTACCTAATGTGGTTCTGGCCTCTTGATACCGAGTCCCTCGGTGATGTTCAGGAATGGCTTATGACTAGGGGTGGGCGGAATTTGCGCAATCGCGTTACGCAAATCTCCGCGAAACGGTAAAAAATCTCCGCGAACACGCAGAAATTCCGCGAACACGCGGAATTGCTTGTTCGCGATACTTTTTTCCTGTTCGCGATCCCTGTTTGCGTGCTCGGGGTGAAATATCTCGCGAACACGCATATTGAGAACGCGAACAAGCAAAAAATTTCGCGAAGTCGCGGAACGCAGATTTTTGGGCAATTTCGCGTTCTCCGCGGAACGCGAAATTACCCAAATTCCGCAAATTCCACGAACGGAACGGAATTTACCGCCCAGGCCTACTTATGACATATGTTCGTGTCTAAGGGCCAAACGACCCACTCCTTCCAATTTGGGTCTGTTCTATTGTACTTTAGTATGTCATCTACTGTTGCCCCTTCTTTTGTAGTTGAATTCTGCCACCACTGTGTTGGTGTTGGAAACCTAGGAGTGTTCAGGTCCTTGTTCTTGGCTAGCCCAAGACAGGATGTCTGTTGCACAGTGTCATTTAAAAAGATTATCTGCTGTGGATTGAGGCATGCTCTAAATAGTCCCTCTGTACCCTGGACTTGCCAGTCCCTCGAACCCCAAATTGATTTTGAGTCAATTTTGTTTTTCCATAGGTTGAAACCCTGTTCAGACAATTGGGCCAAAAAGGAAGCAAAGTAAATCTGTTTTGCGTTTGTCAACATAATTTTCAGTGCTGATGTTGGTGCAACCTTATAGTAATATGGGGCTGGACCTGTGGTGTTAAACCCTGAAAAGTATGAAAAGTTCAGTGCAAACTCTTAAGAACTACTTTCTGGTGGTGTTGGGCAATGTTCCCACTAATGGTACTCAAAAACATTCCTAGCTGAAATGGATTTGTGCAGGAAATGATGACCATAATGTTGGTAACAGTACAATGTGTCATAATCAGAAAAACCCTCTAACATTTCATTATTAGAAAATACAGCAGTTCTCTCTAAATCAGACAACATGGTATTGATTGTTTCAGTGTCCCAATCATCAGAAAATGTACTTGAGGTAATGATATCACTTAATGAAATTTTAAATACATGATTAATTTTTAAAAGTCCGGTCGGGCCGAATATGTTAAATCAACCTTGTCCCATACTATACCATCCGGTATAGGAACTGCTGTAATGTTCGCTGATGACCAGTGTCTTTGCTCACGATGTGATGATGGATGTGGCTTCAGAAGGATGTTGACGTTTTGGGCTGTGGAACTTTGTTGAAGATAGTGTCCATTAATAAGCATACTAAAAGTTAGTACTAAGCCTAGCCATAAAAGAAAAAACAATATCCCAGAAATTACCCAGAGTTCAATCCAAGTTGATACCTGGTATGTCTTTTGAAGAAAGTGAAAAAGGTTCTTTAATTATTGCTTGAATGGTGTTTTGATTGCTTGGATCCATAGAAAACGTTTCAAAGTTAATGAAATAGCTAGAAGCAGTTCGATCAATTGTAGGAATTGCATCAGGATTAGTTAAAATTTTATTTTCCTCTCAACGAGGCATGTTGATGTAGACATCTGTATTAGGTCTAATTGCAACTTGTGAATTATTCTGATGTTCATTTTGAATTTGAATGTCTGGTTCAAGTGGAACAAGTTCCATAGCATTGTTGCATAGTCCTTCATTCCTTACAGGTGGCTCTTCAAACGTGATTAGTCTTTCTGTTTGAACTTCTTGGATTGTAGCTAGTGGAGAGTGTCTGCTACAGCGGAGCCCACGTGGCCTATTGTTTAGTATCGGCCACATAGTGTGGTTTAATTAAGTCAATTGAGACTAATCTTTTCTCCTTTTTTCCAGCAAGAGGCAGGAGCAGCACCATTCTTGTTCCGTGTACTGCAAGGACTGTTACAGGTTTTCTGCATGAAGGTCCAAATTCCTTTTTGTGTGCAATTTTGTCACGGACCAGATCCCCGACTTTTGGGATCCAGACAGGTCTTGTCATGACTACCTTGACTTCCTCAGTGGTGGTCTTCTTTAAATGGACATTGCTTTGTTTCGTACTGGATTCATTTAGATCCTGTAAAACAGCCAAACGATCATGGATATAAAAGGGTTTTTCATCCGCCACGGCGCCTTCATAATCAAGATCAGGTACCCACATTTGTGTCCCAAAGAGGACTTCATATGGAGTGACACCCTCTAGAGAGTTTCTTGGCTGGTTGTTTAACGCCCGCTGTACCCCATAAAGGTGTGTGACCCAACTACCGCCCTTGCTTAATACCCTAGCTGTTAAAAATTGCTTTAAGTCCCGGTTTTGCCTCTCTACAACCGAATTTCCCTCAGAATGGTACGGAGAGGAGTACCGCAATGCTACGCCCATTCCTTCACTGGCCTCTTTGTAAGCCCGAGAGCTCAACACAGGGCCGCCATCAGAATGTAACGTGCTGAGTATGTGCCGATAATGACTCGCTAATCTTTGATAACAGTCTGAGCGTCAGACCAGCGCTGAGGCCATACCCATAGGAATCTCGAGCAGGAATCCACTCCAACCATGATATATTTGTAAGCCCCGTCCATTTGTAAGGGGCAGCAGTGGTCCAAGTACACACATGCAAGAGGTTTGTCTGATTTTAATAATGGCGTCTGCACGGGTTTTGCTATCGTGGAGCCTTTCATCTGCTGACAGATATTGCAATTCAAGACATAATCTTTAGTTTGCTTAGTTAAGCCTGGCCACCATTAGCGCTGTTTCAGTAAAGAAATTGTCGCTGTAATGCCTGTATGCGCAGAGCCGAAACCCTTGTGTGCAGCTAGTACTAAACCTTGCCTACAATCCATATTTGGTAGTACTCTATCCCCCACTCCAGGAATCTGAGCATATGGAATGTTTTGTGCATCTAAGTTGTAGGAGTATTTGAGTGAAAATATTGTAGGTACTGCTGTGCTGCCTTTGCGTGATGCGATGACAGCTACCAAAATATCTCCGTCTATTCTCCTTTTTGAATGAGTGAGTGCAGCTACGGAAGCCGTGTGAACAGCCCCCTTTGTGGCTTCATCGGCCAATAAATTCCCTGCAAGGTGAATGCCATCATGTTGATGACTCAGTGTATGGATCACATGAGTCCTTGGTAGCTCAGTTTTTAACTCTGCTACCTGTTCCCATAGCATTTTATGCTTAATTATGGCACCTTTTGCATCCTTAAACCCGTTTTGTTCCCAATGATGTAGGTACTCATTGTACAACTGTACACAGTAAAAGGAATCGCACACGATCGGTGTGGGGAATTTGTGATCCGTATTTACAAGTGCTAGTATCAGTGCTTTTAATTCTGCCATCTGAGCCGTGCAGTCTCCTAGAGATTGCATTTTTGTGCAACTAGGATGGAACTTGCCATCACGCATGCGACCTTTAACAATAGCACATGCCGAACTGTATTGCTGCCTACTTCCTATGGACGCTTGAGCAGATCCGTCAGTGTAAATAATATATTCATACTGATCTAGAGGCAAGATTTTATTTGGTAGAGGATATTCTTGTTCGTATTGCAGGAATGCTTGTGTTTTTAAACTTGGATCAAATCTGTATTCAACGTCACTTGCAGTACGAGAATTAGCCCATTGTATCCATCTTGGATGTAATGCTTTCGCGTTTGGAATCCTTGCCTTTGTAACATCCTCTAAACCCTGTACCGGGGTTACGACAATAATGCGTTTTCCCTGAGCCAGTGCTCTTTCTCTTGCTACAGCAGTCTGAACAGCTGTCACAATTGATTCTGTTGATGTGAAAAGCATTTCTGCATTTGAGTACAGGTGTGATTTGCATGCTATTGGTACTGTTTCTTCTTCATCAAAGGTTAAATAAGTGTACCCGCATTGACCCGCAATTATACGGATCACCAAGTGGCGTATGTTTACGCGTGTTTGGAAGCTATCCTGTCTTCCTGGTGTGAACAAAGACTATTAGTATGTTCTTGTGTCCAATTTCTAGGTGAAAAGTCAGGTTTTATTAAGTTGTAGAAAGGTTTACCCTCTGTGCGTAATCTAAAATGTATGTTCTACCTAAATTTGGGAATCCTAGTATTGATTGTAATTTTTTAAAGGATTTTGGAGGCTGGAGCAGCGCACACTTTTCTAAAAAGTTTTGTGCCAGACTTTTCCCTTCACTTAACAGCTCATACCCCCAAAAATATGACATTGAGGTGGGTTATTTTTGATTTTTTGAAGTTACATTTGTAGCCCTTTTTGGCAAATCCCATAATAATGGTGCTTACCCTGGTCAAGTGCCTCTCTAAGTCGTTGTCCATTAGATAAATATCATCCACACAGGACAACGCTTCATCATCAAATTTTTAAGGTAACTCTGTTTCTCTTGCTGAAAATACCCCGGGGCTATTCTTATACCCTTGGGCAAGTCAACAAAATTGTCTCTGGGACCCTAACGCACTGAATGCAGTCAGATAACTGCTTTCAGGCACTATATTTTGGCAGAAAAATCCATTTGAGATATCAAGTGTTGTTTTGTCTTTTTTGCGCACAATGTTGTTCATTAATGCGGCACTAGGTGCATTTTGGACAGCAAATGTTTAGAGACAGGAAACAAAGGATTGTTCATTGGAGAGGTACATTTTTCAATCACCCCCTGGTATTCAAGTTGATCTAAGATCTCTGTGCCTGTTTTTTAGCTTCTTGCTTTATTGGATATTGCCTCTGAGCAGTAGGTGAAACTTTTAACGGGATCACGTGGTAGGTTGAGTCCTCATCCCACCCAACATGATTTTTGTAAAATGCTGGAGCTTGGGCTACTGCCCACTCCTGTGCATATGTATGTTTGAGGTGAACAGGAACATGATCGGAAAATGCAGGAAAAATTATACTTTCTCCCCTGGGGCACTCCATGACGAATGCTGGCAACCAATCGTGTTCTGCTAACAGGATGTCATAACCAGATGATAAGTTCTTCCAAAAAAAGAACTTTTACTTTCCTGGGCTTGTCCCCCTTCATCCGGAGTGTTATTTCATATGACTTATGTGGGACGCTCATCCTGGTGTCTGGTGTTTCCACCGTGATGTAATCATTCAAGTCCGCTGTCACCAGAAATTCCTTCAGGTTCTGGTGAGCTATTGTTACTTCTTATGCACTGTCTAGCATCGTCAGAGCCCATTCCCCATTCAGAAGTTGTGTCCTCAGAATTCTGGGCATGTCTCATTTTCAGACCAGCAACTTTCTTTTTGTTAAATTGAGGTTTTGAGTTTTGCTTATATTCTTTTTTAGATGTAAAGTCTTGAGCGCGCTGCTTGTCTCTGGACTGTGTGCGCTTCTCTCTATGTTCTGACTGTTGTTCGCTTTCGGAGCTTTTCTTCGAGCCTTGAAAGGAACGAGAGGAATGTGTCTCAGTATACTGATACCTGTCAGGTTTCCTAATATTATCCCTATTTCTAAGGTTGTACCTCTTTTCAGAAGGCTCCTGTGGAGGAGACCTACCTCAGGACTGAGATCTCTTGTCTTTAGTGTTTTGTTTCTTATTATCCCACTTCTTTTTAGAAGTAGGTGTCTGCTTGGAAGTGTCCTTTTCGGGACTGCCCAGTAGTTGAGGTTTTGAAGCTTTTCCCCCAAACTATCCATGCCTAATTCTGCATACGCAGTTTCGGATATTTTGGGTAGTTCATTCTCCTGAATCAACGGGCTGATCCCCCTTAGGCGTTGGCGGATTGCCACTGCTGCTGCTTCCCCTTTATTGTTAGCTAGTATTATGGCTGATACCTGGTCATATTTTTTAATAACTTTATCCCTAAGTTTAGGGCAGGCTCTGCTCTGTACTCATTTTGTATTTTGTCTTAATACATCTGGTATTACTGCTAATGAAGGAATACCATGAGTTCTGGTATATATGGCAGCAAAGACTGTACCCCAAGAGGTACAATCCTCTAACTGTGGTGTAATCCCCATGGGCAAGTAGATTGTTAACATTCTGTGTTTTTCAAATGGTGTTGTATTTGGGAATACCGCTTCTAACTGGGTTATTTTCTGAGCTACCCAGAAAGGAACTTGTTCACGTTTTGTGGGCAATTTACACATTACCGCCTGTAATGTTTGTGGAGTAATATTAGTAGCTGTGCTCTGTGTAGGAACTGCATTTGGGGTGATTACTGTAGGTTGGGCCGCTAGTGTCCTCATGACGAATTGTGTCATGTTTCCGTAAAGTTTTATCAACTCTTTGTGTTGAATAAGCAATTCATCACGTGGCATTGTGTCAATGTCAGGATGTGGTTCATAGGTCGCTAATATTGGCCATGTTGCACCTGGTCTTCCTAAAGGACCAAGCCTTTTTCTTGTTCTTCTGTGAGGTAGGGTGCCATTAAACCAGAAAATATACTTCTGGAAAGTAAGCGGAATTACAATCTCCTCAAACGAAATGTAGACCGCTGTGATCTCTTCATGTGTGTAATGATGAAAAGTGATTGTTATAGCATTTGCTGCTGGGAATGTAACCCAGGAATAGAATACCTCTGTTTGGAAATCTTCATGTGCCTCTATCACAAATATTACTACACCTCCTCTGGGTGGTAACCCATGTTTGACGAGTTTAACTGTCAATTTGAGTCTTACATTGGCTGCAATATGTATTGCATTGGCATCTTCTTCACCTCCTGAGTGATTAAGTGCCTGGTCTAAATATCCTGTTTCGGTAGTCATTGTGCTAAGACACTGAATAACTGTCCAAGGAAATTAAGATAAGGTGTTTTGCACAATTTTGGTTAAAAATTTCCTTCAAGCTTGATTAACCAACAGCCTATAAATAGGATATTTCGCCTACTCAGCTGTGGCGAAGTGTTGTGCCCACCCACTCCAGACATCTCTGTTTTTTGTGAGTAGGGGTCTCTGAGAATAAGCACAACTGAGCTACTCAGATTCTACTGTTAAATAAGTACCAAACCAAATGTTGTACGCCATGTAGTGCAGTTCCTATAGTACCCCTGCAGGACCTGCGCTTTTGGACAACATACACTGTGGGTCTGGTGGTAGACTGATTCTGTGCACCCCCACCGCGTATGCTCGCCTTGTTTGCATTAGCTAGCTCACAGTGCCACTAGAATCTCCTTTTATAAGAAAGATTAGTTTTTGGCAACCTCAGAACACAACAAACCCTGATTCATCAGACTCATGGAAACAATATACTACTTTTCACCCAGTCACTCGTGCTTGCTCATTTTGTCTTAGAGAGATACACGGAAGAAACAGTTGAGCATGTTTACAATAAGAATTTATTACATGCACTGTTATTCTTCTAGTGTAAAATATATGTGCTACTACAATTGTTACACAGTAGCAGAGATATAGGATCAGCAGTACAGTGAATAAAAAGGACCAGTACAGTTCTACCATTTTGCAATAGTCATGAAAATATACATGAATATAAAATACATTTATAAAATGAAGCACATATTCCTACGATACCTGTCTAGATGTACCTAAGTGTACCTAGCATGTGAGTAGGTGCGAAAGAGCTAATAAGCCTAGGAGCCAAGACACCCGCTAGGATTTAGTCGAACCCCATTAGCTGAAAAATGAGAGTGTGGGACCTCGTCCTGCTCTCGAGTTGGACACCCCGAAAGGGATGTTTACACCACAGTCAGCTGGAGCGACTGCATGCAGGAGCCTCAGGGTCTCCGGTCAGTGTGTCGGCCTTGAAGTCTTGGTTCCCTCTAACTACTGTATTTATACAGAGTTCCTCTGCCCCTTGTGCATGTGTTAGCCATTGTTTAGTATGAGGATGATGTATGGGATTGAACCTTGTGTGTAGAAAGGAGAGGTGAAATAGACCCCCTGGGTAGTGTCCTCATAAATTATTCATATTTGCTAAGGATGGCGTCTTAGCATTATTGATTGGGAAAAACCCTCCCTCTGCATGAAACTAGGTGAAAGGTTTAGTCCGTAAAAGGTGTCAATCCGTATAAGGCCTCCTGTCTCTATAAGGCGTTCTGTCCTTATTAGGAGTTATATCCTTATAAGGCTTGTACATGTGGAATATAGGGGAGATGATGTAGGGAAAGGGTACGATGTTCCCTGGACCTATATTAGAGTACCTATATGAAACATAACAATAGTGGAGTGTCGCATAATGGATTTGTGTAGACTGGAGTGGCGTACATTGGCGTCAGAAAGAGTGTAGTAGTATAGAGTGAAGTGGAGTGTATTGCAGTGGAGTTCAATCGAATAGCTTAGAATGAAGTGGCATAGAGTAGAGTGCCATTCATTGGAGTGGTGTAGAGTGGAGTGGCGTACATTGGAGTGTCATATGGTGGAATACCATACAGTAGAGTGCTGTAGAGTACAGTGGAACACAGTGGAATAGAGTAGAGTGGAGTGGCGTACAGTAGAATGGCTTAGAGTGAAATAGCATATAGTGGAGTAGCATCCAGTGGAATGGCCTACAGTGGAATGATGAAGACTGGAGTGGCATACAGTGTAATAGCGTAGAGTGGAGTGGCATATAGTGGAGTCTTGTACAGTAGAATAGTGGAATAGCAGATTTTGCAGTGGCTACAGTGGCGTGACATATACATTTATGTGAAATTTAGCAGCAATCTAGATTTATGTGTACAGAGAAATGTAAAACAGCGGACTCCGCTGCCTTGCATTTCTCCAGATATACCAATCAGTGCAGGGCCACGCATGGTGGTCTTGCGTTTCTTTGAAAATCTGACTTCAGTATTGCATTGAACATGCAGCACCATGAGTGATACAAGGGTACCACAATCCAATAATAGAGCTGGGTCTTTGTTATTTTCTGGGCAGTGGTATACCATAATAACGTTTCAACGTACAGTGGTACATGGCGATGGCAAGCCAGTATATAATTGAGTGATGGCTATTTTTACAGAATGAAAAGGCAGTCAAATTGTTTTTACTATACTTTGTCTTTGTTCAGTGGTAAGGCCTTAGATATAGGTAAGTAGTAGGACCCTGCCTATTGCCACTTTATTAGAGTGTATTTATATTTTGTGTATATTTTTTAATACCTTCACGACCATGTACCGTGGAGTTTGACAACATATTGTGAGATTATGAAAAAGTACAGTGGTGAGAGATATCACTAAGTTTGAATGCCTTATACCTTAAAAAATACTCACCCTATTTAACTGCAGTACACAACAAGTATCCTCTCTGCACCATAATGTATAATCCTGCCAAATTTTATGCAAATCCATTCCGCGGTTTTTGCGTCTACATCAAATACAATAGTCTGTTAAACAAAACATTGGTGGAGAGACACATTTTGGGACCCTTTTTATCTTTATTCCCCCTTAACTGTTCCCCACAAAATTTACATCATCTTAAAATTAGGTAAATGCTATAGGTCTGGAAATGTTTGTGTTGATTTGTCAAATGTATGGAAAGTAATTAGGGAGCTAATATCCAAGGAGTTCCTATCTTTGGGACTACTAACTATAACTACAGAGTGGCAATCATATTTAATGTGACTTCTTTTATTGTATCTATCGTATTTGTTTATTTAATTAACATAATAATGTGACCATAAATGTGTCTTTTAGCTGTTTATGTAATAATTCTGAAACTTTACATATGCAGGCTTCCTTGCTACTTTTAGTAGGATTATGCTACATATGAAGCTCAAAGAGAATACATGTGAATCATTGTTGTTATAAAACTAAGATTTTATTTTCCCTAATGGCCAACTATCATGTCCTCCGTATAGTAGTTAGTGTCGTTCACTACCAGTTCACATTTTATTTTGTGAGCCCAAGAACATGAAAGAAAACATGTGTAGATTTAGATGTTTTCCCTTTATTATGTATTTGTTTTTAGTTTTCCGTTAGCATGTGACCACAAATGGGTCTTTAAGTTGTTGTTTTAGTAAATCTGAAATTTTACATATGCAGTCTAGTTTATTCTTTGGGTTTCCTTGCTACTTTTTGTAGGCTTGTACTACACATAAAGGCCAAAGTGAATGAAAGGCAAAAATTGTGTATAAAAATTGAGGTTATTGTTTTTTTCAAGTGGCCATTTATCATGTCCTCCAAATAGTAGATTGAGTGGCTCACTGCTAGGGCAATTTCTCATTTTGTTGCACAGCGGTGCATAGAAAAGATGTTTTTTGTTTAACTTGTTGGGCCACTTTTTATTCCATGAGCCAGAGAGCATGGAAATTAAGTTGTATTCTATTTGTTATGTATTTGTTTATAGGTTTCCATTAGCATGAGACCATAAATGGGTCTTTCAGTTGTTCATGTAGTAAACCTGAATATTTACAAATGCAGTCTATGTTTTCTTTGTGCTTTCTTGCTACTTTTAGCAGGATTGTGCTACACGTTGTGCCCAAAGTGAATTGCAGGCAGTCATTGTTATTGTTATGAAAATGTATATTATAATTGTTTCCTACTGGCCAATTATAATGTCCTCCAAATAGTAGTTTGTATGGCTCACTGATAGGTAAATGTTTCATTTTGTTGTACAAAGGAGCATAAGGAAGATGGTTTTTGTATGGTTTGTTGGGCCAGTATTATTGTGAGCCAGAGAGGATACAAAAAAGCTTATGAAGATTTACATGTATTCTATTCATTATGTATTTGTTTATAGGTTTCCATTAGCATGTGACCATATATGGGTCTATCAGTTGATCATGTGGTTAATGTGAACTTTACATATGCAGTCTAGTTTATTTCTTTGGCTTCCTTGCTACATTTAGTAGTATTGTGCTACACATTATCACTAAGATGACAAAACTTATATCTTAAAAAATACTTACTCTAGTTACCTGAGGTACCCAAAAGAAACATCTGTGCCCCCTAATATCTAATGCTGCCAAATTTCAGCAAAATATGACTGGTCTTTTTCGGGTTACGTGAAATACAAACGTCTAGGTAAAATGCATTGGATTTCAAGCCTCCTTTGGGACACCCTCTTTTCCTTACACCCTCTAAAATTTGCTCCTGGGTGCCGGGAGCAAAGTTAGTGAACCAATTCTCGCCAAAAGTCAGTATGGTGCTGCTGTGGAGCTGGGTGGGATCAGGAGGTCCAGGCATTCCCCCAGTTGCTTCCAACCAAAGTTGGAACGTGGGAGCCCTGGCCACCCACCAACATTTCAAAAGTGGGAAGATCTAAGCAGGGAAGCTTGCAGGGGCCAGGATGTCCTGGGCCTCCCCTTGCAGCCCCAAACAAAAATTAACGTTGTGTGTGTTCTGGGTGAGCACCGGGACACCCAAACATTTATTTCCAAAAGAAAGCAGCTAATGTATTATTCAATGCTTCAGTAAGGAGTAAGGAGCACCCTATAAAGCTCTGGGGCTTTTTAAAATTATTTTCTTTTCTGGCTACTGGTACCCCTAGAATGGGGAGGGGCAGCACCGAAGATTTTTTATGTTGTGGGGTTTGCAAGGACTGCATAAAAAAAGTAATTCTTATGGGTAATTGAATCCATGACCTCAGGAGAGCTTACCATATATTTTTAAAGCACTGAATGCTGTTATCAGGAGAGAACCCAGGGCTGCATCTTTTAGCCCAGCACTGACCCTGAAAAGTAATTCTAAGCGTACTTACCAGTAACTTGTATTTCCTTCCATAGGAATCCATTGTGTGGTTTTCAGCAGAAAAGTTTCTAAGTGTCCATTTTTGAAACTTACAAATATTCCTCTAAAATCAGCCGAACTACGAATTCCGATTTACTCACCTGTTATCAGGAGAGAACCCAGTGTTGTATCTTTTAGACCAGCACTGACCCTGAAAAGTAAATCTAAGCGTACTTACCAGTAACTTGTATTTCTTTCCATTGGAATCCATTGTGTGGTTTTCAGCAGAAAAGTTTCAGTGTCTATTTTCACAAACTAAAAATACTCCTAAAAAATCGTCTGTATGACTTAAACACATTCTTTCAACTGTTTACAGGAGATTCACCTGTGCTGGATCCAGGATCCACCACTGAGTAAGAAAAAGTAACGATAACACTACTTACCTGCTAAGTGAATTTTCTGTCATAGGATAACATTGGTGATTCTATGTGAAAATTTTTCTCTGTGTCAACTTTTAAAATACATGTCATTTGAGATGTCATTAGTGATGTCACTGACCATGTCATGAATGATGTAATATGTGACATCATCAGCAGTGGATTGCAGGCGCGCGAGATGTAGTTTATACAACTAACTGTATCGGAGGAATTTCAATGGTTTTGTTCGAGTGAAATGTCCAGCTAACTATAACACCTCTAGAACCTATTGTATCTTCAATGAATTTCTAAGGTTTTTAAATGCTAATTCCTAACTATATCAGGCCTGAAACCGATGGTTTTTTCAGTGTATATATATATATATATATATATATATATATATATATATATATATATATATATATATATATATATATATATATATATATATACATGTAATCCACCAATTCCGGTAAAAAGATTGCGGTCTGTCGCCGGCGGTCCGAGTTTGGAAACCGGATTTCCAAAGTTATTCACTCCAAACAATCTCACGTATCTTTGAGAAATACTCGGACTCCCAAGTTGAATGCAAAGGATTTATTTACAAGTGCAGAACGACGCGTTTCGCCATTACGGCTTGTTCACGCTCGAACTCGCAGTAAAACACATCAAATTTAAATTACATGAATTAGAAGATGGACAAGTCACAACAACATGAAAATTTCATGTTACTATCGCGGCCATCTTTCAACGATGTATCGATCTCAACAACAAATGAAGTATTGACTCGAAACTAAGTCGTCAGTGAGAACATATATTGCACACTGTAATACCATATAGGATATATACATATATTGTTGTAATAAAGCAGAATTTGTAATATACATTGTCATATATGTAAAAACGGCAAAACCTCATGTCGAATTGTGTTTATGCAAAATTCAATAAAGTTACCGACTTTGATGTAGCCCAAGTGGGCATTAATCCATCACATATATGTTGCAACACATCGTGAGTCGTATCATAGATATTTGAATTCTAAACCGTATCGATAGACATATTCAGCATAGGTATAAAGGCCAATAAATAACCTTGTGTATACAAATAAATCGGCTAAAATAGCCCCAAAGTACCATTGGTTATTACGATAAGTCAAGGCGATGTTGTCGACAGCTTCATGCCCAAGTGGGCAAAACGCATTTGCTAACACCAGGTTTAGTAGTGGCAGTGTAACATTGCTTCTATGATCAGTAACATCTTCTTTCATAGATAATATTCCTGTTGTACAAGTTGTGACTCCATCTGGAATAAATACAAATTTTAAAATATAAAACTACTTAAACAACACTGCTGAAAAGCTATATTTACATGTTCATTGCAGGTGTACTGCAAGTTCCTCACTCATATTTAACCCTTTAGGGACCATGCTCTCAAAATCCACTATATATCGGGATTCTAATTTTCTCAGGGATAGTTCTCTATTACCCCCTCTTAGTCCCAAGTCAACTGAATCAATCACCACCATTCGAGCCTTAGTTTCATCTTGGAGATGTTGATCAAAGAAATGTCTAGCAATGGGGTATGTTCTGTTATTATTCTTAATAGCCCGTAGATGCTCAAGCACCCTTTTCTTCGCTGTGTGTTTGGTACTGCCTATGTACCATTTTGCACAGGGGCAGATAAGAACATACACACAATATGTGGTGTTATAAGTAAGTTTTTTTCTTATGATAAATTCTCTTTTTGAATTGGGTACTTGCAGCTTATCACAATCTGTGCTGTGTCTACAGGCTTTACATCTTCGACAACACCTATACCCCCCATTTCCAGAATTGATGTTTAGACCCATCTCTGTGATGTAGTTGTGGCTGAGTTCATCCTTCAAGGAGCGCCCTTTTCTGAATGTAATTTGGGGATTCTTACCAAGAGCATTGTTAAGATGCTCATCGGTAAGTAACACATGCCAGTGTTTTTTTAATATTTTTCGTACCTCCTGAGCTTGTTCTGAAAAGGTGGTAATGAATCAGATGTTTTCTTCTTTGATTACTTTGGGTTTGGGATAGATCAGGTCATTGCGGGATTTGATCTCAACTCTAGACTTGGGTTCCTTCACAATTTTAGCACTATAGCCTCTCTCTTTAAACCTCTCACACATAATTATCTCTTCATTTTTGTACGCCTCTACTGTGCTACAGTTCCTTTTAGCGCGTAGCAGCTCACCGTACGGGATGCTGCGCACTAAATTGCGTGGATGGCTACTATTGGCGTTTAGGATGCTATTACCCGCAGTTTCCTTGCGGAATAGTTTGGAAGTCAATTGGTTATTCTTGACTTCCACACGGACATCCATAAAGTCAATTGTATTTTTACTTATTTTCTCTGTAAACTGTAAATTATATGTGTTAATGTTCAGTTTATCGATGAAGATTTTTGCTGATTCTTCATTGCCACACCAAATGAAAAAAATATCATCAATATACCTCAGCCACAGGGCAACGTTGGTAAATTCAGACATGTTGGCGACCAGCTGCTCCTCCCACCAGCCCATGAACAAGTTCGCGTAGCTGGGGGCGAAGCAGGTTCCCATAGCAGTTCCCTGTGACTGTCGGTATATGATGTCATTAAAAATAAAAAAATTGTTCTTGAGGCAGATCTCAATCATCTCAAAAATCATTTGAGAATGGTGTAAGAGTGAGATAGATCTACTCTTGAAGAAGTGTAAAACACTTTGGAGACCCAAGTCGTGTTGGATGCTGGTATATAAGCTGCTTACGTCCAGGGAGATTAGAACGTAATTAGCTTCCCAATGTATGCCATCGATGATGGTTAGAAAATGGGTGGTGTCTCTCAGATATGAGGGTAAGGCCACAACATAGGGCCTGAGAAAGTAATCTATGAATCTGGATGTATTCTCATACAATGACCCTATCGATGATACTATTGGTCGTCCCGGTGGATTCTGCATGTCTTTGTGTAGCTTGGGAAGCAGATACAAAATCGGTAATCTAGGGTGTGCACAGTATAGATAGTTAAATTCTTCTTGTTCAAGCAATCCTTTGTCTTTCCACCCTACTAGTCTTTCTCTATACATGATTTTAGATTTAGATACCTCCGCCATATCTGTCTTCACATAGCACTCCTGGTCATTAAGCTGTCTTAGACCTTCTAACAGATATTTTTGTTTATCTAGAACAACCACATTTCTGCCTTTGTCTGATTGGCGTATGACGATGTTCTGGTCTGCTTTTAAATTATCAATGGCCAAAATTTGTTTCACTGTAAGATTCTTTCTATCACATGGTATCTTCTTGTGTCTCATTTTCTGTAAATCATATAAGACACCTTTTTCGAAAATTTCAATAGCTTCACATTGAACATTTGGGAGGAACACGGATTTGGGTTTAAACTTACTCATCATCCACCTCTTCACCCCACATTTCCCAATCAGGTACAGACTGACTAGTATCAACATTATCTGTACTACTATACAGAGCATGTAACATTTCAATGTCCATCAAATTTAGATTACTTTCTTTCGGCTTCACACTTACTTTGTCTTGATATGATGGTTTGGTATTGAACCATTTCTTCAGTTTCAATTTCCTCGAAAACAGGAATAAATCAATGCGTGTTTGCGCAAAATTCATATTGGATGACGGGCAGAAGGTAAGTCCAAGAGAGAGGGTCTCAATCTCTTCAATTGAGAGAGATCGTTGGGATAAATTGACAACCGTCATATTTTCTGTTGTCTTTTTCCCCTTGTCTCCATTCCCACGAGGATTTTGTCTGCGTTGCTTGCTCCTCTTCTTGGCTTGTTGGTTCCTCTTGTTCTTCCTCTGTTTCCGCGTCCACGTCCTCTTTGGACCTCACTCTCCTGTTGGTATTCTGTCCTGTTTTGGTTTAGTAGTTGAAACTGTATCAAAAAATGACTTGCTCTTTTTTGGGTGTCATTCATTATTTCTTGATTTAGGCCAGATGTGGATGCATCCGAAAGGTTTCCATCAGAGACGTCACTTTCACTTATCTCCCCCGTAGTGCCAGCATTTTCGGACGGAATTATCATGATTCCTGTCTTCTTTTCAAAAAGATGATCGTACTTTTTGTGAAAGGTCAATGTTCTTCCTGATTGATAATCCTTATAGTCTCGGAGGAACTTCCTCTGTTTCTTTGCCGTGATTTCTTCCTCTAATTTATCCATTTTCTTCGATAAATTATTCATGTGTGCTTCCAATGCTTCCTTAGGCATAAGTTGACTGATCTCCAATAGTAATTTCTCAATTTCCTGTAATAATTTGGCACGATCCTTGAATGCATATTTGACCAGGATACGCATCATGGTCATGGAACAGTCTGTCGAGTTACTAGACCATTTCTCTAGCATCTCAATATCCGGATCTTCGTGGGTAGGGATTGTAAAAATTCTAAGACCCCTAGGTACTCGTTTGACATCAATGTACCGTTGCAGGGATTCCGCCTCCCACCACTTAGCCAACTCTTTTCTATGTAACTTCTCCAAGGTGTTCAGTAATGTTTGTAAATTCATTTCTTCCGCAATATTCGTAGAAGGGTTAGAGATATTGTCTCCCGACCCGGTCTGAGTAAAGAATAGCTTGTCAGCAGTTAGTTTTCGTCGAGCATCTAAAGCACTTGCCATGATGTAATAATAACTTGTTGCATTCGACTAGTGCGTGTAACAGGACGACATAATTTGTGGCCCCAACACGCTCCTTAGCCCCTCAGTATGTGCTGTTACGGTGAAAAGCAATGTTCATCCAGAAAGGAAAAGCCGCTGTGATCGCAAGGAGTACGCCGTCCTGCTCCCAGTACGCGCTCCTTACCACACTCCGCGGAGTCAAATCCAGATGGTAACAGTATATTCACCGTTTTGTGCACTTCGTAGCTCTCCCCGTGTCGTCTTGCCTCCTATATTCCTTCGGCAGTTGATCACCAAAGATTCGCCAGGAGTGGGAGCTCGTCGAGGGGGTCAGACCGTCTCCATTAATCAAGTAATCCACCAATTCCGGTAAAAAGATTGCGGTCTGTCGCCGGCGGTCCGAGTTTGGATACCGGATTTCCAAAGTTATTCACTCCAAACAATCTCACGTATCTTTGAGAAATACTCGGACTCCCAAGTTGAATGCAAAGGATTTATTTACAAGTGCAGAACGACGCGTTTCGCCATTACGGCTTGTTCACGCTCGAACTCCCCAAATTACATTCAGAAAAGGGCGCTCCTTGAAGGATGAACTCAGCCACAACTACATCACAGAGATGGGTCTAAACATCAATTCTGGAAATGGGGGGTATAGGTGTTGTCGAAGATGTAAAGCCTGTAGACACAGCACAGATTGTGATAAGCTGCAAGTACCCAATTCAAAAAGAGAATTTATCATAAGAAAAAAACTTACTTGTAACACCACATATTGTGTGTATGTTCTTATCTGCCTCTGTGCAAAATGGTACATAGGCAGTACCAAACACACAGCGAAGAAAAGGGTGCTTGAGCATCTACGGGCTATTAAGAATAATAACAGAACATACCCCATTGCTAGACATTTCTTTGATCAACATCTCCAAGATGAAACTAAGGCTCGAATGGTGGTGATTGATTCAGTTGACTTGGGACTAAGAGGGGGTAATAGAGAACTATCCCTGAGAAAATTAGAATCCCGATATATAGTGGATTTTGAGAGCATGGTCCCTAAAGGGTTAAATATGAGCGAGGAACTTGCAGTACACCTGCAATGAACATGTAAATATAGCTTTTCAGCAGTGTTGTTTAAGTAGTTTTATATTTTAAAATTTGTATTTATTCCAGATGGAGTCACAACTTGTACAACAGGAATATTATCTATGAAAGAAGATGTTACTGATCATAGAAGCAATGTTACACTGCCACTACTAAACCTGGTGTTAGCAAATGCGTTTTGCCCACTTGGGCATGAAGCTGTCGACAACATCGCCTTGACTTATCGTAATAACCAATGGTACTTTGGGGCTATTTTAGCCGATTTATTTGTATACACAAGGTTATTTATTGGCCTTTATACCTATGCTGAATATGTCTATCGATACGGTCTAGAATTCAAATATCTATGATACGACTCACGATGTGTTGCAACATATATGTGATGGATTAATGCCCACTTGGGCTACATCAAAGTCGGTAACTTTATTGAATTTTGCATAAACACAATTCGACATGAGGTTTTGCCGTTTTTACATATATGACAATGTATATTACAAATTCTGCTTTATTACAACAATATATGTATATATCCTATATGGTATTACAGTGTGCAATATATGTTCTCACTGACGACTTAGTTTCGAGTCAATACTTCATTTGTTGTTGAGATCGATACATCGTTGAAAGATGGCCGCGATAGTAACATGAAATTTTCACGTTGTTGTGACTTGTCCATCTTCTAATTCATGTAATTTAAATTTGATGTGTTTTACTGCGAGTTCGAGCGTGAACAAGCCGTAATGGCGAAACGCATCGTTCTGCACTTGTAAATAAATCCTTTGCATTCAACTTGGGAGTCCGAGTATTTCTCAAAGATACGTGAGATTGTTTGGAGTGAATATATATATACATATATATATATATATATATATCCAAAACAACAAGCGAAATGTAACGTGCGCTCTCAGTAAGAAACAGGCGAACAACCAGGTAGCGAAATCCAAATGTTTAATTCACACAGCGCGTTTCGGCGACAAGCCTTGTTCACGTGAACAAGGCTTGTTGCCGAAACGCGTTGTGTGACGCTGTCGATCGTCTCTCTACATTCGAAACCAGGAACGGTTGGCGGCCATTTTCTGCCTCGGTAGAAGCGAGGCTGAAGAAGCAAGGGGAATAGGTGTGTAAAACATATAAAGGGGGCAGAGTGGAAATACTCTGACCCTCTAGAGGTGCTAGGGGGTCCCAGAAGGACCCCCTGGGGCCCCCCTTTTTTAACAAAAAAAAACGGCGAAATGCGCGCAGAGTGCGCGCATCCTATCGCGTTGGATGCACGGATCCTCACGCGGTGGGTTCGCGGATCCAAAAACATTGTAAAAAATATATAAAAATTTATAAAATAAAGTTTTGCACATATAGTTAAAAAAAAATATTTTGAAAAATATAAGAAAATATGTTTGAAAAACCCATTAAGTTCAAATAATATTTTTTAATTTTTAAAAGAATTAAATGAAAAAATACATTTAAAAATGGTGATAAAAAAGTATTTTCACAAAAATGTAATTAATGAAATGACACACTGAATTTGAAAAATATAGAAATCCAATAAAAATCATTAAACATGATATCTTCAGAGATAAGTTATAGATAGGAATTAGCATTTAAAAAACCTTTGAAATTCACTGAAAAAAACATAGGTTTCAGGCCTGACATAGCTAGGAATTAGCATTTAAAAAACCTTTGAAATTCACTAAAAAAAACATAATTTTCATGCACATTATAGTTAGGAATTGGCATTTAAAAAACCTTTGAAATTCACTGAAAAAACCAAAGGTTTCAGGGGCGTTATAGTTAGCAATTGGCATTTAAAAAACCTTAGAAATTCACTGAAAAAACCATAGGTTTCAGGGGCGTTATAGTTAGCTGGACATTTCCCTCGTACAAAACCCTAGAAATTCCCCTGTTATAGTTAGTTCAGCTAACTATAATTCGCGCCCCCGCAATGCACTGCTGATGACGTCACATATTACATCACTCATGACATGGTCAGTGACATCACTGATGACATCACTGATGACATCTCAAAGGACATCACTGATGACATCTAAGGTTTTTTAAATGCCAATTCCTAACTATAATGCCCCTGACTGAAACCTTTGGTTTTTTCTGTGAATTTCAAAGGTTTTTTAAATGCCAATTCCTAACTATAACGTGCATGAAACCTATGGTTTTTTCAGTGAATATATATATATATATATATATATATATATATATATATATATATATATATATATATATATATATATTTATTTCAAAGGACTCCCGGTCTGAAGGTGCACTCGCAAGCAGTCAATTGACGGCACCAGCTTCACCTCTACAAGATTAAAATCGCTTCGCCTTACGCGTTTCAGAGCGTTTCTGCTCCTTGTTCACAGGCATCTTCCTACGTGACACAGCAGGCAGTCAGGGAGGCTTTTCACAGCGTGCTCTTTAATACGCCCTCCAGTGGGCAGCAGGTGACAACAGCTAATATTGCATGCTGGTATTTGTGGTTTGTACATGTCCTTTAGTGGGTTACAAGCCCCCGTGATCCATTCATTACCTTCAGTAGGTCCTGCTTTTCACTTTATTCAGGAAAGTATTCTACCCTCCAGTGGGTTACTCATGAAGGAGTCGCCGCATTCTGTGTTTGAAGTCCGATTTACTGCTTGCCCCATGTGAAGACTTCGAAGGGTTCAGTGTCTCTGGGGTCCCGCATTCTGGGCCAGGCGGTGCAACCTTCGCGGCTGAGTCTGCCGCATATCATATTTATTTCAAAGGACTCCCGGTCTGAAGGTGCACTCGCAAGCAGTCAATTGACGGCACCGGCTTCACCTCTACAAGATTAAAATCGCTTCGCCTTACGCGTTTCAGAGCGTTTCTGCTCCTTGTTCACAGGCATCTTCCTACGTGACACAGCAGGCAGTCAGGGAGGCTTTTCACAGCGTGCTCTTTAATACGCCCTCCAGTGGGCAGCAGGTGACAACAGCTAATATTGCATGCTGGTATTTGTGGTTTGTACATGTCCTTTAGTGGGTTACAAGCCCCCGTGATCCATTCATTACCTTCAGTAGGTCCTGCTTTTCACTTTATTCAGGAAAGTATTCTACCCTCCAGTGGGTTACTCATGAAGGAGTCGCCCCATTCTGTGTTTGAAGTCCGATTTATTGCTTGCCCCATGTGAAGACTTCGAAGGGTTCAGTGTCTCTGGGATCCCGCATTCTGGGCCAGGCGGTGCAACCTTCGCGGCTGAGTCTGCCGCATATCATATTTATTTCAAAGGACTCCCGGTCTGAAGGTGCACTCGCAAGCAGTCAATTGACGGCACCGGCTTCACCTCTACAAGATTAAAATCGCTTCGCCTTACGCGTTTCAGAGCGTTTCTGCTCCTTGTTCACAGGCATCTTCCTACGTGACACAGCAGGCAGTCAGGGAGGCTTTTCACAGCGTGCTCTTTAATACGCCCTCCAGTGGGCAGCCGGTGACAACAGCTAATATTGCATGCTGGTATTTGTGGTTTGTACATGTCCTTTAGTGGGTTACAAGCCCCCGTGATCCATTCATTACCTTCAGTAGGTCCTGCTTTTCACTTTATTCAGGAAAGTATTCTACCCTCCAGTGGGTTACTCATGAAGGAGTCGCCGCATTCTGTGTTTGAAGTCCGATTTACTGCTTGCCCCATGTGAAGACTTCGAAGGGTTCAGTGTCTCTGGGGTCCCGCATTCTGGGCCAGGCGGTGCAACCTTCGCGGCTGAGTCTGCCGCATATCATATTTATTTCAAAGGACTCCCGGTCTGAAGGTGCACTCGCAAGCAGTCAATTGACGGCACCGGCTTCACCTCTACAAGATTAAAATCGCTTCGCCTTACGCGTTTCAGAGCGTTTCTGCTCCTTGTTCACAGGCATCTTCCTACGTGACACAGCAGGCAGTCAGGGAGGCTTTTCACAGCGTGCTCTTTAATACGCCCTCCAGTGGGCAGCAGGTGACAACAGCTAATATTGCATGCTGGTATTTGTGGTTTGTACATGTCCTTTAGTGGGTTACAAGCCCCCGTGATCCATTCATTACCTTCAGTAGGTCCTGCTTTTCACTTTATTCAGGAAAGTATTCTACCCTCCAGTGGGTTACTCATGAAGGAGTCGCCGCATTCTGTGTTTGAAGTCCGATTTACTGCTTGCCCCATGTGAAGACTTCGAAGGGTTCAGTGTCTCTGGGGTCCCGCATTCTGGGCCAGGCGGTGCAACCTTCACGGCTGAGTCTGCCGCATATCATATTTATTTCAAAGGACTCCCGGTCTGAAGGTGCACTCGCAAGCAGTCAATTGACGGCACCGGCTTCACCTCTACAAGATTAAAATCGCTTCGCCTTACGCGTTTCAGAGCGTTTCTGCTCCTTGTTCACAGGCATCTTCCTACGTGACACAGCAGGCAGTCAGGGAGGCTTTTCACAGCGTGCTCTTTAATACGCCCTCCAGTGGGCAGCAGGTGACAACAGCTAATATTGCATACTGGTATTTGTGGTTTGTACATGTCCTTTAGTGGGTTACAAGCCCCCGAGATAAATTCATTACCTTCAATAGGTCCTGCTTTTCACTTTATTCAGGAAAGTATTCTACCCTCCAGTGGGTTACTCATGAAGGAGTCGCCGCATTCTGTGTTTGAAGTCCGATTTACTGCTTGCCCCATGTGAAGACTTCGAAGGGTTCAGTGTCTCTGGGGTCCCGCATTCTGGGCCAGGCGGTGCAACCTTCGCGGCTGAGTCTGCCGTATATCATATTTATTTCAAAGGACTCCCGGTCTGAAGGTGCACTCGCAAGCAGTCAATTGACGGCACCGGCTTCACCTCTACAAGATTAAAATCGCTTCGCCTTACGCGTTTCAGAGCGTTTCTGCTCCTTGTTCACAGGCATCTTCCTACGTGACACAGCAGGCAGTCAGGGAGGCTTTTCACAGCGTGCTCTTTAATACGCCCTCCAGTGGGCAGCAGGTGACAACAGCTAATATTGCATGCTGGTATTTGTGGTTTGTACATGTCCTTTAGTGGGTTACAAGCCCCCGTGATCCATTCATTACCTTCAGTAGGTCCTGCTTTTCACTTTATTCAGGAAAGTATTCTACCCTCCAGTGGGTTACTCATGAAGGAGTCGCCGCATTCTGTGTTTGAAGTCCGATTTACTGCTTGCCCCATGTGAAGACTTCGAAGGGTTCAGTGTCTCTGGGGTCCCGCATTCTGGGCCAGGCGGTGCAACCTTCGCGGCTGAGTCTGCCGCATATCATATTTATTTCAAAGGACTCCCGGTCTGAAGGTGCACTCGCAAGCAGTCAATTGACGGCACCGGCTTCACCTCTACAAGATTACAATCGCTTCGCCTTACGCGTTTCAGAGCGTTTCTGCTCCTTGTTCACAGGCATCTTCCTACGTGACACAGCAGGCAGTCATGGAGGCTTTTCACAGCGTGCTCTTTAATACGCCCTCCAGTGGGCAGCAGGTGACAACAGCTAATATTGCATGCTGGTATTTGTGGTTTGTACATGTCCTTTAGTGGGTTACAAGCCCCCGTGATCCATTCATTACCTTCAGTAGGTCCTGCTTTTCACTTTATTCAGGAAAGTATTCTACCCTCCAGTGGGTTACTCATGAAGGAGTCGCCGCATTCTGTGTTTGAAGTCCGATTTACTGCTTGCCCCATGTGAAGACTTCGAAGGGTTCAGTGTCTCTGGGGTCCCGCATTCTGGGCCAGGCGGTGCAACCTTTGTGGCTGAGTCTGCCGCATATCATATTTATTTCAAAGGACTCCCGGTCTGAAGGTGCACTCGCAAGCAGTCAATTGACGGCACCGGCTTCACCTCTACAAGATTAAAATCGCTTCGCCTTACGCGTTTCAGAGCGTTTCTGCTCCTTGTTCACAGGCATCTTCCTACGTGACACAGCAGGCAGTCAGGGAGGCTTTTCACAGCGTGCTCTTTAATACGCCCTCCAGTGGGCAGCAGGTGACAACAGCTAATATTGCATGCTGGTATTTGTGGTTTGTACATGTCCTTTAGTGGGTTACAAGCCCCCGTGATCCATTCATTACCTTCAGTAGGTCCTGCTTTTCACTTTATTCAGGAAAGTATTCTACCCTCCAGTGGGTTACTCATGAAGGAGTCGCCGCATTCTGTGTTTGAAGTCCGATTTACTGCTTGCCCCATGTGAAGACTTCGAAGGGTTCAGTGTCTCTGGGGTCCCGCATTCTGGGCCAGGCGGTGCAACCTTCGCGGCTGAGTCTGCCGCATATCATATTTATTTCAAAGGACTCCCGGTCTGAAGGTGCACTCGCAAGCAGTCAATTGACGGCACCGGCTTCACCTCTACAAGATTAAAATCGCTTCGCCTTACGCGTTTCAGAGCGTTTCTGCTCCTTGTTCACAGGCATCTTCCTACGTGACACAGCAGGCAGTCAGGGAGGCTTTTCACAGCGTGCTCTTTAATACGCCCTCCAGTGGGCAGCAGGTGACAACAGCTAATATTGCATGCTGGTATTTGTGGTTTGTACATGTCCTTTAGTGGGTTACAAGCCCCCGTGATCCATTCATTACCTTCAGTAGGTCCTGCTTTTCACTTTATTCAGGAAAGTATTCTACCCTCCAGTGGGTTACTCATGAAGGAGTCGCCGCATTCTGTGTTTGAAGTCCGATTTACTGCTTGCCCCATGTGAAGACTTCGAAGGGTTCAGTGTCTCTGGGGTCCCGCATTCTGGGCCAGGCGGTGCAACCTTCGCGGCTGAGTCTGCCGCATATCATATTTATTTCAAAGGACTCCCGGTCTGAAGGTGCACTCGCAAGCAGTCAATTGACGGCACCGGCTTCACCTCTACAAGATTAAAATCGCTTCGCCTTACGCGTTTCAGAGCGTTTCTGCTCCTTGTTCACAGGCATCTTCCTACGTGACACAGCAGGCAGTCAGGGAGGCTTTTCACAGCGTGCTCTTTAATACGCCCTCCAGTGGGCAGCAGGTGACAACAGCTAATATTGCATGCTGGTATTTGTGGTTTGTACATGTCCTTTAGTGGGTTACAAGCCCCCGTGATCCATTCATTACCTTCAGTAGGTCCTGCTTTTCACTTTATTCAGGAAAGTATTCTACCCTCCAGTGGGTTACTCATGAAGGAGTCGCCGCATTCTGTGTTTGAAGTCCGATTTACTGCTTGCCCCATGTGAAGACTTCGAAGGGTTCAGTGTCTCTGGGGTCCCGCATTCTGGGCCAGGCGGTGCAACCTTCGCGGCTGAGTCTGCCGCGTATCATATTTATTTCAAAGGACTCCCGGTCTGAAGGTGCACTTGCAAGCAGTCAATTGACGGCACCGGCTTCACCTCTACAAGATTAAAATCGCTTCGCCTTACGCGTTTCAGAGCGTTTCTGCTCCTTGTTCACAGGCATCTTCCTACGTGACACAGCAGGCAGTCAGGGAGGCTTTTCACAGCGTGCTCTTTAATACGCCCTCCAGTGGGCAGCAGGTGACAACAGCTAATATTGCATGCTGGTATTTGTGGTTTGTACATGTCCTTTAGTGGGTTACAAGCCCCCGTGATCCATTCATTACCTTCAGTAGGTCCTGCTTTTCACTTTATTCAGGAAAGTATTCTACCCTCCAGTGGGTTACTCATGAAGGAGTCGCCGCATTCTGTGTTTGAAGTCCGATTTACTGCTTGCCCCATGTGAAGACTTCGAAGGGTTCAGTGTCTCTGGGGTCCCGCATTCTGGGCCAGGCGGTGCAACCTTCGCGGCTGAGTCTGCCGCATATCATATTTATTTCAAAGGACTCCCGGTCTGAAGGTGCACTCGCAAGCAGTCAATTGACGGCACCGGCTTCACCTCTACAAGATTAAAATCGCTTCGCCTTACGCGTTTCAGAGCGTTTCTGCTCCTTGTTCACAGGCATCTTCCTACGTGACACAGCAGGCAGTCAGGGAGGCTTTTCACAGCGTGCTCTTTAATACGCCCTCCAGTGGGCAGCAGGTGACAACAGCTAATATTGCATGCTGGTATTTGTGGTTTGTACATGTCCTTTAGTGGGTTACAAGCCCCCGTGATCCATTCATTACCTTCAGTAGGTCCTGCTTTTCACTTTATTCAGGAAAGTATTCTACCCTCCAGTGGGTTACTCATGAAGGAGTCGCCGCATTCTGTGTTTGAAGTCCGATTTACTGCTTGCCCCATGTGAAGACTTCGAAGGGTTCAGTGTCTCTGGGGTCCCGCATTCTGGGCCAGGCGGTGCAACCTTCGCGGCTGAGTCTGCCGCATATCATATTTATTTCAAAGGACTCCCGGTCTGAAGGTGCACTCGCAAGCAGTCAATTGATGGCACCGGCTTCACCTCTACAAGATTAAAATCGCTTCGCCTTACGCGTTTCAGAGCGTTTCTGCTCCTTGTTCACAGGCATCTTCCTACGTGACACAGCAGGCAGTCAGGGAGGCTTTTCACAGCGTGCTCTTTAATACGCCCTCCAGTGGGCAGCAGGTGACAACAGCTAATATTGCATGCTGGTATTTGTGGTTTGTACATGTCCTTTAGTGGGTTACAAGCCCCCGTGATCCATTCATTACCTTCAGTAGGTCCTGCTTTTCACTTTATTCAGGAAAGTATTCTACCCTCCAGTGGGTTACTCATGAAGGAGTCGCCGCATTCTGTGTTTGAAGTCCGATTTACTGCTTGCCCCATGTGAAGACTTCGAAGGGTTCAGTGTCTCTGGGGTCCCGCATTCTGGGCCAGGCGGTGCAACCTTCGCGGCTGAGTCTGCCGCATATCATATTTATTTCAAAGGACTCCCGGTCTGAAGGTGCACTCGCAAGCAGTCAATTGACGGCACCGGCTTCACCTCTACAAGATTAAAATCGCTTCGCCTTACGCGTTTCAGAGCGTTTCTGCTCCTTGTTCACAGGCATCTTCCTACGTGACACAGCAGGCAGTCAGGGAGGCTTTTCACAGCGTGCTCTTTAATACGCCCTCCAGTGGGGAGCAGGTGACAACAGCTAATATTGCATGCTGGTATTTGTGGTTTGTACATGTCCTTTAGTGGGTTACAAGCCCCCGTGATCCATTCATTACCTTCAGTAGGTCCTGCTTTTCACTTTATTCAGGAAAGTATTCTACCCTCCAGTGGGTTACTCATGAAGGAGTCGCCGCATTCTGTGTTTGAAGTCCGATTTACTGCTTGCCCCATGTGAAGACTTCGAAGGGTTCAGTGTCTCTGGGGTCCCGCATTCTGGGCCAGGCGGTGCAACCATCGCGGCTGAGTCTGCCGCATATCATATTTATTTCAAAGGACTCCCGGTCTGAAGGTGCACTCGCAAGCAGTCAATTGACGGCACCGGCTTCACCTCTACAAGATTAAAATCACTTCGCCTTACGCGTTTCAGAGCGTTTCTGCTCCTTGTTCACAGGCATCTTCCTACGTGACACAGCAGGCAGTCAGGGAGGCTTTTCACAGCGTGCTCTTTAATACGCCCTCCAGTGGGCAGCAGGTGACAACAGCTAATATTGCATGCTGGTATTTGTGGTTTGTACATGTCCTTTAGTGGGTTACAAGCCCCCGTGATCCATTCATTACCTTCAGTAGGTCCTGCTTTTCACTTTATTCAGGAAAGTATTCTACCCTCCAGTGGGTTACTCATGAAGGAGCCGCCGCATTCTGTGTTTGAAGTCCGATTTACTGCTTGCCCCATGTGAAGACTTCGAAGGGTTCAGTGTCTCTGGGGTCCCGCATTCTGGGCCAGGCGGTGCAACCTTCGTGGCTGAGTCTGCCGCATATCATATTTACGCTCTGAAACGCGTAAGGCGAAGTGATTTTAATCTTGTAGAGGTGAAGCCGGTGCCGTCAACTGACTGCTTGCGAGTGCACCTTCAGACCGGGAGTCCTTTGAAATAAATATGATATGCGGCAGACTCAGCCGCGAAGGTTGCACCGCCTGGCCCAGAATGCGGGACCCCAGAGACACTGAACCCTTCGAAGTCTTCACATGGGGCAAGCAGTAAATCGGACTTCAAACACAGAATGCGGCGACTCCTTCATGAGTAACCCACTGGAGGGTAGAATACTTTCCTGAATAAAGTGAAAAGCAGGACCTACTGAAGGTAATGAATGGATCAGGGGGGTTTGTAACCCACTAAAGGACATGTACAAACCACAAATACCAGCATGCAATATTAGCTGTTGTCACCTGCTGCCCACTGGAGGGCGTATTAAAGAGCACGCTGTGAAAAGCCTCCCTGACTGCCTGCTGTGTCACGTAGGAAGATGCCTGTGAACAAGGAGCAGAAACGCTCTGAAACGCGTAAGGCGAAGCGATTTTAATCTTGTAGAGGTGAAGCCGGTGCCGTCAATTGACTGCTTGCGAGTGCACCTTCAGACCGGGAGTCCTTTGAAATAAATATGATATGCGGCAGACTCAGCCGCGAAGGTTGCACCGCCTGGCCCAGAATGCGGGACCCCAGAGACACTGAACCCTTCAAAGTCTTCACATGGGGCAAGCAGTAAATCGGACTTCAAACACAGAATGCGGCGACTCCTTCATGAGTAACCCACTGGAGGGTAGAATACTTTCCTGAATAAAGTGAAAAGCAGGACCTACTGAAGGTAATGAATGGATCAGGGGGGTTTGTAACCCACTAAAGGACATGTACAAACCACAAATACCAGCATGCAATATTAGCTGTTGTCACCTGCTGCCCACTGGAGGGCGTATTAAAGAGCACGCTGTGAAAAGCCTCCCTGACTGCCTGCTGTGTCACGTAGGAAGATGCCTGTGAACGAGGAGCAGAAACGCTCTGAAACGCGTAAGGCGAAGTGATTTTAATCTTGTAGAGGTGAAGCCGGTGCCGTCAATTGACTGCTTGCGAGTGCACCTTCAGACCGGGAGTCCTTTGAAATAAATATG